>NC_140296.1:90215061-90815061 GCF_964211825.1 Aythya ferina | reverse complement strand
AGAATACATATTTCTGAGAAGAAACTCAACAATGGCATCTTGTGTTAATTCAGCCTCAGCAGCTTCCCATGAACTTTTTGTTCAGGTTGCTTGAATTTCTCTCTTCAATGTTAATCACTTCTCTCAAAAATAATGAACTTCTCATCAGTCAGGCAGCACTGTTTCAGACATGGCTTGTATCACTTGGAAAAACTGTTTTCAGAGGGAGATATTTATGATACTTTTAATGAGGTAAATGTTCATATCTTCACATAGCTTCTAGGAAGAAATAAAAAAATAAAAATAAAAATAAATAGATGGTCTCATCAGACTACTTCCTTTTGCAAGATGATAAGTATATGGCTTTAACAAGGAAGAGTTCACTTCTTAAAGGACACAAGGATGGTAAGTAAGCAGCTAGGCAAAATCTAGAGAACCTGGCGTAAGGAAATAGAAAAATAGAGAAGAAGTGAGGTGAGGAGCTGTGAGATTTTTTTTTCTTATTTATTTTATTTTATTTTATTTTATTTTATTTTATTTTATTTTATTTTATTTTATTTTATTTTATTTTATTTTATTTTATTTTATTTTATTTATTTTTACTGCAGGAGATGGGCACATTTACTGCTATCCATGCTCGCAATGACGTAAAACTGTCAGAGACAGCTGATCAATAAGAATGGAACAGAAAATTTCCTGGGCCCCACGTAGGGTATGTGAAGGTGTCACAGCTCTGCTGGGCTGGCAATTAGATGCAAACATCTCACAGCATCTCTCTGAATCATACACATGCCTGTCTTCCTACTGCCTCTGACACACACCAGGATCCAGTGCCTCCTCAGCCCCCCTAAAACACCACATCAAGGCCTCACCAATAAACACAAAGGCAAAGGGAAAAGAGAAGATGAGTCCATAAGTGATGAACTTTGTAGGTAATTGACCTAGACCCATCTTTATTCTGCCTCCAAACTCCCACATTTTCCTCATTCTCCTTAAAAAGGCAAGACTGCACCTGCTGTAGTCAATATTTGTGACTCCTATCATATCCGTCCCTGTCTCTGCACACCACAATCTATCACTCGAGTTATTATGGAAGAGGCAGAGGGAACCCTGTCCAGACTGCCATTGCTTACTTCCAATGTATGGCACCAAGAAAGAAGGAATGGCATAGACTGCCAAGCGTCTTTGGTTCGGAAGGGTCTTAGGGCTGGATCCTTTCTGCCTTGAGCTAGCTGAGTGTGGAAGGTCAAGTATAACTGACATAATTTCTAGATGTAATCTGTATGGATATATCTGGGGAAGCATGTTTGCGCACACCACCTCCAGTCTCTTGGAGCCTCAGTTATCGAGTAAAAATCCAAGAAATGGAAAAGCCTGTTGGATCTCTAGGGAACCAGCCTAAAGGCTCAAGGTGAATTTGTTGACGGAGTTATTTCTGGATGGGCCAGCCTTTTTCTCTCCAGGTCTGTCTCCTGAGGGTCTAGGCAGACGATGCTCAGCATATAGGCTGACCCCACCTCTCAGCAAGACTCTCTTGCACAGGTCAAACTGCAGCTGGCATGAGGTGCAGTTTATTTTGACGAGCTTTCAAGGAAAGCCCTGACTGGGGAGCGCAGTCACTTGATCCTACAGGTCCTCCAGAGGCGACAACTCCAGTGTTGGCTGCCGCAGGTTCCCGCTGGTGGCCCTGGTGCGTTGAGCAGATGCCGAGGACCCAGACCCCAACATAGCCTTAGGAGAACCAGCAAGCCCACGGTGACTACAACCTTGGGGCTGCGCTCCGCTACACCAGGGGCTTCTCTCCCCTCACCCTGCGGGAGATAGGCGAGGGAGAGCTGTATCCACCCCTCACCCGGGGCGGTGCGGTGCGGTGCGGGGCGGTGCTGCCCGCCCACCGCAGCCGGCCGGGAGACACCGCCGCCGCCACAGGGCGGGAGAGGAGCGGCCGGGCCGGGGGGGCAGCGCCATGGCAGAGAAATGCGACGTGGTGGTGATCGGGGGCGGCATCTCAGGTGGGTCCGGAGGGCCGGGGTCCCGGTAGCCACCCTGGGGGGATGAGATGAGCCCCGGCGGCCGCTCGGTGGGCTGCGGTGGGGATGGCGGCGCCGGGACTCCGCCGCCCCGGGAGCTGGGCGCTGCCCGGTGCCGGTGGGGGAGAGGGGCTGCGCTGGTGGCTTGATTTACCTGTAAAGTCACCGTCATCCAGGCTGAGTGTCATGTTGTGCTGGCTTCGTTTTATTATTTTATTTTATTTTATTTTATTTTATTTTATTTTATTTTATTTTATTTTATTTTATTTTATTTTATTTTATTTTATTTTATTCATTTCGTTTCATTTCATTTCATTTCATTTTTTTTTATCATATCTTAGCCTATTTTATCCTATCTTATCTTATTTTATCATACCTTATCTTATTTTATTTTATTCTTCTGGTTCTTCCACTGTCCAGCCCCAGCATCCCCCAAATCCCCCCCCAGTTCCTGCCCCTGGAAGTTCAGGGCAAACAAGGGATAGGTGCTTCTACACTATGCCCAGGAGCATTATGCAGAGCACCTCAGTCACAAATCACTAGTTTAAAATCCTGGGGTCTTTTCTGTTTAGAGCATTTTCCCATAAAGGGAAAATGCCAAAAAAGAGCTGGATCATTTTGCAAGTTTCTAGTTCCTCCCCCAGCACAGGTATGATGGATTTAAGACTGTGAATGGCCCTGCAGAAAGCAACAACAGGCCTGGAAGCCGTGTTGCACCGGGTGGCAATCTACTGCTTTTAGCCTAATCCTGCTGGAAGACCTGTGCGTGCTCACAAAGAAACTCGTGCATTTTATTCACAGATGCACGTGCCCAAATAGATCGTGTTATGTGCAATTGTTTCTTTCTTCTGTGCCTTCGCCATATCAAACAGCTGCTTTTTGGCCTGTGTCTGTTGGGAGGTGTGCAATATGATAGACCTGGTGCTAATGAAACGTTAATCTCATTAGTGCGTAGCGAATGTGCAGCTGTCCATGGATCCAAACAGCATCTCTTGCCAACCTGCAAACAAATTACTCAAAATGTGTCACCAAACATACGATTTAATTCATACTTTTTCTTTAATTGTGGCTTTTAATTTTTCCACTACTTATTCCTATACAGAATTTCTATGCAACCATTATATTAAGGTGTGCAGCATGGGATTATGTAGTGAATAATGCTGTGTTAGTTCCCCAGGCCTTAACCACAAGCTGGCAAGGCACTGATTATTTCCATAGACAGTTTGGTCCTTTAAACTCATTAGCATCATTTTCTAAGGATGGTTCCCAGATAAGAAACTGCTGAATAATTATTGAATGTTTAAAGTTTGTTCATGTGGTTAGCAAAAATTAACTTACGCTGTTTTGTGAAACATGACTGTAAGCACAGCATTATGGCTAATTTTTAACTTGTTTGACAATGACAGTATTACAGAAAATTAACCACTGGGAACTATCTATTCATGTCTTCTAAATGAAAACATCTTCAGTGGCATGTTTTTGTACAGATGCAACGCTACAGGTTCCTTCTCTTTAATGAGTTGGAGTCAAAGAGTTAGTGTAACAGATTTTAATAACTCGTTTTTCATTGTTGCCATGGGAATATTTTCATGGCAGGCCTGCGCTGCCTCCATATGTTTTCCTGAAAACACTCTTGGAGCAGAACAGAGCAGCAGTACTGTGTCGTGTTCAGTTGTGTGCTTTGCTCTTCTCTACCTGCAGCTAAAAGCAAGTGGCAGGGTGTTGTGAGGAACCAAATTTCTATTCACTTTCTTCTAAACAAAATCTTTTCCAAAGCACTTTGCTCTCATGGTGTAGCAACTTTTCTCCTGCCCCCACACAGAGGCTGGAAAAATAGATACACATAAAAATCAGTAACTGCCTTCAGTGGCTTTCCTTCACCTTTTATAAACCACTCCTGATTCACCTCTGTCTTCTATCCACAAGTTTCTTTGTAAAAATCATTGGTCTGGCAGCCAGGTGATAAAAATATGGTTTTCCATCTCGTTGCTCTTATTGAAAACTCCTGCAGACATGCCAGACTGCTGCTGAGATCTTTCTCCTGTTGACTGGAAAATGAAGCATATGATTTTTGAAATGGGTCACTCTTTGGAGACCAGGTTTGTTATTGCTCCAGATTTGATTTGTGCATTCCTTTGGAAAGTCGCTGTTTCTAAGCTGACTCAGGAGCAGCCAACTGAGACTTTGCTGTTAGTGCCTTTAGGTGAGGGAGGCATCAGTAGGTGCACTGATGTAAAACAGCGGACTGCTCCCTTGACCTTCAGAGTAAGTGTTCTTGAGCTAGCTGTTACTGCCATGAGCACAGAAGTTAATCACAGAAGAAACAAGAAGTTGCTGTGCTGATGTGAAGATGTGAATAAACATGCCACAGACACACCATTCAGTTTTCTGTTTTCTATTTGTTTACTATTTTAGGGTAATACAAACTCCATTTGCACTGCTCTCACCCTCTTTGGCAGCAGTTCTGCCCATCTTTTACTCAGATTTAGGTAGTATCATCTAATATATTAGGGAGGAAATATATTTCCTATATTTCCTATGTAGGGGAGGAAAAAAATGGCTGTGAAAAACCTAACAACATAGATGGTGGGATTGGGTGCACCCTCAGCAAGCTTGAGGACAACACTAACCTGAGTGGTGCAGTTGATATGATCGAAGTAAGGGACCACCCAGACCATCCAGACCACCCAGAGGGACCTGGACAGGCTTGAGAGGTGGGACCACGTGAACCTCATGGACTTCAACGAGGCCAAGTGCAAGGACCTGCATCTGGGTCAGGGCAGTCCCAAGCATGAATACAGGCTCAGTGATCAACGGATGGAGAGCAGCTCTGCACAGAAGCACTTGCAAGTAGTGGCGCATGAAAAATTGGACATGAGCTAGCAGTGTGCACTTGCAACCCAGAAAGCCAACCATATGCTGGGCTGCATCAAAGGAGGTCCCGTTTTATTGGTAAAATGTCTTCGGAAGGCTTTGACATCTTTTGTGAATGGCCTGAATTAAAAAGTAATATTTTATAAGAAAACTTCTCAACTTAAAAAATGCATATATATACAAAAAAAAACATATCCCACAAACTGTATGCAATATGATAGGTACTAAGGAATATTTAGTTTGGAAATGTAAAAAGTAGTTAGTTCCTCAGAGAGTTGAAACCTGCATGGTGAAAAAAAAATAAAAATCTTCTGTTTGTTCAGAAGCATCTTTTTTAATTTTTATTTTTTATTTTATTTTTACCATTATTATTGTGAAGGACTCCTGAAGCACGAGGATGGAAATGATTGAGAAAAGTATGGGGTTGTGTCATCAAACTTGCTTATCTTAATTAATCAGACACTGGTGACAGAAATTTTCTTAAATGAAATTTTGGAATCTGTTCAGATATTTCATTTAAAAACTTCCTCCACATGTTTTCAAAACTGCCTTCCCGTCCCTGCTTTTGCCATGGAGACCTCTTTCCTTTGTTTATTTCAAAAGAACTTAACAGATTTTAACCTAGTGTTGCTCCAGTCATACTTAAGAAAATGCTTCTTGTAAATTACCAGTGTGTAGATTTTGCAATCAAAGTGAGGTTAATTTATTTTTCCTCAAAAGTGAAATCTTTTTTGAGTTATTCTGGTGAATAGCATTTGTATGCGTAGTGTTTTCCTGTTCTCAAGAAGCCTGATGTGTTCTTGTAAGTTTAGAACCAAAACCTACTGTAACGTAAAATATTTCTGTTTAAATGTTAGGTTTATAAAACATTTACATACCTATCATTGTGTTACTGAGATACAGTTTGCTCTGTGCTCTTCGTAAGTCTTGCTCTTCATTTGCATGAAGGCTTAATACACTGTAATTACTGTATCTCTCACTCCATCTGTGAGACAATTTCAATTTACTTAAATAAAACAGGTCAAGTGTTTTGGGGGCTATTATCTGAAGATGTTCAATCTGTTTTAAAAGAGACTGAAGCCAAGGGCAAAATTCTTATTTGAAACAAAACTGAGACGTTGCAAGAAAAGTATCAATGAGATTCATAGCCTGCACTACTTAATTGATGTTTTCTTTTTGCTCCCTGGAAGAAATTTATGCTGTCATAGTAGTCATCCTTTGGAAAGATACAGTTTGCCAAACAAAGCACTATTTTTGGAGAACATACCTAATATAGTGGTCCTATACTAAACACCTATTTAAAACAAAACAAAATAAACACAGGCATGGATGAAGTAGCGTAGATGATGCATTGAGTGGGATGATGCATGTGGGAGGACTGTGACCATCTCCAAGTCCCTCTCAGAGGGATGCTGCTGTCTCTGGGATGCATCAGGCAAAGAGAATCTGGGATGTTTCTCTATCAGCTGGCACTGTGAAGGTCTTTGTTGATATTTTCAGTTGCCTGTCTCTGCTACCAGGAGTTCTTCCTTTTGGTTTCAACTATGTTCTTGGCTACTGCAGAAGAACATGAGGCAATTAGCTGGAGCTTACCACTTGACTTAGATTTATCACACAGTCCTTGGCAATACACAGCAAAAGTACAGAAGGCAGCTGTGTAATGTTTTGAGATAGTTTGGTAGCCTAGGAAGCAGGGGCAGTAGTTGTAAGTCACTGGCCGATAGATACCTCCTAATAGGTTTGAAAGTTGATTTGATAAGAAGCTTTCTGTTCTGTCTGCAGGAACAACCTCATCTCCTAAGGCTCAAAGCTGTACATCATTAAGAAAAGCTTTTCCATTAACTTATTTAACTGTTATGAAAGGGTGGTATTAGGGAAAGTTTGTTGTGTTTACTCAACAAAATGTGAAAACCACCTTGAAAGGAGCAATAAAGGTAAATCGGGATAACAAAACTTTGTGTAAGCGATTCCTGAGTAACTAGTATGTGAAGAACTGCTGGAGAACCCAAGTTTGCGCATAGCAGTTGATGTCAGTGTTACAAACTGCAAAGTTCACAGGGTTTTCTTATCTGTACTGCTGAATTAGATGTTTTTGACAAACAAGGTTAGACAGAGAGGCTGAAAGTCCTTTGTAAGAAAGTTCAGTGCATTGTTTACTTAGGCAAACACCTGCAGTGGTGCTTTTAGTTCAGTAGACTTGTCTGAGTCTAGTTTAGCACTGGACTACCACCTAACCACACCAGAGGTGGTAGTAGATATTCACATACATTAATGTATGGGTCCAGCTCAGTTGTGTGCCTTGAGCAGATTTCCTGATTGACCCTACTTACTGCTCTATGGCATGTATCACAGAGAAAGCTCCAAGCATGCAAATTGGATTCCTTTTTGCATAAGACCACATGCTCTAGGAGCTCACCATTTGAACTCCAAGCCCTAATGGGATGTTCAGCCTGTAGTCTATGAAGTCTAGTCTGAAATAAAGCACCTTTCACGGATATGACACCAGGTATTCAGGATACAACTGTTTTGCTCTGCAAATCTTCTCCTGTTGTCCCATACTATTTACTAGCATAAACACTGCAAACTTGCTTTCTTGGAATACTTTAATTTTTGCAGTTCAAGTGTAGTAACAAGGAGAGAGAAAACTGTTCAGTTTAGTGCTCTTCTTCAATGAAGGTGCAGTCAAAAGTAATTTAATTTGCCATCCTAACCACAGATGTGCACGTGCATCCCGTTTCCATCCTTAGTGTCTTCTCCTTGCCTACTTTTTTCTCTCCTCCCCTTCTTCCTTCTTTCATCTTGTAACATCAAGAAATTGCCAAAAGATCAAGTTCTGCATATTTATGAATTCTGATTTGTCAGTTTTACTTCCTGCCTTCATCAAGGACAGGAGTAATTTTAAAGACGCATAATTCAGCCTGCTTACCCCCAAGCAGTGAGTGACTGTAGGGTCTGTCTCCAGCAAATGGAAGATGTTACTCACCGCAGAGATAGAAGTCCAGGTCAAACTCTGGTGCCCGCAGTCCCAGAGGTTGTGACAAGGAGCTCGCTGCTCTGGCTCCATTCTTGGTGTGCTCAGGATGTCTGACATTTGCTTGGGAGTGTGCAAGGATTTATGGATAGCAGGTGGGTACTGGTTGTCTTACCAAAAGGTGGAAAACTGTGGCAAAAAGCCAGATAGGCTCATTTTACTGCTTTAGTAGACAGAAAGCCTGAGCAATGTAGGCTTGCACAGACAGCCCCGGTAGTCCCAGAGGTAAGCTTATAGCACCGCTTGTAGTATCATAAACCAGCAGAGAGTTTGCTCTATATTTGCATATCTCACACAGTAGCTAATGACAATGAATTAGGTCTTATGCATAATTTAGTCAATCAGGAAGGCTTTTCTTCTTCAGAAGTTACTATTGTGTATGTAAACAATCTGTGTGATTCTGGCATGCTTCCCACCACTCCATTTTGCTTCTCTGTAGCACAATTGACAGCTGTAGTGAAATAGTTGTGTTAATTAAAGATAAAAAGCAATAATGTGTCACTGCCCTTCTCCAGGAGGAGCTTGCCTTTGTGTTTTGTCTCCCTTCTGCAGCAGATACTTCACAGAGTAATACAGTGTAAATTTTACGTTGGTTATAGAAGTTTGCTAAGCGAAGCCATTGTGCATTGAAAACCTTTCTTTAGTTTCCCTTTACAGAGAACGTATCTTGATGTACTTACAAAGCACTCAGTTATACGATTTCTGAAATCAGTCATCATTCAATTGGGCTTTAATTTCATGAGGAAATTGCATTCATTTCATTACAGTTTCAATCATTTAATTTTTATATAGCCATCTTCGAACTTAACGTGATTTTCCTCCTGGGCCGATAACCTATTTCATCCTTGGAAACTTATGTCAGATATTAAGGTTCTTGCAGCCTTATGAGATGGTTTGTCAAAATGTGATCATTCATCCAATTGACTGGTTTATATACAGACTGATGGGTCTAAGGTTTATAATTTTGTAACGTATTATCCTTGTTTAAAGATACATTTTGCTGATTTCAATGGTCAATAGGAGCACACTATAGTACCTTGTTATATGAATCATTAGTGTCTTGTATTATTTTAAATAACCCATCCATGCACTTGTACTTTGCCCAGCTTCTGTGCTGTCAGTTTTCCGTGTCTCAGTTTTAGAGATCCTGAGTTCTGGGTGGCCTAGCAAAAGAGCTAATGCTGGAAAGCGCCTGTCAAGCCACAGAGATGTTGCCTTGCGGCTCTGGGTGGAGAGCAGGGGAACTGCTTAAGGACATGATGGGCCTCAGAGTTTTCTCAGGGCATTTGTGTCTGTTTGCACAGAAGAAGGAAGGGCAGGGGATGGGATGAGGGAACACAGAGTATAGACCATCCCTGGAAGAAAAGGCAGTCCAGTCTAGAGAGTTGAAGCTACTTTTGGTCATGTTATATATGGCTACATACATCTTATATCTGCCGATTTTTAACACCGGCTTTTATAATGATGTTATACTACAGAGATTGCATTAGTGAAATGGTTGATTAATTCTTTATTTTTATTTTTTACTGTTTATTGGTGCCATAGCTAAGAATAAGGAATGCACGGTGTAACACCTAGTCTCAGTGTGAGACAGAATGGTCCCTGCTTCGGAAAGCTTACTATGTAAGGATGAGATGAAACACAGACCTAAGCCAAAGCATATACGTCATCTGTGAAGTTGTACTGGCCTGGTGAACAGGCAGCACTGTTGGTGAACTGAAAAGTCTCTGGGTGAAAGCTAGTGGCTTGGTTAATTTCCATCTGAGTGTGCCTCAGATATGTCTTAAAAAAAAAAAAAAAAAATAACAATAATAATTTCAATGTATAATTTCAATGCTAAAGTTATGCTGTTATCTTGTATAATGATTTATATCTGAGCAAGGTGAGTATGTAGCTTTGCCCTTACTGCCTTACCTTTGCTGTGCTTACTCTATGTGCTCAGCAGCAGATGGAAGAGTCTGGCCTTGGTTCATTAGGGCCTCTGGCACCTTGCAGTTACAATGATTAGTTTATGATGGTGACCATTGTTTGACATCTCATACTTCGAGAGGTTAAAGAGTTTCATGAAGTTTTAATCCATTTGAAGCCTCCCTATCTATTTGTTTATGTCTGTACTGTTCATCACATTTTCTACCAATATACTCAGCTGAGAGTGAGAAGCAAAAAAAAACCTCAACCAAACAAAAATCCTTTGTAACCTCCTGCTGCTCAGCCAGCTAGTTTTTATATATGAATTATACCATCAAGCTAGAACATCAAATGTAGTCTTCTTGGTTGACTGCACACAGGAACAGCTGATTAAACAGCCAGTTCATACTATACATCCTGATGACCTGGGTAGTGTGCGTGTAAACTTGCAGTGTTTGCTCTAGTGATAGATCTGTGTTTGAACACATTGAATACTGGAGCAAGTCACCTCTTTTGTTCCAATATGAATTAATATTTATGAAGCTAGATTGCCCAGAGGCTAAATCAGTAACTTATGCTAAATAATGAGCACAGGTGAGGAGAGGAAAGAGTTGTAAAGTATTTTATTTTATTATCTGGGTGCTTCTTTGTACCTCTGTACTTCCTTCACCTTTCCCCCCCACCCCCCACGTGTTCTATCAGAATGGTTCAAATCTGATGATAGTATTTTTTTATGTCATAGCATAGATGTAGAATAAGTTGCTTAGCTCTTGTGCTTTCTCTTGCCTGCAGTTAGAGATGGAGGGAAGACAGTCACTTGGAAATCTTACTCAGTTTTTGTCTTTTGTGCTTCTCTGGATGACATCTGTGTTCTTAGCCCTTGGTATCTCAGCCCAATTGGTCATTTACTTCAGCCTGGGAATAGTTCATCCTGAGCTGGCCCTCAAAAAATGAAGTGATCTCTTGGAATATCAGCAAAGAGCTGGCAGGCATGCATGGTGTTTATACAAGGATGCTGGTCAATAGTGGGTTTCTTCTTCATTTTTCTGTTGTTTAAATAGATAAAATGTTCACTAATCCTTGTAAACTGTAAAGGCTAGTATTATCTAGGCTGTGTGTCCATGTGTGTACCTTCTTGTACACGTGTTATGTATAAGTAGATGATACAAGCTTCTATAGAGTTTCTAGGGCATGGCACAGTGAATATTTCAAAGTGACACTGACACTGGGACATGCTCTGGAAACATAAATCCATAATTATTAGGTGCAACTGAGTGACAGAAGTTCACTGAAGATCAAGCAAAAGATAAAGTAAAATGAACAGCCACAGAATGAGGATGTAGTTGCTTAGCTTTGCTATCTGCCCTGTGACTTGACCTTCTCTAAATGGATGCCTGTGAGTAACCAGCTACTGAGAGCTGTGAGAAATTATGTGCTACTCCTTAATGTCAATATATGAGAGTGGTAGTCTGTTTTTTTCTTTCTTATTTTTTTTTTTTTAACATCTAAATTCAAATCTATTTGATCAAGTGTTTTGAGCATTTATATTTTTCCTTAGGAGACTGAAAAAAAAAATAGAGAAGAATTCTTTGCTTGAGAACATGCAAGATTTAACAAAAAAGCATTTCTCTTTTGAGGCAGCTGCTCATAATTTTGCAGAATTTTCCAAACTTAGGTTAGTCTTTTTTTTTTCTCCATTTTCCTGTGTATGGAAGGAAGACGTCTTCTCCAGAGTAAATTTGGCTGGTATTTTATTTGCTTTTATATCTTTTTGTAACAGTAATACCTAAAAGGGTACTTTTAGTAAGCTATCTTTGTAGTGCCTCAGCCAGGAAGGGACTGAGTTATGCCCCGGTCATTGTGCTAAGCTTTGTTTGTTCTAATGCTAGGATATGTTTGATGTAGTACTACCTTGTCTTTCAGTTATCTGCGTCTGCTTTGCTTCTTTCCTCTGCCTGTTGTGTTCAGAAGCAACCTAAGTTGTAAAGTAGCAGGATAAGGGATGATTTAAGCTGAAGGAGGTCCTGGCGTTGAAATTGTGAGATAATACTGCACTACAGATAATAATAATAGTAATAGTAATATAATAATAATAATAATGCAATTGACATGAGCTCTTCAGCATATCTTGGGGCCGTAACAAAGGACATGCAGAATATTTATATTTATAGCCCATAATATGAACAAAATACTGAGTATATGATTATTCATCCTAGAAATATTCATCCTTTGAAATGCTGGAGTGCCCAGTTTTGTCAAACTAAAATTTCACTGAAAACTTTGAGTGTAAAAATATAACAGGAGCTTAAGAGAATTCCTGGTCAAGGGCAGGACAGATACGGTTTCAGTGTTTGAGCTGAGGCAGAATTGCACCAAAGACACTGGGTTTCCACACAAATGCCATGAACTGTCCTCATATGGCAGTGTTTGAGCTCAAGGGGCTACCACTTGGCTTGTCTCACTCATCGCTGGCTGGGCTCTGTATCACTTCCAAGGTGTGATGCCTGGAACAAGTTTGTATAGAATGATTTTAATGTTAAAGAACTCTACTTAATAAACACAGCTCCCTGCACTATGGATATGAATCATCTAGAAGCACTGCCAGAAGGAAAAGATCACAGAAAGCTGAGGGCTGGGACTAGAATTGATGCTCACGTAAAGTCGCATTAACTCAATGGGATGCTCATTCTGACCTCAGTGACAGGTTACAGAGCCAGCTCTCAAATGGAAAATCTCATAGCCTCAGCTCGACAATGAAATGCTAACAAAAGTAAATTATATTTATTCATGGAGTTCTGTATCCTAGTCAGAAATGTTATGTCCTGTGTAGAAATATTTTAAGTAAATGTACGTTTTAAACAGATAGGCAGATGGATAATGTCTTTTTTTTTTTTTTTTTTTTTTTTTTTTTGCTCGTTGGGATTTCAGAAACTGTTGCTTTAAGATCTTCAGTGTTGTAGGTGAATGGTATTCATGTTAATGCTATCAAGCATTACTACACAGTGATAAAGCTTAGGAAGACAGAGTATCTCTCCCCACACTACAACTACTTGCAGCAGAAGAGTTGCTTTGATACCTTTCACTGTGCTGTTCAGTGCACGGAGGTAAGGTATTGAGAATAACCAAGTTGACAATTTACAGAGACCCAGCTCTACCTTGTGCTGAGGTTCTGAACTATGATTTTGTCTCTTTCTTCCATGAGATTGAGTAAAATATCTAAAATACCTTTGTAGATATAGCCCAAATTGGAGAGGTGAAAAGGGTACCTTCACCCTGAAAGCATACGTGATCGAAGAGAAAAACTAAGTTAATAAAAGGTACTGTTGGGTTGCGGTACCTCATTATCCTTGTTGCCCTTTGCTTTTCAGAAGGATTACCATCAAGAACTCCTAGAGGGATCTGGATACTGCAGACCTTGTCTGCACTAAGGATTAAGGTTGCAATGAAGAAGGAAAGCTCACTCTTGTGCATTCTCACTGTTTCTGAAAGCACTTTGTCGGTCTGATGTGAACTGAGTTTCAAGCATTGTGCTCTTAGCTGTCTCTGTAGACCTCCCATTAGGATTCTGAGCATGTCCCTTGAATTTATAAAGGGAAAGTATTTTTCACAAAAGCAAAAATCCCTTGACCTTTCCGTGAGGCGAGGAAAGCTGCAAAAAACGCCTGTATCACCTTATCTCACCGAGACCCGGACCAAAGTCTTTTTTTTTTTTTTTTTTCCCTTACAGTCTTTACCTATACTGCCTTACAGGCATTACATTGTCTGAAGCCATTATTTCAATTAAAATATTTTAGCTGACTAATGATGAGTGACGGAGTTAAAGGTGACCAGTGCCAGGTTCAATCTCTCAGCAGCGGAGCAGTAATCAGATTGTGCTCATTAGAGTGGTCAACACAAACAAAAACAATGCTATTAAATTGCAGTTTCTGACACACTAATGCAATAAAGAAGCCATAGAAGGTTTCAAGGAGAAAAGCCACTGGTGCAAAATGGCTGCTTGGATGCAGATAAGAACACGTCTCTCCTCCGGTTGTAGTCTCCATCCCTTCTTTTACTTCAGTATCGCAGTGACATGCAAACTGTGTCCTGCTAATGGCACTGAAAATACAGGATGAATTGGGGACAACTCTTAAAAGGAGGTCAGAGAACCCTAAGGATAAGCAAGGAGGCTTTTTTTAATTTGAATTTTAGAGTAATTAGGTCTAAGCAGCAGCAAACAGAATTTTTCCATTAACTGATCTAATTTTTAGATGCTAGGAACTTAACACAGGAGATTTTCTGGTTGAAGGAGTGTTTCTCTTCTTCCCCCAGGATTTACCCTAACCGCTTAGGGCATATTCTTCTTTATTTCTTCCTATTGCCCGTAGTCAAACATGGCAATTATGCTAACCACCAACAAAGGAGTTCTCCTTGAAATGTCTTCTGTGGTGTATTTTGATAGTCAGGTGTGTTTTGTTTTACTGGACACAGAGCACCATTTTGGTCAAACTCATTTATTTGCCATGTGCATTTTGTATGTATTCCTGAGAAATACAACACCAGACCAGGTAGATAAGGGTTACTGTGTGAAGACATCTAGAAGCAGAGCAGTTGTTTCCAATTTCATCCCACAGCACTGTTGCTACCTTTGTAACTTTGTGGAGGTTTTGACAGATTTGATGTTTTGTTTGTTTGTTTGTTTGTTTTTGTTAACATTTCAGCTAGAATCATAGAATCATTTAGATTGGAAGGGACCCTTAAGATCATCAAGTATGACCATGAACCTAACAGTCCCAAGCCCACCATGAAACCATGTCCCTAAACACCCTGTACACTTAAATACCCCCACGGATGGCAACTCCAGCACTTTTCTGGGCAGCCCATTCCAATGTCTACTCACTACTTTCACTCTTTCTGAGAAGAAAATTCTTCCTAATATCCAAGTAAAACCACCCCTCGTGCAACTAGAGGCTGTTTCCTGCTGTCCTATTGCTCCTACTTCAGTTTTCATGATGATCTGAAACTCATTGCTTTCATTAGGAAAATAAAATTTCTGTGTCTCTGCTCAAAATAAGACTTCAAATCAATAAGACAAGTGCAAATTTTGAGGTTTCTAATGTAGCAGATTTTGAATGTCCATGGACCAAGGTGGTCTGACTAATATTTTTGAATGTCTCTGTTAAGAAATACTTGAGTTCATTGACCGTAGCAACCCTGAACTCAACTTTTACTAGTTTATATATAATCAGTTATGGTATTTTTTTATTTTTTATTTTTTTGTTTTCTGTTGGTCTCATGAAGAAGAGGACTTAAAGAAACATATCTTCAGCTTTGGACTGGAGGATGACTTGCAGTGTGGGCACACCTGCAAAAACACAGTGGAAAAATTAGAATTTGGCCCATGTTAAAACACCCATTGTCAAGGAGTAGGTACACTGTCAACAACGAGCTGAGCTAGTGTAGAGCTTGTTCACTATGTATATCCAAGTTGTGGGGGCTCAACAAAGGTAAAAATCAGCTCCTTGCCTTTTCTGGAGGCGGTGAAAATTTCTAGCTTACCTGTACAGATAAGGCTTGTATGCAGTGGCAAATGTCTGGTATGTGTTACAAATTTTAAAACTCCCCTGGCCAGTAGTGTGTAAACATACCTTTGATGCCAAAATAAATAAGTAAATAAAGAGAAAGGAATGTCAGCGATATTTATGAATTCAGGGAAATCCAGGTGTGAGTTGTGTAGGTGACTATGCAAAATCAGCGTTACAAATTTTCCAAGCAAGTACAGTACAAATATGATGGCAGCTGTTCTTCATTCTCAACCTATAGTTTTAGTTGGAGAGAGAAATTTTTAAGGTTATAAAAATAAACAACTTTCTGACAGTCATGTTGGAAAGTATTAAGTGAATGCCATTGGTTTAGAGACTTTTTTTTTTAATGTCTCCACACCCGGAATAAAAATTAAGAATTTGTGGGTGATTTTTACGATTATGTATATGAGAGAAGATAGATGCTTTGTTCCTAGAAGAGAGATAATATGATCTCTCATAGGATGATTTTTCATCTTATGAAAAAAAATAATGGAGGAAAAAGCAAATGTAATTTGGAGAAGTATCAGAGATGCAACTTCTGACATTGTCCTTTTATTTTCAATTTGTTTTATTTTATTTTATTTTATTTTATTTTATTTTATTTTATTTTATTTTATTTTGTGGAAATGCTAAGGTTTAAAAGGTATTTCAGTAAATTTGCTGATTCCAAGCAGAATCACAGCAGTGATACAAGATTCAGATCCATTTTTTAAACATGTGCTTAGAAATGCTTTTAAATAGATCTGTTTGACTCTAGGACTTCATTGCAGTCCATAATTCGTGAGGTCCAGAGGAAAAATGTGACTCTTGTCACACTTGTCAGTCCAAATCTAAGTATGGATTCTGCCCTAGTACAGAAATTCAAGATTACCATTTAAAAGACCAAATACAAATTAATTGCTCTCTTACTGTAAGGAAGGTGTGAAGGTTAGGAAGTGAGGTGGTAATGAAGCCGTCTAATCCAACGGTGCAGTTAGGGTGCTGAGTAGGCACAGAGATACCAGAGGGGAAAGAAAGAAGTTGGAAGTGGAGATGAAATAATCCTAGCGATTATTACATCTGGGTAAGATCTGCATGAATGCTAAGTGCTGCGTGATGGAGAAACAATTTTCATGGCTTGAACTTACGTTATAACATCCTCTGGAAGGCAATCGCTTACCAGTATCTCCAGTGGGAGCATTTAGATACCGGATTGCCATGGTAGCTGACGAAGGCTTCCCTGCTTTAACATAGTCTGAGGCTTCAAATAGGACCGTGCATCTTTGCTTCTTCATTGTCTGCATTAATTGCCTGCATGTTGCTTCTCTGAGCGGAGCTGCAGCTGGGGCTGCTTAACCATATACCATAACCACATACCATATACGTATTCTGTATATGAGGTTATGTTGCACTTCTGTGAGCTGTCCTGCCATAGATGCTGGACCAAATTCCTGTCCTCAGCCAAGTGGCAGAAGTGGTCCAGGCTTACATTGCAATTCAGATCAGGTTTGGTAGAAATGTTCCCGGGGAGGAGAGTATGGTGTCACTGTGTGGCAAAACATTGTATAAGAAATGGGAGTAACAACAGCACTAGTCACATTTTTGGATAAGCTTAGCATTCAGATGTGGTTGGTTTCATCCCTTTTTAGCAATGTGGACAATATAAAGTATATAAATAAATTTAATCTTCCTCTTGCTAGTGATGGAGAGTGACAGGTGAGCCGGGGACAGCACTGAAACATCTGAAAGATGTGCAGGGTTAAACTTCTCAGGATGAGACCTTACCTACAGGACAGTTGTGTGACAGATTTTTCCAGACTTCCTGACAGGCTTGGTGCATGCTTTATGGTTACTGGAGTATTGAGCAGAGAGAAGCCTCTCGCCCAGCCTCTGGCTCTTGGCCAGAAAAGAGATTGTAGTTTGTAAGGAGTTTCCCACAGCAATTCTTAATTTCTGAGGAGTGAGCCCCAGCCACGTGCCTGATGCTTGTCCACCAGTATTCATCTCCATTTTAATAAGCTTTTTTTTTTTTTTCTCTTCTGCCACCTTATCTGTCCTTGTATCGCTGTGGCTAAGAGCTCTCTCTCTGCAGCACCCAGCCCTCTCGCTGTTACTGCAGAAACACCCAACAGCCCCTTTGGGGGTCTGTGGTCCAGCTCCATGAGAAAGAGTGAAGGGGCAATGTGGCTGTACCTTGGCAATACCAGGATGACAAATGTATGAGATATGAAAAACAGCAAGATACCTAGCTATTGATACTGTGCTGAAATGTATTTGCAAGAGCAGTCTTGCCTTATCCAGTCTTGTCCTGCACATGCCGCAAGGTCTGATCTGGTTCTTTGTAGTGCCATCGGGACCTCCGGAGCCCCTGCCTTCACTTCTTCCCCCTTTATCCCCGGTGTTATGTGTTTGGCATTTCTGTTAGTGCTGTGGGAAAGGAGCTGGAGGGTGGCTGTGTCCCCTGCCTTTGGCAGCAGTTACCTGTGCAAACATCCACTTGAGTCTAGCCAACTCTCCTTTCACATGCTTCTCTGTTCAGCTCCTGGGAATAATCTTGTTCTGTTCCCAGCTGTACTGATATGTTTATTCATTAGATTTTCATAAAGAAAGTCAAATCTTATTCTGCTTAATCAGTGTTGGTCACTGACTATTATTAATTGATTAGTCAATATCAGTTAGCGTGATAAGCCAGCAGAAGCCTTTCCTGATAGCAGCCTTCAAATTACGTATTCATTCTGTAAATTATTAATAAATACTATTGGTCTTGTCCTGGCTGATCAAATATTTGTCTTTTCTAAAAAGCAACATTTTTACTTCTTTCTTTGCATAGTAAGCAATATTATTTAGGAGTTTTGTTGTCTATTTTTCCTTCTAGAACCAATCTCTTCTCAAAAGTTGATAGGAGATCTTTCCCATGTTTGCACACCATGACTATTTTAACTGTATGTTGTTCTTCCTTGGCATCCTCAAATATTTGTGAGGGTCGTCAAGACTACTGATTCAGCCAGATGTTTTTATAATATAATTTCCTCAATAAGGAAGTATGGAAAGACCTTGATAGCAGTGTCATTATTGATTTTCTCTACTCACTAGGACTTCTGTGAAAACCTAAGATAAATAAGTTCATGAAGCTGGAAATAAAAGCAGGATAAAATAATCTTTTAATGGAAACATCTACTGCCTTTATTTATTTTTTTTTCCCCAGAAAATGCTAAAGTCCTTTAAAAAGATAGGTGTACAACATTGTCTTTCTTTACAGGTGGGGAAGCGAAGAGCTTAAGTGATTTAACCAGCTTAGCTTGGTTGGTTCACTGCAAGTGCTGGGAACAGGACCTGGGTCTCCTGGTCCCAAGCCACTGTCTGACCACCAGGATGTTCTCTAGCACCTTTAGTAGCTCTCATTAATACTCAGTCTATCTAGGGTTGCTATATAAAGGCTGTATCATCGTCATGCCATTTCATTCAGTCGTGCCATGCTAGCTTTGCCCATCTGTTTTTCCTGCCAGTGCTTTTGCTGTTTCTTCCGTGGCTGCCTTACGCTTAGAACAATCTCCTTTGACTCCACTTTTACCTCCACCTCCTCAAAAACTACATGTACTAGGACATCAAGAGGAAACCAATCGCCTTCTGATGGTGACGAAGCAGAGACCCAGAAGGGGATAAATAAATTATGCTGTGTGAGTGTGGCTTCTAGCCTGGTCTGTGCTCAACTTTATTCAACGTATCCTACCAGTGCAAGAGGACCACACTACCTTTCAGAATGCATCTCTTGCTGTCCCACCAGAAAGTCATCTACATGTGACCAAAATGAGAACCTTGGTTGATACAAATCTCTGTTTATTTGTGATGAAGTGGAAGACAGAGGTGATCTTATGGAGCTGAGAGATGGCAAGTTGCATTCCCTCCGTGTTATACATCCTGTGTAGTTCCCATCATTCCCATAGCGTCTTGACTCTGTTTCTGGAGGGCCTGACTGATATTTTCTCTGCAATTGTAAGGATTTATGCCATCAAAACTAAAATGAGATGTTCCCTCCTGTATTTCCTTTGCTTCTTTTTTTGGTGTCTCAGCATCAGGAATAACAAGATGAAAGAAAAATGTGTGGAGAAAATGGATAAGGAATGAAACCAGTTCCTAGCCCAATTTTTAATCGTTTCTTTTCTTTCAGGTCTCTCGGCAGCCAAACTGCTGACTGAGTCAGGCTTGAATGTGGTACTGCTGGAAGCCAATGACAGGGTTGGGGGAAGAACTTTCACTGTAAGGGTAATTATCTCCAAACCCATTTGTGCTCTATTTATACACACATAATGTATACATGTATAATGAAAAATTATGCACACGTATGATATATATCTGTATATTATAAATATGCTATGTGAATAGTGTATATAATTTTATTCATTCATTTATTTAACTTCCCTGCTAGTGGTCCTACTTAAGGGAAAATTGCGAGAGCACTAGCAGGTGGGAAATTTCCTGATACTGTACAAGCAAGAGTAGAAAAAGAGAAGCAGAGTGATGGGACAGACTGTTCCCATGTGATCTGCAGGCTCTGGATTCATCACTCTGTTCCTCTGGGAAGAAGAACATGATTAGCTAAGTTTCAGAATCCTCTCCCAGGGAGAGATTCAGGTGAAATCCTTATGAAAAGACACCTTTAAAGCCAACTGTGCCATGAAGATACTCAAGCTGAACTGTAACACACCCTGTGGGGAGCAATGTTGGTTAAAGGCATGGCAGAGGTAGCTGGTGATTAGAACCAACCTGTCTCCTTCACTCCTTTACCGTGTGCCCTACCTGGACTCAGGAGATCCCTTCCCATTCTGCTTGCCAGAAAGCCTCAGCTTTGCTGTTCCCCAGTATAGTCTGTTTGAACTAGTTGCTGGTGAGACCAAGGAAGAACTGCACAAACCTCTCTAACTCTTTCTTTGTCTGCCTGCCAGGGTCTTCTCATTTTTGTTGAATAACCCAATTTTACATTACAGTCTTATAACAGCTGGTTATGAGCTCCATATCTGAGATTCTTGGTAATTGCCACTCCCGAACCCTTAACAAGAAAATGGAGTTTTCCATGGGGAGAGGAATCTTTGCCAAAATGCTCTAGGAATGTTTCCATTGAGTAATTCTTCCGGAATGCTCTTTTAATTTGTCTGGTGTTTGCAAAAGGCTTATTTTTCTAATCTTTTTTTTTTTTTTTTTTTTTTTTTTTTTTTTTTTTTTTTTCCTTTTGTGTGTTGTGTGTGATAAACTAGAATAAGCAAGTTAAATATGTGGACCTTGGAGGAGCCTATGTGGGGCCAACACAGAATCGTCTCCTGCGGTTATCTAAGGAGTTGGGAATAGAGACATATAAAGTGAATGAAGTTGAGCACCTGATACACCATGTCAAGGTAAGATGCTCTCAAGCCTGCTGCTGTAGACAGACAAGTTGTAGTGATCCCCTTTCTCATCATTTACCAGCTGTGCTACATTGGAGTATACCAGTTTCAGTATGCATCTTCTGAGTTTCTTGGAGAAAAATAAGTGTGCTGGTAAGGAAGAACTCCTACAAATTACTATATGCATGCACGTCTGGTTGTATATGCATCCTGGTAACTGATGTTTTGGTTCAAGTCTGAGCTATTAGTTAAAAGCTATCAAAAATCTTCAGTGTTTCTGAACAGTACAACTGTGACTGTTGTGTACATGCCAGCTTTCATATAACATGCACAAGGTATCTGAAAGGTCCTTTCACAAGTCTGGGAAATGAGAGTATCTGGAATCAGGCTGAAAGTTTCTGAGGGTAGGCTTTCTAAATCAAGGGCAGCTATTATCCTGACTGAAATAAACATGTCAGGATAAATCTGTTTTGTGGATGGGGAAACTAAAGTCCAGAGTAGCAAAAGGCATTGCAATTGGAATAGTGAATGTCTCTGGCAATCCAGTGTTCTTGTGTGGGCAGATCCAAACAGTCTGGGACAGGAAGCTACAGTAAGGCTGATAAAAAGCCTACATTTTCTTAGTCTTCATCCTATGTTTTATCCAAAAGTGGATTCTTCCTCCTTTTCTGTTACAGAGCAGTGTTGCACTTCCATAGAAAAGATACTTTCTATGTTAGTTCTGAGGAAGTTAACATTGAGTTTCATTATATCCTTAAGAAAAGACATTGTGCAATGACTGGCAAAATATTTGTCAGATGGTAGTTGGTATTTGATCAAAGGTTAAGGAAAATGTTGACATATTTAAACTGACAGTGATAGAGAAAAGGTGTTTTACCACCTGTTTTCAAGAACTTTTCCCTCTCAGTTTTTATATATATAAAAAAAAAAAGAAGTATGTTCTCAAAGCACTTTGGTACGATGACTACCAAAAATTACTCCTGGTGTGGTAGAACTGATGGGTACATCCTCACTGTTCTGTTAAGTATGCTTCTGGTATCATCATCAAAGACAATTTTTCTGCTTGTTCACACTATTTAGCCTTCAGAGTCTCCTCCAGCAGGAGGTTGTGCCATGAAGGGAAAATTAATGATAGAAGACAACTGACATGGCCAGTTTGGATGACCATCTCTTAGGACAACCTTGCTGTCCTAGCATGGGGTTTTCCAAAATACTACCAGAAGTCAGAGAATCACAGAATCACCTGGGTTGGAAAGGACCCACAAGGATCATTGAGTCCAAGGATCATTGGCTCCACATAGGACCACCCAAAAATCAAATCCTGTCTGAGAGCATTGTCCAAATACTTCTTGAACTGCGGCAAGCTTGGTGCTGTGACAACTTCCCTGGAGAGCCTGTCCAAGTGCCAGACCACCTTCTTGGTGAAGAACCTTTTCCTAGCACCCAGCGTGACCCTCCCCTGTCCCAGCTCCATGCCATTAAGTCACTGAAGCATACTTGGTACTGCCAACTCTGAAGCTGACTTGTGGGCCTCATCTGTTGTCAGCAGCAAGCACAAGCATGGCTGCTAGTTTTGTAATTCAGACCCCATTTCCTCTTTGGGTCTCTAGGAAGTAGGTTTTTAGGAGGGATACTGGTATTAGCATGCCGGTTGAAATGATGTTTTGTTTTCCAACAGGCTTTTAGAGTGAGGAAAACAGAGAATGGCACAAAAGTAGGAGTTTGGGCTCTTCTCAAGGATAATCTGTCTTTCGCTTGATCACAATTGTCTTATTACATGAATTGCCAGAGGCAGGTCAGTTTGTGCGTAGCCTTTTGCCATCATCTGTGGACACCTTTTAGCCTAGGGCTGGGAGTTCTGGAGTGAGTCAAGGCTCTCAGCCTTCCTCTCTACCCAGCACTGACAGAACTTGCTGGCATTGGGGGACATATCCAGGCTGGCAGAGGAGGATATGCCTTGGCTTTTTCTGTGTGTTGGGCAGAGAAAGGGCTTTGCACTGCTGCACTAAGGCTTATCCCCAGCTGAGGACTGAGTCAGCAGTGTCCTTACAGGCCTTAGGACTCAAGTCAAGAGAACTTATGCATCAGTACAAATCCTGTCTGGAAATCCAGAGTTGAGAGAAGACTGCTCCAGGAGGCATTAAAGTCATCCAAGCCTGGGGTATGGGATGTTTGTCACTTTGACTGATGCCTGCATCTGTGAGTTATAGCTGCAAGCAGTTTCTGGAGGATGTATGAGGAGGGCCTGGACTCACACAGACACCCATGTGCTTGTGCTGAGACCTGCAGGTAGATGCTGGGAGGACATGGGTGATGTCCTTAGGTATAACAGGGCGATGGGGCATCTGTGATAATTTGGTATAGGCAAGTAGCTTGGCAGAGTCCTGGCAGGTATGTGTGAGATTGGCACCGTGGCTACACAGACACAAGAAAACCTTCAAGGTTTCCATTCCAACTTGGGCTTGGATCAAGGTCTACCTCACAATTAGGCAGGTTTCTTGAAACTGTGCTCAGTCAAGTACTGAAAATCTCCAAGGAGAGACGTCTCACCTTTTGGTGGTGGCTGCTTGTGGGAGAACTCCTGAGGGGAGGCAAGAGAGAAGTGGTCAGAAAGAGGAGTGTGTGCCAAGACTCCCTGGTAGCCAAGAAGGAGTGAAAGAGGACATACTACACAGTCAGTAGCTACTCATTGGAATCTCCTAATTCCATTCATTTTTAATCTATTTCATTTTTGCTACTATGTTTACACAACTGTGGGGAAAGTATTATAATAGTTAAAGAATTGCAGTTAAAGAATTAGAAGACAAACACTATACAGTAAATATATGCATCATTGTGTGGCCAAATGAGTGTAATAACCTTCAAACGTCTGCATTTCATGTTACTGTAATCCATTCCTTGCAGGTCTTTCACTTTCAGCCATGTGGCCTGCCCTTGCTTTCCCTGCATATGGACAGTACTCTTATGTGCTCCCTGAAATCCTAACGGTACTCTTAAGTCATACCTTATAAAACAGATTCCAAAATATATAATGGTCTGTCACTCTGGCATGAATTTGAATTCACCTGCTGACCCAAGCTTTATGACTAGGGTCAAATTTAATTAAATTCTGGACCAAAAAAATCTCTCTGAATCCAAAAAGGCAATGAAACCTAAAGGTATTAATTCTTCTCTAACTACACTATCAGGCAACACAGTGCATCTTGTAAAATCAGCTGCTGTTTTTACATATACCCCAAGGCAAAATCAAGCCTTTCATAGTTAATTAAATTCATTTTAGAGGCTTTTTAATACAAGTAATATATGCAGCTTCTTTGTACTACAAAATGAAAAGAGTGCATTTTGTTGATCTCTGGGAGGGTCTCTGCTAATTAGGCTTTACCAACTTGATTAGGTTGTGTATTTTCTTCCCCTTTAATCCTTTTTAATGCCAGGTTCTATTGCTAGAATATTTTTGGCCTTGCTTATGTTGTGTTTGATATCTTCACAGAAACTCAAAATTATATTTCTTGCCTTTTTTTTTTTTCATTCCCTCCACTGGTTAAATGGCCTTTTTCATGGTCTTTGAAAGGAGATTAGTATGTTCTTTTCATTTGTGTAAGTGCTGGTTCATCAGCCTCGGTGAGAAAATTAGGATAGCTCTGCAAGTTGTATTTGGTAGGCAAATTGCTGTCTGAACACCATTGCTTTTTGATAGCATGACTGAAGTTAAGTTTGTAAGTCCAGATTAAAGAAGTAAAAGCAGAAGTATCTGAGTTGTCAGCATCTCCTAACAGTGATCTCACCGGACTGGTAAGCAGATATGAAATGCTCCTTAAATCAGATAATTTTTCCGTATCTACCTAGGAGAGGATTCAAGGCCCTACCTTAGATAGGTAGATCTGCAGCTTTTGAGCACTTTTTATTTCCCTCTCCAAAATGTCTTCGAAAACCAAACTAAACTTCATGCAGTCCAGGTAACTTTTACCTTTGCTATGTAAAAGTCTCTGGAAAGAGGTGTTAAAATATGAAAGCATATCAAATCATTGTATAGGTTTAATTGAGAACAGATTTACTTGGTTAATCCAAATTGCACTTCACTTCTGTGCAGTCCAAATAGCTATGCAAATTTACTGCACTTTAAAGCACAGACCTTGTGTTATCAAATGTGACACAGGTTCCTTTGCAAAGCAAGGTAACTATGGAAGTGGTTTGCTCTGCTACCAAAACTCTGTGTACAGAAACATTTGTTTGTATGACTGGATTGCTGAATTAATCTTTTTAGAGCTTGATTCCTTCATATACAGTAAGGTTGCTCTGCCTTTTGTCCTGCTGTGATGCTAGCTGAGCACACTCTGATCCCATTTTCACTGATGGAGAGCTTGCATGAAAACTCGGCAACACAGAAGGACGAGACTCCTCTTACTGCCTATGTGAGACCAACAAAACCTGTTTCTCAAAATCTGATCATTAGTCTGTGGTAGATCCCCCACTGCCATTGATGCTCATTGTCGTTTGTTTTTTCCAGATCTTTCTTCCACCACAACTGTCCATGGGGTAATACCGTGATCTTTTCTGGAATTTCCCCAGACAGCAGCATTGTTTTTAGAAAGTCTCTGTGTTTTCTCAGTGCAGGTAGTGCTAACAGCTAGCTAGGTGGCTAGTTATTTGGACAGTACATTGCAGGTGGAACATTCATCACGTGATGAAAATTGATATAAGCCCTGCTAGTTTTTTCCTTAGCATCGAAAGGCAGACGTAAATACTGTGTATGTCCAGGGAGATCTTTCAAGCCAAAATGCTGGGTGAAACATTAAACATCCCCTCTCTAGTCAGCAGACAGGATCTTGGCAGAGAGTTGCTGGTCCCTCATTACCACAGTTCAGTTTTCGTATGAGGATGGACTTTCGTCATGTTCCTCTGCCAGCAGCACTGGCTAGAGGTATCTGAATGCATGTCATGCCCTCTCCAAGGTTAGCGCAACCTTCATGTGTGTAAATACAACCTGGCAACTCTGAGGAGATTGCTAAGGTGAACTGAGTCTGCAGGATATCACTGGAGATGAATATTTAGTCTTATACACACAATACTTTTAACTAAGACCACAAATCTGCTCTAATGTTAGCAGGCTACATACTGATCTACAATAGATATGCAGAAGAAAAAATTTACAGCCCTCTTGGGTGTAATTCATTTTCAGCGCTATTGTGTTTATTAAAATGCAGTTTGCTGTGGTCTCATTCATGAATAAAAATGTGATGGCCCTGTTGTATTGGGATTTAATTAGCAGCAAGATAAGTGATTGCTGTATCTAAAGTTAGAGAATTTACTGAGGTTTCTTCTGTGATATCACTGATACATGCACTAAAGCTAGGCAACATGATTTATTTAAGCTTCAGCCCTGCTTCTTTGCAAAGCATCTCTTGGTATAGTATATAATACATACTGTAACAGCTTAAATGGATTTTGAATAACTGCATAAAAGCTCTTTCATTTTTCTTTTGTGTATCTTAATTAGAGTGCATTCAGAGAAGAAAAAGTATGAGAGACTGAGTTACCATCAGTTTAAGTGAGGTGAAGTGTCATCATATCTTTTTCTTTTTTTTTTTTTTTATTTTTTCCCTGACAATTTGTAAGCAAGAACTTAGGGAACTAGGGAGAATCATCTCAATCATGAAGAAGCTGGCCATTCGGTGTCTTGAAAAGGAAGCTAAGTAAATTTGAAGACACTGAAATTACTACTGGGCTTTGGCACGTTCATGTGTACTTGCTGGAATATGGGTCTGCACTGCTTAAACTCTTTCATAGATATAAGTATGCAGGCATTCCTGTCACAAAACACCATGCCATTATTCACTCACTGATAGCCTCAGGAGACGATCTGAGCATTGACTAGGCTGAGGTAGGTGAGAGTATGTGCTAGACTCACAAGGGATGTCCTCCATGCTGTGAATGAAAGCGATCATCAGCAGGAATATAGAAATGGCTGGTCTTGTTGGACCTGCCCTGTACATAAAGGGACATTTTCCCTTTTTTTGTGCCAGCCACCTGGCAGTAATTGCAACAACTTAGTTTGTAATTAGGCCTTTTTCTAATTAAAAATGGATAATATTTGTATTACAGCAGCCTAAAAGGGTCAAGATAACGTACAGCAAATCTGCAAAGCAATCTCTGCCAAAGGGGACCATAAAAAAGGGTCTTACAAGAGATGTTTATTGATCAGGAAAATTGGCTGGAAGGCTGACAGCTGTGACCTCATGGCAGCATGAGGATGAAAGCAGTAAGGCAAAATGAACTGGAAATAAAGTATGCATTTCTTAATTAAAACTGAATGCAAAGAAACTTCCTCAGTTTCAGCCCTCCCAGACCACAGGGTCTGTTTCCTAGGAGATAAGGAAAAGGAGCTCTGCTTCCACCTAGCTTATTTAATTCAGGCTGCTGGGAGAAAAGCTTCAATTGCATTTGATTACAAGAACTGATTTTTGTTTCCCTTGGGAAGCTGATTGAGGTCTACAGAAATACAGAATACATGTGTATTTCATACTGAAAGAACTGGCTGACACTGCTGGGTTTCATATGTCTGTAACATTTTATGGAAGGTTTCATTTTTTAGGTAAGAAATTTTAGAACCTGGAATATCTCAGAAACAAAACCAGTGAGTCCAATATTTTCTCCTGTGTTAAATACAGCATTCTTACAGCATTCTCATTTTGAGAATTTGTGCTCAGTTATGTTATCTGTGGGCAGGCAGAGAGCTGGCTTCATTGTTTTCTCCAAAATAAAACTCCTCTTTTCTCCTGTTCTTATGTATTTTTGTGCACTTATCTGCTTTTGGGAGGGGAAGGAGCTGTGGTTTTTTTAAGACAAACTCTAGAAATACTCAGGAAAGGTTTCTATTGATTTTATCCACTTTGTTGGGAGGTTTAATTCAGGTGTTGAAAGTCTTGTGCAGGTCCACTTTCAAAGAGCATTTAGAACCACAGTCCTTTGAAATATGTACTTCATAAGACACTTGAGCACTTTTTGTAAAAGTGTGTCTTAAATCTGTAAATAAGAAGTCTGGTTCTAGTCAACTTTTTTTCTCAGCTGGTTGGATCAAAGGATTATATTCTGTTTTAAATTCAGAGCAGAACCTCAAGTTTTCTTTCTAAAATACCTCATTGCTATTTGTTTTCCTTATTCTGCCTTTTTTCAGACAAGACGTATTCGAGTTTTTGACTTATGTGGTGGCAGAGTGAAGATGGACTTCATAATACAGAGGAAATACATTGTTCCCAATTAGCTCCTTTCCTTTTCAAGAGGCATGTTTCAGACCAATGTGTCTGGCTATACTACTCTTAAAATGAAATTACTTTTGATGATCAAATTTCACAAAACACACTGGCATCCAGAGCCGATGATCCAGAATTAAATACTGAAATATATTTAGAGGGTATTTTGGCACATCTTAATATTGCATATTTGCACTATTAGTTATCTGGATTTTCTTGCACTGCATTTATATTTTCTGATCTTTGTATCTTTTTATTTTTGTGATACCTGCCAGCATAGTAATCAGCTAAGTTTATGAACGGAACAGTTTCTCAGAGAAGGGAACTATTTACCTATTACTGACGGGAAGCTATTTACCTGTCTCAGCTGCTGGAGATTTCATTTGTTCCAGCTAGTTGCCACGTTTTACTGAGAATTATGATTAATCAAAGGCTGAGCCCCAAGGA
The DNA here is from genome assembly GCF_964211825.1 of Aythya ferina. NCBI lineage: Eukaryota > Metazoa > Chordata > Aves > Anseriformes > Anatidae > Aythya > Aythya ferina. Next base: position 90,786,621 of record NC_140296.1, on the reverse strand, counting down.
CATGCTATAGATAGTATGGATTAAAAAAAAAAAAGGGAGGGACAGTTTTCCATGGTGCAGCAGATGACAAACTGAGAGTGAGAAGGTCCTGAATTCCAGCCTGATGTGACTCCTTGCTATTTCTCTTTTTTGTTCTCATGACTTCGTATCTTACCATTTCTGCACTTTACATGAATGACAGGATTTTAAGCTGAGAAAACAAGGTGTGTGATGCTTATGAATCAGCAGATGGCACTACATGCCCGTGAAGCTGTGTAACCGCAGATTAACATGCAGACTGACATACTGGTGAAGTTAGAAGCTGCTACTCCAAGGCTTAGAGAGCTTAGCTGAGGGGGTATCTGTGCTCACTCACCGGTGCAGGGATTGCATCATGTGGTCTTATTTCCTACACTGAAATCTGGCTATATTCATGTTCAGTTCTAAAAACTTCACGGATCATTGGCATGAGGGGCTGCAAGTTATGATGTGGAATACAGCTTGGGTACTGCCTGGGTACGCAAAATTTAGGGGAGCACAAAGTGGTCTTGTGCCTGCAAAACCAGTCTTTCTTCTGAGATCTCAATGTGCAGTGAGATACTGATGACACTTTCTGTCAGAGGATGTCCTTTCTCCCCTAACCATTCTCTCACTCCCACTCTCCCAGGAGGAGGTGTGTGGGACCCGTCCCTATGACCTCCCAGGTGCTGGGGCTGATACTCAAGGGGCTGCTGGTACTCAGTTACCATGCTGTATATTTTCCCAGCTCTGTAGTAGTAAGCCATTTCTAGTTATGTTATCTGTTTGCCCTGAGGCAGAGCTGATGTCTGTAGAGAATTTATTTCCATACCACTTGGATTACATGGGTCTAGTGTAACTAAGCCAAACACTGGTTGACGTGACATTCTTCAAAACAGATAAATGAGAAAAATCTTTCAGGAATTGTAATATTTGTGACATCTTACATTGGATTCCTCATTTCCCTGTTTGTTTATTCCTGAGACAGCTAGGTTACTAGAATTTGCTCCCTATTGTTTCAGCTCCTTTAGCATGCTTTAGCCCATACTGCGGCAACAATCTTCTTAAGCAGCAAGTGACCCGTGCAATAGCGGGTAGACCTCCAGCTGCCAGTGCTGGTGTTCTGCTTTTGGAAGCATTGCACGTGGCATTATGAATCAGTTTCTAAAAACTATATATGCCTTCTATTAAATGCCACCGAGTTCACAAACAGTATTGGCATTAGAATGTTTTATCAAAATGTTTAGATGGGATGGTTATTATTACGGTTTATATACTGCTCTGATTTGGGTATTAAAAACATTTGAAGAGTAAATGTTTTGTGCATTTTTGAGCATATTTTTCATCCACATGTTTTGTTTTTCATTAGAGATTATGCAGCACCAATAGTTTTGTAGACTGCTATTCCCAGCAATATGATAGAAATTGGCAAATTTTGCCTAAGTATCAAAAAGCTTGTTGTACCTGCAAAAGTACAAATTCATCAGCAAAGCTGAAATGTTTTATTTTCTCAGAAATTACTCAGAAATATGTTGTCTTTCTTTGGTTGTGTTCTTTTTGTTTCTGTATAGATCGTAGTCTTACACTCTCAGACTGAGTTCTGCCTGGCAGCTCCTGGAGTTTTGTCTACATAGGAAATAAGGATCAGGCCTTACATAATGTCTTAGGAGCTCTTAAATGTAACATTCACAGGAGACTCCCTCACTTTAGTGATTATTTTTGTTTTTCCAGGTTGAGATTTGTTCTTGTGCTTTATGAGTATTGTTGCCCCAGATTTCTGCACAAGAGACATACCCAAGTTTTCCCTTTCAGCAGTTCAAATGCAGTGAAATAGAAGAATACTAAAACAAAGATGTGTTTTATGTGTCTCTTAGTCGTGCACTCATGAAAAAACACCACAGGGAATTCATAAGACTTGAGTTAACTCAGAGGGGATAACTCAGGTAGGATTGCCTCTGGCAGAGCAGGAAGCTCAGAACAAAATCAATAATTGGAATAACCCATTCTGATGCTGTCCTGGTTTTTGTGGGCACAGCAGTATACATGTTTCATAAACCTGAATCTGGGAAATGTTAGGTATTAAAAAACAAACCAATATATTCTTTCTTTGGAATACCTATGCAGGTTTGTATGCGTGTGAAGGGTAGCTCCAGTGCTCAGAACAAGGCACAGCAAAACTGACTTCTGGCTGCTATGAAATCTGTATGTGCCCAAAAAAGCTCATTGGTAGTTGGTGTTGGTAATTACCAACATGGTTCAGATTTCACTCGTTGGGGTAGGAGGTTATTTAGTCTGTGACCTATTGCTCTTTCAAAGCCCCTTGACAGTAGACCATGAAGATGTATCTCAGTTCAAATTATTTTCATTTTAACAGATTCCGTAATAGTACCAAAATGTCTATTTCAGGACCAAGTGAAGGATAAACTTGCTGCGGTTCATGATCTCCATCTATAGGCTTGACTCCAATAAGATGTATTTTCATATGGCTGAGCACAAGAGCTGTATAGATACACTTTGTTCCATGTTGAATGAAAGCAAACCTTTCCTGACATTTTCTGCAGTATTTCTGAACATGTGCTGTAATGTGCATTCCAAGATTGGAAATGCAAGGTTTTCAGCCTTGGTACCTCTGCTTCACAGAGTGACTGGGGATCAAATCCAACTATTATGAAACTGCGGATTGAAAACTTTTTTAAAATTGACATTTTGGCATGTTACAAACCATAATCTCTCCTCAAAAGCACTGCAAAATGGAATTGTTGTTTTGCAGCTACTTCTTCACATGTTCTGCAGAATTAATTCCTTTGTTCCTTCACTTTGCTTTCTTCCAAACTTTCATTACCTTAGTGTTTCTTACAAGAATTTCATTACAGTCTCATGGCCTTACAAAGACTACATGAAAAAAAAAAAAGCTTCTTCTTAATTTACTCTAACTTGCTGTGTTTTTTTTGTTGTTGTTGTTGTTGTTGTTTTTTTTTTTTGTTTTTGTTTTTGTTTTGTTTTGTTTTGTTTTGTAAATTAGTTTCTAAGTTGCTCTTACTCTTATCCCGAGGTTTCATTTCTGGAATTTCTGCTTTTTAAGTTTCTCTCTCTTTGAATTAGAAGTCCTCAAAATTATAAGTCAGCATTTTATAAGGTTGTGTATATTTTTGTTATTTCCAGACCAAGTTTTTAGTCTCTCAAGATCCTTTTACTCTCTCTTCTGGTGTTTGCAGGTTTGAATAATGTACTTTCTGTCCCTTCTTTCGCATTATTAATTAAGTGGCTAAATCAAACCAAGCTTGATGCTTCTTCATGTAAATGGTATTTGTATACTTATCTTCAATGAGACACAGTGTTTTTTGTTTGTTGTAACCTGGCTCCAAATATTTAATCCTGATGCAGCATTTCTTCTGAAGCCAGAGTGATCAGTTGGTGTGGCACTGTATCAATATCTATTAAAAGTTAATGATTCTACCAATTGGCGTTCATACTGATGCAGTGCCCTCTTAAATAGGTAATTTAAGTTTTGAAAAATCAACGATGGAACACAATATGGCCTTTATTGGTCATCAATTTTATGGAGTCCAGAATGTGTTGTGAAGAAATGAGTAGCCATACAATGCTAATGTGCATTTAATTGTGATTTTTTATATCTGTTATGTTGCCATACATATAGTAAGCCAAGGAAATCCCTTGCAAATAAAAAAGCTTTACAAATTAACTGTTGTCTTTTGCCCTTAATTAAACTGGACTTTCTGGACTGATAGTAGTGGCGACATTTATTGAATGTATTAAAACCTAACTATTAAATATATAATGATGAAATTAGGACATTCATGTTGGCCAGACTGTCATTATCGAGAATGTATGGCCAGAGGTGTGGTTGTTGAATGGGAGAAATAGTGATCATTAGTAAATACTACATTTTCTATAGGGCTGGGGATGTGCATGTTAGCTGGAAAGAGTTTGTTCCAGGAAGGTCTCTGAGCTATGATTTTAGTGTATAATAAAGCTCATCACAGCTGCTTTGGTCTGATTTTGAAAGAAAAAAAAAAGTCACTAAATGCAATTACCAATTAAGTTTTTTCATGAACAATTAGGAAAATATGTAACATATGTTTCTTGTTTTCAGGAAAAAAATAGCTGTTTTTTCATCTCAGTTGAGCAATACTGTTCTGTCTCATTTTTTCCTCCGATATTAGTGACTCTCCTGCAGGATATTAGTTTTATTGCCCAGAAGTATCCAATTTAAAACTTTCAAGATACAAGGCACTACCGGTTTTGCACACAACTGACTTAACTGTGTGTCAAGTTTAAGTTGCATACATACAATCCCAGAACGGCTGAGGTGGGAAGGGAGGCCACCTACTCCATCCCCTGCTCAAGCAGGGCCACCCAGAGCAGGCTGCCCTGGACCATGTCCAGGCAGCTTTTGGAGATGTCCAAGATTACACAACCTCCCTAGATAACCTGGGAGATTGCTCCATGACCTGCACGGCACAGAAGTGCTGCCTGGTGTTCAGATGGAGCCTCCTGTGGCTCAGTGTGGGCCCACAGACATCATCTGTCAGAAGCCATTACATGTATTGATTCAATTTTTGCTTTTGTCTAGTCAGAACGTAACCATTTGGTGTGGTTTCCCGCACATAGAAACTATCAGTACAGTGATTGTATTTTATTATTTATTTATTTATTTATTTATTTATTTATTTTCATCTTGTAGGGTAAATCTTACCCCTTCAAAGGTGCATTTCCTCCTCTGTGGAATCCTTTGGCCTACCTGGACTACAACAACCTGTGGAGGACTATGGATGAAATGGGAAAGGAGGTATGGCAGGAGGAATTGCAGCTGACCATTTCAGCTCAGCTTTGTCTCCGTGTGAAGCTGATCAGTGGGGCAGAGTGCAGATGGGACTAGGATGTAGACAGGCAAAGCTGGTCTAGCTTGAACATGCCTAGCTCTTCCCATGAACAGTATTAAAACATGTAATTTGGTATACATTGGTAGTCAGAGCACATTTATAAATGGCATCCTGGCATTCTCATTCTGAAAGCCATGCTGCTAAGCCTGTCTGCAGTCCTACCTCTCTCTTTTTTTTTTAATTTTATTTTAACGAGCATCAGGGTTTTTGCTTGTGATTTTAGCATTATGCTAAATTGAGTAAGCAGCATTTTAAGAGGCTTGTAGGCCTGTAAAATATGTCCTTCTCCACCCTCAAATTCATACCAACCATTTTAGTTTGTTACCATTAGTGCATATTTTCCATTGAGCTACAAGATTTTAAAAAGAGGTGGCTGTTACTGGCACAGATGAACAAGAGAGCTATAGAACAACCCAGAACCATTCCTCAGCACTGTGTTTTATCTTTGTAGCTCTTAACTCTAAAATTATTCTCTATTCTTATACCTAAAAATACATATATGAAAAAGAACAATCCTTAAAAGCATCTTCTGTTAAGTTCACTGTACTACCTGTCAGGAATTTGCAGGCAGAGTTATCATGTAAAGATGAGATTATGTCTGCAGTGTTGCAGATACTGAGGATAAAGCATAAATTCTGTTTGCTGCCTCTTGTGTTGCATATTTCTCTTTCATGCAGTCATTCAGCTTCTAATGTTAATTCTCTCCTTTTTTTCTTTGCTTGAACTTTTAATTCTAACCCAAAGAGGTAACTATTTCTTATGAAAATAACACATTCAGAATGAGTTATTAAAAAAATATATTAAAACACTATATCAAGGTTATTTTGACAATAGACCTAAACAACAGTCCAGACCTCTAATTTTAACCTGAAATCAACCTGTTCATTTTGTTGTCTTTTTCTTATGCCACTCATTCATTTGCTGATGAATACTATTTTATGTTACCTTAGATTCCTAATGAAGCTCCGTGGAAAGCTCCACATGCAGAAGAATGGGACAAAATGACTATGCAAGATTTCATAGACAAAATTTGCTGGACAAAGTAAGAAACTCTTTAATATGGAAGTAGATACAAAAGCTTATATTTATATACCTTAGAACTCCACGTAGACATTACTACTTGGCAAACAGGTATAATTACCACTAGGATACAGCTTTTTGAAGAAATGTGATAAGAAAATATTTTTACAGTAGAACACAACACCTATCAGCACACGCAATAGTTTCTGTTACATATCCGTAACTTTTTAGACTAATACAAAGATATAAGGAAAATGGGTTTTGTGGGAGAGGTTACTTCTGAATACTTGGGTAATACCTTCATATGTTACATATTACTATGTGTTTAAGTATTCAAGGAAAAATGCTCTGGCTACAGAAGGTTTTTGAATTATATTTTTGATGGAACAGCATACATCTATTCTGTAATGGACCAGCTGATTTTTCCGAAGTACTATAACATTTGTCTTGAAATGGCAATAAATCACTCAAACATCCATTGTTCTATTGTTTAACTGCTGCACTATATACCACCCAGGGAAACTGAGAATGCTTCCTGTTTTTATGTATACATCAAAGCAATTTTTCTTTACTTGCCATTCAAGAGCAGTTTGATTGGTTTTCTTCACACTGAAGCAAAAAAACATGAATTCAGCCTTGCTGCAAAGCAGATTGATTTCTACAGCAACAGTGTTAGAATTTCTAAGCATCAAACACCCTGCTGCAGGGAGCAGGCACAACCTTAGTGCAAAAGCCTGACAGCACCCTCTCAGAATGACACTGCCAGCGGTATTGGGGGGCATGTTTATGGTTTCAGCCAGCCTTTAGAGAGGAACATGGGCATTGCTAAAGAACAGGAGGCTCTTGTGCAAAAGCACTCAGTCTTCTGGTCATTTTGCTTTCATTTGCAACAAACGTTATAGCTGTACACAAACATTTCTCATTTATGCCACCATGCATATTCAGTGAAAGGAAATAGAAATGTATACTGTCCATCCTGCTGGCCTTTTTAACCTCTGATTTGGTAAGGAACTATGCGGGTTAGCAGAACACTGCACGTTGGTAGCTATTCAATATCCAGTAGGTCACAGGACTACAGTCATATTTTTTCAGACTCTCTGATGGAATAAGACTTGATATTTTACCTCAATATTGGCATAACTGTCAGCCTCCCTTAATTCCAAGATGCTTTTCAAATTTCATATGTGCATCTCAGCTTGATTTGCCCGGTTTGCTCAAGATGTAGATAACGTTCTGTAGAAACTTCCCACCCCAGAAGGTAGTCATCCAGAAGGGTAATCTTCTACTATTTCCTCTCATCTCTCAGGCTGTACAGATTTGCTTTTGGCTAGACTTGCATGCTGGAAATGCCCTGTTGAAATCATTCTGCCATTACTAGGTAAAACACCAGAAGAAACTGGGAAACTGAAATACTGAAAAGCAGTGGGAGAAGGCAGCAGAAACAATGAAGATTTAACCACTGCCTAGTACCTTCCGTCTATGAAATATTAATAAGTACATACACTAATTCTCCCATCTTTCAGAGCTGATCATATTTTTCAGTACGTGTTTATATAGATAAAAAATGATAAATATTTTCTGTATTATTTTTGGCTGTCAAGAATAAAGCCAGAATGAACCCATATTTTAGAAAATGAGGCAGCATTTTACTACAGCAGGGCTTTGTACGTTTTTAGCAAGGACATTAAACCCTTTTTTATGTGTAGAACTACAGCTGAGTTTGAAATATTATGTCTGAGTTATGCTTTTCTCTTTTTTTTTTTTTTTTTTTTGAAGTTCAAAGACTGAAAAAAGGAAGAAACAACTGAAAGTGAATTCTGTACTGGCTTTAGAAGTTATTGATTACCTAGTGCTTGGCATATGAAATACCTATAGGTACTCAGTCACTGTAGTTCACAATGCAGTTCAGCTGAGCATCTCCTGGTCATGTTCTCCATGTCACTCTTAAATCTTTCTCAGAGTGAGGGCAGAGGAAGTGTTTACTTTTCACAGGAGGAATATTTGCCTGAGCCTTAATTAACTGTCTTAGTTCACCTTAAAATATTGTACAGGTTTATACAATAATTTCCAGTAGAGCTGCCATTTTGCTTATTCCTGTAATGAAAGCACCAACTAGAGAACATAAAGCAGTGATTCTTCTTCAGACACAGGCCACTTTTCCACTTCTGTGTTCATCACCACTGGGTACCAGACCACCATTTAAAATACTGAGTTGTGTGACCAAAAGTATCCTTTCATTATTTATTTATTTATTTTTTTTTTGCCAAACTTATGCGTTAATCTGTATAAACTGCAACCTCACTTATGGCTTTCTACTCCTCTTCTTTCCTTGGTTTGTTCTTGCTGCAGCACCCTCCCAGAGCACAGCAGAGGAGAGAGCAGTAAGGGGTGCTGACTAACTAGAGAGTTTAGATAATTAGCTTAGATAAGATGCTTAACTTTTTTCAATGGCAAATGTTGAATAATTCATATGCTGAGTGCTTGAGGGACAGGTATTCAGGAAGTGCAAACAGAACAGCAGATCTTGAATATCACCCAGGAGCCATGGGAGGACGCATTGGTTTTGCAGTCCAGTGAAGACATCAGAGACTGCTTCCCTTAATCCTGAGTCTGGAATGATAAACTAATTTTGTATTGGTAGCATAAAAATGCTATAAGCTTTCATTGGCCTTTCTGTTTCCTGGAGCCCTAATTTGGCTGGTCTACAGCAGCACTTAATTAACATTTTTTTACAGGGTTCACTGAAAAATGTTCCATAAAAGCAATTGATATTTTTTCCTGTTTCCACTGAAATCAAGGAAGCCTTTGCCCTTATCTTCAGTGGAAGAAGAGATTGCCAAAGACAGTCTCTGCCCTACTAAAGAATGAGATTGTCACCCTTTTCCAAACTTTACATTTACTTACTTTCTTGTCTTTGCTGCAGTGCTGCCAAGAGTTTTGCAACTCTGTTTGTGAACGTGGATGTCACTTCTGAACCCCACGAGGTCTCTGCCCTCTGGTTTTTGTGGTATGTGAAGCAGTGTGGGGGGACAGCCAGGATCTTCTCAACAACCAATGGAGGGCAGGTATTGTCAGCCATCACCTTCTGCGGCTTGCAATGAACCCTTGTTTAGCTTCATTCTTCTGCTTGTTTATTTAAGTTCAGAGGGTGAACGGATACACCCATGACTTTGACCTAGTAGCACATTGGTAACTAGTTGCACGCATTTACACATTAATCAAACTCTTGCTAAACTCATGTTGAAGGCTGTTCCTGTGCTGAAGGCATTGGCCTAAGGGTCAGTAGATTTGTAACAGTTCCCGACTGTCTTCCTTTTGGGCTCTGGTTGGAATACATATTTTGTTTATTCATTTTTTAAACAAAGGAAAATATCATGTTTCCTTCTGGTATAAGGCTGAAGACAGACTTACTGCTTCAGAAATACTTCATGAGGATGGTAATGCTAGCTGCATCAGTGTGCAGAGCACTTCAAATCAATACTGGAATTGTAGCCTGGAGCTGGGTTCCTAAAGACACAAGCTTCCAAGAATTAAAACTGTAAAGATTTTAAAATCAGACTGAAGAAAATGAAGAGCCCTGCTTAAGTATAGTATTGCTCTAAAATGACTGCAAAACTGGTACCTTGGTGCTGCTTCTACATTTCAAAAAACTAAAGACTCTGTTAATGGTCTTCTACTTTAGAAATGCAAATTTTAGTGAATATGTTTGAAGTAATTATATTTTTACCAATGTAAGTTATTTAATCACAAATAAATACCCAAAGACAAAAAAAAAAAGATAAAAAAAGGTAAAAAATACAAAGATAAAAATTACAACACATAAAAATGCAGATAAACATGCATAGATACATCAGTAATTATAGATAATTTAATTGTAAATACAATGCATAAAATATTATTTGAATCCTCCGGTAAGTTGGAGGTTATTTGAGTTTAAGTTAAGTTGGATTACATACTTCAGGATATGTGATCAGTGTTGCTGATGCACACAGGTTTGTGGAATCCATTTGAAGATCACATGAGAGTGTGTTTTTTTTTTTTCTCATGAGGTTACAGATACTTCTAGTTTTGGCTGGTAGTCAGACATGCGAAGTGCAGGAGTTCACTGAAAGAGAAAATAATGTGGAGACTTTTTCCAAGACTGCTAATCTTCCTGAAGAAACTTTGTTAACAACAGAAGAATGAAGTTTGTTTTGAACCCCAAGCAAAATATTTGTCATTATATGAGCTCTGCATGCACAGCTTTGCTGATTCCTCTGTGCTGAGTCGTCATTTTGTGTCTTTCAGGAGAGAAAGTTTGTTGGAGGCTCTGGACAGATCAGTGAGAAAATAATGGAGCGCCTGGGAAGCCGAGTGAAGCTGAGGAAGCCAGTAGTCCGCATTGACCAGTCGGGTGAAAACGTCGTAGTGGAAACCTTAGATCATGAATTATATGAGGTGATGAAACCTCATACATCTAAACAACCATTTGTATTGGGACAGATAGAAAACTTTCAGTTTTTCCTTTTTGTCTTTTACAAAATCCTGTAAAAAAATGTAGCAGAGACCAAAGCGACTATGACAGAGGGTTGCGTTTTCTGACTGTTCCTGCGTAATAGCACTGACGGAACTGTAAAATGATATCTGAAAAGCAAAGTGTCTGTTGAAAGTCGTCATTCACTACCATATTTTCTTTGTGTTCAGTTACCTTCAGAATTAAAGGATAGTGGTAAGGTGAACATGATACTGTAGCTTAGTAATAAACTTCCTGTGAAAAAAGAAAAAATCAGGCTTTGCTTCCAAGTTGTAACAGAGGAGTCCAGATGGAAAGGCGACCAACGGACTCCTATAAGACAGAAAATCTCTCCACTGGATTTTTTCAAGTGCTGGGAAAAGAGCAGCTGCCCATCATTGGAACAGATGGCTGTTTACATAATGCTTGTTTGTTGTTTTAACAACCAGGATTTTGTGAGGGTTCAGTTTCGCAATTCTTGTACTAAATGCCAAAATTGCTTTAGAAGATACACCCTGCAACCTCTCCAGATGTCTGCTGAAATCATTAGAGCAATATAGTTAGGTTGACATATTTGAGAATGTCGTTGGCTTATGTATAATTTCTTCTGCAGGGCAAATATGTGATCAGTGCCATTCCCCCAGCTCTTGGTTTGAAGATTCATTTCAACCCACCTTTGCCCCCAATGAGAAACCAGCTCATCAACCGAATCCCAATGGGCTCAGTCATCAAATGCATTGTGTACTACAAGGAAACCTTCTGGAGGAAGAAGGGTATTACATTTTAATTAAAGGGAATAGTAGCAGTAGTAGCAGTTGAATAGAGAGGGAGAAAGTACATAGTAACAGAGTGGACTTTGAGTTTAGAGAATGGTGGTTCTTAGAAGGAGATTCCATATACTCCCATGCCTTTCCTTGAGAAACTTGAGGGAGAGTTTTGGAAGACTGGGAGAAGAAAAAGAAAGGGGTAGGCATGAAGGGAGAGGGCAAGGTACAGTCACGCTTGTTGCTTATTGCTTTGGTTGTTCTTTGTTGTCCTCTCCTTTTCCGTTGGAGATACCTGTTTATGAGTTTCTCCCACTCATACACTAATCTAAAGGTACAAGAAACGTATGATGGAGAGAGGTTTTATCCCATCAGCTGTCAGCCTGCAAAACCTCTGCCTTCTGACTGTGTTGGGCAGGATTCAGTTAGGTTGTCTTCCTTGTCTTCCAGTGGACATCTCCACCTGCACCCTTTATATGCTGAATACTTCCATTATGTTTCCTCAGATCTCGTTTATAACTTAGTCTCAGACAAACTGTGATGTAATAGCACCCATTTCTCTTCTGTGGTTATAATGAGTCCACACCTATTTGTCTACAAGTGTCACACACCCTTCATCTCTGTGAATGATTTTAAGAGCTCTGGATTTTGGCATATACTGGCCATTAAGTTTTGGGATGGATTGGCAAAAGGTAACTCTCATTTCCTGGTACAACCCATAGTTTGTATACTGTGCTTTGATAGCACAGTTTTTCTTCTTTTAAGAAGAATTTATTTTCTTCAAATTCTTCTTTTAAGAACAATTGCATTTTCAGAACAATTTACAAATATCTCTTCCTTTGTCTGACATAAATGTCACATATGGAAACAATTGTGCTAGAGGCACTTGAACATCTTCAGTATCTGAGAACAATCTGTTTCTCTGCAATTTCTGTGCAATCTTGCTAACTGGGTTGGAGTTTATTTTTGTATTGTGAATTCAACAATAGATTCCTTTACTGTCTTTCTGTTTTAAAGAAGAAGACAGAAGCTTTTCTGTTTCAAAAAGACTGCTAATTGTCAGCACATCTCAGATGCAAAGTTTCTCTTCAAGATAGGATCTAACACTTCTGTGAGCCAATGTGTGCTGCCTTGCAGATTGGTGAAGGTTATGTGCTAATTTTTGTCACTTGGTTAGGATCACTTTCTGTGTTTGTTTGGTTTTGTTTTGTTTCCTTCTTCTTTCTTTCATTTTCATATCTCCTTATATTAGAAACACAGAGTCAGAGAACAATATGGATTGGGAGGGACTTCTGGATGTCATCTAGTCCAATTCCTTGCTCAGAGCAGGGTACCTTTGGATCAGGTTGTTTAGGGCATTTTCCGGTCAAATTTTGAATATTTCACAGCTCACACATGTGTCCAAATACATGGATCCTAAATTCTTTTCCTCCTTGTGCTTACAGGGTATTGTGGTACCATGATGATTGAGGACGAGGATGCTGCAATTGGTTTAACACTTGATGATACTAAGCCTGATGGTAGCTTTCCTGCCATAATAGGGTAAGAGAAAAGATATCTACTTAATACCTCTTTATTTTGTCTTAGAGGCAACAACTGAAGCAGAAAACCTGCTACTTTTGAAGGAAAATCCTTTAATAAAATAACACTCCACAGATCATGTGAATCGCTTAAAACTCAGAATATTCTGATAGTTAAAGGGTTATTTCTCAGTGTATAGTGATTTTTTTTATGAAATTTTCTTTCCAAAAAATCCTCACTATGATTTAACAGGAAATTTTAAATGATGAAATTCTATTGCTTCTCTTTTTCTGCCTGTCATATTTTGCCTTGCCATGCACCAAAATATAAAAATGGAGAAACAGAATGAAATGAGAAAGAAAAAATGAGGTTAATGCACAAATTTACAGCTTTCTCTAAATATTTTGCCTCCCCAAAACTTGCAGTTCTTTAAATGAAAATTTGTTTTCTAGCATTACATTATTTTTATTAAAAAACTGCTTGATCGATCTTAGAAAGTTATTAATTTCCATGTCAATCCCAGCAAGCAATCCCAGGTTTAACCTCTTGTTATTATATGCCTGCACACACTCTTGTATAAAATTTAGGTCACTGGGACCTAATAACTTAGCTCATACAAATGAGCTCTGAACTTTAGAGTGGGTTCTTCCAGATAGTTTTTTTCCATAGTGAGTATAGCATATAATGTTACACAACAAGATAAAATGGATAGTTTGGATAGCGACCCAAGAACTAATATTAATGATTACATCATCTCATCAAAAGGTTTTGGCATTTTAAATAATGCAGGGAACATAGTAACATAATGGAAACAAATTGTTTTGTGGTCTTCTTTTTTTTACAGTTTCATTCTTGCTCGAAAGTGTAGAAGACTGACAAATCTCACAAAAGAAGAAAGGTAAGCACAAATGATAGAGATTTTATTAGACTCAAACTTCTGTTATAAACAACCAGAACAGGAAAAAGTGCCCTAATCTGAAGGAAGCTGTAACCTTGTGACTGTAGGTGGATGTGTCACTTAAAGGAAGTAGTCCTCTTATTTGCGGTGGGCTTTTTTTTTATTATTTTTTTTTTGAGAACTCTGTAAGGTCTTCATCCAAACTGGCAGCAGATGTGGCAGCCAGTCCTTGTCCAACAGATGAACTGCTCTAAGCTGCTGACTATAGATGTAGTGTAGATATCCTGCTGCCCTCACTGGGAAGGGCCAGGGTAGCCTCATCCCCGCTGCTGCCTCTCTGGCTTAATGCAACTGCACTGTGCAATTACAAAGCTTGTCAGAAGAGTTAGGTTTGTCCACTCTGCTTGATTTTGCTAGTCACCCTGGTGGGTCATTTCAGCATCTGTAATTTAGCACAACCCTTGCACTTCTGTAGCTGCTGTGAATGAGATCTCAGTATCATGAAGGGTTCAAAAAGCTGCTTCTAGCTCTCCATCCTCAGCTGCAGAAAAAAAAAAAAGCCTATCAGGCAGTGTTTTTTTTACTGTCTTGTTAAAACAAATCTGTGCATACAGTACTCCTCTTTTGTCTGTTATTAAATTAGAATTTACAAAGTAATGAGTTTTTTTTTTTTTTTTTTTTTTTTCCATCACACGGTTTCACAGTATCTGATCAAATTAAAAGCTACACATAGAGTATGGATGTAAGAAGAGCCTTATTTTGACATGGAAAAAAATGCATTTGTATTTCAAGCATGCCACAAGGAATACTGTGTCCAAGTAAACATTTTTACGGTAATAGCCAGCCTAACTAGAGAAGATGTAGTCATCTCAGATTAGCTTTGCAGGTAGTCTAGCTGTCTGTGGATAATGGGTCTAGATGGGCCTGTTAATATCCCAGGCTTTTGAAATGACAGCCAGGTACCACAGAGCTCCCTTAATTTTGGCAGGAATGGACAAGGCTCTCTTTTCCTCAGCACTCAGGCTTTGAAATAGACCCCCAGCAGGTGACTGACGATAAAAGCAGTGTAGGTATTCTGAAATCCAGCATGCCTCGCATTTTAAGCCATCATAAACACCAAATGGCATCTTACACTGTGTGTCAACATACAAGATATTACTGAGCATTTGCTGTACTTGAGAAGAGCTTCTATTTCTGTGAAATGAAGGGCTGTCCTAGCTATTTGTGAGGCACTGTTGAAGAAAGGCTACTCTTCCCTGGGCATTAAAAGTGTTAGCATGACCAGCTGACCACTGCTGCCTATGGTCAAGCTTTAAACAAAAGGATTTAGAACTCTTGTCTTTTGTGCAATAAATCTTAGAATAGGAAGGACTTCATTTTGGTAAAGAATGGACATGAAATGTGCGACGGTTGGTAGATGCACCCCGGTGCCAGGGCTGGGGGTTCCTCTCTGCCCCCTGCAATCCTGGTCACAGTCAGACAAGGCAGGAGCCTCCTGAACTGCAGCTCCTCCCCTGAACATCAGTACAAGGCTTCTTCACTGGAAACCAATCTTCAGGAGAAGACAGAGTGCAAAGCTGGGTCTTCTCCCACTGTAAGTTCAGGAAGCAAATGGTTTGTGTCATTTAGATGGGGCTTTGGTGTTTGCAAGGAGAGACTGCAGGAGCAGGGTGGACTAGCTGCCTTCCTGAGACAGTGCTCTCTTATCAGCAATAGCTGGGCTCTCCCTTTATCATGGCATGGACAATAGGGTTAGGTTTTCAGTACTGCATATGAGGAGTTGGATGTAGAGTCCATGGAAGCTATTTTAATTCCTGGCTGAACAGCAGTGGTGGGAGGGGATGGGAACTGCTTTACAGCTTAAGCCAGATCCAAAGGAGTGAAGCCCACCACTGCCTTCCAGCTGGCGTTCCCAGGCCAGGTGCCAATGACTAATTACAGTGTTTAAATTGTGCCCTACCTTTCGCAACTGTGCAACAAAGGCATCACACACAGCCTTGGCATGAAAGAACAGGGAGGAGAGATGAGTGCCTGCATGTGCACTTCATCCTCACTGCAGGGAGGAAGCACTGGGCATGGTGTCGGTCTCAACAGGATCCTACCTTGGTAGCTCCAGGCATAACACTCCGCCTATTTAGTTCTGGTGGTAATTTCACAGCTGAGTTCAAGGCCCAGAAATAAGGATTTTACTTGCTGCATATGCCATATATTCCATACGGGCATTAGCCACAAATTTATAAATATGAATTTATTTAAACTGCTCCAAGACAAAAGGTGCAGATGGTGCAGAGAGGCCACTGCATCTGCAAGGATTGCTTCTATTAAGGGGGATGTCCTCAGTGAAGGCTTATTGTTGGTACAATTTAGTCCTTTGGAAACTGCTTTTCTGTGTGCATTGTTCTTGTTTTCTTTCAAGTAATATCTCGTTATTGAAAAATAA
Source organism: Aythya ferina (assembly GCF_964211825.1). Lineage (NCBI taxonomy): Eukaryota > Metazoa > Chordata > Aves > Anseriformes > Anatidae > Aythya > Aythya ferina. Next base: position 90,770,585 of record NC_140296.1, on the reverse strand, counting down.
TTCCTTCCAGGGTTGAAGTTTCTTTGTAGTCTGAAGATGCCCTTGACCTGAAGCTTAATATTTTCTTTTACACAACTATCTTAAACTAACTTTATGCGTGTTTGCAACATAGTTGGCAAACAGCAGAGGGCTTGCAGTGTCTTGGAGCCCTGCTTGTGTCCATACATGAGAATCCCTACCAGTTTCTGCTGTGCCATTTCCAGGCTCCCTGGAGGGTCTGCAACCCACACGTGGAAAAGGGGCAGGGCACAGGCAGACCTGGAGGGATGCTCCTCATCCCTGTCATGGTGCTGGGAGGAGCAGAAGCAGATGGGTCCCAAGGTGATGCTCACTTTGCCATGAAGCCCTGTGGTGTTACTGAGCTGCCTTGAAAGCAGTAGCTGGTGAGCATTTGTGAGGGGCAGTGGGCAGACCCTGGCAGGGGGCTTTGCTGTTAAAATGGCTTCATTTGGTTCAGATGCTGTGGGGGTGCTGGCGCTCTGCAGGGCAAGGTGGTCACTTCACTTGGGGAGAGACAGAGGTGGAGGAAATGGGCCCTTCCATTATGGTTGTTGCTGGATCCCTGCCAACCCCTGACTGCAGAGAGATGTTCATAGTTAGATCCCGCAGCTCTCTGAGCCCCCTAGCCAATTTATGTGTCACCACACATTTCTGCTTCTGTCCTGGGGCTACAGGAAGGGGCTGCTTCCCTTCAACGCTGCCGCTGGGCCTGTCACGTGCCAGCAACAACACCACGCCAGGCCCACAGCTCTTCCCAAACAGCAGCAGCCTCCGTGTTTGCTGCTCCAGCCCCAGCCTGCACAGAAGGACACCTTCATTAAGGGCCTTCAGACCTTCCTATTCTTTTTCTCATCTTCTTTCCATAGCATTCTTTGAGCTCAGCTGCTTATGGGTATAGCTGGGCTGTGTTGTATGTCAGCATAAATATGGTTTCCTCATAGGCTTATAGAGCTGGAAGTACGGTCCCTGCAGAGCTGGGACTGCTGTATTGCTGTCCCTTGTGCCCAGCATGGCCCTCTGTGGAGGGCAGAATTTGCTTCCAGAAGTAAACCAAATAAATGTCTTTCCAGTGTTGTGTTTGTGTGTTTGCTTGGTTTTCATAATTGTTCATCATTATTTCATCTTGATCTTCTATTTGGAAATTGGTGTGGTACAACTAGCAGTAAGACCCAAAAGCTCGTAGGAATGAACTTCATTGCACTTGGGGCTTACTACAGCATGAAGTATATTCATGGATTTATAGACTCATAAACTAAAACAGGAGGAGATTTTATAGATACAGAAATAAAGTACTGATTCTCTGAGCCTCAGGCTACCAATACCTGCATCGTTGTAGGAACAAATTATAATTTAGACTATGTGCCAAGACCAAAAAAAAAGTGCGACGTCTTCCTTATTTTCCTGACAGTTTAGAGAATCTTTGTGCAGTATATGAACTTGGTCTGCTAGAGATGTCTTAAAGGAACTGCTTGCATAACTGCTGGTGAAACTGGCACTTACGCAGCATAGAAGTTTGACTGAAAGATCTCTGAAGTCATCTGCTCCAGAGTCTGAACAATTAGATCCTCAAAAGCTGGAACCTCAAGTTTGAGCAGATACTAATGCTTGTTCTCTTGAAACTGGAACATTAGAGGCAGTGTATTTTCTCTTTCCTTACACATAGGTCTTCTGTTGCTTTTCTCTTGCAGGAAGACGAGGCTGTGTGAGCTCTATGCAAAGGTTCTGGGATCAGAGGAAGCTTTACATGTAAGCACACAGTCTAAATCATGGTGTCTCTCATCAGTTGTGTTACAGAGGCAAAGGGGAGAAAGAAACTGGAATGCAGAAGTGCTCTGGCACAGCACTATGTAGCATTTTGCTAGAGAAGTACCTGCTCCTCTGGAGTGGAGAGAACGTTACAGCAAGCCTTGCTTTGTATTCGACGGTGAAGATAAGAAAGAGCTTATGAACCTGTTAAAAAGGCAAATCTGTCCTCATTCTCTGCCTTGATGAGGGTGGCATTCATTATGGTTACCACCATAAATCTCAACTGTTTCAAAATTCTCTCATAGTCCATATTGAACATAATGTTTCTTCTGTCTTAGCAGTTGCTAAGATCCATTGCTGCATCTGTTTTTCTTTTTGACTTTCCCTTGTCTTCTCTTCCCTGTAATGGTAAATAACTGATAGGATTTGTGTGAACTCACACTTAGATTGTGTGATCAAAGCCCTATATCGTTTAAGGGAAATTCTATGTGAGTTAAATGTTATAGACACCAATCTCAAGATTGCATCATTTTAAACACAATGATAATTGTACACAGAACCATGCAAGCACCATGTCACATTTTCAACAGTATGTGTTTGTATCCTGTGCATATATTACAAGTATTACACCTGTTTACAGCAGAGGTTAATTTTTCTTTGCATGGCCCAAAGCATAAATTTGTGCTCAAAGTGTAAATTTACATTGACAGATTAAGAGGATTATGTTCTACAGTGCCCAGATTAGCTTTAAAATAAATAAATAAATAAATAAAAACATCAGCTAGCAGTGTCTAAAATTAAGGTTTATTTTATTGTTTCCGATCTGTGCTGCATTAAGAGACTTGTTAAATGTGCTCATTATGTCAGGCATTGTCATGCAACAAATCATAAACTGTTCTTCACTGCTGTCTCCTCAGTTCTTTTATTAGCTTCCTTAGGACTTTGTCCTTTCCTTGAGTGAATTAATGTCTGTTTTACAGCCAGTACATTATGAAGAGAAGAACTGGTGTGAAGAGCAGTATTCTGGAGGATGCTACACAGCCTACTTCCCACCAGGCATAATGACTCAGTATGGAAGGTATGGTGTCTATTTATAGTGGATTTCAGAGTAGCAAGATAAGACCAAGTTAATAAATAATCTCAGAAAGGGTCATAAATCCTCTGTCATTCTGTTGGCTTTATACCTTTGAGATTGCTAGAGAATATTTTAAACAGATATTATAACCTTCCACTTGTCTCAGTTGGGCTTTATGATGGATGAGTACAGTATCATTAGGGTTCTTTTTTTTTTCTTTTTTTTTTTTTTTTTCCTTTTTGTTATTTCATGAATACAACTTAGTAGGCTTTTGGAAAGGAACTGGGAAGTTTTCATAATCTGTTTACAAAACAACCTTTGGGTATTTGAGATCAGTGTTACCATTTCCAGCACATCTTTAACTGGTGTTTTGTAAATACTGGTGGAGAGTTAATTCCTGTCAACATTGACAGTCAAGTGATTTCTTTGGCCTGTTCTTTTAGCAGACAAGGCTTAATACAGCAATCAGTGTGCCATTGTTTACAGTCCTCTCAGGCATAAATTTTTGCATGGAAATAAGATTTACCAAGAAGAAAAAGACTTACTGCTCAGACCAGTGATTGGCTTTCAGATATGTATTTTGTAATGCCTACTTGAAATACAAGTTTTCACAATTCAAAACGAATTTAGATCAATAAAACAGTTGTAATGAAGAATATATGGAGGCCTTAGTTTTTAAGGTAATTTTAATGACACTAATTGTGAATGCTCAAAAAAAAAAAGCTTTTTTTTTTTTTTTGGTTGTTGCTTAGATATTATGGGTATATGTTTTAGAATATTTTTACATTTAGAATGTATATATCTAGAATGTTTCACTGAAAAGTATGAAGAACGAGTAATACCTAGCACCGGTATTTAAGACACTGGCTAAAGTCTTGAGATATAAAAAGTCTCCTCTCAACCTAATTGTCTTTTACACCTACATGAACATTAAATTCACATCCAGAAATAGCACTGCAAGAAGTGCAGTGTAAATGTTTAGAAAATACCAACACTGTTGCACTTACTGTAAGAAATGCAATGTAATGCAGACAGCCTACCCATCCATCTCAACTCATCCAAAGTTAATATCTTTAAGTACCCATTGTTATTTTAAAAACTTCTATTCCAGTGTTCACCCAAGGATTTAATTTTCTTTCCTGATCTGGCTGACATGACTTATTGCTTCTTCCCCCTTAAGGATTCTTCGGCAGCCCATTGGCAGGATCTACTTTGCTGGCACAGAGACAGCCACAGAGTGGAGCGGATACATGGAGGGGGCCATACAGGCTGGAGAAAGAGCAGCCAGAGAGGTACAGGCGCAAACCCAAAGCAGGCAACACTGTCAAATATCTGATGGAAAATGAAAGATCTTCTTCTGGTTGGAGGCAAAATGAGACCTTCGTGTTGACATCTTCAGGCATTCTGGAAAAGGGTGAAGGGTGAAGAACCCTTAGACTTGGAGTGCTTAGGAGGAACTCTGTCCATTTGATCAAACTCTATTCTATTTCCAGCAACAAAATCCATTATTCTTCTTTAACAGAAATCCAAGATTCTCATCTAGTTATCATTCCCTCAGATGGGCACTTCATGTTAGTCACCATACTGAGAGATCACGGCTGTTAGCCTCACTGGGAACAGTTCAGTTCTGCAGGTTTGCAGACCAAGCCAGTCCCTTCAACTGTTTACAACATCGGCATTTATGTAGTGAAATACCATCAATATAACCTTACATATAGTCCTTAAGCCAGAATTTAAATACTTCACTTCTGAAAAAAAGCCAATTCCTCAAATATTTTAATAAACATTAGGTGTGTAGAGCAGCAAAAGGAATTTCATCTTTGTTTAATGAGGTGAAGGGGACCTTATGGCTAAAAACTACCATCAAGACAGGGATCATCTGTCCCTAAACTGTCCCATTTGTGAAGGTTATACCTGTTCTTGGAAAAAAATGTTCTTGAAAATCTCCAGAGGTAGTGCTTTATGACCTCTCTGATATAAGAATATACATTGCAGCACAATCTTCATGGATGTCACCAGGGAATTTGGCAAGTGAGCTTGACTGGTAAAAATACATTATCTTTCTTTCCCTCACTTGCTAGTGGAGAGAAAATATGTGTAAAATCCAGTACAGAGACGTTTCTCACTCTCTTTTATTGAAAAGTTGATAATTGTTCCTGAATCTTGTCTAGAATAAAAGCCCATTGTAAATGATGGCAGATCTTTTTAAATCTTCTAGTGGAATAGGAGAAACTTTTATATCACCACCTCCATTTTATTTTACTATAGAAGTTCATCTTTCTGTCTTTCATTACTGTCATTTCAGATAATTTGCTTTCCCACTCATCTCTGGTGTGTTTGGTGCTATAAATGGTCAGTTTTCCATTGTGAAGGTTTCCTTTTTAATCTTGCTTTTCTCTGGCTGAAAGTGGTGGTCTGTCATTACGCACAGGATTCTACATCCTACATCATGGTAAAACTTGGAAAACAAACCACTACTGGATATATTGGTTGCTCTTGTAGTAGCTGGTTTATGCATACCTCTCTTTGCCATGAGTGGATACTTAACTCTTAGTTGTATTCATATTACCCTATTCACATGAGACTAGTCAAATTCTGATATCACATGGAACAATTAAACATAGAAAGCTTTTTCTGTTACTGTTTCTATTTTCTTCTAGGAGCAGTGTCTTCTTAAATATCAAGTCTCTCTGGAAATGTGTTGTACAAAGATTGCATTTTCTTTAAAGTTTGGATACAGAAAGATTTATATGCTGAATTGTTATCTTAATCATGCTATTTTAAAACAAAAATTGAAAACAAGGCCTTTTCCCTTTCAAAAAATGAGTGGTGCTTACTAGAAAATTTTATTTATTTTCAGATACTGTTTGCTATGAGGAAAATCCCAGAAAGTGAAATTTGGAAGCCAGAACCTGAGTCAATTGTAAGTTTTTCTGTTAAGTGGATTACTATCTTTTCTGTGGTGTTGTCGATGAGTTAAAATTATTTATTTATTTATTTTAAATTATTTAAATTAAAATAATCTTTTTCTTACTTAGCAAAACTATCCATCCCTAAACAAACAGGAACATAACAGAAACCAAGAGAGGGTACCAATGTGACAACTCTGTAACATGGGATTAGAAAGAATTGCACTTTTAAACTAGGCTATGAATCCTTTTCATGTATCTCTTCCTATTCCTCTTAACTGAGTAGAAAACTTTGATGCCCTGTACTTCTTGGTAACACGAACTGCTTCAACCCAGTTCTTTCTCTGCTCAAGAATCTTTTGATTAACATTCTGCCTCTCACTGTGGAGATGTTATGATGGTAATGCTTGCTCTCTCCACAGGATGTTCCAGCTTTGCCCATCACTACAACCTTTTGGGAGAGGAACTTGCCATCTGTGCCAGGACTGCTAAAGCTGATTGGATTTTCCACTGTATTCACCTCTGTGGCTGTGGCAGGGTTATTTGCTTACAAAAAAGGACTTCTAGTTCGAAACTGAAAAAGGTGCCAACACAAAGCCTCACAGTTTTGTTTTTGTCAGAGGTTTTTTTGGCATGTACTTCCCTATCTCCAAAAACAGATCAGGACTGGGGAAGAGGAGAAAAGAGTAGAGAGAAGACATTAGAGTGGAGAGATAAATGGAGATCCATATTCAAAGGATTCATATCCTTTGAATCCAGGCCTCCTTCTATCAGTAACTTTTTTTGTTGTTGAATTTCTAGGAAACCCTGCCAAGAATTATCACCTTGAGATTTTTATCCAGATTTCAGAACACAGGTGACAAAATGCCTCAATAAAGCCTGTTCTAATGAGTTTTCCAGTGTTTTTTACACTTCTGAACCAGGCCCTGAACTCCAAGTCTTCTTAGTACTTCATACCTAGCTGGAAACAAAGCATTTCTGCCCTCATGTGTGACTGAAAAAAGAAATTTAACTTAAAGTGTAATTGATTAGTTCACACAAATTGCTGCTAAGGACCTTTTTAATGATTTTTTTTTTTCTCTCCCAGATGTCCAGAGCCCAGGCAGCACTTAGAGAACAAGTCAGGCTACCACCTGAAATGGCCATAGGTTGTTAGTATTTCCAATGGCATATTTGTCATTGCAAGTCACATCTGTCATTTGTCAGTGAGTTAAAAGACAACATTTTTACTGTCTCTGACAAAGGAGTTGCAATTCAGGCTCCCTGGCTATGTTCACACTGCCTGGAATGGCAGACCTCATGTCTCCGAGTTCGTTCTTGTGAGGGATCAGGTCTTCACAGCCAGCAGGCTACAGAGGACAGCCAGTATGTAGAGCAGCATGGCTGGCCAGGCTGTTGGGCCTGAGTGTGAACTGGGAACTTTGTGTAAATGTGATGATACAGATAAAGACTTCTGAATTTTTGTCATCTTCTCTGACATCTCTTTGCCTCCAGGGTTCACCTTTAGATCCCTAAAGGGAGCTGTAAGATAACAAGTGAACAAATTAACCTCTGCTTATCCCAGGAAGCTGTAGAGCTGCCCATACAAACTGTTTTACACCATTTTCTTATCTTCTTCCTTTCTTTTATCTGCTTATGTTTATACTTTGAACACCTTGAGGGTGTCTGTTGCCTAGTAGGGCACAACAGGCTTGGAAATGTACCTTTAGCATAGTAAATAATACCCTTATCTGTCTCTCAACGCTTACTTCATGCTGAACACAGCTCAGCTGATTCAGAGCTCCAGTCTCTCCTAACAACCATATTGATGTGATTAGCACTGCCACTTCTGCCTGCTGTGTGGTGTTGTACTGACTGTGCACTTTTGGTGACTAATCAAGGATCTTAATAATGAAGAGATCAAAGGTAACTGGGGATAGGAGACTCACATACCAGTGCTTCTGCCCTCCCTAGTTCAGAACCTTTCAAACAACGTTAACCAGAAAAAAAAAAAAAAAAAAAAAAAAAAAAAGGAGGGGGGAGAGGGCAGAGAGCAGAAACACATACACACACAAAAACAGCAGCCAAAAAAAAAAACACCAAACCACCCATACCGTAGGTGCCCAGCTGTCAACTAGGTATTTCTGCTGTTTAACATCTGTGCAGCACAAAAAAAGGAAGTCACAGGTGTAACTGGGAACAGGATGAGGCCCAGTGCACGTGGTTTGAGGAAAGTTACCTGGATGGAATTTTTTGGACCCCGTTTGCTACACTTCTGTCTTCAACCAGCTGTGATTTATATGTAAAAAATAGCATTTCAGTAAAAAGGTGTGGAGGGAAATATAATAAGTATAGGGGTGAGCAGACAGCAGAGGAACTTTACCATCAGTCTCATGCAGACTTTCTGGGCTAGCATCTGATCTCCTTGCTTGTGCTGAGTAGTACTTTACTCTCCAAATAGTCCCATGGAAATCCACCCAACTGCCTATAAAGTTGTAATATTTGTGAGCAGCGCATCAGTTTCTGGCCCTTAGGTTTCATTCTTTTTAACTTGATGTGCCAGTTAAAAATCTTCTTGTAGCAGCAGCTTGGATTTTATCACAAATGAATATTCTCATAACAGCCTTTTAAAATGCATGGGGGAACTTTTCAGACATAAAGATCTTTAAGTCAGAAGAACAGTGCAGCACTGTACATATGGCCTTTCTCATTGTATCACATTGAGCACTAATTGGCCGGGACATTTGCCTACCACAGAGTGCTTCTACGTGGGCTTTTTTTCTCCGTGATTTATTTACTAAATGAATTAAAAACCCAGAGCTGAACGGGAACTCTGTGAGTTCTGAGCTTTTGCAACTCAGACAATTCTCAGGCTGAAGATGAGTGTAGGAGCCTAAATTTGGGAAGGGATTCTTGAAGTCTTGCTCCGGTATTTCTAAGTGTTAGACAGTTAATGAATACTTAACATATAAAGTACAGCTGCCTTTGCAAATAATTTCCCTGCCAACAGTGGTTGGAATTCAAGTCCCACTTCTGCCCCAGAAATACTCTGCAGGTCTGGAAAGGGTAGCAAATCCATGAGACTGAAGAGGATAAATTTGTTTTGTTCATGTCCAAAAGGTATCTTCTTTTTTGCTCCTGAATCTGACAGAGTGTTTTCCTAGTCTAACAATAAAAAGCTGCATGTCATAGGAACAGAAAATGCAAGGAAAAGAAGAATTTAGGTGTAGTTAGAACTGGATTGAATCATAACAACATGAGGTTGTTATGATTTATGTTATGTTATGTTTTATGAGGTTGGTCTTCCTTTTTTTTTTTTTTAATGAGTGTATAGCTATAAGCCTTTCTTGTTTTTAGTTTCAAAATGAAACAAAAATGGAAAGAGGAAAAAAAAAAACAAAACATTTTTCAAGTTATTTTGCCACTACTAAATGTAGGGGTGACATGGAATCCCAAATTAAATTTGGATTCCCTGAGGTTTCTAACCTATACTTATGGAGCTAAGAGATCTGAATTGCAACATTTGTATTAGCACTCAGAAGTCTTTGACTTCTTCATTCCAGAGTACCTAAGTGTTAGGATTGGTCTCTTTGTCTCCACAGCCACATCTCTACATTGTGCTGTGGAGCTTGTGACCATGGTGTGATTAAAAATATATATGTTTGCTATTGTTTTCTCAACATCTTCTAAACAAAATGAGTATGTGGCATGCTGAATATGTGTATGCCAGTGTGATGAGAAAATTGACAAAGGTAGGTAGAGAATGAAGCTGCTTTCCCATGAAGAGAGGGAATTGCTAGCATTGGCTTATACTTTAAAATTCCTTCGTGCCAGCCCTTTAAAGAGAAGGATGAAGTCGCTTAACGGGTAACCAGTAGTGCTATATTTTAACTTTTTAACACATTTGATGAGAAATGAGTTTACCAGATTAGTAAAATGTATAGTAGGCCCAACTATGGAAATAATTGTATTTGTCTCTTACAAACTAATTTTTGTTATCACATATAGTTTTAAGGGTCTTAAGAGTTTGCTACAAAAAGAGGTTTACTTGCTTATATGCTGCTGCAGCAGTAACTGTATACTGCAAAGGATGTCAAGTCACGGAAGGAAAATCTGTGTTAAACAAAATACTTGAAAGTTAATTTTACAAACTACTGAACACTAGCAAGGAAATGAGCACTGTAAGGTAGCCCCTCGTCCTTCCTTTAACCAGTACATTTTTCTTCTCATGCAACTCTCGATTCCAGATAGCATATCTGCTGTCAATAAGACAATGACATTAATCACTTAAGTAAGTGTCTAAGCATTGTCCAAATTGGAACCCAAGATCTGGTGGAGCAGCTAGGGACTTCTATTAAAATAACCTTCCCATTTCCTCGGTGGGACTATTTTTCACTTACATTGAATTCACAGAAGTGCAGAAATTGTAAGATTTTTCTTTTGAGACATGAAAGAAAACTCTTTTTGTGGAAGAAGGAATTGTGTGTGCTACAGAAGTGCTTGGATGCAAAAGGGAGCCAGAATTAAATGACAACAGAACTGCTACTGCTCTCAGGCAAGGAGCAGACCCACTTAAATTGCATATTACCAATGCTCAGGAATAAGCCTGACCTGTGTTTAAATAGACTAACATTCTCTCTCACATCTCCACCTTAAGATCACCTTGATCTCACAGTTCTTAGAGATAAAAACGAGATGGCCAAAGCAGTCTTGTTTTCAAAGTAACTCTACAGTCAAATTGTTTAGGCGTTGTTATAGACTGCTTCTTATAGTGTGTCTCGTGTGACCATGTGCGGGTCAGTGTTAAGTGATGCCTGCCTCTGTGTTTTGGGAAAAAAAGAAAAAAAAAGTGACTTTGCTTTGCAGGAATATATATGCTGTGTGTGTGATGAATTTGTGCCTTTTATAACTGTAGCATTTTCTCAAGTGCCTCTGTGGTGACTGTCTCTATTGGGTTACATCTTAAGTTCCCTTTTCAATTGTATCTGCAGATATTTTTATCTGACAGCTGTAAACCTTTTTTTAACCTTAATTAGAATCAATAAATATTGTCATGTCACTTTACTGTTTGAGGTGTTTATGTTGTGGACACAGAACCTCCCTATCGATTTGGTTGTGATGGTGAGTATTATTTAGTAAAACAGCATTTCACATTTCATACCGAAGACAGTGAGATATCTTTAACTCTGTGAAGAAGGAAAACAACATTTGGCAGTAATTCTTCTTAACATATAGGTGGCCAACAGTCTTACACTGAAGAAGTATTTTTTATTGCTATAGGTGGGTTTGGAGTGTCTCCATCTGAACATGGGGAGAAACAGACCTTGTACCAAATACTATGTGGTGTAAATGTAAAAAAACTGGAAGGAAAGACAGGCAAAAAACATTGCCTTAATTTCATCCAGCAGCTCAGTATCAGTGCTAGAGAGAGAATCTCTTCCCAGCTGCAGTACAGCTCTTCATTTACCAGGACACAAATGAGGAGGGGCACATTTTGTAGCTGATGATAGGAGTCAAGGGTGGGAGGTACACAGCTGTAACCGAGGAACAAAGATGGCCTTGGGAAGAGACCTGTGCTTCACCAAAAGGTTGTCTATGAATACTGGGAAAAGCTTAACCATCCACATGAAAAACACATTGAAAGCATGCAGTGCTCTGTGTATGGGCTGAACTGTCAGTATTACTGACAAGTTATATAGGAACACCATGAAAGCAAATATCCTGCACTAATCCACTGTATGCTTTATAAAGCAAATGTCTGCAAATAAATGCATCAGAACCAACAATGCATTTCATGGGCCCTCAAAATGGTTAGCAAATGGTTGTAACTCTACAACATCGCTGCCTTGGGTCAAATTTAAACTCCTTCTTTAATTCTTTGCTCAAATGTATCCAGATTAATACAAAAATATATTTTTTGTAACATCTATGGCAGATACTAATATGGTTTCCTGAGAAACCAATTTAAAATCTCTCTCATTGCTTAGGAGAGGATAGAACAGCTACATGTTTGAAAATGATTTTACCAAACCATCCAAAACTTACTTTTAGTATGAGAATTGAGGTTTGGTCTTGGTGGGCATTCTCTGCATGTGAAGGGGAGAGATGGACTCCTTGCCTGGCAGCTCAGCCCATGCAAGGCTGGAGGAGGCCTATGAACACATCCTATTCTTGCTCTCGGTGGAGGACACCTAAATGGACCAAGTTTCCGGCTTCAGTATCTTGGTTCTGCACTTCAAATACATGGGAACATGGAATGAAATCAGTATAGGAGAAGGATTTTATACCCAATATGTGTGTTTCACTTGCTCTGCAAAGATATTAATAACAGATTTAGTTATTTTCAAGGAATATGTGATAACTACTCACCTAGTGAGCAATTCAGGAGCCGAAACAGTTGCCTGGTGATGTTCAGACATCTGAGGGCACCTTTTCTGGCCTTCAGCTGCTTCCTCAAAAGGCTGCAGGTCTTCCTGAGGCCTTGTGCCATCAACCAGCCATGTGTAGGTGGCACAGATGTGCTGTGGATATAAAGTAAGGCAGCTTCTACGTTCCACCAAATGCTGATGACAATTAGGCACTTAAATGCTTTGTTGGGATATTTAGCTTGGGAGAAATGCAAACAGGAATAATGTAGGTGCTGTGAAGCTTCTGTGATCCCAGTTAATGAACTGAATGTTAAGAGGTAGCTGCATATGCAGGATGTTAACACATAGCTACCCTCTGTAGAAAGGTTATACAATGATTTAGTTGGTCATTGGAAAGAAAAATAAAGGCATGGTATTCCAGTAAGCTAGGGTGTTTGTGGTGCTTGCTAGAAAAGCCATCAGTAGCTAAGTGCTAAGATAAGCTGTAAAAAAATACAACCGTGTAACAGGATTTGTAACTGATTTCCATTTGCATGATTTATACAGACAGCAGCAATAACCTATTCTGCAGCTGGACTAAGAAAAGCTCAAAAAAGAATTTTAAATAGCTCCGATAAATTGTAAAACATACATTAAAGATCTTGTCCATTGGGTCTTTACTTGGCATCATGCTAGCTCATCCCAGCTTTCCATTCTTCCTGGCACTGCTGAAAAAGGTAAACAATTGTTTTGAGCTTTTGCATCCACTGTAGGTTAACATCAGTCTTGCTGTGTTTTGACAGAATGTGAGAGAGACCTTTTCTGTTTTAGAAGTGATGAGCTGTTAGCTTTTACTCAGGTTTGTTTTTTGCTGTGCACATGGAATTTTCTGTTAGGAACTTTTACAGTCACTCTGTAGTGGAACTGCCCTAGTGAAATAATTACTACTCATCCAGCTCTATTTCATCTGGTGTCATCAGGTTCTGCAGACTCCAGCCCCATCTTTGCAGGGGAAAAAATTTCATCCGAGTCCAAGTGATCTGTTTATTTGACCTCTGGCAGAGTGGGGCAGAGCAAATGCATCCCAGCCTCTTCTGCACGTGGCCATATTGTCATTGAAAGCCAATGGTAACTTTTCAGGGTCTCGCTGGTGCCATTTCTGTAGCACAGAAGAGACTTGAAGAAGTGCTTGAGGACATGGTACCCAGCAGAAACAGCAGCCTTGGGCTCATTGGGTTTGTCAAATGGCTGCTGTCTAATGGCATTCAACACTGCAATCAAATATGCTCCGATGCTTAGGTGGGAATGAAGGGAGAAAAGGAAAGGTATTAATAATGCACTAAGGCATCCTTGTCAGCTCTCAGGCTGTTCACTAACAATTTGCATATGCTCCAAGTTGTAAGAAAACACTTTGCACAGCAGTGTTGCATTTAGCAGAAATTACATTATAATTTCAGATGTGGAAACTACTATTCCAGATCCAAGCTCCATTGGGCTGCGCAGTCATTATCTGAAACAATTGAAATGCGTGCTTGCACCTCATCAAAATCAAGGAGAGACATTGCTCCAGCCTGGGCACCCTCAAACAGAATGAGAATATTAAACTAAATTAGAAAGTGTGTTATTTCCCAATCACTTCTTTATGAGCTGGAGCTTGGCCAGAGTGCTTTCCAGAGGTGGCATATTTGAGCCACTGTCTCTGTCTATCCTGATAAAGTGCACTGCCCCGAAGTGATCCCTTCTCAGAGGAGGGGAGTGTTCAGATACATTTAGATCCGTGCTCATGCTTTTATTCCAGCTCCTTCATGCTGATGAGCAGCCGCAAAGACATAAGCGGCCCCTTTTGGGGAAGCCTCGAAGCTGGGGATCACTTGCATCCCTTTCCTTCAGTGTTTTGATTCCAGAGTTTTTGGTTACCCAACAGGACTTGTGAGAACATGCACAGAAACACCCACTGAGACCTTTCTGCTAAGCAAAGCTCCCAGATTTTCCTGTGAGGTGACAAACCGATGGGGTTATGCAGCCACCAGATGGCAGCCTTGATTTCAGCCTCGGCGGTGGCCAGCTTTCAGCACAGCTGTCTGCAGCTGGTGCTCATCAGGAGCTGTCCCCCTCAAACGCCAGGCTCTGCCTCCTCTCATTCACCGGATTTAGCTCATATTTGGATGAAAATGATGGCGTTCAGGCTATAATTGAAGGAGTTTTCGAGTGAATGGTCTGGACGTGGAAGGCCAAGCCCCAGCACAAGCAGTAATTACATCTTTTGCTTCCTTGTCAGTCCTAGAGGGAGGATGAGCTACCTGTCCTGCTGCACTGCACATGGTGGTGGAGCTTTTTCCTTTCCTAAGTCATGTGTTCTTCCGAGGGAAACACTTTTTTCCTTGCTACTCCTATATGTCCCAGGCTAGTCTGTCTCTACTATGTAAGAAAAAGCCAAAAGAAAATTTTTAAAAATGTAAAAAGAGGCAGACAGAGAACAGAAACTCAGAAGCCAAGAGCTACCAAAAAAAAAAAAAAAAAAAAAAAAGAACCGCAAATACAACTGGAGCTGAAAACATTGATTGCCAAGTGCAGGAGCTGAGTGGGAAAATAAAAAGTTACAGTTCACTAACAGCGAGCACATTTAATTTCCCCTTCTGGATTTTCACCAAGATGAAATTTGCTTTCTCTGTGTGTGTATGTGGAAAGTGACTCTTGCAAGGAACATTTACAAGCAAAATTGGTTGTTTCAAACAGCTTTGTGGAAGAGAAACAGTCCAAAAGGAAAAAGTGAAAAACCAACATAGATTATTTTTTCACAGAAAAGGACTCTCTGGATTTGTACATTTTTCTATTTGTTGGTGCTGCAGTTAGGAAATTAGAGCTGTGTTCTGTATAAAGCACACATAACCAGCATCCAGCTTGCCCATCGCATGGTTTGTAGCCAGAGGAAAGCACTTGGTGTTAAGCAGCAAACCTGATCAATAGGGCACTGGAACAGAGTGGCCAGAAACCTGCATGTTATAAGTGGGTAACATTGGGCACAGCCCTCTGGGCAGTATTTTTGTTCAAATATATAATGGTAATTCGTGCCTACAGTTGGAGGTGTGTTTGATCTGGGGAAGAAAGATCAAACAGCATGAAACTGGAGACTGGATCAAACACGAACTGGAAAGTCTCTCTGATGAATGACTATCAAAGAGACCAAGCTGAAGGCTGCAAGCACTTGCTTGTCCAGCCTGGATTTTAGACCTGGATGTGCTGCGTTTAGCATCCTGGGTGAAGGTGGGCTGACCTCCTCTTTGCCCCGTACAATGAGCATGGCTAGAGGGATGCTGCTCACACTGGTGGGAGGTTCACATCCCCCGAGCTGAAGCACACAGCCCCTGCAATCCAGTGCTTCATCCTTGTGAAGCTGGCACCTTCCCAGACCTCTCACATGGTGGGATTCCAGCCTCACGGGTCTGAGTTGCCAGCCCATCCTGCTCGGAGCTCCCCAGCCTCATGGGGCTGGTTGGTGGCAGCCAGGGAGGGGATGGCAAGGCCACCCTGCACAGGCAGGAGCTGCAGCCAAGAGGAGCAGGACTGAAAGGAGGTGAGCAGCAAGAGGTGGTTGGTGGCTTGCATGGGAGAGCTGGAGACTGACACCCAAACTGGGGGTTCTTGTGCCCTTAGAAATGTGCAAATGCAATTTAGGTACTTGGTGTGCTTGGTGTGCACCTTGGCTGCCCCATCTTTGCCTGTCTCTCCCATCTCACCCTTCGCTCAGAGAAGACAGAGCATCCCTCACATCTGCCACGGGGGTGCAGGGCTCTTCCTCCAACAAATGGTGCCCAAAGCACCCCCAGCCTCAAAGGGTTGTCAAAGACTTTCCCATCCCTTGGCCTGGTGAGATCTCCACTCCATTCCCAGTGAAAAGAGGTGTTTCCACGGTGTTTCATCCTTTTTAACGATGGCAACAGCTCGCTTCTTTGGGAGCTGTCAGTAGTGATTAACTCAGTCCCATTCTGCTTCAAAATTGGTTTAAGAAAGATGCCTGGCTGTTTAATATTTAAGCTAGATGTTTAATGTTTAAACAGGGAAATTGTTCTGATAGTCAAAAGAGGCATGAAAGCAGGTCTGTGATCTCTGACAGTCACAAACGTTGTCCTTTCCTGTAGCAGCACGGTGCCTGGGAGCTGCAGGAGTTTCAGAAATGCCAGTTTTAATCACTCTCTTTCATTTCATTCACCATTTACCGCTCCCACAGCAGTGAGACGTGCTCTTTTCCTGTGCAGAGAGGAACATTGTACCTGGCCCTCTTTGCCAGTGGTTCAGCTGGATTGCACTTGCATGTCAAAACCCAAACAAATTGCAATGGAAACGTGCAGGAGCGATGTGGAAAGCGAAGCTGGACAGTGTCAGGCCACGGGCGTATTGCATAGAAGCTGTTTATGGCCGTGAAATTCAGAAGAAAGCAGCAAAATGAATGGCTCTACCTGCCATAAATACATGTATGGGTGAATGTTTTGGAACAGGTATGAGCAATATTTTCCTGGTGGTGGGAATATTCCCAGGGGGAGCATGCATAGCAGTGCATAACCATTTTACAACGCTGAAGACGTCTCAGAAGACAGCCTGTGCTCCCCCCAGAAGCCTTGGGCTCACACTACAGCAATGCCAGGCTGCATGCACAGAGACAGTCCTGGTGCACAGGAACACCTGCATGGTAAGGGCTGGGTTAGGGGGAGAAAAAATGACCAGCTAATACCACAAAATCCAACATTGCTGCTTCCTATTGAAACTACTCTCTTCTTTTCAGTGGAGAAAGGAGCACAAAGTACATATATAAGTTCAAGGTAGATGTGAAAGCTGAAACTCAAAACATAGACAGTCTCATAAATAAACTGTCAGGTTTTCTTTCCCCCAGAGAAACTGGTAGGGGCTGTCTGATCCTCACGCAGCATGGTTGGGAACAATGAAGAAAGTAGCTCAGGAGATGCATACCAGCTGTACCTTTTATGTGTTGTGCTTGACTCCAACGCTCTGAGCACCTGCTCACATCTGAAAAGAGCCTGATGACAAGGGGCCACCTGAAGTTCTCCTTCCCTCTGGGAAGAGCTTCTGTTGTTAAGCCTGCTAGCACATAGGCTGAGATTGGTCTGCACTGAATTACAGGGTCTGCAAAGCTTTTGTACAAAAAAGTGAGAGGATATATGAAGGTAGTTGAAGAGATGGGCAGGAGTGACATCATCTTGCTGGGTACGTAGGTCTGTTTTATGTAAACTTTGTGTACACATACAGACCACGTTGAGCAGAGTGAGCGTTTGTTGGCTGCTGTATGTGATACATCCTGTGATTTAACACAGGTGCAGAGAAACCTTCCACAAACTCACAAAAAATGACACAAGAGAAAGAATATGAAGAAAAGTTTATAGAAGAGATCCTCTTATCAAGGTTTCAGGACTATTGAAAGGCACATTTCACTGATGTTGAATGACAATTGAGTCCATGGACACATACAATGGTCACATTTCATGGCAAAAAGACCGCATAATGACGGTACATTGTGAAACATATATTCTAGACTTCAGTTAACACTAAACTGATTATTTTAAGTGTGTCATGTACATAATAAGAGCGGAACAGGCAGATGCATCCAATTACTGTAATTTACAAGGCAGTAATTCAAGCCCCAAATATATTTCTCCTTATTGTAGGAAGGCAGTACGGAGTACGAGCGAAATGAGGGACAGTGAATTGACAGGGAGCCAGGAAACGGCTGATGTTCTGAAAATCTGCCAGCATCTGCTGCAAGTCAGAGGGGTTTCAACTTTGCTAATTCACTTCTTTCCACTTTAATAGACAGTGGCCAGCCTGGGTCAAATGCACTTGGGCCAGGAAGCGACTTGAGAGATGCTCTGTGGAAGAACTGCAGCAGCATGAGGCTCACTGCCCAAAGCACCTTTTGCAACCATAAAGTGTAGTTGCTCGTTCAGCAGCAGGTGGAACAAAGTCCATCCATGCTTCTCCTCTCGCTGTTTAGCGATCTACTTCATACTAATTATCTCCTTTCATCCCGCTCACAGTTAAGTTTCAGTTGTGATGATTAATAATTAATCAAATGCCTTTGGAAATTAATTTAGCAATTCTGTGTCTGATTGGCATGCTAATCTCTTGCGTGCAGCAGGGATGCTGCAGAAGTAACCTCAGATATTCTGAGACACTAACTGAGGTGAATACATAAGGGTACTTATTAACTCGTGTGGCAAAAAATAGAGCAGCAAGTGGAAATGAATGCATGATCCAAAACCTCTTTGCTTTTTGGAAAAGGTCCAATCTGCATTTTGTTTTCCCTATGTTAGGAATATAACATTGATATTAATGGGTCCAATCAAAACAAATGGACAAGGAAAAGGCAAATTTAAAAAATACCCCCCCAGTTGATTTAAGTTTGTTTTGCTGGTAGCAATTGCAGTAGATTTAATGCTTTAATTATGACACTAAAAAGAAAATCACAAGGAGAATACCTTTTGCCCTTTCCAGCTCACTTCATTCCAAAAATAACCCTCATCTGGTAAACGGGATGAAGAGTGAGTACTCAGCTTCAACTGGACATTTAGTCCACGCTAATTTCGAATTAATAGTCCCTTTTTATAGGCAAACAGCCCTGCAGCAGCCACAGAGGTGAAAAAAACAGTATTCCCAAGCAGACAGAGCAGTCCTGGCGCAGACGGCAGGTTCCTCTCCCAGAAGGTGGTGGTAAATGGTCGGGATGGGACGTCCTGGAGGAGAGAGGGATTTGTATGAACACAGGCTCTCCCTCACTGTGTGAGGGGTTGCAGTAAATGTCTCCCACTAGGCTGGGGAGATCACAAGTTTTTCTCAAGAGCCAGATAAGGTGAGGGAAGGTGTGTCATGGTTGTGAAACGTGTTTTGTGTTGGCCTGTAAGGCCACAGGACAGTCAAGGTGGAGCTACCTATGGGTCTTAGGTCATCCACCTCTTACGCAGAGGTAACAATACACCACGGACAAGTTGAAAAAATTAGTATTGTCAACACAAAAGGTAATTAAAATCTTGTAGAGGGACAGGTCCCACAGGAACCACCATCACAGAGACCGCAGCCCATCCAGGAGGTTCGCTCTTGTGGTGACAAGAAAGTTACTTACCTTTGACTCTGGCTCTGGCATCCAAATTTCATTTTCAGAGATCTTCCCCATACGGTGTAAAATCTAGAATTAAAATTGTTGGAACCACATGTGAAAAACCACACCAACTACTTTCTGGTTTGGAAAAACACAGCAAGTCAGAGCAAGCTGACACTGAGAAAAAGCATAACTATGACTAGCTGAACCAGAAAACGTGTAGCAATTTGTCTGCTTATATCAGCAAAGAGCGAAGGATGGAATTTTAATAGTTTGTGTAAAAATATGATAGCTGGTGATCAAATGGCTGTGTGTGGCTAACCAATGTTTTAAGAACACAAGGACAGTTTCACAGAGTCTTTCACCCTGTCTGTAAAAAGTAGGCCTTCACACAAAAATCCAAAGGAACTACAGCTTTTCCAGATGTTTATTTTTCTTCTGAGTACAAGTAAAAATGCTTTTTCACATGACATTTGAGAAATAGCATAGTCCCACGTGCTTGGGACACACAGCATGTTGGGAATGATGCTTCCTGAATCACAAACTAGAAAGAGGAGAGATTCAAGTCCTGGGTTTTCGAAGCATACTCTGATGAAGTTATCTCTTGGCTACACTTAGAACATACAAAGTTCATCGAGGTTTTTTTGACCATGGACTGGTTGTAAAAATCATGGAGGCTCTTGGGGGCAAATTAATGTCTCCAGAAGAGACAGCTAACTTTGTAACAGCTGCTCACAGGCACAGAGAAAATAAATGAGATATTAGGTTACTTAAAACAGAGCAAGCAATGAAGATTATAAGGTGAATTTGATACTCTGTCAAAGGAAAGCAAGGGGCTGATTTTCCATTATTTAACAACTCTGTGGCTCTGCCATACAGCAGTTTTAATTGTAATGTATACCCTTTAAAGATGTTTTTTTTCCCCTCCATCCAGACTGTTGTTAAGAGACTTTACTGTGACTGGGAACCCAGCCCAATGTGTGTCATTCTGAGATTTAGACATTATCAGAGCCACCCGTTATGGATTCATAAAGCCAAGCTCACTATATTCTCTGGTGAAAGGAGAAGCAGAAGGGATAGATCAAAAATCAAAATAATGCTCAGATTTCCAGATTGCTGCACAGGAAATAACCACACACATTTGTAATGTCTGAAATTGCTTTAAACAAACAAACAAACAAACAAACAAAAAACTGTGATTAATGTGATAGAAATTGTGGTGGAATATCTAAGGGATGCATTAGTTTGGAGGGTTTATTCATCTGGACATGAGCTATATAGCATGAGCTTTGTTTTAAGTCTCTAGTGCAGCAACATAATGTGTGATGTTCAGTTTCTTGTGAGATTTTGGCTGCACATTATTCAATAATAAACAAAGTAAAGTTTAAACAGTTTTTGAAGTTAAAAAAAGAAAGCCTTTGGCTCACTTTCCGTTCCAGGATTTTTCCCCACCAGTTCTAGGAACCCCAGCACAATTACAGTGTGTGATAGACCAAATGAGACCCTCCAAGCTGTACTTAATTCTTTTTAGCCTTTTAAAAGAGATGACCCAAGCCAACGGTCTGTACCTCTCTGGCTGCTCTCTCTCCTGCCTGCACGGCCCCCTCCATGTACCCGCTCCATTGGGTAGCCGTCTCCGTGCCAGCAAAGTAGATTCTGTCAGCTGGCTGGCGAATGATCCTTCAAAACAAATGGAGAATGTCAGATGACAAGTAATAAGAAGCTGATGATCCTTCTTAAAGCAATTCATTGGCTTTGATGGAGCACTCAACTTGGTTCCTCCAGAATCCCTGCAGACCAGGGCTGGGGAGCACAGTGCAACAAGATCTCCCTGCAAAACCACCCACCTGCCTCTCTGTGCACAAACACAAGATCTGAGAAAGAAAATCCAAGGGGTAAATCAGCTTCTGTGCAAAATAATACAAGCCTTATTTTAGTGCTGGGATAAGGGATAATCTTAACAGCCTCCAGAAATGCAGTGCAGCTGATAGGTTTATGTGTTCTGCATGGCAGCTTTGTTGTTATCCTGCTATTACAATGGGATGTGAATGATGTTTTCTCAGTGAGGGATCACCAATACCAGCTTCTCTTTAGGGTGTTGGACTTGCCTGGCTGCTTGCCAAAAGGGGCTGGCAGCTAAAGACATGCACATTTATGGATTTGCATCTGGCCCTGTAGGGTCATATAAACCAGCCCCTCAGCTGCACAAAGCTGCACAAGGATCCGGGTCAACTCAGCCATAGGGAGTGAGCTGCCTTTCCCAGAGAGGGACATGCTTGCTATAACAGTTCCCATCCAACATTCCACCCATGATGGGTGAGGCCAGAGACCCCACCCATGATGGGTGAGGCCAGAGACCTCACCCATCACTACCCAAGCTTTCAGTTTAGTTGATACAAAAACATCGGTGCATGGGATGACTGCTTCCCACTCGCATCTTGGCACAGAGACAGGGTGTAGCCCCACAATGGACAGTCTGAGGAGAACAAGCTAAAGAGCTCACACTGTCATGTGCCACATTATTTGCCTGGTCTTTGGTTTTGGATACGTGATTTGTCTATTTGTTCCCAATAGGTGCTGAACTGTGCTTTCCACAGTCTTTTCAGTGAAACACCACATATTAGTCGGTATTATTGAACATGTTCCTTTAGGAATACAGCAGTTCTGTGTGGGGAGGGCATTTTATGTCTTCCCCTGGTTATGTGATTCAATGGGCATTGTCAGAATCTGATGCTCCACCTACACAGTCAATGGAGACTCCTCCTGTGTCCAAGACGCATGTCCTCAAGGCCTCAGAAAGCATTAAAGGGTATAATGAAAACATGCAAATACTGCATAGTGGCAAATATTCTGAGTAGCCTGCCTTGTGGGGAAAGGTTTTGTAGCTGTAGCAGGTCCCTTTGTGACTGTGTTTTGTTTTCGTGAAAGTCACAAGAGAAACTGCTCTCATTAAAGTCGAAAGCAAGAGTCTTATTAGCTGGGTGCAGGGGAGCGGAAAGAGGGTTGGAGTTCCCCCAGAGTGCTACATGTCCTAAGTTTGTTGCACAAAGGGCATCATTGTAAATGAGTTGAGAAATGCAAAGTAGAAAGCAAAGCATTTTATGTTTTACCTTCCGTATGAATACATTATGCCAGGTGGGAAGTAGGCTGTGTAGCAACCCCCTGAATATTGTTCCATGGTCCAGTTCTTTTCTTCATAATGCACTGGCTGTAAGTATTAGCAAACATTAGAGAGTAAAACAGTGGCAAAGATACTGGATATAAAAGAAAGAAATAAACAAATTTCCTTTGAAGATGGAAAAAACAGGTTAAGGGTACAATGTCATATCATCTGATTAATGCTATCCATTAACAACAAACAAACATTTACAATTCTAGAGAAGCTCTATCCTCCCACAAAGAAATGCAGGACAAATTAAACCATGCACTGCCTTTTCTTTTCTTGCAAAGAGTGAGACTCCCAGGTCTTTTCTTCCTGTACTAGATGCTGCTGCCCTCACCTCTGGTGTACAGGTTCTATGGCACAACACAAAATTTTAGGTCCCAGGCTATTTGGCTTTATCCTCCAGAACAAAGTAGCAATGTTACCATACAACAAAGGTGAAAACAAATATTCATGTCTTACGTGTAATGCCTCTTCCATCTCCATTGCCTTGGCATATGACTCGCAGATTTTCTTCTTCCTATATGAGAACAAAAATATTCAGGAAAAAAAAAAAAAGTGGAAAAAGCCTCTAAGCTATTGCTCTTGATATTAAAAATAAAAAATAAATACATATTGCAGCACATTGGAAAGAAAGTTGTTTTTTGCTTTGCTTTTAAGTCTGATTTCCAGTTCTTATCTTAGTGTGCATATTCAAATGCTGAAGCATAACCGTGATACACAAAATGGACCCTGGAATGGGAAACGAAGGCCGATTTTGGCAATGAGCTCTAGAAAATAAATCTCTGTGCAGTTATTTTAGGATGTGGTGCCAATTCATTCTCCTGTTCACTGATGTAAGAGCAGAAGAGAAGTAATATAAATCAATGAAATCCTTACAGATTTACTACACCTGAGAACAAAATATGAGCCGGAGAATGCTACTCACATTCCTAAGCAGAACTCCTCTTTCACTTGCATGTATACTAAAATCACATTTAGAAAGTACTGTTTGTTCATATCACAGACTAATAGAGAAACCACACTGCTGTAAGCACGGAGGTTTAAAAATTTTGTTGCCCAGTCCGAATGTGAAAGACACCCACAACTCTGTCAGCGCTCCATCTCTCCCTGGGGTGAAGCATCATTCAGTGGGGTGCAGCTTGGGAACGTCTTCAGGAAAGTCTTATCAATGCACATGCAGAGCTGATAAGTCATAACATGGAAGCGCAGGCAGGAGTTCGAAACTCAGAAATAACCATAACTGCATGGATATTGGTGTTAGTGACTTGGCCAGTTTATGCTAAAATCTAAATTTTCACCCCGATTTCCAGCACTTGTAGTTGCACTGAGTATGTGCATATTTACACACACACACACACAAACCCACATACATGCCTGTGGGGAAGTATTCCAGACAACCGTTTTGTATCTAAAATATTTACAATTTCTTAACTCTTACCTCTCTTCCTTAGTGAGACTGGCCAGCTTAACAGCCTTCCTGGTAAGGATGAAACTGAAAAGAAAAATATGATACACAAATATCATACAATGTTGACACTCCAACTGATTTGCAAGATTTTGCTTGAAACAACTCTAAAAAAAAAGTTGGACAAAGCATTTTAATGGCATGTAATGGGCCTGACAGTTTTTCATATCCAATCCCTAAATTAAGTATAGGACGTGCAGGTGTAAGGCCCCTGTGGGATATCCTACATTCAACAAACTAGTCAGCATCGCCTTCCTTCTTATACTGAGTTCTTATCCAAAAAGTCTGAGACCCTGAGTTTTCTTGTGCTGTTGATGTCTCACAGGCAGCTGGCCATACCACTGTCCATGCTACTTGGTGTTAATATGTGCTGGTAGCCTGCTGCTCTGACAAACGCTGCACAGCACCATGGACCAGTCCTGTAAGAACTGTGCCTGATTTTTACTCAGCATGAAAGAAGCAAATCTGGTGACCAGTTCCTTTGACCTCAGTAGAAATACTTCTGGGATGAATTCGGTTCCTGCACTCCTTTAGAATGAAGCTGCAAGGAGAAATCCACAAGGAGAATGCAAGAAACCATTTGCCATTTGGAAGAGGTTTACCACTTGCAAGACGGAAGTTTTTAAGCCTTGAATATGCTCATAAGCATGTACAGTTTGGTAGAAGTGGCACGCTTTCCTTGCCAAACACTTCACAAGTGGTTGCTTGACATTTATATTGGCCTTTTTTGGCAGGTTCCCCTCAGATTACAGTGGAAACATTTGTAAAGATTGTTTGTTCATATTGGCTTAATTTCATTTTTAAAAGCCAATAAATGCTGCTACACATTTTGTCATCTGTTTGTCCAAACTCCAGCTCCTCTATTTTTTTTTTTTTTTATTTCCTCACTGAAGAATTCCGATTTCCTCACTGAGCAGCTGCTGCCTAACTTAACCACAAGCTGATGTTCTTTGCCCCTCCTCAGCTAGATGGGGAGAGGATGCAAACGATGATATCTTGGACAATTGCATTTTCATTTTGGCCTAGGTGTAAAATACAAGATCCTGACATAAGCAGAGTACAGGCTCATAAAACTCTCATAAAACTAGGTAAGTAAAGGATTTATTTCTAAATCTACTCAGCAGCAAAACACTGTGTGAATGCTTCAAACAAGCAAAGGTGAATTCAGCAACCCCTTCCCGACAATCACCATTGTATCAGGCTATTTGTAGCACAAGTTTCACATAAAAGCTTAAATGGACTAGAGAGGCACGAGGGGGCTGTTAGAAGTACTCTCCACCCTCTACTAGGGCTGTGGGAGTGGGCACCACTGATAGGATCTGTCCATTTTTCCTCTTCCTCCTCCTCCTCCTTCTCTCACTCCTTTATACAAAAAGAAATGCATATCTGTAAGTATGGGCTAGAAGCTCCTAACCCCATAATGGCAGGAAAAGATCCATCTGGTTTTGTGTCATCCATGGTTATTCCGATTGGGCATTCTTCATCCTCAATGAAGAGAGCAGCACTGCAACCTAAGGGGAGAAAAGAAAGCAAAATAATTGTCAGAGAGACCTGTTGATAATCTCTATACTGACAGCAGTGAACTGGGAAAACTATCAATAAAAGGAATTGCACAGTAATTCCTTGGTCACCAATAATAACTAGAAGTCTGTAACAGTCTTACCTCTCTTTCCTCTGACTCTGGGAAATTTTGTACACAGACTTATAAAAGTCGTATTTAAATTCCATTACTACTTAGTAAGGAATTTTTGTGGCTTGTTGCAAGTCCCTGTGGCTTTCTATATTGGGCTCAGTAAGCATTAAAAATAAATTGATTTAGCAAGAACTACAATGGTTCATTCCATAAGTAACTTTGGTTAAAACAACATCAGCAGCAACAAAACCCAATGTAATTATATCTGCTCACTGTGGGCTCAAATTTACAGTCTGTATTGATTTTATTGATGAGACGACTGTCATAAATGGTGTCCAGTAATGGTAATGCAGCATAAACATGGGTAATCCAATCTAGTATCACATCCTTGGCACCACCTACATGTTTCAGATGAACACACAAAAAATCCTGCACAGATAGAAATGTATAAACCTACCTGCATTTCTTTCTAATCCCATTTGGTGGTTGGCTTATGCCCTGAAACATGCAAAATTATATTCTTTCGATTAAGAAATATTCTCACCCAGTGCAACTTTCGGTGTCATTATATAGGAAGTGGAAACTAACCTGTTCATGCAAATAGCTCTAGAAATGGTAACTGATTTTTTGATCATTCTTTAACAGTTAAAGCTGAGAAAATTGTGATGTTGCAGTACTTGGAAAAATATCTCGAGTTAAACAAAAAGCTAACCTACTTTTCCCATTCCTCTGAGATACCAAGTCTGTAGAACAGAGGATTAAAAACAGGGAAAGGTCTCACTTACACCCAAAGATCTCACTGTCGTCTGCTGTAAATTCACTCTGGCTGCCCTAACTCTGTCTCAGCAGGGAGAATCAGGGACTTGCTGCTGCATGGCTGCTGTTTCTGTGCATTGCAGGTGGCCTCATAGCTTTCAGCAATACTTCCCAGGAAACCTGGCTTCTTCTATCAGGGAGCAGCTGGCAGCTCTGAGACTTGGGATCCTGCTGGGGTTTGAACTCTGCTTTGGGAAAAGGTGTATACTTAAGCTTGGACAAGGAGCTCTCCTTCCCAAAGAGCTTTTGCTTTTCTATGTGCTTAATTTGGGTGTTTTGCACATTTAATGCCCTCCTGGATTTATTCCCTGATAGACAGCAGAGCTTCAAAATTAGCATAGCACTGGGTTCCCAAGTCCTTCGCTTTCTCCACATACCTTTCTTCTGCCAGAAGGCTTCCTTGTAGTACATCATGCATTTTATGACAGACCCCATAGGCATACGCTGAATTAACTGGTTTCTCTTTGGTGGCAGTTCTGGGTTGTAATGGATCTTCGTTGTCAGGATGGGAGGGATAGCACTGATCACATACTTGCCCTGAAAAGTAAACCACAGTCAGCAGAGACAAGGCACTGCCTCACACTGGGGTTGCCCTGCAGGACACATTTGAAAGATGCTCTTATCCATCATTAAAGAGCTTTCCCACCCCTGACTTTCCTAATTGGCTTTCCCATACAGATATTTCCAGGTGGCCAGAAGAATTCTGCCATTTCAGAAAAAGAAGGTAAGGAAAATATGTTATTTTGTGATTATGTGATTCCTGACAGCTTTCTGAACACTACAGGACTACAGATGAAACCTGGCTGGAGACAGGTCAGGGAATGGGACAAGAAAGATCTTACAGCATAGGTAAAAGTGCCTTTTAATATTCCCAAGAAAATATGACCCTTTTTATTATAAAAAAATAAATAAATCACTCCATTGCATGTTCACAGTATTCTACTTCAGGACAGGCAACACTGGTGGTGATTTCAGCTTTCCTGAACATGCTCCTTTCCTCTCACAGGTCTGCATCTGACCAGAGTGACGAAGGATGCTCTGCTTCAGGGTTCAGGCTGACACTGAATCACTGCACTCACTGCTGCTCCAAGGAGTGCTGATACTGGCAGGGCCACTGAGTGCAGGAAGCCTGTCTGCTCTGACTAAGCTCAGCCAGCACAGAGGAAGAAGCCTGTGGTTTGACTTTGTGGCTAATAATCCCTGGGGGAGGGAGAGAGCCCCTCCTCAGCATATCCTCAGAGCAGTTCCTCTGTCAAACAGTCCCTTCCCTTTCTGCTAACTCTCTCTAAATATCCTCTGCACACTGCAGCTGATGAGATGGGTGTCTTGCAGGCGGTGGCTGAGCCCCACAAACCCTCCTTGCCCCTGCAGCAGGCTTGACTCTGCATTCAGAAGGGAGCTACTGTCACTGCATGGGATGGGGCTGAGCCTTGGCCTTTCGTATCTCGTGACAAGCTGACCTCACAAATCTTACTAACTGGGTTTGAAATGTTGCGTCCTTTTTTTTTTTCTTTTTTTTTTTTTTCCTGCAAACCACAAAATTCAATACAAACAGGAACCTTATTTTTCTTTATCTGAAAGAGTCTCAATGAGGAACTAAAATGTAAAACTACATAATCGCAAAAAAAGGTCAGATAGACAAAGCAGACTAATGACCAATTAGCAGAACACCAAGATGTGACCCAGCCATAAATAAATCTGCAAAGCAGGATTCACAGACTGTCCGGACAGTCTGAGAAATAGACACACACAAATAGGTACTTCCTGATTACATCTGGCTAAGAGCTACAGCAGATGTATTCACCCACTAAATGCATACTCTACTTTTATTTTAATCAAATTACCTCATATATTTCATGGTTTAGAGTCTCCACAATGACATTATCACCTGTCTGATCAATACGGACCACAGGTCTCTCCAGTTTAACTTTGCCTCCGAGGTGATCCTTTATTTTCTCTGATATCTGACCAGAACCCCCAATAAACTTCCTCTCCTAAAAAACAAACAGAAAAAAACAGAACAAAACAAAACAAAACAAACAAAAAAAAAAATCACAAGCATTAATCACAACGACATTGAACATGACTTCTGCTCATAATCAAGAAACTCCAGGACAAATGTACAAGTCCTAAGGATGCATAAAGTAGCCCAGACTTTCATAAAAGGTAAGACAGAAGCTTGAACCTCACTGGAGACTGATAGCTGAGACATTTTTACAATGGCTTTCTCAATTACCTGTCTTAGAGGCTCATGAAGCCCGCAGAATAAAGAAGTATAATGCAGCTATTTTAGCTAGAATAAACAAATCACCTCATTAAAAAGAAGTTTTTAGTATTTTAGCCATCACTGTGCTATCAAAACCCTCATGTGTGACAAAGATACCACCTTGCATCTGTACAGCTAAAGCCTTCTCAAGCTCAGAAGTAAGACAAATCTTTAACTGAGTCTGGCCTCGAGTGCAGCAGGCAATGAGCTTTATCTGTCCCTGGGAGGACACAGAGACAGTGTTGTCTGGAAAAAGCACAATTTGTGACACATATTTTTTGTGATGTCTGAGCAGAGGCCAATAGGAAGCACTAGCCCTCTTTTATCCATCAGCCACCATTGCTCTATCAAGCACCTCACTTTACATAGAAGATGCTGGTACAGGCAAGGAGGAAAGGAGCCACAAATTCTTGTGCTGAAATACTGAAATGACTGCCTGAAGAAGTTTTATAAGACTCATCATGGCTGCTAAGTCAGAAACACTTCTTTTTCTCAGCTGACTTTGATCAGGCAGAGGGAAGGAAGGCAGCAACCAAGGCAGCCTGACACACCCAGGCACAAAGAAAAGGAAGCGCTCTTCTCAGCCTAGCTTTCCCCTCTCCACGTCTTGTCTATCTAAGGGTATTTATTTTATTTTTAATCCTTACCACAACATCTAGCAGTTGCTGACATGGAACAGCAACTGTGGGTGAGAGGACCCTGTGGTGGAAGGCTCTTGGGTTTTACTCCTACCTGAAGGGCCTTTTGCTACCTACTTCCAACTCTTGGCATTAGAGACTTCCACAAAGAAAATAAAAAATGTCAGTATTTCAGTCTCAAGCACACTTGCTTTGAACTGTTGAAAACATTCAGATGTGGTAAGTATCCCATAGAAAACAAATTGGCACATAAAGGAGGAGGGGAAAAAAACCAAATCTGCAACAAAAGAACTATGTTGAAGTGAATGCAGGACAGAAAAATTAATTAAATTGTCCCAATTTATCCCACAGCCTAGCTAATGAAATTCCTCATTACACAGAGTTAGCTGAGTGGGCCATTCAGCCCCACGAGAACATAACTGTCTTTGGTGCCCCATAAACTTGGTGTTTTGTTCTCCTTTCATTAATTGCAGGAGTTTGGCGGGTACGACACTCCACTTGCTCTTTAAGGTTTCAAGGGGGGGAAAAATAGGAGACATTTTGTACCTGACCCCCATTGGTGACAGAGAATATCCTGGATGTGCCCCCACACTGCCTCACGTACCACAGGAACCAGAGAGCAGAGACTTCGTGCGGCTCAGACGTGACGTTGACATTCACAAAGAGGGTGGCAAATTCTTTACCAGCTCTGCATGAAACACAGGAGCAGAAACAGGTACTGAACAAATGTGGCTTCCTGATTGCTTTCATTATTTTTTCTTTATTATTCTCGATAAGGGCTGCTACCCCACTGTCAGAGAAGCCAAAATGATTTATATTTGCCTCATTTGTTAGCCTGGAGCTTGATTGTTTCAATGGTTATATCAGCGCCTCCCTTCCTTCCTTCCAAAGCATTTACCCATGCAGTTTGAAATCCTACTGATTTTACCTTAGTTATTTCTTTAAATACTTTCCCAGTCGCCATTCCTTTCATCAAAACAAATATTTTTCTCAACAGGAGAATGCATTTGGTAACCTGTTAGCGAACTTCTTCTGCATTTCTCCTCCACAGGGAGCTCATCAGGCACATCATTTCCAAGGTCTGATTGCTCTTCAGGGACTCAACTAGCCACACTGCTAAAACATTTCCCATCTCTGATATAACAGTGCTTTTGTAAGACCAAGAATCAGACACCATAAGTAACCCAGAAAAATCAAATTGTCAGTTATCGCCACAAATATAGGGGGAAGAACAGATGTCTAGTGAAGTAAATCCTCTGAACATAAACAGAGTTACACCAGCAGGAGGTGAGGACATTGCTATGTATGATCATTTGTTTCATTTGTAGCTACATATTACTAAAAGAATTGAAATTATTTTGCAAAGACAGCAAAAGGTCTTTGATTTAGATGAAGCTTCATAAAACCACATGGATTTATAACCATCTCCTAAAGGAAGCAACTTTGCAAGTTGTCCAGGCTAAAATATATAACTTTTAAACTTTTACAAACTAATTTCCCTAGGCATGAAGTCCAGTCACCTTTATTACATTAGCAAGAATATGAACACATAGAGCACACAATAGCCCTCTGTAACAGTCCTAAAAGCATTGAGATGCACAATTTCTGTTGCTTGAGAAATATGAAGAGTCTTCAGGATTAGTAATGGTTGATCTGTGGCACATGACAAATTACTCTTACATTGCAATCTTGACCCAAGTCATATAGAAAATGTTGTAAAAAAGCTTTTCCATTTAGGGTGGTACCGTTTTTAACTATGTTTAGAAAAATCTGGCTTGGCTTGAAGATTTAAAATGGCTTTTTGAACATGTTTCAGCTGAGTGTGTCCATTAAAATTGGAGTGGTGTCCATTAAAACTGGAGTGCCAGAAAGCCACCAGCAGTAGAAGCAGTCTTGCAGACAAACATGTTCCCACGGAGATCACTATAAACGCAGTTTTGCTTATACTTCGCTGACTTCCTGACTAAGAGGAACAGTAAAAGCTAGAAAAGGAAGAGCCAGTGCACTTGAAACAGAAAGGGTAGCTCAAAGTGACTGAGTTTGCAGAGAAATGGCTCATGAAATTTATTGTAAAGAAAACTGCAGTGCATCAGAGAGCAAGAGAAAGTCCAAACTGCTGCATATTGTATCTCACAGAGCCCGAGTAAGATTTAACCCCGCAAAATCCTTTCAAATGGAAAGTTTTGGTTAGGAAGCTGCAAGCACAGTGCTAAACCACAGTCAGCATGAAAAGGCAAACAGAGCACAGCCAAACAGATAAGATGCTGAATGCAAGGGAGGAGAGAAGTACAGAGAAGCACTGGGGCCAGAACAGCAAGCAGGGATACAGGTGCTAGCATGACTGTGCTTCTCTTTGCCTAATAAATAGAATTTATTGAAAAAGGAAATGAAGAAAAGAGTATTTCCAGCTGTTGTTGCCCCATACTGAACATTGTTCTTTTTTCCTATTCATATAGTGGGCTCCTTCATAGACGTATGAAATACACCGCACATTTTTTAAGCAATAGATCACCTGGGTCCCTGATGCTGAAAACTAGGGGAGACATTCTGTTGGACAAATGAGGAAGA
Source organism: Aythya ferina (assembly GCF_964211825.1). Classification (NCBI taxonomy): domain Eukaryota; kingdom Metazoa; phylum Chordata; class Aves; order Anseriformes; family Anatidae; genus Aythya; species Aythya ferina. Next base: position 90,738,872 of record NC_140296.1, on the reverse strand, counting down.
ACTGTTGGGTAATGCAAAGGTGAAGGGCACCCTTGGTTGCATGAGACTGTGGAGTCAAAGATCCTGAGAGGAGTAAGACAAACACTAGGATTACAACCCTGAACTTTGGAAGAGTGGATTTTAGCTTCCTCAAGGACCTGCTTGGCAGAATCCCATGGGAAACTACCCTGTAGGGCAAAGGGGCCCAGCAGAGCTGGCTGACACTCAAGGACAGCCTCCTGAGAGCACAAGGATGGTGCTCTGCGATGGCAGAGAGTTGAGCAAGCGTGGCAAAAGGCCAGCAGGGATGAAGACAAAGTTCCTGGCCAGGCCCAGGCATAAAACAGCAAGAGAGGTGAAGGGCAACAAGAAGGCCTTCTTTCTCTCCAAGGGTTAAGGCAGACACACACTATAATTACATAGGAGACAACATGGCCAAGAGTCAGAGGACATTATTCCTCAGCTCCTAGCCTGCCATCAGGCTGGGGAAGCCCCTTCTCTTTCTGCCTCCATTTCTATGCCTACAGGTGACTTCAATTCATATTTACAAAGTATAGTTATTTATGTGTTGCTTTCCCTAAAGACAAGAAAAGGCATGTTCTCACCTGAATTAAGTAGAAATATGGTGAGAAGAGCACACGCTGTCACTCCCATGTATGTGGGCCTGCAGGGGCAAACCTCAGGTTTCTCCAGCATCTTTAATCACATCTGCCAGCCAACACAAGCACTGTGTCCTACCCTGTCATCCACAGGCCCTCACCCAGCACCTAACAACAGTCCATCAAAAAGATCAATCTCATCTCAAACATCTCCTGCTCTCTCATCTCCTTTGTATATTCTGCTGTCTCTCATCCTAAACCTAAGCACTTTGGGTGAGATGCCATACATTTCTCTCATGCTTGCACAGCACCTTACTCTGTGGGTATGGGGTGAGTGAAGGGGGGTCAAAGGCACTAAAACAACTGATGATAATAAAGCTTAGCCAGCTCAAGTCACTGGTAACTACTTCTTTATGCTTTGTGGATGGCAAACTCTTAAGTACTCAAAAATGCTTTGGAAGACTTAGCTACTGGAAGAAATAGCTGCTGGTTTATGCCACTGTGATCTGTACGTATGCTCAAAGTAGATGTTCATACGCTAATCTTTTCTGCTAGTCCCTCATAGCAGAAACACTAACCACACTGAAGACCACAGGAATTTTCCCAGAAGATTTCATGTCACACAGTGACTCTTCTCAACTCCTCTGTGAAGACTTTTTCCAAACATCTAGTAATTTTCATTCCTCTTTGAGTCTGTCATAATTTTGCAGCCCCCTTTTTTTTTGTTACACTAAGAAGAACTATTCTTTTTATTTCCTCCATAGCTCTGAATAAAAAGTAACAATTGCTTATCTTGCTTTACCTGGGATACAGTGTTACAGCAGTATGAACTTTAAATGCATTCAATGTACTGTCCACTGTACATTTATTTTTTCTACTATGTCACTATCTATCATATGTTACCGTCATTGCCTTTGTCGATATGAACCGCATTTCATCAACTTGAGACATTTCTCAGGCTCCACAAGGTTTTTGCTGTCCCTCCTTGCCATGGGTACTTGGCTCAACAGAGATTTGATTATGCCCCATCTGAAGTCAATTGGAACATGAGAAAGCTCTCCACAAGAAGGCTTCATGCAGCTGTACTCCAGAATTTGCTAGGGACCCACTGTCATTCTGCATTTGGATTTCAGAATGAATGAAGAGTTACGTACTTGGTCCAGCAAGTCTTATTTATTAGCTCTTTCATGGTCATTTTGTCCCACTCTTCTGCATGTGGAGCATCCCATGGTGCTTCAAGAGGAATCTAGAGACAGAGGCAAATTATTCAATAAATTATTCAGCACTTTATCATTGCCAGGTCATAGCTAGTTTGTATCATTGCCAGGTCCCAGCATGAATCCCCAGGGGCTACTTTTTGTACACAGAGAGATCTGAAGTTGTACTACTTGAATTTTTGAGGCATTTGCTATTTAAGAAATTTAGAAATAAAATTACTCCAAAGAAAAATCAGAGCTCAGCTTGGCAAGCAACAAAGATGGCCCATCCATCCTCTAAAAGGCTTGAGCAGGGGAAGGGGAAAAAATCTTTCTACACCCTGCCAGAGAAGAAAACTATAACCAACACAGATTTACTTACGGTGACATGAGCTCTATAGGTAATTGGTGCAATTTACAGAACCTACCTCTTTTCCAAGTTTGTCCAGGGTCCTCCAGAAGTTATTGTAATCCAGATAAACGAAGGGATTCCACGTTGAAGGGCGAATACCCACGAAGTGGCGTGACTTTCCCTAAAACAACAACACAAGCAACTGAAACAACAGAGCATACCTGCATTAGTCAAGAACAGAGAAATCCCAAAGTTGTCACATGGTCAAACTTCTGGCCCAAAAGACCTAAATTCAAGCCTCTTTTTTTTTCCCTGCATACACGTATAAGCAGTGGAATGCATGAATCTAAGTATGAAGGAAAAAAAAAAAAAAACAGTTCACCTGACAATGCTGTTGGTTTTTCATTTGGGGTGGGAGAGTACATTTGTTCTGAGCAGATTCTGTCAACTTCTGGGCTAAGGAGTCTGAAGCAATGGACAAGGTGATATTCCTTGTTCCTAAGTATTCTTCTTTATTATATGTGAATGAATGTAGTGTTCACCCACCTGCTCTAATGTGCATCCTAAAATTTGCATGGGTTTAAAATTGCATGCATTTTAGATTTTCAGACTATCTAGCTGCCCTTATGATATGTAGCACCTTTAAAAATATATATATAACTCTTTATTGTTCCAAGTGCCTTGAGAGAAAATTAGCCTCCAAAAAATTATTTTGCCAAAAAGAAAGTATTTGGCTGCAGAAAAAAAATTCTGTACAATTGTAAAAATAGTTCCAATAATTACAGTGTGTATGACACATAGCAGCAACAGGAATAGAGACTGTTTGCAGATAATCCTGTGATATAAAGATAAGTGAGACAATCTAACAGCGGCTGGTTCTCTCTGATAACTTTAATCTGAAAGAGGACTGGATGAGCGGGCAACATTTTCTCTTATTAAATTGCTTTGAACTTTCTCCCATGTAAGTCAATGGCAAATTTCTCAACAGATCTCTTACGTTTGCTTTTCTAGGTGTGTCATAAGTTTGCATGAGGCCATGTGGCAGGATGCAGTGAATGAGCTGGACCATGGCAGGTAGGAGCTGTGGTGTTATGCCACGTGTAACACATTTTTTAGTGCAATGCATACACCGTGCTGCACCCACGGGTGGGATTCCCAGGCCAAGCGAGAGGCTGCAGTGCTACAAGTGCATGAGGTGCAGACCCAGGGGCAGGAGGAAATGAAGCTGGAGCCAACAGTGCCATCTCCACACTTGGTGTGAGATGATTTATCCATGTTCCCCAATGATAATTTTGTATGTGTTCACAGCTTGATAACTGACACAGTGATAATTGTCTACGTGTATATGTACAGCTTTCTGATATTCTTCAGAACATTTTTCTGCAAAGATGGCAAGAAAATAAAAGATGTAAGGTGAAACTCAGAATACTGAACAGAATACTGAACTCCCCATCCTCATAGACAGCAGCACCAAACACGCTCTCCAGTGTGCTCTAGGCACAGCAACCTCTGGGCTGAGCAAAGCACAAGGCTGTGATCCCACATTCAGAGACAAGAGCTTAAAGGTTTGCTTTTAATTTTCAACAGATGTTGAGTTTTCTGTTCAAGTCACTAGGAGGACTCTGGAGGTAGTTGGTTGCCTCTGGGTTTCTGGGTATATGTAAATTGGAGGGAGAGGTTCCTCCAGCCTTCTTCAGGTGCATGTGTGCATGCAAAACACAGTCCTGCCATGGCAAGAACAGAGAACATGCTCCTACAAACTACAAGTAAGGGAATCCTCTGCATGATACTGCCTCTTCCTTTTCCTGGAGCAGTATGCCATTATGTCACTGTGCGTTCAGCCTTAGAAGAGCAGACCAAAAAATGCATGCAGAGTGATAAACTGCTTGCTTGCAGCTTTTACTGTCATAAACTGATGTTGTATCAAGCATGGTAATCTTCACGCAAAGCTGTAATATATCATTAATATTTTTCTTCTTATTGCACAACATTTTGTTTTTCAAAAAGATCATTGCATACCACTCCTTCAGAGCTTATTTATTGCTACCCTTCTTATTCTTGTCAGGGATGCAGGTGCCAACAATGTGTCTTCCTTTATGTGCTTTAAAACTAATAATCCTGCCCTTAAGCAGAGACGAGGTGCAGTACTGTCAGGCCACCTAACAACAGGTGAAGACGAGTTATTACTGAGGTCTTGTGACAGCGATATTGCAAGGGAAAAGATAAACCCTCAGTTCAAGGCTATTTTCTTCAGTTTAAAAAACTTTCCTCTTTTCAGTAAGACTTCTGTCCATTCAGCTTGTTGAAAGAGTGACTGTGCTGGAACTGAGTGGTGTAACTTGAAAACGCCTCTCCTGTCCTTGGCTTACTTAACTCAAAAAAAAAAAAAAAAAAAATAAAATAAAAATCAGCACTTATTTTAATAGAAAGTCAAACAAAGTAATTTCTTCTAAGAATCCTCTCTTCCTTTTTTTTTTTTTTTTTTTTTTTCCCCCAGCCAAACCTACATCAGCCCAGAACATCAAAACATTAGCCCAAGAAAATCTCTCTCAGTAACTTTATGATGGGGTTTGTGCCAAAACATTTTTCCAGCTCCCAGTATTTACTCTACCATGTTAAACAGCTCCAGGTTCAGAAACTCCCAGACTATCCTGATTGCTGCAGATTTTTCCCTGCTGAGGCAGGGAGAACCTGCCCACTGCCTGGCTGCCTCATGTCTTCGTCCACATTTTCCAGCACTATGCTAGCTTTAAATCAGCATGACCCCAATCTGTTGAGAACTTATCAAGAAAACTTATGATAAAAAAATACTCCCACTTCTTTGGTCAATGGCATAGCCCAGGAGGATCAACAGGAAAATGTATTTTAACCACTCAGAACTAGCAATTTTCTACTGATGATAAATACAGTCTAAACCAGCATTACTTACTGGTCTCTTCAGCATGTAAAACCATAACTTTAGTAGGATTCAAGATCAAGGGTGGGAAAACCTTGAAAAATACAATGCCAACAGACCTGGAAGTGGCTAAATCAGAATTTATAGAGCCTGAAATAGTTCACAGGCATGGCATCTCCTTGTGTAGGGGTCTGGATCTGTAACAGGTTGGAGTGGATCAGACAAAAGTCCCAATCTAAGACATTCCAGCAGAGAAGTTCCCATTGTCCACCAGACAGACAGATTGACTGCCTTGGTTGTATCAGTTTTTCAGCCCTCTCTCTTGAACAAGTATTTCCACAGAAGGGACTAAATCCAGCCCAGATGACATGGGGCTGGTAAATTATTCATTGGTTTTTAATATTGGCTCCCTGCGAGGCAAAGGAGCTCTGTCTGCATGCTTCACAGAGAAGCTCACTGCAGGCAGGCAAGATCATGCAATAGTCTACTTTTAAACAAGTTTATAATGTTCTGGGTGGATTATTTAAGAACTACTGTTTTCTTAACTAAAAGGCAAATAACCTCCTGGCTTTGTTCCCATGCTAACACAAGGCTGCTTGGCTGACCCACAGAGTTTATCTAATTTTTCTTCCATTTCCTGGCATGTTGATTGCTTTCCCGTGGACCTCAGATTTGCATCCTGCTGCCTGCCTGGATTAGGTACACCACACCAATCCAAAGGAAATGTTATCCCCAGGCATCGTAGTTCAACACCTAGAAAGAAGGCCCCAGAGAGATACCATGCTCTGCAAGGTCCATCTTCTCTCTGCAGCTTATAGTCATCACCACAGGAACACAGCCCAAGCTGTGACACAAGGCCAAGAACAGACAATTTTGCCAGCTGGAGAAAAGCAAACGTGGCTTCTGCTCCCTGTGCTGAAACTATGAATCAGGAGCACAGAAGCAGTTCTTGTGCCCCAAGAGCAGGACTGCTGCAGCCCTTAGGCCATGCACAACATGCCTAGCTGGAACAACAGCTCCTTATGGTGTGAGCCCTCTGGCATGCATCCCTCCCCACTCGGTGCTTCCTAACCTCGCAGGCTTTGCAGCGCCTGGGACCACCTGCAGTTCCCTTGTCTGAACTACAGATTTACAGCAATCTGCACAGACTTATCTGCTGCATGCTAACCTCTTAATGTTACAGCTAGAGGAAGGAAATAGAAGGCTAGATGGCAAATGTGAAGCACTATGTACGAAAACTCTTTTGCCTTGTGTTGCCTTGCTCTGAAAATGGTAAGCAAAGAAAGAAGTAAAACCAGGCCCTATTTACCAGGGGTATGTACACTGCAGCTGAGTGCTGCAGCCAAGTACTAGAGGACTGCAGTTATTCGAGAAGTTTAATACTACACCAAGGCATGAATGCCTTTATTTTCTAACATCTTCTGCTAAAGAGAAAGTGAAAACGGAGCACGGTGTGAGCTTCAAGGACCTCTGTAAAAATAAAAAGCTATTTGCCCCTCTGGAAAGGGACAACTGCTGCACATTTGCCTTCTCTTAGTCCAAAAATGCTGTTTACGATCTACGGGAGAGCAGCCATGGAGCAATCTGGCTGGAAAGAAAGTGGAAAGTTGGAAGTTACAGATTTACCGTGACAGGACACAAACAATTTCCTGATTGATATCAAAGCAGTCCATGTTTCCATGTTAACCAATGGGAGAGAATGAACAAGCAGACCAAAAAAAGATAAACAATAATTACGTATTTCAACCTTCAAATAAAATGTGACTACAAAAGAAACCTGCCCACACGAAGCAATACAATTTCTAAAGCATGCCGCATGTGGGATTTTTCCACATACATATGGGAAAAATTCCTTTCAGAGCAGAGCAGCTCATGAAGTCCCCCAGGGGATTTCCACTTTCCCTTGGCTGCTTCCGCTCGTAGGATAAGGCTTCCCCACTTTCTTCTAACCCAGCCCGAGCTGTATCCCGAAAACCTGCAGAAAGAGCTAAACTGAGCCGGACCAGTGTGGTAAACAAGTGACCAAAAATCTCTTAGTCTGGAGATGCTGTGGATTGCATATGATTGAATGAACGACTATCACAAAAACATCTAAAGCCATGTTTAGCCATTCCTCAGCACAACTTTCCCTCTCACATCTGGCAAAACTGCTGCAGAGTCGCAGAGTTCAAATATATGCCCTTGGGATGAGACCTTCCTGTCTGCCTCTGGCTCCACATTCAGGACAGCCGCTAAGGGGCAGAAACAAGAGATGAGACATGAGGGGAGAAGTTTTTGGTCTCACTCTTCAAACTTCAAAGGCAGCAGCTGGCCCACAGCTAACAGGGTCCAAGAAGCTGAACAAGTCCCTCTTCTAGATTAATATTTAATTTCTGGAGTGACAGTCCTCCAATATCAAACAATTTCTTCACTAACACATTTTCTATCACCTAGAAAATATTCCTTCTGGTTCCCAAAGTGCCTCTAATGAATCTGAGAGGTGCACATATAGCCAGGAGAGCACACATCTCCACCTGGACACTGTCAAAGCATGACAACAGTATGTAGCTGGTAGGCAAAATGTACAAGTCCTAAGATCACTGAGCACTCATCAACCTAGCCAACAGCCCGGGTTGCACAGTTTGTTTTCAATAGGTTCCAAGAAGTGGGATTTAAAAGAAGACTTAGCAACAGATCCTTAAAACAAAGGACTTGGTGACTACATGAATTCTCAAGGAAAGAGTAAGGAGAAAAAGCAGTGAAAACCCATAGGGAAATTAAAGAAAACAAAAGGCCTGTAATCCATGGGAAAATAATGTGGGAGGAATGAAACAGACTGCAGTAAAAGCATAATTATTATTTATTCAGTGCTTAAGGGAGTCCCTTTGCTGAACCCCTGTTCCAACAGCTATGCCTCCCTTGAGGATCCTGGTTTGCTCAGCAAGACCACAGTGCCAAATCTAGAATTGATCCCCAGCCTGTGATCCAGATGAACAGCTCGTGATTCTGCCTCTTGCTTAGGAACATGCTTTCACTTCAAAGAAAACTTACGAAATTACATGGTCATTAGCAAGGACATGCATAATGTAATAAGGGACAAAAAAAGCTGTAGCTTCAGTGTCAAAATGGATTAAGGGCTCAAATTCATGTAACCCATTAGAGCCTTTTATTTAACACACCGAAGGTAAGTGCCTTTTAAGAAGCTAACAGTTCCATGTCTGAGCTTAAATTAAATACAGTGGGCCAAACACACAGCTGGTAAAATAAGCCCAGCTCCCTTGCTGTAGAATCACACCAATTTTACACCAGGTGGTGCAGTTTATTTTTTTGAGTATTGTGGAGTGGCCATACAATTGTTTAAGATGTGACTATCTTACAAGCATGGTATGAATCTCCACAGTATGAAGAAATTACATAGAGCCAGATCATAAAACTGTCCACCATGAGCACATTGTTCTAATTATAGGAAGAAAAAGCAGGAAGATGATAAAAATTAAATCAGTTAAGGATCCACCGCATAGCCTTGCCTCTATCATATATGTCAACTCTTACTCATATAAGCTTCAGGCCTTGTTCTGCTAATGTCTGGGAAGTACCCAAACAAAAGGATATTGAAAAAATAAATAAATGATGGAAAGTAGTTTGTGAGTTATGGACATAGACACTTTGCACCTTATACCTATGAATCTTAGGCCTCTCTTTGTCCTTTTCCCTGCCGCTCTCACTCTGTAGTTATTTTGGCAGTAGGTCCTCAACAGGACCTGAGCAAAAAAATGGTAGACTGAAGAACTAAGATAAGAGGCTAAAAGCTGTTCTGAAAATAGGTTTCATTCCAGTTCACATTAGCCATGTGCATGATAGTTGCCTACTCAGAAGCAGTCATCTGAGCTCCCTCTGCGCCACATCTCAGACATGAAGTTTATGGTGATCCTTGGGAGGTGTCTGTTCCTTACAGCTAGAGAATCACAACAAGTCTCAAATCCGACTTCCAACTTCTAGACATCCAATTTTTAACAAGATTAATCCCGCTGTAAGGGACTGGGATCTCATGTGAAGCTAGCAAGTGGACCAGGTACTTATAATTCTCTCAGTCTGGTCCCATAATACTGTTGTCTAATATTGTAATTTAATATTATCCAACAGAATTATTTTTTTTTTCTCTATTTAAATCGGGCTTGTATTTCTGAACTAGAATTTTCTCATTTTTTAAGACTTTTCTCATTTTCTCATTTCTCATTTTTTAAGACTTTTCAAAAGAAAACAAGAATCGTTGATCTAATTGCCAATAATAACAGAGTAACTACACTTCAAACAGGTGCTTCCTGAATTCCCAAAAGTGAGCTCTAAATGAAACCCCTTGAATGACTGCCAGCAGTTTCCAAAATTTAGTGTTATGTTTAGGTGTCTGAACATGAAAGATGTAATACTTACCGCCCTGTAATGGATGGCATAGCCATCTATATTCACTTTATAGGTCTCAATACCCAGCTCCTTTGCCAGACGAAGAATCCTATTTTGGGTAGGTCCCACATACGCTCCACCAACATCTACATAACCGACGTGCTTATTCTGTCAAAAGAAATAACACAGGAATCAAAAGCTCTGTGTGAAACTCCTCAATGTAAATACCTAGAATTAGGAAGAATTATTCCATGGTGAATAGCACTGTATCTAAGTGAATAGGAGACAAGGCATTCTGACTGGCTTAAACGTAGGTAGTGCTGAGCTCTGCAACGACAGACACACAAGAGATCACAGTGTCTTCACTCCACCGCATGCGGGTTTAACTTGTGTTTAAATCTCACTATACTTTTGAATATTGGCTTTGTAGTCACACAAAAGACATGAGAATATGAAGAAATATCCAACTAAATACTTTGGTTAAAAATCTAACACCACTTTCTCAGAACTCATGATACTTTTCTTGTCATCACGAAACCTTTCTCATGTTGAAACCACCTCCAGCACCAATGCTTGTTTTCCCTGTCTCTGCAGATACCTGCTTAGATTTAATACTGTAGATGCTGAGCATGGCAGTGCAGTATTCAAAGGGAGTAAGCTCCTTTCCAGCAGGGCACACCCTGGCTCTAGCCCGCTGCACTTGGGCTAGCAGCATCCACCCATGCCTGCCAGCAAAGAAACCCCACACACCACTCAGACCAGCATCATACTCACTTGGAAAGTGGAAAGAAAGCAAGTTTGAGGCACATACTATTACAAGCAGGCTGATTGCCCAAGACAGTAACTCTTGTGCAGATAGCTAACTTTTTAACACTGTTTATAGTGAGCAGTTTAAAATAGGCATTTTCAGTATCACAGCGGAATGCTGTTTATATCTCATGTACAATGATTTCTACTAAAACACCCCTGTTTACCTCTGGTTACCAAGCAATTGGCATTTGACTTAATTTAAAGCTCTCCCATTTTTAGGCTGGGAAGCAGAGGGAATATCTATATTACATTACCCTATGCCTCAGATGACTCATTGTTTCTTTCATTTTCTTTTTAATGGCATCATTTTAGTGGTGGCCCTTTGTTGGATTTTCTCCAGTATGTTCCATATTGGAACTGGCAATATTGAACATCTTTATTAAAAACATAGATTTGCATAGATTGGGTGCAACCTCAGCAAGTTTGTGGACAACAAGCTGAGTGGTGCAGTTGATACGATAAAAAGTAAGGGATGCCATCCAGAGGGACCTGGATAGGCTTGAGAGGTGGGACCACATGAACCTCATGGACCTGAACAAGGCCAAGTGCAAGGCCCTTCAAGTGGATCAGGACAACCCTGCTATCCACACACACTGGGGAATGAATGGTTTGAGAGCAGCCCTGCAGAGAAGGACCTGGGGATACTCACAGATGGAAAATTGGACATGAAACAGCAGTGTCTGCTTGCAGCCCAGAAAGCCAACCATATCCTGGGTCACATCAAAAGCAGTGTGGCCAGCAGACTGAGGGAGGTGATTCTGCCCCTCTGCTCTGTTCTTGTGAAACCCCACCTGGAGTACTGTGTTCAGCTCTGGGGCCCCCAGCACATGAAAGTCATGGACCTGTTGGGGTGGTTCCATGGGAGGGCAATGAAGATCATCAGAGGGCTGGAGCACTTCTCTCCTATGAAGACACGCTGAGAGGGCTGGGTTGTTCACCATGAAGAGAAGGATCCAGGGAGACCTTAGTGCAGCCTTTCAATACTTAAAGAGGGGCTTATAAGGAAGATGGGGAGGGACTCTTTACCAGGATGTGTACTGATAGGACATCTAAAGATTTAGATTAGATATAAAGTGAAATTCTTTACTATGAGGGTGGTGAGGCACTGGAACAGGTTGCCCAGAGAAGGCAATCCCCAACACTGGAAGTGTTCCAGATCAGGTTGGAAGGACTTTGGACAACCTGAACTAGTCAAATATGTCCCTGCCCATGTCAGGGGGATGGACTAGATGATCTTTAAAGGTCCCTTCCAACCCAAACAATTCTATGCTTCTGTTTCTTTTTTACTGGGAGTCCAGAGCTGGGCACAGTTCACCAAATGTGACCTCGTTGCTCTCCACAACCACCTGAAAGGAGGCTGTAGCAAGGTGGGTGTTGGTCTCTTTTCTCAGGTGACTGATAGGACATGAGGAAATGGCCTCAAGCTGTGCCAGGAGAGGTTTAACAATGACATCAGGAAGAATCTCTTCACAGAGAGGGTCGTTATGCATTGGAACAGGCTGCCCAAGGAGGTGGTAGAGTTGCCATCCTTGTAGATATTTAAGAGTTCACAGAATCACAGAATTTTCTAGGTTGGAAGAGACCTCAAGGTCATCGAGTCCAACCTTCAACCTAACACTAACAGCCCTCCACTAAACCATATCCCTAAGCTCTACATCTAAGCGTCTTTTGGGACATAGTTTAGTGGTGGACTTGTCAGATGATGGTTGGACTTGATGATCTTACAGGTCTTTTTCAATCTAAATGACTGTATGATCATTAACAAAGATGTTGAACAGGATCAGACTCAGTATGGACCCTTGGGGTACACCACTAGTTAGCTGTCTCCAACTAGACTTCACAGCACTGATCACCACACTCTAGGCCCAGCCATAAGGCAGTTTTCAATCTACCTCACTATTTGCTCAGCTAGCCTATACTTCATAGCTTCTCTATGAGGATCTTATGGGAAACCATGTTGAATTATTGAAGTCCAGGTAGACAGTATCCACTGCTCCCTCCCTGACTATCATACCAGGCATTTCATCATAGAAGGTTATCGGGTTGTTTAAGCATGACTTCCCCTTGCTGAATCAATGCTGACTGATGACTTTGTTGTCTTTCATATGCCTGGAAATTATTTCTAGGATCACCACTCCAGAGACTGAGGCTGACTGGCCTGTAGTTCCCTGGGTCCTCCTGCCTGCCCTTCTGGAAGGTAGATTTGCAAAATCACAGACCAGCACAAGCGACAGTCAGGCATCACAGGAAGTGCTTACCCTAATAGTGAATGTCCTTCCTCCAACTCTGTTCCGGGCTTCGAGAACTACCACACTGAGCCCAGACTCAGACAGCAACTTGGCAGCCGACAAACCTACCAGAAAAAGAGAAAGAGTGCTTTCAAGCAAGTGGCAGCAATCAATCACAATGCTCAAAAACTGAACCAGAGCTTCATGGTCAGAGATTTTAATACTGTTTTCAAAAACTCCTGAGAGAATTCTGAAACTTGTCATGGTTCCTTATCACAGAAATCATGCGACTGCTGCTTAGTTGCATCTGCATAAATAGCATTCCACAGACTGAATTTTCCTCCTTTGGGCTAGCATTTTGCCATTTTAAAGAAAGCAAAATCTTGGTTATTAAGAGCATGCATCTTATTCTTCATTTGTGCAGTGCAGAGAAAAGCCCCACCTTGAGGGACTTGCATGGCTAATGTGACAGAAATAATAATATACTAAATACAGCAAAGTAGGCTTCTGATTTCTTCTCTCGCTCCTCAACTCTCCACTTTATTGCCACCCATTGTCCTCATTCATATGCAGAAAGAAAGTCTGCCTCACTGTCAAGATTAATTTTAAGCAATGGAGTTTGACCATGGCAATCAAATAGCCTGTATATAGATACTTTATAAAAGGAATTACCGTCTTAGCAAAAATCATCTAATTATGGGACTTTGTGATGGAAACACTAGAGAAAACTGAAAATTCAACAGGACAGGAGTCCTCTTTACTTTTGACAAATGTGAAATGAAATTGTAAAAAGCAATCATGAGTTTGTGAAATCAGATTATCCCATTGTCCTGCAGGCCAATTTGGCACTGAAGCATTGTTTCTCTGGAGTTGTTTCCCCTCCTTAAGTATACAAAAGCCAGTCTTATTGATCAGAACTTCCAAGATACCCTGCAGTAAGGAATAATAATATTATATTCATGTTTATTACACTACTTCTAAATGTGATTAAAAGCAACCGCTCATGTGTCCACAAAGAATGCAAGCCTTAAAAGGCCAGATGAGAGGAATCATTCTAAGGTGCCGGGCAGTGCTAAGTATACTCATTTATTCTGAGGACAATACAGAGTAGCCCATAAACTTCTCTGCACATGATCTTTTAATGTGGAAGTTGAACACCACTCACTGGAAACCAGAACAGAGGAAGTTCAAATGTCTTACACTGACAAAAATGATAGATATTATTTCAGTGCTCACCAAAAAATGACTTCATGTCCTTTCATCATATTCTTTGGATTGTTGCTGTAGCAAACACATACTTAATTCTTACATCTATTTAATGTTTGAAATTTTAAAATTTCTAGCCATTTCTCAGGAGGAATGAACGTCTTTGTTCTAATTTCTTTCAATGGTTTTTGACTTTTTTTTGTTTCTGCATGAAAGACTACAGACAACACAGTTAATTATAGTTAATTCTTTAATCCTTTTGGTGAGTGTTCTCATCCTCGATGTAATCATAGAAAACACAAGTTTATAATGCTGGAAACACAAACTACAGCATATGCTTTTGAACACATGTTCATATGAGAAAAAAAATGTCACAAAAATGTGGATTTCCTACATATATAAAACACAAGGTGGAATTTCTTTGTTCTTTGTAAATACCATTGGACACTCAAACATGAATGATAATTCTTTTATAAGAAAGTTTAAATAGATAGATATTGAATAGATATTAGGTCTTCTGAAAATACATATAAGTAACATGAAGTGGAAAAAAATCTGTCCTGGGTTTGAAGAAAGTATTGTATAATCCTCTAACCCCATTAGTGTCAAAGACTGACAACCTTATCTCTTATTTTGTGCTATATGCAATAGCAATACACATGCCACAACTGTTTAGGAGGAATAATAGTTTCACTGGACTGGGTTGGAAGTTAACCTTAATGCTGGTTTGTAGCTTACTTAAATCATGTGTTCTAACAAAGAAGGGCAGCTAAGGAATGAAGAACATGAGGTAATGTGACTGAGGTTCTCTATTCTGTTTGCTTCTTAAACTCAACTTGCACTCCAGCCATACAGATTTTTAGATTTGTTATTGTTGAACCCAACAATGCTGAAATGTTGAACCCAAAGATGTTGAAGCGTCACTGTAGACTGATCCAAAAAACAGGCTTCAGAGCTATAGAGACTGGGAAAGAGCAAGAGATACACCAGGACAGCAATGACGTAACATCAATTGACAGAGGGCCTGACTGAGAAAAAACAGTGCCGATTTGTAAATTCAGGTTTACAGAAATTGAAAGGTCAATGACACAGCATAAAGAGAGGTGGTTATTGTTTTAAACTTCCTAGCATTGCAGAACTTAAAGTTACAGTTTAGACCTGGAAGGTCAAATTTAAAATTATGCATATTTAAACAAAACATTAAAAAAAAAATAAAAATAGAACAATCCAAGATGAAGATAATTTTGATTTCCCAATAGAATAAAACCACAAAAAAAGGCAGGGGATGGGGACTGGGGAGGAAAAAGTAGGGAACAAGTAAAATATGTCAATTGAAAATTATTACTATGCAATTATTTGTTTAAGGCTTAGACACAATTTTCTTTGAAAATGGAAGGCTAGCAAGAACACACATGCACACAGAGTATCTACATGCAGCTGTCTGTTGAACCCAACTCTTTGGCTCCATTCTGGTTTGAACTAAAGTGCACTGGGTTGAGATGCTTCCACATGCATCCCACAGGTCACAAAGCCTGTGTGCTTTTGATACGTGGGCATACTTAGCCTCAAAACAGACTGCCATGCCCCCCGCTACACATGTGCTCTGAAAACAGACACAATATCCTGTCACACTGTGGATATCCACCTTGTCCTACAAACATTGCATACCAGGCCATGCCAAGCAGCGGGCTATGACATCTCATGCCACAGCCAGGAATCAAGTGAGGTATTTTGTGATTCATTTGTGTATGCCTGTAGGACAGCAGCACAGACATTTCTATCACTACCACCCCACACAAGTTCACAGCCTGTCCCCTCTCGTCACACCATGCTTGGAGATGTCCTCCTCACCTTCCCATCCACACTGTGGCTTCCAGTATTTGAGGCTGGTGCGTCTCCCTGTGTCCTCCACCTCCTTCAAGCATGGCCTAGAGATAAAGCTGCAAGCCACCCAGATCACTGGCCATGTTCCTTCCACATATCACTCTCATTTTATGAGTTAGAAATACTATCTGCGTAAGTAAGATGAAAAGAGCCTGCCAAAACCATGCCTCATTTGAAGTATCTGGTTGGAGAAATTCACTTGTTATTAGATCAGAATAAACAAAGCAAGATGACTTATACATCCTCCACAAGGGTTTCTATGGCAATCTCATACCAAGCTCCCTCTGTCTGAAGACGCTGTACAAGGAAGCTCTTCTCCAATTGATTTTGCAGTGCTGTTAAGGGCCCGCAATTGCTGCTGTTGCAGATCATACTGCTGCTGCTTTCATTTTAGAAAATTGTCATAATCCTATCAAGCAAAGTGGTTTCAAGTGCATCAAAACACTGGATGCACCATTAAAAAAAAAAAAAAAAAAGAAAAGAAAAAAAAATTAAGATGAATTTATGCCGATCTGCAGAGTACCAGGCATACATCATGGCTGAAACTCAGTGATACTGAAGGATTTTATATGTAGCCAGATGGAAAATACAAGATAGCATGCCTGTACTTCATAGGAGAGAAAAGTTCACCCTACAGGTAGAGAACAAAACTGGGACTTAAGAGACTTGAGCTTGTCTCTCAGCCAAGCCGCATAATGTGGGAAGTGCTTCCTTATGAAATAGGGAGGCATTTATAAGAGAAGCATTTATGAGAATAATTCCAAGTTGCCTTAATACCGGGGTTGATAAAGCACATATAAACTGATACTGTAGCACAAATAAATGGGAGTTAAAAAAAAAAAAAAAAAGTTACCTTATTGGAAACGTGATAGTATGGAAAACTATAATAATTCTATTTTTCAAAATCTGCACTCTAAATCCAATACATCAAACATTCTCTGATACACCATGATGGGAAGCAAAAATCAAAACCATCTTTCCAAGAGACAGCACTTTTTACCTGATGGATGCTGAACATTTCCAAAATGTCCAAGGGCACTACCCATGCAGGGTAACAAAGGGTGGTGAAGGGAAGTGGTGATAATCGGAAACCACAAAAATACTACCACAGCAGACAGAGAACATTTCTGACTATCACAACAGCAGGCCCAGAAGTTTTAGAGTCTCTTCAGATTACTTGCATCACCCCAGCAACAATTAAATATTTGAACTGAAGATTGGCCCAGCTGCATTATGTATGAACAGGAGCTATGGGTGCTCTGCTCCATCACAAATATCCTGGACAGCACAGTGTGTCTCACACCAGGCACTGTCTTCTCAATGAAAAGTCATGACTTTTCACTGCAAACTCTATCTGGATTAGCTGCAGCCTGCATGGCGGTAAGGTTGGTTACATTACAGCACAGCCTTGCAAAGCTGTTAGAGTACCTCTGGACACTCGTATAGCTGGTGATGAAGATCATGCTATGGGTACAAAGTCTGAAAAGTACTATTGAGTTCACAAGGCATTTCAGTGTATTAGAGAAGCTTGATTTTTCAGGGACTTTTAACTTTTGAAACTGAGGCCTGCTACATATGTGTCCCATCGAGCAGACTAAAACAAAGGTGGAGAAAATTAACTGTTACTAAAGAAAAGGTAACTGTCTGTTGTTTTTCTGGATGTATCAGATGCTAGCTTCTTATAAAAAGTGCGTTTGCCTTCTATGCCTCCAATGTTGGGGTGTTACCAATCTAATGTTACCATAACCAACCTAATGTGACATTCCTTCTTAAAGTTTTTGGTAATCCACCCTACTATACATAAAGTGAGATAATTACATTACATGAAAGTCTACAAGCCTATTATTGTGCTGTCCTAGCAATCTTTAGTTGAATAATGTAAGGACAAAATCTTTATAGAATGTCTCAGCATTTTCTTGATCTTAACAGCAGAATGATTTTTAAACTTTTTCATTCATTATTCTAATATACATCAGTAAAGTAAGGTAATTGTCAATATATCCTCACTAAAGTTTAATTACAATGGCATGCTGATGCTGTGGTTGTTTTTTACTGTTCCACTGATGGAAAATAAAACTTTTCCCAAGTACAATTGAGTAATTAAATCTGGCAACAGTCACCTTAGAATCATTTCTCATTATTCGAGTAGTAGTCTCTTTGCCAAGAAAACATGAACTTGCCAGTAAGAGATGCAAAACATTTCTATCATGACTGTAGAGTAAAATCTCTGTTCCTCTCTTTTCTTCTACTTCTCTACAAGATTTTGCTTTTATTGAATTTTTTTGGGCAAAGGACTCAAGTAAGTTTTAAAATATAGTCAGAATGTACTTGGTTACATCAGATCGGCTCCAGAAAGATCACTAATGGACAACAACACACAGAAGGCTGATAACAAAGGAACTGTTTTCCTATCCAGACTAAAAGTTTGAAAGACCTAAAATTGCCACTGAAAACGAACAAAAGAACTTACTAATTAAATTACATACTTTAAATTTGCACAGAACAGCAAGAATGCACAGCACTGATCACATGTCTACATTCATTTCTCCTTTCAGTGTTGCCTAATACCATAACGACATTAACTTTCTAACTGTTGGAAACTATGTTTTGTTTTTCCACATGTTGTTTCATAATCCCTGTCATAGTGCAGTTGACAATGGGGATGATGGTGCGTTTATTTAGTTTGTCATTTCCAGATAAATATTTTTGTATATATCTTTCTTCTCCCCATCAAACATAGTCCGGTTGACTGACCTAAGATTTCAACCGAAAAAAGACCAAATATTTTCTGTTACAGAGTACATTGCTGAATGAGAGCAAGCCACTCTAACTGGTTTCAATGGCACTACTGTATAAATGCTTTAAACAGATGCAAACCTTGTCCTGGAGGGTACAAAGACTGTTTCTCACAGACAGTGTTAACAGAAACACAGTGGACATGAAGAGGGAATTGTCCTTGGAGGACAATTCCACTCCTACGTACACACCCACTATGATTTTTAAGAACAAAGCCTGCTGCAGTAAACACCTCAGCCCAGCATAACTTCCTCTGTAATCCCAAAATAAAAGCAGAAAAAAGTTATGTAGTTCAAGCATGGCGTTAAAATAGGAGCATGCTTCTTCACCTTACATATGAAAACGAGTAGCACCAATTAAACAGTTATTAAGCTGATGGCTTAATACTACTTGTCTTATGGAAACATCTGAGGTATTTATGCACATTTTCTAACTATTGCTAAGTGTATTGATCAGCATGAAGAATAAATTCTTATCAGTTAAACAGTGATCATCAGACAAATAAGTTTGTGAAAAAAAATATTGCTGTGACCCTATGAACAACATAATTACTACAAATACCAAGAACATCAGCACTGATGTTCCTGGGAAGGACACAACAGCTGTCCCACCCCTATCCTCACTGTACTATGATATTTTGAGATACGCCCTAATGACTTGGCTAGTTCTTTTGCTCACTGGAGTAAATAATACTCTTAAGACTTCAGAGCTACCTAGCCAACAGGAATGTTCTTCCTCACCTTTCAAGAACTTCCAGCTAAGCTGGAGGCATGGTGCAAAATCTGTCCCTCAGGGAGGAACCATAGATTTACATTGCTCTCCTAAGAACTCTGAATTTGCTAACCAATGAATCACAGTGGTGTACATACTAATTTTTTTTTTTTTACCAGAAACCAAACAAGCACATGCTTTATTCAGTAACAGAACCAGCTGTGACGACTCAGGTTACCGCCTGGGTTAGATAATGTTCATAAATGATGCATTTACCATAGAAAACCATACGAAGAATGTGAAGGAAGATGAAGAGAATAGTATTTGGCTATATAAGGAACATATCCCAACTATGTTTGGGCCAAAACTAAATATCTGTTATGGACTATAACACAAAGGAGTGTCTTAACAAAAAACAAACAAAAAATCATGCCCCATTGTCTCATGGTCAGAAGATTTCATATCTTTAGTAGCAAAACATTGGAACATATTACAAGCAAGAAGGGAAGTGGAAACTGGTATTTCTGCTTATTTGCAAGTATTGTCTATAATGCCCTTAACACTTTACATGGGGGTCTGATTGATTTGTGCCTGCAGTAAATTCTTCACGTAATGACATTCAGCTTGCTAGCAGTACATGGGGAACTGAGAGCCTTTTGAAACATTGCTGTTTATCTCTGCATCCAAAAGCCTGGCTTATAGGAATTTGTAGCACCAAGTGACAATATTATCACTGACTGCTGGATTTCCTGTTGGATACAGAAAGTGGCAACAGACCAAGGAGCCAGAGCCCAGCACAGGGTGCATGTAAAGAGAGACATGTCTCAGGGGGCAGCAACTGCATTCCTACAGGTCAAATTCTGGGTAAACGTAGAAGTAGTGTTAGCAAAAAAAAATCTATGGGAAACTACTACAGATTTACACAGGTGTAGCTGATTATATCTTCTACCAGTAACTGTGCGTTTGACAGTTTATCTGACACCACCACCCACCAGCAGGTTGGCATGCTGTCAAAATAAACAGAGCAGTATACAAGACAAGTTGTGCTGCCACTATAGCAAGCAAGGAAAAATCTGCATCTCCTCGTTATTCAGTATTTCACTCAGAGACCACAGCCAACGCGTAGGTAGCTCAGGCAGTAAGGTTGTCAATCACAAATTGTGGAGCAGGAGATGCCAAGGCAAAGTGCTCTTCCATGGAGGGGAAAAAAATAACCAAACTAATGGCATATCATATGCTTTACTTCAATATAAAGACTAATTACTATCATTTTTACATCCCAGCTTCTCCTACAGTTTGTGGCCCTTGGACTTCTCCTTAAGTACAACAGAAAACACTGCTGTTTTCTGCATGTGGCTGGCAAATCTAAGCATCTGTTTTCTTTAGCCATGAGATCTTCTTATTTCTAGCTATGAACAAATGTGGTTTTGTTCAGAGATAAGAACTTTCCCTGTCAAAGAGTGACGGTCCTCAGTACAAGCTTCAATTAGGGCTGTGTTTCCCTTGTGCCTTGTTCTCGTAACACAATGTGCTGAAAATTCTTCCAAAACATATCTGCATACAAGTTCCCTTGGACTTGCCTGCTCCTTTCTATATTTGTCCATATCTGACATATCTGGTTTGTATTACGGAGTCAATTAATCTTCATCCTCCACGCATTTTTATGATAAACTGGGCTTCCAGTGTCTAAAATTCATGTGTGAAGAGAGGCTGGTGTATGCATATACCTCAAACTTCCCACTGAAAAAGTATTTTGTTTAGACTTTTTTTTTTTTTTTTTTTTTTTTTGCCAAATATTGAACTATTTAAGCTTGAATTTTCAGGGTGTGGTTCTCATGCTGATTTTTTTTTTTTTTTTTTTTTGAAAATCTTGGTCAAAATTGGCTGGCTATTCCTAAATCTCTAGGAACAAACATTCTTCTACGGTTTTGAAATCTTGTTTGTTTGTTTTCCTATTTTGGAAGTTCTAGCAGCAACTTGAAATTTGGCAAGGAGGTAGCCTTTGAATCAACACAGCACATTTTGTTATCCATTGGAAAATATGGCCCAATAAAGTTAGTTAGAAAACTTTGAGGAATTACAAATCACATGTAAACTGTGGTCATTTTCTAGATCTTAAAAGCTGAAATACCTGAGTGTTTGGTAAACACAAAGCTTGGAGCACTCAGTGCTGTACACAAGGTGTGAGCAAACATGCTGGAGCCCCTTACAACCCACCTCACACATCAGAGTAACTGAGTGTGCTCCATCCTAAGGATATGGAGCCAAAATCTGAATTCCCTGTAATCGTGGCTTTAGCTTGGGGAACAAGTAGTGGGGCTGGGATCGGGACGATGTGTCAGGTGTGACAGTGATTTGCCTCATAAAGGGACAACTTCTGGAAACTGTCAATACAGTAGTTAGTCCACACGGAGGATGGCCATCTACTAGTCCTCAGCTAATGAAACCCTTTAACCAAAGAAGCTGAAGACTGTCTGATGTTACAACCCTGCCAATTAATTGGACGTGTCCATGGCACACCACATTCTGTCAGCTTGCTTCCTGGCAAATGGAGGAACAAGAGCCTAAACCAAAATGTGTAAGCGAACTGTCAAATTCACCCAAAACTGAGCAGCAACTTCAGTTCACTAGAAAATCCTATAAACATAAAATAGGAACAGGATTTGATTTGAGGCATATACATAAGAAATTCCCATGGGTACGAGGAAAGTCTTTAATTTCAGGTATCAGTTTTTTTAAGATGCTTGAGTATAAAATGTTATAATTACCATTAACTGTATTAGGGAGACACTATCCATTAACCATGATACAAACGTGTTCCTAGGGCTTTTTCTGGCCACCATCCACACTTTCAACATGCATGCCCATGTAAAAAGATGAATTTAGCCCAAGCTCTGCAGCTCCCTCCCTGCTGGGGTCCAAATGTACTTGCTTGGGCAGTCTGGACAGTTTGAACATGACTCCACAGCGTATGGCAGAAAGATCTCAGTCGCAGAGGCCACCAGAGCAAACTTCTTGCAAGAAGTGAAGTACTCTGTGCAGAAGCTTCCCTGGTCCCCAGCTTGTACTGTCCTACAGGCAGTCGATTCAATTCCCCTGTCACTGGCCACATACAGATATGTGTGTACAGAGTACAGGAGGATGGGCAAGAATAATGCATTCAGCTGTATAGAAACTGGCTCTCAAGACTGTTCCTTGCTCTAAGGAACAGACACCTCCAGAGGTGCCAGTCAGGATCTGAGCTTCATTTTGCTCAGTACTGTACAAATATTTTTAAAAGCCACAATCTCATCGCTGGGAAGCTCACCCAATATAACAAGCAGCCTGCTTATCCCTCATACACTTTTCATGTATTTCTATTAAAGAACTGGCTTATCCCAACATTTTCTATCCTTTCTTGTAAGCATTGGGTAATGTGTATTTAAGATATAACAGAAGCAGAAGAGACAGTAATTTTATTAGATGAAGCAACTGCAAATGTATCTTCAGAGGAATAAGCAGCAGCAAGAGTCAAGACCGGGATCACAGAGCCATAAAGGCAGAAACCTTGCCCATACTGGAGCATGTTTTACTATTTATCTCACTAGAACCAAAATTCTAGACCAAAAAAAAAAAAAAAAAAAAAAAAAAAAAAAAAAAAAAAAAAAGTTAGGGCTAGAAATCAGCACTTCTTATGTAGCTGAGGTGTAGGCATCTTGGTACAGAAACAGTAGTGGCAGAGAAGCTGTGTGCAAGGCAAAACAGACCAAGAGCTGACAGGAATTACTGTGCACAGCTATGAATGGTACTGTGTATTAAAGATGGATTAATTATGAAATAAGGCATTTGTTGTTCATTTTTATAAGGCTGTTTACTTAAAATGGTGTCTGTTCTAATTCGTAAGAGGTAAACACCAATTTCTATGCCACTGGCATGGCATTAAGGGTTTCCACTGGCAAGAAAAATGTTCCTATATCCCAAGAGTGCTGTGATTTGTCCTCCTAATGCCACCGTCAAATTTTCAGGGACTGCAACGCCTTGAAATTTCCTGCTTGGCTCCATTTCAGACTTGACAGTAGGCTTTAATCCAGGGAATAAGTGTTCTGAAGTAACTTACTGATGCTCTACTAGTGAGTAAAGATACCAGTTAGAAGTGCCCAATGCAATTTCCAAAATACTACTAATAGATCAAAAAGCCAGAGGAGCACGGTGCCCTCTGAGGACAAAGGGCTTCTTGGAGCCCTAGAAACCATTATAATATCACATCGCTATCAGCTGCACGCAGCATGGACAGTAATTCCCCAAGGGAACTGTGTGCTTTACAGGAACCTTAAGGATGAAGACCAAATGATTTGTGCTAGCAGGAGAATGCCCAGGCATCTGGTAAAACCAAAAAGCAAGGCAATCTCAGGTCTAAACTCTTTCTGTTTTAGGATACTACAGATTATTTACATAATTGCATTTTACAAGTAAATATTAGGAAAAAAATAATTGTTTTAGTAAATTAAAAAAAAAAAAAAAGTAAGCAACATCCTGGTTTGTGCATTAATTCATTGCAGATTAAGGAAAGGAAAGCCTCCAACTCCCCAACTCTAACAAAAACTAATTTCACCTAAAGCAATAGCAGTAATGCTTGCATTATTCCCGAGGTCACTCAGCCACGTAACTCACTTTTTCTGAATCGTTAGTGAAGTAAAGATCCCTGAAACCTGTCCAAAGCTGCTAACATGGCATTTATTGGATGGACGAACCAAACACGGATTTTCCCCAACTGTGCAACAGGCTCACCTTGCAGTACCTTTGGGTGCCCTAAGAGAAATGACTTCTCTTTTTGAGCACGAGGACCGGGGTTAAAGTAGATCTGGGAAGTGTTATGGGATGCACCATCCTGTCAAAGTGTAAAGAGCCCGTCGCACCTGGGGAACTTGGCTGTCTAGGGTGCAGCTCGTCTCAGGGTACCAGAACCCAGCCTGCCTTTACAAGTACTCCCCGACGCCTTTCTGCCGTATTTATCAGCGGGACACAAACCCCAGCACCCCAAGAGCTACCCAAAAACACGCGAAAGAACCCCACTATCCACCTCGGGACGCACAACCGCCACCCTGCACCCGAAAGCAACTTTTCCCTAGGGTCCCTCCCCGACGAGCGGACGCCCCCCGCGCCCCCACGCGGGATATTTCCCCTTCATTTATCCCCCTCCCTGCACCCGGAGCCCCCGGCGGGCACCCACGGGGCAGCGCTGCCGGGGCTCAGCGCCCACCGTGCCCACCTGAGATGCCGCCCCCGACCACCACCACGTCGTAGCTCCCGGCCACGCTGCTGCCCCCCGGCGCCGTCGTCTCCATCCCGCCCCGCGCCTCCGGCTCCTGCTCCTGCTCCGGCTCCAGCTCCGCGGGGAGCGCACGGCCGCACCGCCCCAACGCACCGCCCCTCAAGGCGGGGCCAGCCCCTCCCCGACCCGTGGGCATCAAGAATATGGGAGGCAGAAGAATAAATCTCCTTCCAAAATAAAAGCAGGTACTTGGGAAAGTCTGGTAGTTGTGCAGGGCTAGTTGAGTTTGGTGCGCTTGCTGCAGACACGCAAGTGCCAGGCGCTGTAGCAAAGCCAACAAACAGCAAGACCCCTATTTCTCTCAGGGAAACCATCTACTGACACAGGAGCTCATCGTCACCGACATTGCTGCTGCTTGCCTTACAAGGTGAGCTAAAAGAGGACAGCCTAAGAGGGTGAGATGTATATTCCGAAACAGAAAATGCGATGCATCAACAGCTGGTTGTTCTTATTGGGGGAAAATGTCTTTGCTTCTTGAGATTGGCAAGGCAGCTCTGCTGGCCCCACTGAACAGGTCACAGGCAATCTAACAAACAAAGAGCATCGCCAAGAGGCACCTCCCTTGTAATCCAGAGGCCAAGTTTGAAGGAAAGTAACAAAAACATCCTCTTGAATTACAATAGGAAACTTCTGTGTGTCTAGATAATTACCTGATAGATGAGCTTGGCAAAAAATCGCTGTTGCTAAATGAAGCCGCAACAGGCTTGTTAAAGAGCAATAGAGATTCAAGGAGATTTACCTAGAGCAGCTCTAATGATGAGAACTGACACCAAAGTATGAAATAGACACGTCGGGGTTGCTTCAACACTTGGAGTAAAGACTGAAAAACCTATCTAAGGGGCGACCAGCATTTACCTTGGGCATTAACAGCCTCCAAGCATAGCAATTGTTGTCAAAACTGTCTATCTGCTAAGCACTTAGCATCTCTATAATAGAGACCTTGGAATACTTCTACTTCAACCTATGTAGATCTGTGGACATCTAGGACTTGAAAACAAAATGAAGCAAAGCAAAATGAAGCAAAGCAAAGTGAAACAAGTAGATGCTGAAGCCTTGCTTGAGGCCAGGATGAATCCAATGGGAGATGATCAAGTGAATCTTGCCAATCTGTCAGCAGGGTCCATCAGGATGTGCTAAGGACCTGCTGAAAATGCAAGGTCCTTAGGGGAGGAAGCAGGTGATGAGAGTGATCCTCCTTCTAGAAATTTATGACCACACTTTCAAATATAAATTTAGAAGAGCTCAGAAATCAATGGGAAACAAATTAATTGAAAAAAAAAATACAGTAAAGGAAATTTTATTACAGCTCAATAAAATTTGATTTGGAAATAAGTTAATTGTTGCTCAGATCAGAGAGATTAATAATAAAGAAGTGCTCACCAATGGTCCTTGTTTCTTACGCACAACAAAACCAAACAAAACAACAACAACAAGAACAAAATGGGGCAACTCCGGAGGGTGAGTATAGGAAACCACTGTTGCTGAAATTGCATCCCAGCAATCTGTCTAGTTGAGTTATGTCTGCTGCAGTAAATGAGTTGTGGTAATGATTTACTGAGTTTGCAGAATGTACTTGATTGTTAATATGGAGGTATATGAAGTCACAAGACTGACACAGATTTTTCACATTCACAAGAAAAAATTTAAAAAAAAGGGAAAAAACAAAGAAAAAAAAAAAAGGTGCCAAAAAGCACAGTGGAGCAACCGAAGCAAGGCTTTCACTTAACATCACATCTATGTCAACAATGAAAAAATATTCATGTAAGAATGAGCCAAGATGCATCAATTTATTGGTCAAGCATCAGGAAGAATACGTATGCAAAGATAAATGTTGTCATAAAGTTCTTTATAGTACTAAATGTGTTTTGCCTATTGATTACTCATGTGCAGAAGTCAAACTTCTCAGGTCATGCCACCAATATTCACAAGCAAGTGTTATTTTTCCATCTGCTTGGTACCTCAGAAGATGAGTAGAATCAGTCATAAACATTGGAGAAGACATACATAGTGTATATTTCCTCCTGATTCCACTGCTGCTCTATTTTGCCAAAGCATTCGAATACAGGAACACAGACTTTCACAAAAAATGCTGGCATTAAAATAAATTACTTTTGTCAAAATAGAAAACATTTTCTATTTCACATTCACATGCACCATGCAATTTGTGCCTTTCTTCAAATATTGTTCAAATAATTTCTTTATTAGTTTTATGAACGTCATTTGGCAGGTAAATACAAAGAACCTTAGTGCAATAAGGCAAAAAATGCATTATTACTAGAACACTAATTGTCATTAAGATCATAATTACCAACACTTAGCTCCTTCTAAAGCCATGTAATTCCTGTGTCTTATCAATATCAACAGAGTTAGCTGAAATATCCTTGAAGTTGTCATCTTTGTGCCTGCAGAACAGACTGCTAATCAACAGAGATCATGAGTTAATGGCAAAAATGTGAGCTGGTAGTATTAAGATGATCTCAAGAGAATATGAGAGCTTTTGCAAAGCTCAATTGACCTAAATCTACATTTACACACATTTTTATTCTGGTGCTTATATGATTCGTTCTCTGGGTGACATCAAGCTGGAACATGAAAAACTGCAAAAAATTACCCAGACTCTTCCAAACATCAGACTTTGTAGTTCTGATGAGAGCCTATTAGCTGGGCAACAACATGCATGGATATGTGGTAACTTTGAGCCTTGGCTGTAGGTAAGACAGTATTTTGTAAGGACAGTTTTCCATTTTGGAACAGTATCTTAGACAATATCACACTAGATTTGGGTTCTTCAGTTAGATTACAATGCTAATGATGTTTACAGAGTCATTTGTTATTTTTTTTTCCAAGAATTTTATCAGTAACAGAAATGATGAATGTTAATATAGCACATGTAAACATACAATGCTGTACAATGTGAGTAGGAAAGTAAAGGAAATGATGTTCTATAAAATGCTTCAAGCTTTTGAGCACTTTCCTCTGAAACAAATAAAATCCAAATAAACAACCCTAGACCAAAGTCTATCCAAGGGATTTATGAAAGCAGGAGGGAAAACATGTTCCCAAGTTGATCAATTGGAGTAACCTTAATAGGGAATTTGCGAAGAGATTGTGTTAGAGGTTGGTAAAAAATGGTAAGAATCAAGCTGTGAATGGTGTTGTAGAGTATTAATGAACATTTTTATTGACTGTGATATATATCCTTAGCTTTTCAATCCACTTTCTTACTTAGGCATATATTCAAAGCTATCAGGAAACAATCACCAGTCTCATATGGTAAAATAGTCTTAACTGGTATGAAAAATGTTTTTGTACACAAAGATGACTATGATGTTTATTCATCATTATTCATTTTTATTGGCATGTTTTCAGCAATTATGGGGGCTTTATGCTTCCTGGCTAGCTCTATTTCAGGCACCACACTAAGCTTTAATCAATGAATCAGCATCTTGAAGCAATTTATCATCGCTCGTGGTTATTAACATTTGATTAGTTCTTTTTACCTTATAGTCATAACCTTCTGAAGAATAAATGCAGGTAATAAAAATTCAGTGCTCACCCTCTCCTTGACTCATGTTTCCCACTCCCTCAATTCCCAAGCACCCAGCAGACCTTCTGGTGTACTGTGTGTCCCAAGTGCAAGGCGGTGGCAATGGGACAGGACCCCACAGGGCTATGGGGAAAGCTAACCCTCACCTCTGGCAAGGTTTCTGCTCTTTGGTGACAAATTCGTACTAGACTTAATTATTTGTTTTCCATCTCCTGCACTGTTCCAGAGATCTTGGTCCCTGCTGCAATGCTGGATGCAGAATGAATCATCGATGTGGCTGTGCTGCATTTGAGGTCTTGGAAAGTTTTTGTAGGGATGGGGAGAATAGGGGACTGGATGTCAGGAATTTTCTTAAGGCCATGTAGAAAAGGTTGACTTTGATGTCACTAAGTAAATCTACTAGATTATATTTAAAACGTTCATCCAAATTTCAAAGTTCTGCTCTACAACAGAGGAAATAGAATAACAAAATACAAACTGATACTTATAACCTACAGGGGAATGCCATCAGCCACACACAATGAAGTTGGCTGTTCCCCCAAAGAAAACTCTTACATACTCACTGGATAAAGTCTCACTACCTCAGGCCATCAGAAGATATTTAGTCTTCACAAAGCTGTGATCTAAAGTTACAGGTTTTACGTATTTTTAGCCATCAAAGAGTTACATATACATTGTCTTTCTGCGAGAGGATACCATCAATAATTTAATTTTGTAAAATATTTCCAATTCCATGTTTCATTTTATAATACAACATACCCAGGCATATGAGGCACCAAGATTCAAAAAATAGTTTGGAAAGTAAACTGAATTACCTTATTAAAAAAAATGTAGAAGTAATCTTCCTGAATGGTTGTCCGGTCTGGCTAAGGTGGTTATTGATCTTTTAACAGAACCAAATTTTCCTCTTTGTATAAGTTTTAAAATTATCATAATTTTTTAAATGATGTAGATCTTGAAATTTTAAGAAACATATTATGAGCATGGGACAGGCTGCACCAATGGGTGAAACAAAGCTAAAATCTCTGTATATTGGGAAAACTCCAATATTCCCAGGCAGCTCTTGCACAAAGAAGTAGTTCTTTGATGTGTTTGCGGGCAGAGCAAGGATAATCTGCATTTTAGTATTAAAAGATGTGTACACACACTTTGGGAAGAAGTGGATGAAGTGTGATAAGCTTATTTTTCTTTCTGAGGACTCATCACTCTCCTATTTACAGCTTTTCTGAAAGAAAACAACTATTTTTAGGTATCTTTATTTAATACCTAGTTAAGTTCCATTGTAGTGGCAGCAACAGATTTCAGACAACCTCTTGATAAACATCTTGTGGGGGCTGTACTAGCAGATCACAAAATCTTATTGACGCCTTTAAAAATTTACAATTCCCACATGTGCTTTTTTAATATAAGATGTGAGAGAAACGTAGTTTCAGATATATGACTCATGCTAACTGCACAAATAGAAGCAATTCAAGTTAAAGTTAGTATGTGTGACTAAAAACATTACGCTGGAAACTCATTTTTAATCTCCTTAGCTCTCTAACCTTAGTCTTTAATTATGGATGTTAGTTCAACTGGTGGTGCTAAGACAGACACGAAGTCTTTCTCCCTCTCTCTAATTTATCTTCATGACTCATTTTCCTATAAAAGGATTTTATTTTAATAACTACAAGATAAAATATGTTCACTAGTTGTAGAAATAGGAATCTCAAACGTATATGCATGTCTTTGTTTGCTTTCAAGCAAAAGGAGCTCTGAATGTTTCAACAAGCTGAGATTAAATAAATGCATCAGGATATTTAGTTCTACTAATGCTTTCAGGGCTCCAGACTCTACTCAGGCTGCTGGAGCAACTTTTGCCTATCATCTCCACAAGAGAGGAGCTGGCAAGGTAGCAGCTGTGGTGCTTTTATTGCACAAGAGAAGGAGCGAAATGGAGGAGAAGTGGCAATGAAAGTGGTTTGGAGCATTCGATTGTGTCTGAAAGGAGCTGCCCAAATAGCTGCTAGCAGGTGATGTCTGCAAGGGTTTTGACCAAAATGCATGCAAAGACCCCATTGGGTGTGTAGGTGATGGCAATGAACAGCTGTGGTGGTGCAGCTGGAAATGAGGAGAGTTGTTAAACCAGACGTGGGTTTAACATTTAACCTGTACGTTTTAGGTGTACCAAAATCATACTGCTCTATTTCTGAGGGCATAGTAAACTGACTTAATTCCATAGTTAGTCTTGCAGACCCTGCTGATTTGCCTAGAGTCACACATCAGACACCATATGCATTGTACGTGCTTCCTGACCTTTGGAGGGGTGAGTGTTGGAATTACACAATGTATGCACCAGCTAGTAGATACGGCTTTATGCAAGGATCTGGACTTTGCTCACATTCGTTAAAGCACATGAAACAGGCTATACTGTATGCTGCCATAGCTGTTATTCTTTGTGTGCCCTTTACCACCACCAAGCTATCAGCTCATTTTTATGCATCATGTTTTACAATGCACTTTCAGTGATACTAAGAAAATGTTCCTCTGATTACCAGCTCCATAGAAAAGTAGTTCGTACACAGCTCATAGATTGCTGGTGTAATTCAAGATTAGATCAAAGCTCACGTAAGATATAACTACAATCTGAATATGATTGTGCATTTGAAGCATGAGAGTTGGTTAGAGATCACAGAACCTGACTGCAGTCTGAACAGGATTTTAGAAGCAGAGCAGCCATTATAGAGATATTGGGAGATCAGAGAAGATCATTAGTGGATACAGTTAAAAAGCAAATAAGTACAATAAAATCTGATCTGAGTGAGGAAAAGCCTGGTAGAAACACTAGTCATAATAAAGTATCCAGTTAGAGCCATTGAACTCCAGCTTTTGATACAACAACAACAACAAAAAAAAACAACATCAAAAACATTTGCTAGAAGTAGGTCAGAGAAGTTAGTCATGTCTTTTCACTTCCTATCAGGTAAAACAGAGTTGGAAACATATTGAAAGCATCCAGAAATAGTTAAAGACTGTTCTCTGCAAATCCTTTATGGGACGTAGGCAGCTGGCATAAAGATTTGTCTCCCTTTTACATTAGTGAGTAATTCACTGTATACATAGAACCTTCATTGCACCTTTCAAGAAGCAAGCTCACTGTTTGGGAGATTTCAGACCTTTCTTCTCTGTCTGTGCAGTGACCCTGGGCACTTTGCAGTTGAACCAAGCCTTAAGTACTATCAGGTAGAAATCCATCACACAGACATTTTCCCATCTCTGTCAGGCAGCTGCACTGAGAAGGAAAGGTTTAGTTTAACTTTTCTGACAAGTCCTTGACTACAAGTTACCCTGTGGATTGAGCACTTTTTCTAGTGTGACCAGAGGATTCACATTTTTATATTGAGTAAATAATGTCATTCGTATGTTTTCCTTTTTGTAAACCCAAACAGAGAACTTCAGATCCTAAAACAGTTCTAATCTTGTAAACAATAATTTTGGGTGTTAAAGCAGGCCCCGGAAGTTACAACATACCTATGCATAAGACTTACAGAAGTGCATCCTTGTGCCCTGAATAATTACTCAAATTCGAATAAATTACTAGGAATTGACCAAAGCAACACATTAGCAGATTTTGTTACTAACAATTATGAGAAGAAAAAAAAAAAAAAAAAGGGTTAAAGTTAAAATCATAAGAAATTATAGTAATTCTTATTGTCCTCTGGTGTAACACATTTGACCTCAGCAGTATTTACGATAGTCACTATCACTTATCTGGTGATATCAAAACTTGATCTAGAATATTGTTAATTGCTTTACTTCATGCCAGCTGATAAACTATTAAACTTGTTGAGTGCTTTAGAGAAGAAGTGTCTCAGATATGGTGGTAAAAAATGAAAAAAAAAATAATAATAATAATAATGAACTGAATCTCTGCTCAAGACAAGCCTGGCAACATGCTTCCTGTAAAAGAACAGAAACCTGACTGTATTCTGTGATGGGTACCCACTGGCATTGCCATTTTACCTAGTTTCTCAGCTGCCAGCTTACTAAAAGATCATCTGAGAAGGTGAATGGAGTTGCCTGGCTGCACAAATCTTCTTGATTAATAAATGGGCATGCAGCTGTGCTGATGCCCTGCTGCATGCAACTCTAGACAGCAAGCAGTATGAGTCCTCAGGGCTTCAGAGGGTTATTCAGGGTACAGAGGGCAAAGGAATCGAACTTCAATTTGTAGCATTGGGGCAACAGAAGGGGAGGACAGGAGCACTTTCCTCAAAAGGGGGCTGCTTGCTGCTTGCCACTGCGGTGTGGATTTGCTTAGGGCCAAAATGCCATGCGCAGATACAAGCTTAATGAACAGCAGCAGCAGGAGGCCACTTTATTTATATGCTGCTTCTGTCTTTAGCACAGGTGTGCAGTGCAGTACTTGTGGTACAGGTGCCTGGTCAGGGCAGCCAAGGCTTTGCTGTCACTCTGTGCAATCAGGACATGAAGCTGTGGATCTGTCTGCAGGGCTGGAAACGTGGGGTGCACCAGTGGGCAGCTTCACAGGCACCTTCTGCTCCTGGGTCACTAGGAAAATGCATCGCCTGTTGTCTCTTTCCTTAGTTGTTGAAGCAAAAGGACAATCTTAGTGTAATCTTCTAAATATTTTGGGGTGTTTATGTAGCTGTAAAAATGATTTTCTTTCTTGAAAGCTGTATCTTATAAGATAAAGGCATCATCAGGAGATCAACCCTCATCTTACACCTGTGAAAAGAAGACTGAAGTAAAACCACATATGGGAATGTACATCTACTTTTTGCTCCCTTCTGCAGGAGACAAAAGGCCACCCAGTGTCAGTCTGGACATGCATGGGGATGGCTCCATCAACAGTGCCTGCTGGGGCTGCTTCTCACAGTGAAAACCTCTGTCTACCTGATCCTAGGGTTTGGAAATAGAGGCACCTGGACAAGAGAAGTGATTCAGAACATCTTCTCTTGTGCATTTGCCTTGAATCAACAGGCACTTTTTTTTTTTTTTAATTTTTTTAATTTTTTATTTTTTTTCCCTGGGCAGGGGCTGCTTTGGGGTCTGCTGCAGGCCGGAGGCTGTGCCTGGTCCATCAGCATGCATGCATCAGAGGAGAGGCCAGGGGCCCTAAGCCTGGTTCCTGAAGCCTCACGAACATCTAGCAATTTGGGATGCCAAATCCTTGAGCAGCTTGCCTCAAGTAAGGCAACACCTCATTGTAAAGACAATTTCTGCATATCACTTGTACAATGCTTAATAAGCATCTATCTTAGGTGGTGCCCTCTGGATTTTGCCTTCTGGCAGTTTATATTTTCTCTATCTTTAATACTATAGAGATAACAATAGTATCAACAATAAACATAACAATAAACAATTTTGCACGTTTCCTCTTAGTGTGAAAGTGCATACTTTGAACTGCTGAGTTATCACATAAGTGAAGTTTTATATCTGCCTGAACTTTTTACCTGCAGAACATTGTTTGCAGGCATTGAAAGTTACACAATAGTAAATCACTGAATCTCTTGAAAGGAGAATTTTACCTCCTCTTTCAAATATTTTCCTAAGGAGAGGATACCCATTTACAAACTTTTCCTGAGAAAATATTCACATGATGATGTAACAACTGTTGACAGGAGATTCCTTTAGGAAAGGCACAGAACAAATAAAATTACAATGCATCTTTGGGTGTGTGATTTTTTGTGTATTAGTGGGCTATGACACTTGTATTAGTGTGAGCCTCTCCCAGAGCAGTTTATTACTTTTTTTTTTTTTTCTGTGTCTCTTTGAACAGCAACTTTGTGAAAGAGCCATGCTATTTGCATTGCAGTAGGTATGCTTTTCTAGTCCATGCTTGCCATCTCCTCAAGCTCCTTGTTTTGTCTGAGGTGTGCTGACCACATTCAGATCCCCTGGTGACTAATCTGATTGCAAATAATCCCATCTATTAAACATTCTCCTATCAGGACTTCTCTAGTCTTTTTTATCTTATTTTCCACAGAAAAAGAATGGCTGTTCATCTATTATGCCATGTAATTTAAATACTTATGGAGTTAAACACACAGATTATGTGCATGTGCTTTTTGTGTGTGTGTGCATATATTGTCCAGGACTAAGCAACGACGTAGGAAATCCTTGTTACACAACCTTTGGTTATCTCCCTTGTTGCAGCCAGTGGTCGGCACAGATGCAGAGCTGACATTAAAGCAGTCTGATAGCAAACGGCTGCTTGGTGGAGCAGCATGGGGTGATGATTTGGGAAGCACCTTGCAGTGATCCAATGCAAACAGGTATGGACTCATTGGACTGTCACTCTGTCTGTCCAGGCCAGCTGAATAAGGGCTGGCTGCACTGGGCAGCTTGAGCTGAGGGGCCATTCTCATGTGCAAGGATGGATGCAGTTTCCTTGTAGCTTCTCCCATCTCCATCACCTGCTCATGCTGCCTTCTTGCTTCCCCCATCACAGCAGTGACTGAGCCTCTGACTCTCAGGAAAGCTGCTACAGACCTGAATCAATTCAGAGTAGGGTCAGTTCTCCAGTGGACTGCATCTCTGGCACTTTGCAGTGGCCTTGCCTTGTGTCTTCAGCATGCATGACTTAGCTCAGTTGCCTGGATGCACTCAACAATTTCAAACACCCTGTATGTGAAAAGGCATTACTGCTTTATTTCTAGGACACCCATAATCAAAAGCCTCCTTCAGTGTCCAGCCAAATAAGAGAGAGTGACCCAGCACAAACCATCTCACCTGACCTCACCTGTCTGCCAAGAAGACATCTCGGTTATCTCACATTTCACCGAGAAAGGGATGTATTTTGCAAGCACAATTTACCCCATCTGAATCGTACTTACAGGTAAATGTGTGACAGTGGTCGGCAATATAAATACATCTTGCAAAGAAAATAGAGATCCTCCAGGAAAATAAGACCTTTCCTTCCAGCATCATTGAAAATGGGGAGGGAAATGGCTCTGAACACAGGAGTCTCTGCACAGCCCGTAGGGATGCTGCCTCTGGGTTTGCTGCCACCTTGGACACACAGAGCAATAAGGTGCAGGAGCTCGAGAGGCAGGCTCAGGGCTGCTGCTTACATTTTGGGGCACTTGGTGCTTCTTCAGCATGGCTGAGACTGGAAAGGGGAGTACTGAGATCCCAAGAAAAAAAAATCCTGATTTTTTATTCCCAAGGGATATTTGCCAACTTCATTTTGCTTTCTCTGGGAAATTTCTTATTGAGCCCACACCATGTTTGTCTAAACATATCAGGTAGGATTGTTTTTTAGTTTGAGATGAACGGATGACTCAGGTAAATGTACAACTTCCGTGCTTCTAGTTTTATCTGTGTTTTGATAGTTGCAAACCATTAGCCTGTCAAAATCTGTCAGACAAGATTATGTCTAGCAAACACTTGGCAGTGACGACTGCAGCCAAAATCTATTCCTTGTTCCCAGATCCCTGGAGCAGAGGAACTGCACGCACATAATTTTTTTGTGTATATGCATGTGTACACTCACAAGCACACAAAAAGCCTTGGGTTCAAACGCACATTATACTGAAGGAATATAGAGTAAACAATGTCCAAGTGCTAAGATAACTTCCAAAATTCATTACATCAGAAGCTGACAAAGCCTTTAAAAATTAAAATGCTAATTCAAGAAAATGAAAAGCTTATTATAAATAAACCAATGTATTAACAAACATATAGTTAAAGAGTTAACACGTGTTTTCTGGCTATCTAGAAGAAATGTGTTCCAGATGCAGCAGGTATTTTTAAGCACCTATTTAAAAAAAAAAAAAAAAAAAGAAAAGCTAGGTAGGATGCTTTTCCCTTGTCTAGGATTGCAGCTGTGATGGCATGAAAATAGTAAACTTCAAAATCTCGGAGTACCTGCTAAACATTTGATTAACTGATAATTTCATTTCCTAAAAGACATTATTTCTGATTTTTTGTTAGCAGCTGTGGAGCTTTTTTTTAGAACAATTAATGCAGCAGTTAGCTGAACTTTTCTCTCATTACCATGAATAGCAACTAGGTGCCTGAAACACATACTGCAAAAGTAGACAAGCAAGAAAAATGTATTTTTCCTTACCCTTCCTTATTTCTGAAGCAAGCCCAATGTCTTGGGAGCTGCACAGGCAGGGCTAAAATCTAATCATCAAACTGGTGATACAAAGCTGTCACTTAAATGATGCAGAGCCATAAGGTGGAACTTTTCCTCATATAATTTGGCATACACAGACAAAGACAAAGACCTTATTTCAGCACAGTCTTTTATTTATTGTCAGAAGAACAGGCCTGATGTGGAGACAACCCATGTCTTCTGGTGTGACTGCCACACTCACGGCTCCTGTTGCAATAGCATATGTGCAGCTCCAATGTGTGTGGGTGAAACCCTTCTGATGAACCTGCTTGAACTTCCACAAAGCCAGACTTCACGACAATTCCAGCCTTTGAGGCTTGTAAAGGCAATAGTTCTCCCCTATTATTTTCCATTTTCACACATCTTTTGCCATGCTTCATCTGATTAAGCTGGGGTATGAAATGCTGAGATATTACACACAGCTGGCCCTTCTCACAGGAGCTGGGATCCATGTTTCCTTCCAGAGGCTTTGCAGCTCCCAGCACAAGATTTGGTCAGGCTGCAGGTCGGGGACAAGGAGGGTCACCTCACCTCTCATGCAGAAGCTCGGCATCTGCTCATGCCTCTTCTTCATCAGTGCTGTGGCAGGACTGCTGGAAGCATTTCTGAAGCCTAACTGCCTGTGAATGTGATGTTCTCCTTGCTCTGCCGCTCCAGCCCCTCCGACAATTTGTTAGCTGGGAGAAATGATCTCCTTGTGGCTTTGCAGTCACCCTCCAACTACCCATGAAGGCAAGGCTGAGAACAAGGAAAGGCTTTTGCTGTAAAAGCATCTCTGTTGTTCCTAGTATAAAGATTACTTGATGGATGAAGCCTGATGAGCAAAGATGTGGGCAGGTGGCACAATGGAACCACTTGAGCAACAGTTGCCCTTGAATCTTCAGGTACACGTGGCTTCATTCTCACAAAATTTCCTGGACTTTATACTGAGTACGTCCAAGCACCATCCAACAAGGCCTGCAAAGTCATGGAATGGGCTTAAAACTGGTGAGAATTAGGAAAAAAATAATAATAATAAAAAAGGAAAACCCCAGAAAGAACCAGAAAGAAAAGAGGTATTTCTGAAGAGGTATTTCTGTTGTTTCTTCTGCATTGTTGGCATCTTTAAAAATAGCACAGTCTGAGTTTTGCATACAATCATAAGAACCTGCAATCTGAAGCTTTAAAGACAAAGTATAGAAAACACATTTTTTTTGGTGGAGTCACAAGAACCACCAGTACTTGCTTTCTGTCTCAGTTATATGCCCCTGTGGAGAATGCAGCAGTTGTAGTAACACCCTGGCTATTTGACATGCCTCTTAGAAGAGAAATCCTGAGCTTTCAAGTGTGTCTTTCTTTATTCCTGTTTCTCTACATTCAAGCTTGAGGCAGCTGGTACAAAAATACAGCATTTCCAGTAATGCAATTTTGATTTCTGCTGAAGTGTAATCACTTATACAGAAACTTATGGCACCCTCAGGATCAAGCTTCTGGAAACAAGATGTTTTATGACAATTAAAAATATGGATCTCCTTCCCCATTAATCTACAGCACTTGTTCTAATATTCAGTCATAATAAATGCTTTCCTTCTTTCTTTCCAGATGAAGTTACAGGCCGAATGACATATGAAATATTTATAAAAGATTTGCAAATACGTTGTGCAAGATCCACTTAATATACTATGTTGGCAATATGAGATAGGTACTATAAAACAGGTGTTGCTTTCCAGACAGGGACAGACACAGCTGGCAAAACAAACAGCAAGTTATCTCCCTGGGACTGCAGCAAGAACAGACCCCCAGGCCATCTGGACACTGGCTGCCTCACTGCATTCGCTTATCTCCTTGTCCTTTATCTGCTCCTTGTGTATCCTGGATAGACGGATCCTGCCAGAACCACTCCTGCAAAGTCCCATGCTTCCTCCCCTGGGCACTGCCATGGTGGTGGAGGCTAAGATGTGGTGTGGGTGTGTGGGAATATAAGGCCGTGGGGCTGAGTAGTGGACAAACCAATGCTGACATTTATAGAATCATAGAATCACAGACTGGTTTGGGTTGGAAGGGACCTTAAAGACCACCTGGATCCAACCCCCTGCCATGGGCAGGGACACCTCCCACCAGACCAGGTTGCCCAAAGCCCCATCCAGCCTGGCTTTGAGCACCTCCAGGGATAGGGCACCCACAGCTTCTCTGGGCAACCTGTGCCAGTGCCTCACCACCCTCACAGTGAAGAATTTTCTCCTAGCATCTGATGTAAATCTCCTCTCTTTTAGTTCAAAACCATTCCTCCTTGTCCTATCACTATCTGACTAATCAAAAAGTTGCTTTCCATCTTTTTTATAGGCCTCCTTTAAGTACTGAAAAGATACATTGAGGTCTCCCTAAAGCCTTATCTTCTCCAGGCTGAACATCCCCAGCCCACAGACAATGCCCACAGAAGGTCTGTTGCACTGGGTTGAACCCCATTGTACCATGGGACTCCTGTACTGAAACCTCAGAAGCCTTGTGTAGACATGGGGGGCAGCTTTTGCAGGCACCAGGCTCCCTTCCTCAGGGTGCTCCTGTGTTTAGGGTGCAGACTGTGACACAGGTGTAGCAGAAGAAGGGCTGCTGGGAAAAGTGAGCAGGAGGTGGAGCTTCACCTCTGTTTCTATTTAAATCTAGCGAATGCTAAGATTCACAGACATGGAACAAGCTTTCTGAGGTTTCAGATCTCACCAGCAGCAGAGGACATTGCTGGTCTTTCACATAAGTTTTACTTGAAATAATGATGCTCATCTCCTTGGCTTCAGTGGCATGTGGCTGAGACATTTTGAAAATATACAAGTGAGCAGGAATGTGACAGACTTCACACTGTTAAACACAGCAGAAAGGAGGTGTCTTTATAAAGATTTAGCAAGCATCATGATCTTTCCCGAGGGAATTTTCAATCTCACTTATATCTGGAGAAAGAAATACAATAGAATGTGTGCTTGTGTGACAGCCACCACCTCAGCTGAGACACTGGTGACTTATATGTAGCTAACCAAAGATAAGACCATAAGCTGATTCAGCTTAACCTAAAGAATTAACATCAGGGGCTGTAGCTGCTCCTTGTAACAAACCTTGAATAGCAGGTGACAGATACCTCACAGGCTAAGAAAAATAACATTCCTGTGGTCATCCTACCTGGTCTGAATCTGCTGTTCAACATCCTGAGTATGAATAAAAATCTTGGTGGTTAGACCCTTGCTACTAATTAGCAGCAAGGAAGCTATCAAGCCAAAGCAGTGAAAATAAAGTTTTCCAGAGTCATGGGTTGTCACTCACCACCTTGATCACTCCTTGTCTTGGTCCTTGACCTATCAGTCTGTGTGCTGTAACTTTGGTGGGTGATCAGTCATGTTCTGCCAAGGGGGATTCCCCCACTTGCCTAGGGGCAGACATGCAAAGTAGATGCCTACTTTGTTTAGTCTGATGCCTCTGAAGAAAGAAACTGTAACTTTTTTTTTTTTTTTTTTTCCAAACTGGACCAAGGACAGATTATGCCATCCCCACTTCTGCAGAGCGGACTCCTGTAAATGGCCTCCAGGGTGCAATTAGCTGAGTAAACTGAGAGCAAGGATGTCACCATCCCATGTGGGAGGGGAGCCTGTGGGATGCCCTGGGTGCTCTTCCTCTGTGCCAAGTGGAAAAGCAGCCAAGTGGGGTTTTGGGGAGCTGCACCCTGCGGTACCTAGCTGCTGAGCAGGCTGCTGCAGGGTCCCGTGATGCTCCTGACCAACTGGCTGGAAAAGCTGAGGCATTTGCTTTCCCGATGGGTCACTTCTCAGCTGTGAAAGGCATGCTCCAGTACACGGCCCCTTGGCTGATGGATAAGGAGTGGGGTTGTATAATGAGGCTTTTAAACATCCTGCAACTTTCTGCTGCTGGAATATACTTTGCTGCCTGGCATCTTTTATTGCAAATTTTCAGGAGATAGACTGTGATTCTTTGAAAGCTTCAGAAATAGTTCTGTAAAGGCAATGGCATCATTTTTCACACATGGCTGCCTGCCTGAAAAGCTAAACTCCAGAGCTGTACCAGATCTTTAGCAACACTGAGGATCTTTAAACTCAAATTAAAGTTTTAAACATTAACGGACATAAAAAAATTTTTTCTGCTTTTTTTTTTTTTTCTATAAAAAAATACTGTTAACATACTCAAACTCCTTTCCAAAGTGAGTTCTTGCACAGAACCACATCAGATAAACAATAGTGAAACACAAAATGACATAATCTCTTTCTAAATATATCTTAACTTCCAATACCACAAAAACTTCACAGTTTTTATAATTTTAAAAAATTGATGATTTTTTTTTTCTCTTGGGAAATCTCTGGGAGCCTGTGTTTTTGTGGATCCTCCTGTACAACCCTCTTTAGAGACAACAAAAGCCACTCTGATTGCATTTCTTAGCCCTGCATACCACGTAAGCCATTGCCAGGGGTACCCTGCATCAGAACATTTTCTCAAACGCTGTGCCTGACCAACCTCCAGTATCACTGACACAGCCCCACTCTGTTGTACTTGAACATTTAATTCCCACAGATTAAAAAAAAATAATAATAAAAGCTTCTGCTTTGGATATTATTTTACCACTTTGGTGTGCTCCACAAAAAACCCTGCGCAGCATGTTTAATGTTGATAGAGAATATCTAGGAATACTTTAGGCTGATGCCATGAGATCTGTACACTCCCACTAATTGATCCCCCAGGACCATGAATGCTGCATAGAAGAAGTTGTTAACCATGTCTGGCCAGAGTGAAGGTGATCGTGGGGGCAGGGGGACAGACATGGCCAAACTCCAGCTGTGACAGTGCTGAGTAGCCCAGATTTGAGATGTGAGTGGAGGGAGGCACGGGGATGGAGAGAGGTCTGGAGAAAAAACTGTGGTCATGCACTAGAAGCTCCTTGGCCACTTCTGCCTGTTTAGCTTTCATTGCTGTGAGAGGTTAGTGTCTCCCTCGGGGAGGGAACAGGGAAACTTTTCCCACAGAATTCTGTGTTTAGTGTGTGGTGTTATCTATGAGGTCTAACCTCATGTTTTAAGGTTTTTGGCAGTGTTTGTTTTGTGTGAAGAGCTCTAATTGGGGTTACGAGGAGTAAGCATAAAAAATGGGCATTTTCCTAACATATATTTCATGGTCACTTCACCGCACAGTGGTGGTCAGCTAAGTAGGCTAGGCTATGCTAAATCAATATATGAGGTACCTGAGAATAAATATGCTGTAAAACAAAATTCACTTCTATGCTTCCAGCTGTAAGTTGTTCATGCTAGAGGACAGCAAAGTGTAGGGCCTGGGTGAAGAAACAGACCCTGCTGGGGAAGAGTTTAGAAAAAGCATGGGTATGCAAGCCTGTGCACTCACCTCAGATGCTTCAGGGCTGTTGAAGCAGTTCTGCAAATAGCTGTTGAACTGAAGAAGTTCTGAGCCCTGTCATATTCCTAGATTCAGGATAGGGCATAAAAATTGGGCTGTGCTGACCTGTGAGTTTGGGGAAATGTCCCTGCTGAAGGTCAAGGCACAGCCAGGTGTCTGCATCGAGTCCCCACTCATTAAGTCTCGGGATGTCTCTGGGGTTACTTAATGCCTCATAAGAGTCAAACATGAAGAAGAACAGGATAGGGAAGGACTTGCCCTGGATGACCTGGATTAGTTGTTGTCCTCATCAATGAGTACTGTGGCAGTTACCTAGCAATGCTCTAATTAATGCAGGGTCAGGTTGTAGTGCATGCTCTCTCCTCCTCAGCTCTGTTGGTTTGTATTTAGACTCAGGCCATTCCCCACGTGTGCTGACAGAACTGCACGCTAAGATGGTTTGTTAGGCAGGCTATACGGAAAGGTAACTGGTTGCTTTAATGAAGAATGCCTGATGTCCCGCATGCTGTATGATAATTGTTGCTAATGAATTGGTGAACTAAAAATGTTTAAACTCCATGAATTGGATCAATGTCCACCATTAATTCTTCAGTGGACACCACCAATAATTTCAAGCTTCATTAAGTATGAAATTACATTCCTAACCCTTATTTCACATGCATGACTTGGATTAACAAGAAAAGAGACTGAAGTAGAAAAAAAATATCTCTGACTGACTTTGCCCAAAGCCCAAATGTTTACATAGTCACTGAAGAAGTGGATCAATAAAATATAAAATGAAACTATAAAATATATTTTTCTTTTTGGTGCATCTTATTTCACAGAATCACAGAATCACAGAATTTCTAGGTTGGAAGAGACCTCAAGATCATCGAGTCCAACCTCTGACCTAACACTAACAAGTCCTCCACTAAACCATATCCCTAAGGTCTACATCTAAACATCTTTTAAAGACCTTCAGGGATGGTGACTCTACCACTTCCCTGGGCAGCCCGTTCCAATGTCTAACAACCCTTTCAGTAAAGAAGTTCTTCCTAACATCTAACCTAAACCTCCCCTGGCTCAACTTAAGCCCATTCCCCCTCGTCCTGTCACCAGGCACGTGGGAGAACAGACCAACCCCCACCTTGCTACAGCCTCCTTTAAGGTACCTGTAGAGAGTCATAAGGTCACCCTTGAGCCTTCTTTTCTCCAGGCTGAACAAGCCCAGCTCCCTCAGCAGCTCCTCATAGGACTTGCTCTCCAGACCCCTCACCAGCTTTGTTGCCCTTCTCTGGACTTGCTCAAGCACCTCCATGTCCTTCTTGTAGCGAGGGGCCCAAAAGTCAACACAGTACTCGAGGTGCGGCCTCACCAGAGCCGATTACAGGGGGATAATCACTTCCCTAGACCTGCTGGCCACACTGCTTCTTATACAAGCCAGGATGCTGTTGGCCTTCCTGGCCACCTGAGCACACTGCTGGCTCATATTCAGCCGACTATCAACCATCACCAGGTCCTTCTCTGCCAGGCAGCTTTCCAACCACTCATCTCCCAGTCTGTAGCTCTGCTTGGGGTTATTGCGCCCCAGGTGCAGGACCCGGCACTTGGCCTTGTTGAACTTCATGCAGTTGACCTCAGCCCATCGGTGCAGCCTATCCAGATCCTCCTGCAGAACCTTCCTACCCTTGAGCAGATCGACACACGCACCTAACTTGGTGTCATCTGCAAACTTACTGAGGGTGCACTCGATGCCCTCATCCAGATCATCAATAAAGATATTAAAGAGGACTTGCCCCAGTACCGAGCCCTGGGGAACGCCACTAGTGACTGGCCTCCAACTGTATTTAACTCCATTCACCACAACTCTTTGGGCCCGGCTGTCCAGCCAGTTTCTAACCCAATGAAGCGTACGCCAGTCCAAGCCACGAGCAGCCAGTTTCTTGAGGAGAATGCTGTAGGAAACAGTGTCAAAAGCCTTGCTGAAGTCAAGGTAGACCACATCCACAGCCTTTCCCTCATCCACCCAGCGCGTCACTTTGTCATAGAAGGAGATCAGGTTCGTCAAGCAGGACCTGCCTTTCATAAACCCATGCTGACTGGGCCTGATCACCTGCTTGTCCTGCAAGTGCCGTGTGATGACACTCAAGATAATCTGCTCCATGAGCTTCCCTGGCACTGAGGTCAAACTGACAAGCCTATAGTTCCCCGGGTCTGCCCTCCGGCCCTTCTTGTAGATGGGCATCACATTTGCTAGCTGCCAGTCAACTGGAACCTCCCCCAATAGCCAGGACTGCTGATAAATGGTGGAAAGCGGCTTGGCCAGCTCCTTTGCCAGTTCTCTCAGTATCCTCAGGTGGATCCCATCCGGCCCCATTGACTTGTGCATATCCAAGTGCCATAGCAGGTCGCCAACCATTTCCTCATGGATAGTGAAGGCCACATTCTGCTCCCCATCCCCTTCCACCAGCTCAGGTTACCGGGTATCCAGAGAACAACCGGTATTGCCGCTAAAGACTGAGGCAAAGAAGGCATTGAGCACCTCCGCCTTTTCCTCATCTTTTGTAACTAGGTTTCCCCCCACATCCAGTAAAGGATGGAGATTCTCCTTAGTCCTCCATTTTGCACTGACGTATTTGTAAAATGATTTTTTGTTGTCTTTAACGGCAGTAGCCAGATTG
Organism: Aythya ferina; assembly: GCF_964211825.1. Lineage (NCBI taxonomy): Eukaryota > Metazoa > Chordata > Aves > Anseriformes > Anatidae > Aythya > Aythya ferina. The sequence continues at coordinate 90,694,813 of NC_140296.1, read as the reverse complement.
GGCTCCAGATGAGCTTTGGCCTTTCTAATTTTGTCCCTGCACAGCCTCACAACATCCTTATAGTCCTCCTCAGTGGCCTGCCCTTTTTTCCAACGATTATAAACCCTCTTTTTTCTCCTAAGCTCAAGCTGCAACTCTCTGTTGAGCCAGGCCGGTCTTCTTCCACACCAGCTTGTCTTTGGGCACGTGGGGACGGACCGCTCCTGTGCCATTTAGATTTCCTTCTTAAAGAGTGTCCAGCCTTCCAGGACTCCTCTGCCCTTCAGAACCGCCTCCCAAGGGACTCGGCCAACCAGTGTCCTGAGCAGATCAAAATCAGCCCTCCGGAAGTCCAATATAGCAGTTTTACTGGTCCCCTTCCTGGCCTCGCCAAGAATAGAGAATTCTACCATTTCGTGGTCACTATTTAAATCTACCTGACAGGACAATCTGGAAGGAGTGACCAATGTATGAGGAACCAGAGGTGAGGAATTCACCCTGTCCCTTCTCAAATGCTGTTAAGAAGAAAACTATATGAACACAAAGGAACAGGGAGTTAGTGGGAAAAAAATAAAGCACCCACCTGAGAAGAATCACTGGACCAGACCTAGGTGATATTGACTCAGCTTGGCTGTAGAGATGTGTGACTGGTACCAGCTGAGACCATGGTCCTGAACCTGCAAGATTTTGACAAGGGAAGTGTGTGAGAAACTTCCATTGTGTCTGCTCTCAGGGTTATAAACTGTTCCTTTGAAGAAGTCATTTTAGGATCAGACTCTTAAAAAAGGAGTCAGGTTTCACAGAATCACAGGATGGTTGAAGCTGGAAGGGAGCTCTGGAAGACACCTGCTCCAGTCTCTGTTTGAGCAGCCCAGGACACCATTGGCCTTCTTTGCCCCAGGGGCACATTGCTGGCTCATGTTCAGCTTGGTGTCTACCTGTACCCCCAGAGACATTTCTGCCTATCTGCCTTCCAGTTGAGTGGCCCCCAGCAGGTGCTGGTGCCTGGGGTTGTTCCTCCCCCCCGGCAGGACTTTATGCTTTCCCTTACTGAACTTCAGGAGGTTCCTGTCAGCCCATTTCTCCAGACTCTCCATGTCCCTGTGGATAGAAGCATGATCCATCTGATGTATTGATCACTCCCCCCAATTTTGTATCATCAACCAACTTGTTGAGGGCACATTTCATCCAGAACATTAATGAAGATGTCAAATAGGATGGGACCTGGTATATATCCCTGAGGTATGCAACATTCTACCTGGCTCCAACCAGACTTTGTCCCACTGATCACCACACTCTAGAGCAATCCCTTCAGCCAGACCACCTCACTATCTGCTCATCCATCCTACACTTCATCAGCTTCTCTAGGAGGATCTTATGGGAGACAGTATTAAATGAAATGTTTATCACTTAAGACCGGTTTCTATCAGACTGATAAATGTGATATGGGCTTTCTGTTGTTTTATGGTTTTGTGCTTTTCATTTATATCAAATTCTCTATTTCAGTGGGGTATATAAGTCATGTCATGTAAGTGGTTCCAGTCAGAGACTGTAGCCAAGCTGGGGCTCAAGGTACCAGCAGAAGTACTAACAGTTGAAGTTAGTGAAAGAAGAAATTAAGGCAGGTGACAGCTAAAGTAATCTGTAAAGTTGGCTGGCACTGGGGAGGTTCATCAGGAAGATGTGATGTGGTGAAGCTGAAAAGCTGACCTGAGGCCTTCTTTTAGTTTTTGTTATTGATTGGCCATTGAATGCTCTTTTGGCATAAGATGACAGGATTCAAGAGGATAGGCAGGACATGGTGATACAACACTTGTGGAAGGTGTTGGCTGTCTCCTGGACTGAGGTGGATGTGAGGCAGCAGGAGCTAGACATTCAGACTGAACATGTGTGATGGGCAACCTGGCCCTGCCCTCTGGAGAATTTATCATTGATCACAGCCTATTTTGGTGTGCTTAGGGGGAAGCAGAGGGAAAATGAGAATGTCTGGTATAAGGACATTAGAAAACTTGCAGCTAATTGCACTGAAGAAGAACTAAAACATTTGTGCTTGGTTCTGAAGCTCCACCACAGAAAGCGCCTATGAACTGGACAGATTTGCCAAGTCTTTCATTCTTTCACTATATCTTTTTAATGTTGATTTCTCCAGCCTCCCTCTCTCTCCTGCTATTTTGTGTTTCCACTTAGAGTGAAGGTGCTGGCACTCTCATAAAATGAATTTGAAAGAAATGGGAAAAATAGCCATATGCTTCACTCTGTAGGTATAAATTGTGGCAAAGGGCCATTTCCAAGGTGAGGAGATGGTTACAGGCCCACATTCAATGTAAGTAAATGAACTCTTACAAGTATTCAGAGCAAAATTGGAAGGAGTGATTCAGTCCCTTGTGCAAATGCCCTTACCTTTGCTTATCCTTCCCTGAAATCAAGAGAGGCATGCCTGAGCTGAAAGCACTTTGCTGCATTGAACCTGTAAAAGGAATCACAAATTGTCAAAGTCTGTCCATTGTATGAAGCAACAGCAGAAAGGGAAAGCACCACAAACACCAAAGAGACTGAGATGGAGGAAACAAAACGTAAAGGTTCATACAGCAAAGGTTCATATTAGCCTACTGTTCTCTCTGTTCATCTGGAAAATATGAAATCTATGGATAAGCATAATATTTTGTATACATTTTCTGTTGTTCTCCAAAGATAACAAAGCATGTTACAAAGGAGAATATATGGCAATAATTATGTTCACAGTGGGCTGGAAAGCAGGTGCTTTTTAACCATGCACTACAGTAAAGCTGCAGGAGAGGTTTTGGTTTGGGAGACAGGATTGGGCAGTGCCCAGAACACTGTGGTGAGTCCTCCTATCTTTGTAAAGGAGTATACTTGGTTATTTCATGACCACAGATGTCCAGGGCATCTCTTCTGTCTTTCATCCAAATCTTTCCTCTTCCATGTAGTTTGGATCCCTTTCTCTAAAACTGACCTAGCCCAACTGCACACAAATGTTCTCTGGACTCAGAAAAACAAAATGTTTATGCTTTTTAACCTGCTGGAAAGCTAATGATCCTGATGTCACTGAAGATTTAGGAGTTTGAGAAACAATATTCAGAAGCCCCCAAAAGCATCTCATGGAAACCACATACACAATGGGAAAGCCGAATGCATAAGACTGCATGTTTATTTATTTATGCAAATGCATAATTTATAGCCACACTGGTGATTTCTTGTTTAGCTGCAACTGGTTATACAATGATTAGGTAGAGCAATAGATTTCAACCAGAGTGTCAGCTTGGGTCTTTCATACCTCTGTTTGGCTATTATACCTAACCGTGAAGACACTGAAATAAATCGTTATTGCCTATGCTAAGCAATAAACTCTCTGAAAAGAGCCTCCACACTCCTGGAGCATTTTCAGCACTGGCAAGCAGGAGTATGCTCTGGAGTTATTTCTGTGGTGCCTTCTTCCCCTTCTTACATTACATTTCGGCTAAATTTACTCCTGGGGAAAAATAACACAGTGTAAGATGCTAACAGGTCTTTATAGTGCCCATGGCTATATCCTCCAGACTATTTGTACTAACACTCATTTGTTTGCTATCACCCTGCCACATTGCGCTGTTCAAGGCCAGCAACCTGCTAGGAGCTAGAAATGGAAAGCTGGGTGATGTGGCTCCAGGGAGATTGTGAAGAACTTTACAAATAGGTTTTGCTCTTGAGATGAAGCCTCAGGAGCTCCTGCATTACATTTCCATGGAACATTTAATTGGGGGGTCAGTGGCCATCAAGAGCCCATTAGGGTCAAACTCGAAGTGGGCATACATGCTCCATTAGGATGGGCCCTAGAGAGTGCCCTCTGTGAAGGGGTACTACAAATACTCTTATTGCAACCCTAGCAGTGGGTCAGGCAAACTCTGACATGTGACTGATGTGCAGGAGATGTCCTCAGAGGCTCCAAATTTCACCAAATGCTCATTTGACCAGATGGCACTAGTGCCCCTGTGCTGAATTTGGTTGCCATGAATTTATGGCAACACAGGGTGAGTGAAGAACAGGTTGTTTCCCTTTTCTTGGATTTTGAGAGGCAAGGAGGATGTGTGTAGGACCACTAGGAAAATTTCTGTTATAAACTGGTGGGTTTTGGATCACTGTTTCAGGATGAGTACTGTGCAAAATTAACTGACCACTACGAGAGATTAAGAGTTAAGACCCAAGATGGGTCTGCAGGATAGCTTTAGCTGGGCTTTTTAGTGTCTGAAAACAGTGGCAACATGATCTCATGGGAAAGCTTTTGCACATGGATCTTTCTTCAGCATGCTATGTGGGACAGCCAGTGCCTGGTGAGTGTTATGTTTGGAGGAAGAGCATGTTTGTTCAGAGAGACCTCTAATTAGACAGTACAGCAGCCCTACAATTGGATATCCCACACTGCTTGCCTCTGACAAGAGCTTTCTGTTTGTGCCAGCAGTTGTTATGACACCGGCATATCCCAGCAGCGGGAGACACGATCGAATAGATCCACAAATGCATGCAAGAATGCACAAGGCAAAGGAAAACGGAAAGAAAGAAAAAAAAGTGCTGCTTCTGCTATGTCTGCATGAGTAAGCCTCTGAGGGTTTGCCTGGAAATCAGGGTGCAGACCTCCCCGGTTTTATTTTATTTATTTTTTATTAATATATATATATATAAAATTTATATAATATACATATTAATTAATTAATTAATTAATTAATTAGTTCCAGCTGCTCCCTGGGAAGCATCGGTCGCGGGCCCCAGGGCACCGCAGCCCGCTAGGGGGAGGCATCGGCTCGGGAAAGCCCCCGGATCCCGCCCCGCACCGCCCCGCGCCCGGGGCAGCTCCAGCTGCACGGTGAGCTGATTGCAAATTCAAAGATCCAAAATTTGCCATAAGAAAGCCAAATGATGTTTGCTCTGTACCCTTTTCGCTTAGAAAGCCCTGGTGTTGTTGTTGGTAGTTTGTTGTCGGTTTTGTTGTGTTTTGGTTTTGTTTCGTCTCTCTTGTGGAAAGGAAATTAAAAAGGAACTATTCTCATTTCATTGTTCCTTCAAGAAATACAATGGGAATCGTTTGCTTTTCCCGAAGACGTCTCCCCTCCTGAGACTCCTCCCAGTCTCAGCTACTTCCAACAGAAAACACATTGAAGAAAAGGTAGTTCACATTTTTCTCCCATTTTTAAAGAGTAACCTATAACCAAAATCCCATTGGTCTTTTTCTTCTAGAGGAAACAGCCTTAAGTTGCAACAGGCGAGGTTTAGGATGGATATTAGGAAAATTTCTTCACTGAAAGCGTTGTGAAGTATTGGAAGAGGTGGTTCAGGTGAGCAGCTGAATCACCATCCCTGGAGGTTTTCAAAAAACGTGTGGATGTGGAGATTATGACATGGTTTATCGGTTTATCGGTGGACTTGGCAGTGCTAGGGTAGAGGTTGGACTACGTGATCTTAGGGGTCTTTTCCAACCTAAGCAATCTGTGATTCAGTGATCACTCCTGATTGCCCTGTGTACTATATTACCTTGATATGGCTGACTCAGACTGGAACTAAACCACTTGGGAATTTGTGTTTTCAATGATAGGAGAAACACTCCCACTCTCCTGTGCTACACTTCTCTGTTGCTGCAAGATCTCTTGCAAAGGGGTTGCCAGAATCTAAACGTTGTGGGCCTGACACAGAGGCCCATTTGTTTTTTTTTTTTTATTATTTTTTTGCCTTCCTGTGGCTGCTCCAGTTCTCCTGCTCCCATAGGTTTGCAGCATCTGCAAAAAGCATCTTGGAAATGGAGCCTATATGCATCAATTCAAAGGCATGTAATTTAATTTTAGTTACCTGACTTTCTATATTTCTGAAATTCATATATTCCAGCATTGTTTCCTTCATTTTTCTCATAACCTTATCCTCCCAAATCAGGCATAAATAAGAGCTTGCCCTTCCAAGAGAACTGTGTGATCCTCCTGCAAAGAATCACTTAGCAGTCTCTAGTGCACTTCTTTGTACACACACATACAAACGTGCACACACATTGACACACCCTGGTTCATTTGTATGTGCTATATTTCACCTGTTCGGGGAGGCAACTGTTGTGCTGACATAAGAATAAAGCTTTATACATGTAGGCTTTAGTTTCTACTGAAAATGACCGACACGTTCATCAGAAATCTAGGTGGGTCAATGTCAGGGACAAATCTGAATCAGAAACAACATCCAAAGGGTAGCAAAATATCCACAGTTTTGATACACTTTCCATTTTTGTGCTGAACCATGTGAGTTTAATTATGGGTATTGGACATTTTCATATACACCCTACATCCAGCAACAGCACACATGGCTAGAATAAGTTTTCTTTGGTTTCATATGACACCATTCTTAGATAAATGGCTTACAAGATTTTGTTTGCTATGCCCAGCTGCATTACACCAGAGGACTACAGGAATCTCATTTGAGGACAAAATAAAGTCATATGTTCCTTTAATTGCAATTGCTCTTTTGAAATGACACAAGCAAACAGGAAATGCACATTGAAATGTTCACTTTCTTGTACATTGAAGAGAAAAAATACACTGCTTTTCCCAAATGCTATAACCTACTGCTTTTGAAAACTATATCCCTCTCTCTTCCAGTTTACAGGACAGTGTTGTAGCACAACAACTCTATGGTCAAAGCTCAATCAGTTTTCTGGTGGAGATTTATGACTTTGGTATGTTTTAATCCATAATGTTAATATCTACTCTCTCAGAAAAAAAAATAAAAAAATCTTTTCCATGGAAAGACTCCAGTATTAGGGTAAAAGTCTGTGGCAGGTTTCAGGGAACTGTTGTTATTTTTATGCTTTGTTAATTTGAAAGTTCATCAGAGGTGCATATGTCACAGTAACACCTGCTTGGCTCATCGTAGGCATTCATGAGAAGGCATTCACGATGCTGTCAAGGCATCCACGATGAAGAACACCTGCTAAGTGTGTAACAAGGCCCATCAGGGCTCAGCATGAAGGAATGTCCTGAAATGATACAAGAACAGCTCTTCCACTGCTACTATTTCCCACTCATCTTTTACGCATGGAATAATTGAAAACTGAAAACAAGATAAAAGGCTAGAGCAGTCCTCAGGCAGATCCATGGACTAGAGGATTCACCATCTTTAGTTTTGGCATTGTGAGGCACAGAAAAGTAAGCAACTGACCCAGCTGATAAGAACATGTAGGCAACACAGACTTGCGCTAACTCAGTTCAGTTGTGCTGTGCGATACAGAACAGAAAAGGGAATTCTGCTTATCTGGCTGGTTGAAATTGCTATATAATTAGCCTCCTCTGAAATTTCTCCTATCAGAAATGGCAAAGCAGAGGGCTTGGGGCTGCAGGATCTGGTGATATAACTTGTGCAAATCCTGTGCATTCCGGGCTCTTGGGCTCACTGCAACATTCAGGCAAAGTTTCATCACAAAACATATGGAGAAAGCAAGTTTCCCACCAAACAACTACTGAAAAGCAATGGTTGCTTTGGGCATTGTCTAGACAGTGCTACTGTCTACTAACAGTATACAAAATTGGGAAGTCCTTTCCCAGCCTAGCAAAGCACGTAAGCACATGGTTAATAACACACAGTGTAATAGTTCCAGGGACTCCAATCAAATTAAGCTATGTGCTTACAAGCTCTGTTGAACTGGAACCAGATTGCATTAGCTTGCTTTAACCTCTCCACAGATCACAAACACTAAGATGGAAACACCTGCCTTAGAGAACTGAAGATAATAGAGCAACACAGGAGGAGGTGATGCTCTGACTGGTGGCTGCTGGGATGGTTTGGGTTGATGTCGAGCCCAGCATGTAATTCTGGGTTCAGCAAACCTAGGAGTTAATTCTGATGCTATCTGTGATTCAGGGAAAGAAAGTCAAAGCAACCAAAGGTCTTGGCCAGGATAATTCTCTTGACTTTTATAAGGATGTTTATGCATACAGAAAGAGGGGGTCTTCTGCATATAGAAAGATTGGGGCTTAAAATGATCTGTCAGCAATATCCAGCCTTGTTATGAGAGATGAGCTAAGACAGATGTAGTCTGGTTTAAGGAATGCAGTCCATGGAGTGGCACCTGCTTCTAATTTGGGTGAATTCAGTCCTGTTTTGTCACTTGTGGTTTGCTTACATTAGCAAGGAGCATTATCAATACTGCCCAAGCTACCGTCCGAGACTAAAATACCCTGTCATTGTCACTGCAATTCCCTAAAGCTGGCTTTACAAGGATTTTACTACTTGATGTCATTCTTTTTAATTGCATTTGGATTTATTTATTTATTTATTTTTATTAGTCTAAAAAATAAATGATTGTTGTTGCTGGAACTCTGGTCCTTTGACAACACAGCAGAGCTCTTGTGAAACTTGCTGGTTTTGTCCTATATCGTTGTCAATCACAAAATGGCATGAGCTCCTTTAATGACATACTTTATGTTAGAAGAATTAAACATGCTCAGTACTGGAAACCTGTCAGGGATTGCTGATGGCATCCATTTTGGAGGCCATTATAACTGTATCTAGGGAGTTTCTGGCAAATTGCAGGTATCTAGGGACAATGTCAAAATAGTCAGATTCAGTTTTTCATGCTTAAAGCCTTTTGCTCTATAAGGACCTGATTGCTCTTCAGATCATCTTCATCAAGCTGTATCTCAAGAGATGTGGGCATGCTAAAGATGAAGAGTTATACCTGTATCCTCTTTTATTTTAAGAGTCCCTTAATCGTGTACTGCCTCCATCAGGAGACTGAACATTGGCTGTGGGAAGCCCTGGGATGTGAAATGAATCTCAGGGGCATCTGATTCAAAACAAAGCTCTCCACGTAAAGAGTAAGCATCTCCAAATATTTATTTTTCCATGTTGAAACACAGTCAGTCTCAATATGAGTTCCTAGCATTTCTGTAGTGGTGCTCAAAATTTTGTATTTATCAAGGCTTGTAAAGGGGTTTCTGGTGCATGACAGGTGGATACTCATGGCCAATAAAACCCAATTCCATGGCCTACAAGGGGACTTCTTAACAGTGACCAGAGCCAGCTGACTGCTGACACTTCACTTTTCTTCCATGGTGCCTGACCAGGGAGGTCAGGGCTGCTGGAGCTGTGCAGGGCCCCAGGAAACTGCCAAGGCACAGTCAGGCAGATGGTGCCTGAGGGAACCTTGGAGCCCTGGGCTGCTGTTCCAGATGCCTGCTTGCTCCTGCAGCCCTTCTCATACTCAGTGCTGCAGCAAAGACCTATTGCAAGATCTGTTCTGTGGGTCTGTGTCACCATGACAAGTTTTTTTTTTCTCTCTCTCTTGTTTTTTTTTTTTTGTTTTTTGTTTTTTTTTTTTTTTTTAAATGCACAGCAGGAGACCTTGAAATGCAATTTAGAGCAAAGCAGAGATTTGTGGTTTTAATCATTGTCACAAACACTGGTATTATAGGTGCTTGTTCAGTTTGGCCATAACATTCTAGCTGGTTTAACACCAGAAATATAATAAATATAATACAATACAATACAAAGAGTGACAGGAATAAAGGAACAATCTCTGAAGACAATTTTGCATAGCCCAGGGAATGGTTTCTCAACCCATCTCCCCAGAAATCCACAGAATAGAACCAGCTGACAACAGGGAAAAATGTGTCTAAAAGTAGAGAAAACTTTTTTTTTTTTTTTTTTTTAATATATGGTTACTATTCAATAAATATTAAGAGATTAATATTTTCTGTTTCAAATTTATATAACACTTCAAAATATCAACTGAAAGCTATATCCTGACCAGGAGAGCAAGAAAAAATTCAATGTTATTTATTGCTATTCCTTGTACAGGGAAGGAAGAAGGAAGGAGTTGGGCCAGGCCTTTTGTATTTCAACAGTATTCAGAGAATGTTTCACTAGTTTTCTTCTCATATTCTAAAAGTGTCTGGTGTGTTACCAGCACAAACAGCCTCTCCTTCAATAAATATAAATGTGTTTTTTAAGATTAGTTTTTCTTGCCACTTTTTGCTACTCTTGCCTGCAACTTGCAGGCTACTGTTCAAAGGCTACAATTTTATACAGTCTAATATACATCTAAGCCTATCCTAACATCGGCACATTTCATTTCTTTTAGTATATTAGGACAATAAAGTGTAATATCAAAAGTACTTTTAACTTTGTTTCATACAAACATTTTCTAAGATAAAAACATCAGATGTCCTGAGAAGCCAGCAATAAAATTCACATCAGTTTTCCTGGTGCAGAATCAGTCCCACAGAAAATCTTGAATGATCTGGTCTGCAGAATTCAGCTATGAATGTCTCACAAACCTCATCTCATGGATAATAAGGACGAAGTGCTACATCATCAAAATATGAAAGCCAGCAGTGAAGGAAAGCTGTTACACAGTGCAAGTCCTCATAATGTGAATACCAAAGCCTTTTGGCATAGCTCCTTGCTCTTTTTTTTTTTTTTTTTTTTTTTTCTTCTTAATGTTGTATGTCATTTTTTGTGATATTTCTCATGAAAGAGTAGCTCTGCTGCCACCATTAACACAGTCAATGTGTTACATTGATGTGGAGTCTGCAGTCCCCTGACAAAAGACCATGGAATTAATTCAAATTCAGCTTGAGTTCTGGGGAGTAGGATTTAACAGAAAGCAAAACTATTTAATTAATAGAAAGTCTCGAAAGTTTCCCAGGAAAATTACACTGATATACAGTATGCTGTAGAATGCCTGTGGCAGACTACAGATATATTTGATAATTTGAAATAACTTTGATTATGTCAGTTTTATGCTGTTGTTGGATTATACCTCACTTTTCAACTACCTAAGAGCAAATCTCTTCACTTCCCATCCATGTGTGTATATTCTACTAAAATTACACAGCTTGATATTGCTAAAGCTCTGCAAAGTTGTGTTTAAAGTCCAGTGTTTCTAGAGTCATCCAGAGTCTCCTACCATTAAAAAAATAACGGATATCTGTAAAAAACAAGCAGACAAACAACACCAACCAACACTGATGTCAGTTATAGGGGTTTCTAAAAATAATAAAAAAATTAGTTCTTATTTTTCTTTCTATCTAAGATCATACTCCTAAGAAAGGCTGGCTACAGAAGTGTTGAGATAGAAAGGCAGTATACATGTCATTTAATTTCTTTCTACAACTACTTTTAAAATGGGATGTGATAAAAGACTTTTAGTGCTTACATGGGACAATTGGCATGATCCACCTGGCTGTAGACACTTTTCCAGCCAGTAAAACCTTGTTTTCCCTGCCTGCCTCTTATGTTTCTTCAGGCTCCACTTATGATTATAAATGCCAAAGAACTGACATAGAATATTTGCTGTTTCATGAAAAAAAAGTATTATAATTAATCAGCCCCTATAATAAAATCAAATTTTATTCTATTTCAGTAACATGAACTCAGCTCATTGCTTTACACCCTGACATTGTGCCTAGCAGCCACTTGCCAGCAGCTGGGATGGTTGGATAACAGGAATTACAGCACTACCTGTCAAGAGTTCTGTCTTGAAACCACCCATTTGGTTTCCAGTACTCTGGTGAACCAGCTTGGTGCTGTATTGATTGTGTCCTACTCTTCAACTACCGACAAGATTTCCTTTGACCTGCCCTTCATTCTGGTTTCTCTTGGTTGCCATCCACTCCTTCTCCAGCTGCTGAGCCTAATTCCTTCTGCCTTGCTGCCTGACCATCTCTCTTCCGTTCTTTAGAGTTTGTCCTCAATGATCTCATGCCTCTCTGGCTCTTTTGGAGTTCATGAACAGTGCTGGATCTTCAACCAAGATCAATCAAGATTCAACCTTCAGAGCCTTCAACCAAGGCCTTGGACACCCCCAGCTGTTTCATTGTCACCTGCTGCACTGCTTCTGATTTCTTTTGTTGATAGCTGTTTGGTCTGCTTTGGCAGCTCTGATGCTTTCATCAGTGACACAGCCTTCTTGCTCTGAAGCCTACAACTTCTCTAATGGTGTTTTTTTTTTTTTTTTGTTGGACACCTGGGCCTCCGCTTCCACTCTCCTCTCTAGTAAGTGAAGAAGAACTCCACTGCATCTTGTTCCTCTGTAGTTTCTTTTTTTTGCTGTAAAGAAAAATAAAAAATATTGTGATTAATAAAGGATCATGATTTTTACAAATTTAAACCACAGATATCTTATCTTGGTGATACTGATACAGGTCATGGGGACTTCCCCTGTTTTTCTTTGTGGGATAGGGTGGCTTCAGTGACTTTATGGATTCAGACTCCTCAGACACATTACTAGAAGCAGTTTAACACAGAAGCCTTACCTTCCCTATGGAGACACAGCACATCAGCTGGGTAGCTTGACACACATAGTTGCATTTTAAATGTAAACTAGAGCTACTTGTAACACTTTCAGGAAAGGAAAATTTTTCAGAATTGCATTGCTATGTTTCCTAAGAGAGTGGTTCTCTGCCCAGCTGTGAGATAATGCTTCATCTTGGCCAAGTTCTCAAGTTTTACTCGGTATAATTCGGATCACTCAGCAATGAAAAACTGTCCTTCAGATCTGGCAGAGCTTGGACTTAACCTCCACCTCCTGTATCTTAAGCTGGAACCTAGGCTTTGCCCTGCATATTTTATTTTATTTTATTTTAGTTTAGTTTAGTTTAGTTTAGTTTAGTTTAGTTTAGTTTGGTTTAGTTTAGTTAGGTTTAGTTTAGTCTAGTTTGTGGAATTCAACTTAGACTTTTTCCCTGTGCTTCTGCAGGACACCCACATGTGTAGCCTCAATTTTGGCAGGAGCACTGATCCATTTAGCAGCTGCTTATTAAAAATAGCGTCCTTCTCCAGAAAAACGTTTATGTGAATGCTCTCAGAAAGAGTTTCTCTGACTGTCTTCAGATCTGGGAGTTTTAAAGGGTTAGTTGCACAGATGAGCAGAAAAATCTTGCTATAAAAAGAAAGGCAGCCACGTTACTACTATACAGACACTAGCAGACGTGTTGCATGTGATTCCCTTATTCTTAAACCAAATGCTGTAGTGGTTAAAGTATCCTGGTGATTACTTGCAAATTAATATGTGCTAGACTTGGTCTCCAAATTCAGTTCTTACTTGGAAGTCTTTCTTATGCTAAAGAAAATTATGTGCTCCCTTTCTTGTTTTTCACTTGCTCAGGAAAGGCATTACACTGGCTGTCCACAAAGTGCCCTTTGCTTTCCACCTCCTGTCTGTACAGATCTGTATGTACTGTTACATTCATGGCTCTCCATCCATGCTCCTGGACAAGGTGGTTACAGGTCCAGTATCAGCAGCCTCCCATTGATTTCTGGCAACATTCATTTATCTGAACAGAGCAGAGCGAAAATATGTTACCTTTTCAGCCCTGCAAGCTGCACTTTCGATAACCAACACTCAGCCTCCTTAAAATGACAGTAATCAATCATGTATTGGTTCCACTAAGGGCTTGCTGTGGTCACACCTTACCTGAAGCTGCCCAGTTCTCCTTTCAGTTTGCACAAGCACTAGGAAAAGGCTCTCTGCTTTGCATACATTAAGCCCCAAATTATTTTGTTTAGACAGATCATAATCAGAGCAAACTTCCTCATGCAGCTGCCAAGTAGGCTCAGTGCTTATCCATAGGGAACACTGTTTTGAAAGTAAACATGCTTTGCTCGGCTGCTCTTGGAATATCTGCTATAACTCTCCCATTATTCACAGGGTGGGACCCAGGGTAGGAAAGTGAGGCCATTTGTCAGAGTACAGCCCTTACACACAGGACTCGTTTTACTTAACAGGAACTGCTGCTAAGGAGCATATGCAGCTATATCTTTCGGTCCTCCAGCGTCCTACTGCAGCACCAGATCCTTGCTGACGAATCCCTTTACCCCTGGCAATCCATTTATGTAACTGTAGAGTCAGGGTTATTTTTGCAGGGTTGGAAATTGCAGCAGTTGCTTTTCCCTTCACTCACTTAGCCCAATTGCCTCTCTTCCCAAGCAGCCCTACTGCTTTCAGTAAGGGGTCACTCAGTGCAAGTGAAGGATAAGAGTTTGTCCATTAATTGCATTGCATAGCTGGGCTTGTGCTTCATGATTTCAGCTTCTTACTAATCCAAAGGTGTACAACCCTGGTCTCTGTGGTGCTCAGTGTTTGAAACTGGGAAAGGTGGACTCACTGGCTGGTGCAGTTGGCTGATCCTGCCAGTTCAGTGACACTGTTTTTGAAGGCAGTTCCGTCTTTGGAAAATACCCCTGATTAGATCAGGAACTGTGAAGAGTCCATTTTCCTCCCTGCTTACTAGTTTGCTTCTTTGGCCTCCACAGGTCACTGCTTTTCTGATATATAAACAGAAATACGAAAATATGGATGGAATGTTAACAGGGCAATGATGTCCATGGCAAATTATAATTTCATTTCTTTTAATGAAATTAAAAGAAATCTCTCACTAATTTGAAGAGAAAAAACATGCACTTGAGTATGGGTTTCAGAAAGACAGGCATCTATAAGACAGAGGATGAGTAGCAGTAGTATGTTATTTTGTAAGCCTTTTCCCACACCCTAGAAGTCTGTAGTGTCTGTAAGTCCACCAAAGACATGAATCTAAAAATCTCTCCTTATACAAATTTCTCCTTCAGGAAAGAAGGAAGTTTGGGCACACGACTGCTTTAAGACGCAACTTTCTTTAACTACCAACAGATAGAGAAACAGATGTTAGCATGCAATTGCTTCATACCTTGAAGACACAGAATTACAAACATAAGAGCACAAGAAATGCTTCCAGCATCCAGACAGTGATGGTAATCAAGAGGTCTCATAGTCATCATGCATAGATTACTGTGCAGGTAAATGTACACATAGTCACAGCATATTGAAAGAAGAGCTAAAACAGCTCAGGCACTTATCTTTTACCAGGGCATGATACTTGTATAAATTATAATATGCACATGCAGAGAACAAAATAAGAATGGATCTGTAAGCTGTAGAGTGGCCTCTGGACACACAATAGTTCTAGCAAAAATTCTAGATTCTCAACCCTTGCCCACCTTGGTCACTCCCTGAAAACACTGCAGTGAAGTCTGCTGAGTGCTGTTGCTACTATTTAAAATTGAATACAATAAAATTAAATACATCCATATGTAAATAAACATATATAAAATGAAATAAGCAGCATAAAATCACAAAACTTCTTTGCATAAAACCCACAGTATTAGAATGAACAATTTGTTTGTGTACTTGTACAGGGATTAGAGGTGCTGGATTAAGAAACTGGGCTACCTAAATACTATTTGTTGCCCTTTCACATCCTTCTGATGTCACCCCAGCCAAAGCATCTCCAGAGGGTAAACTGTACCCCTCTAAGAGAAGCGCCTTTTTGAGATGGGATTAATCAATTCTGAAGGGGTGTTTCTCTAGGAGGACTACAGAAGGAGCCTACATAAAGCAGGCTTAGACCAGATGCTTAACTTCTACATGGCTGAAGTTAAGTGAGATGAATTCCTTTTCTGTATTAGTTTGTGTCTGCTTGGAAAGCTGAAGATAATGACACTTCACTCTCTTTGAGTGCTCAAGTGAAGAATACTAGTGTAGGTATTACAGTAAAAATATTTTTGAGAAGTAGAAGGGTTTCTGGAAGAAATGAGTCTGAAATGAATCAACCCACAGTTTCACAAGGCTTAGGGAATCCATTTCAATTGGAGGAGAAACTGCACGAATGATCCAAAGGATTATTTTAAATATCATTGAGGTATAAGGAAATTCATCCTACTTAGCAAACATCTTAATGTTCACCTCCTTGAAAACAAGAATGGTTGGCTGTAAATGCAGCCATAGACAGATCACTTGTGCCAAGGTTTCCAGTGTAATAAAAATATACCAAGTATTGCAGGATAATAGGAAGCAAAGACTATCATCATTTTGTAGAGGAGCCTTAGAATGATTCTCATCAGGTTGAAATGATTGGGCATTGCACCAACATGCACGCTTATTAGTGACAGTAGTTATGGGTATATAGATCTTAAAACAAAAATCAATCAAACAAAGAAAAAGCATTGCTAACCTCATTTGCAGAAAAAGATAAAAAGTCTGTTTGTGTGCTTCTCCATGGATACCATGTCCCAGACCTTCTTCCTCAGTCTCTGTAGAGTCCAACTTTTCTTTTTCCTCTTAGCCAAAAGGCCACAATGTACTCCACTAGAGGTTCAAATTTCAGCAGCCATTTATCAAACAATTTACCACATTTATTTGACAAATCAAATGGAATGAGAGAAAGGGGCTTTGAATCTCAAGCTTCATTTCAACCTACGGTGTTGTTGAGGCAGATGGTTAGTAACCGCTTTTGAAAGTATTAGTGATTTTGCACTAAACAGAACTATTGTCCTTGGAACATGATTCTAGGGCATTTCCTGCACTTCAAGAATTTAACTTTTGATTTCAGGTGGTTTTCTTAAAAGTTTATTCCCTTCTGTAGTGTCAGGTATAGAATGGACGTAATTCTGCAGAAAACAAAGTCTACTGGACCTTTCCAATTGAAATACTTCTTGCCACTGATGCTATTTTAATATAATAATCTAAACTAAATTGTTTATTAAGAACACCAAACCTCTGAAACCTTTCACCAACTCAGCAAATAGCCCTTCATCCCAAAAAGAGAGTACCCGGGCTCCACACTGGGGAGAAGACAAGGTTTGCTTCATACCAGAGGACTCTGCTGAATACAGGGCATGAGAGATGAATATTCTTGACCAAATGCAAGCATGTGACTGTGCCCACTGAGTCAACTTCCACCAGCTCAATCCCTCTAAATAACCCCGTGCAGGACTTTATCTTCTCCCTGCTGTGCAATATCACCCCTTAGCTTAAACCTCAATAAGCAGAGTTTAAGCCAAGACATATTGCTGCAATTTGGGCACTTAAAAATCAAGCTCCACTCAGCTGCTGGGAGTAAAGTGGGTCAGCCACCTCATGTTTACTGTCTCATTTCCTTAAAAATTTATGAACCATGTGATATTCTCTTAAGTAACTTTTGAAAGAAGGTGAAATGAAACTGTGAATCTGAGGGGTATTTGGCTGTCCTCACACTTTGAAAGTAAAGGTGAGCAAGGGGTCTTGATAAGTTTGGGAATATTTACCATTCTATCCAATTCCATCCTTTATTTACCACTTCCTAAATTAAGCTTTACAAAACCGGAGTCCACTTTCCTGCTCATTTTCCCCCAAATACCTATTATTGCAAGCCATGAACAGCTCTTCTTGGTGGAGGGAGTTCAATGGCAGATGGGCAGAAAGGAAACTGATTTGTTTTGGAGCAGCTGAGTCTCAAGCTACCAGTGTTTTAACCTTCTGCTTTTGATATGGGTTGACCCAAGCCAACAAACAAGCACTTACACAGCTGCTCGCCCACTCACCTTCTCCCAGTGGGAAGGGAAGAGAATAGGAAGAGCAAAAGCAAGAAAACTCACGGTTTGAGATTATGATAGTATAATAGGTGAAGAAAAACAACAACAACAACAACAGCAAAACAAAGACAATAATTCATCACCTCCCACAAGCAAACCAATGCCTAGCCAGGCTCCAAGTAACAGCCACCTCAGAAGCCAAAAAAATAAATCTCATTTTCCTCTACTAAGGCTTTTTGCTGAGTATGGCTGTCCTGCCTCTGCCCTCTCCTAATCTCCTGTCTCCCTCCAGAGAACTTGCTGGGGCCAAAGTCTGCAAGCGCTGTTCAGTCATGGCCAAAACACTGGTGTGCTATAAACATTGTTTTAGCCACTACCAACACAGAGCACTACATAGGGACTCCTATAAAGAAGGCTAACATCATCCCAGCCAGACCTAGTATAGCTACTGATGGGCTGAAGAAGTCACATAACATGGTCTCACCATGGGATACCGTGAAAACAAACACTGTTTTGCTTGTGATAGAACAGTCCTTCCTGTCTGCCTACAGAGGCCATATCTGAGTTCTCCAAAATACAGGACCCTTCCATGGTCTGTGGCTGCTGAAGACCTTAGCTATGTTTCTTCCACCTCCTTTGAGTAGGGATGTTGCAAGGGACCACTGGCATATAAGATAGTACACTCATGGTGGGGGGGAGATGGTCTCTAACCACCCCTCCTCTCATGTAAGCTCTCATGACCTAAAGGTGGCTGAAATGTTGGGAATTTTATTTTTGATATAATGGCCAGAGTGCTCATGGCTAACACTGCTCCTGTTAGAGCGGCATCTGGGGTTCTGAAATGCCAGAGCACAGCCACCACAGTGGGGATCTTGGCATGGGGAAGAAGAAGGGTGAGAAAAGAAAAACATATAGAAAAAGCTGCGCGCTCAACTGCCTTCTCACAGCTCAAGACGTAAGGCTCTTTCACCACCTCTCAGCTCATTCTAACAAACTGGCTTCAAACTATTCAGTAAGTCCCTCCAAATCGTACCATAACCACTAGAGAGGTAAGATGGACTCTATCTTTCACATTTTCATACAGGTTTTCAAACAGGAAGGTTGTTAGGTTGATCAAGAAGTATTTGTGGTCAACTTTTTTTTTTTTTTTTTTTTTTTTTTTTTTTTTTTTGTGAAAAATAGGTTGTCAAACACATCAGCCTAATTATACAGGTCCTGTTTCTGCCAAGATATAATTAACAGCCTCACAGTGATATTAAGTGCTGTGAGAGTTCATTCTGAAATGAAACTTGGCCTGAAAGACCCTTATCCAGGGGTGTTATTTTTGCAATATGCTTTATAATAGGATAATTATAATAACTCTGAAAGAGTATTTTAAATACATTTTATATGGCCTGTCTATTCCTAGCCTAGAAGTACTACACTTTCAATACATGGATATCTGTTACTTCCAGTGCCATAATTTGGGGTGGCCACTGTTGTTTAGACCTTTATTTAATGATTGAGGGACAGGATCAAGGGGCAAAATATACCTGCAGGAAATTAAGCGAAACCCGAGGCAGAATGGGATGCCCTCTCCTTTCTTGCCCTCAGCTTGATGCTAGCTCTAAGCAGCTAATTAAAGGCATGTCTTCACAGCCATGAGACAGCAATGCAGGGCAGAGCATGGACCCGAAGTATCCCCCTGTGCTGGAGCTAACACACTGTTGCCTTGCCTCGCTCATTGCTGGGAGCACGTAAATGTGGCTCAAAGAGTGGGGCTGTGGGGTCAGGCAGCTCCCAACGTGAGATGACGAGGTGACATCTGGGGGACCATTCCAGCTCTGCATGTCTACGTGTGTTTGGTTCTGTGCAGCACATGGCTTGGAGGCTCAAGTCCTGTTTGGTGCCTCTGCTACTACTAATAAATTGAGTTATGGTGCCACTATCCTGCCTGTTTGGTGCCTTGGCATACCACAATGGTACGAAGTCACCTGGACCCCCCACACCCTGCCCTGCACCAGTAGAGTGATACCCAGTTAGCTGGGTACCTTCCCAGCTGGCTGCTCCAAAACAGAACAAAACAAAAAGTAACACCTCTCAATCTGGCTCACTTCTTAATCAACAAATAATGGCAAACTGAGGGCAATTTCAGCCCTACTTAAGAGGAGAGCAAAGAATTTCCTTTGCCAGCCAAAAGGATTTATAAGTCAGTATTAAACTATGAGCCATTTACAAAAAGATAAACTCAGGCATTTCATTCCCTATCTGGAGAACTGAATAAGGTAAAGAAGCTGAAATTAATCTGCATTTATCATCTTCTGGTATTAGGGCTGACAGGGTAACCTGCTCTTATGTAATTGAACTAATAGCTGTGGTTTATTAACATCATTAAATCAATGCTGCCTAGTAAACTTTCGTTTTATCTCACATCATCCTGTCTGCCCTGAAGAAAAGAAGCGGTTTCCTAGAAGCGCATCCTTCCACATCATACATGAATCAGGCGACAGGCACTGACACGGGCTGATCCAGGGCGCTGCACTGATCATTTTAATGGTGGGGAAGCAGCACAGATTGCAGTTCTTGATGAACAGCGTAACAGCTATCGCTGTGCTGCTGCACTTTGGCTGGCAATGGCTGCAAGCAATCCCTGGCAGTACAGATACCCCCCAATTCACAGCACTGCTCGTTAATCTTGCAGAGTGGAGATAGAGCTGTAACTAAGGAAAAGTGCAGCTTGATCTGCTTTGCCATGGGGTGTCTCAAAGCAAATGAAGATTTTTCTATTTATTGGCTTGTTTGATGGTATAGGATTATAAGGGGAAAGCGCCTGCTTGTGTTGTGCCTCTGCCACTGTGATGAGGCTGCAGTTTGTGAGGCTGAAATTTGCACAGACTACATTATTAAAGGAGATGCTACATCAGGAAAGAGGCCTGGGTACACTTGGGGCACTGCAAGACGCACTCAAATAAATATCAAGGAGAAGAGAAATGAAAATACAGACCTGAGAAGCGCTTGTCCTCTTTTTGTTTGTTGCTTGAGGTCTGATGGATTGTTCCCCTAACCATTCACATTTATATCTGGAGCAGCAATAGGTGAAGAGAGATCCTCAGATCTTGCTGATGCCACTGTTTTCCAGACATAAATGTTCCTGCTGCCAAGAAATACTCTTCTACATCCCCCATGCTTAGGCTGACTTCTGTTTGTTTGTTTTTTATAGTTGCCAAATATTTACTTCCTCGACAAGGGATACCATACAAAGGGCATGTAGGTACAGACCAATGTAAAGAAGTGATAGCATGTAGAAATAAAAGAGCGTGAAAATAACTAAAATAACTGTGCAAACCATGAGTGTGGTTATATCAGTTCCAACATAGATACATCTAGCTGTATCCCAACATGAAAATCATCAACATCTGTATCACCAACATCTGTGGGGACTGCCAGAGCTTTGTCAGAGGGGAACACATGTTCCTGGAGGAATTCATTGCGTCCCACCTCTGGCTCTGGTGGGAGGTGCAGCAGCCCATGCTCCTCGGTTGCAGATGCTGTTTCTCTTATCGCCCTATGTGTGTTCATAGCTGTAGTCATTTCATGCATTACAAAGCTGCCAGTCACTAGGGAATATATTTTCAGCAACAGACCCAGAACACTTCCTCATTCTAAATATTCAGTGTTGTGTCAGTGAAATGCAGTAATTGTGACCAGGCAGTACTGCCCTGAATGCCCCTTGCAAGGAACGCCACCAATAACTGTTTACCAGTTTATTTGTTGTGATGTTTTTCTCCACCCTTAGCAGTGAACTCCAGGCACCAGTCAATACCTTGTTATGTTGCTGCACATTATACACACAAGCACAGTTGCTTCAGTGATACGGCTTAATATAAAAGCGCTAATGCACTGTGAAGCCTTTTCTTCTGATGACCACAATAATGACAAAGAGCGAAATTATGCCAAACAAAATGCCATCTACACTAGCCTTGACAATTTTTTTTTTTTTTTTCATGTCAGTTACTTTGATTAAAGGTTTTCCAGTGGAACTGCTGCCAGCTCTTTTGTTCTCTGAAACAGCTAATATTGATATAACCTAAAAATGCCTCTTCTGTAAAGTGTGATGCTAGCTCAAAAGCCTAAACTTAGGGCAGCCCAATGAGACAAGCTTCTCTGTTTCTCATCCTGGTCAAACTAGAGTTTTAGAACATGAACATGCTTAATGACCTTGCTGAATCAATGCCTAACTTGCCTGATACACAGAAGAGCTTGTCCTCCCTTTCTGTTGACTGGCCCATCTTTCTCCATGGGTCTGATGCTGTGGCCCTGTGAAGTTATCTTCATACAGAAACATTTATTATTTTTTTTCAAATATTATGGCTTACACCTTCAGAAGATGACAAATTCCATATAAAATTAATTTCAGTCCCCAAACTAGAATTAACATCAAATAAGTTCTTGTGTCCCATTGGTGTAATAAAAAGTTAAAGTACATATATTTGTTGTTGCATGCTGAGCAGTGACAAGTGTCTCAATGCCAAATCAGAAGTGGCTTAATTCCTTTTGGATGTATTTGCTTTTCACTGGAGAATAACTTTTCTTTCTATACATTGTCTTCATTAGCTATGATGATTTTTAGGTATGTCTTACTTGGAGAAGGATATTCCCATTTTAAAATAATGTATCCTGTTGATTTCCTCCTTTCTTCCTTTCTTTCATTTTTTCTGTTTTTGCCCCTAAGCATATCACTGATGGAAAACGTGTTTGTGAGCAGGTCTTTCAAGTCAGCTGAGGGCCGCTGTAGCACTGTGAAAAGTGAAGGCTGCATTGACTCAATAGCCAATTTAGGAAATAATCTTTATTATTGACTGCCCCTGGTGTCTCCATGCATGGTGTATGTGCCCATGTGTATTTTCTACACGGCTTGGTGCTCTCTGTGTGCCACCTGCAGGCTGAAGACACCAACTCACCTCATGGGACTGCTCCTGAGGTGCAGAGGGAAGACCTTGCAGTACTCAGTAACTGCCTTGGGTTTCTTTTAAATCCAAAATTAAAGCAAGGCCCAAGAGCAGAATGCACCCTACAAATTCAGGTTCAAAGGCAGTTCCCCTCTCTTTCTGCATTATCCCCTATGTGGGTAAACCGTTGATTCTTCCTTTTATAACAGATATAAATTTAAATTAATCCAATTTTCATTGGGTCATATCCCAGAGCAACAAGTCCGCTTTCCATGCTGCTCACATTTGCATGGCTTTGTCTTTCACCAGAAGGAAAGAGAAGGAAAGAAATCCACTATTCCTTTGCCAGCTACTATACAATTCGCCCTGTGGAACAGTTTCCACAGAGTAGATTTCAGAGTGGAAAAGTTGGCTGGTAGTGAATAGTAAGGTTGTTCATTAAGGAAAATTCTAGTAGAGAAGGCTTGTGCCCGGATTTAATGAAAAGTTAATGCAACACATGGAACATCCCTCTGATCTGCAGCTCATTTTGAACAGAAGCTGAACCCAGACAGTTACATCTGAGGTTTTTGATAAATGTTTCATGTTAATTTGTGCATAACCCCAGAACTAGAAGGCAGCAGGGCACCTAGCAGTTAAACTGTGAGGTGCACAGAGGGAATCAGGACAGTAGGTAGGCAGAAGTGTGCCTTAATGTTTTTGAATGAGAAACAAGACACCAATAAGAAGGTGAAAATTAGGGCTTTTTTTTTTTTTTTTTTTTTTTTTTTTTTAATGCATGTATGGTTTCTTGGCTATGAGCTATTACCTCTAAGTAAATAAGGTAGTAATTAGTTGAAGGAAAGTCTAATATAATTAAAATACATCAAAGAAAGTGATCCCATTTATGGTATTGCTACTACCAGATTAGTACTAAAATGTTGGCTAAATCATTTTGCAGCTTGCAGTGGTATCGATGTTAAGTCTG
The DNA here is from genome assembly GCF_964211825.1 of Aythya ferina. NCBI lineage: Eukaryota > Metazoa > Chordata > Aves > Anseriformes > Anatidae > Aythya > Aythya ferina. The sequence goes on along the minus strand of NC_140296.1, from coordinate 90,671,587 downwards.
GCCTGCAAATAAGTCAGTGTAGTACAGAAACTAATGTGTGTAACACAGCTCAATCCTCATTTTGGTAGTAAATACATCAGAAACTCAGTTTGCTATAGTTGGTTGCCATCCGGAGTTGGGAGGGAGGGGTGGATCTCTAATGCTATCAAATGCTCAGATACTGAAAATCAAAGAGGCATTACAATTGAATTTGTTCTAAAACTTATACCGTCATGTAACATAACCCAAACCAAACTGTAATGATGGATGCTTAAGAGTTTACAACTGCTTTTTCAGCTATGAGTAAATTATAAATGCTTGTTTCTTTTCCACATTATGTAGTTAATGAGACTCAGTCTGCTTGAAAATAAGCTTGTCTATTTAAAAAGTCAGGGTATGTGTGAAACACAAATGGGGAACCAACAGGCTCATGGCTCTGGAAATAACACCTCCTGACAGCCCTGGGATAGAGCACTGCTTTAGCTGGGAGAAGCCAGTCAGACTTGCTTATGCAACATAATATGCCCTGGCTGCCCTAGCGTGTGAGGGACTTTCCCCCCACCAACACCACTGAAAGAGCTCTCTATTAATAACATACTTCCCAGTAGTCTTGCTCCTCCCTATGTCTTACAGTTGTGCCATATCTCAAGCACATCAGATGCATCTTTTCTCAAATAGACTGAGTAAAACTCTGTCATTTGTTGACTGTAATTAGCCAGGAAATTGCACGAAGTGCTGAGCTGATGGAAAGCAACAATGCCAACTACAAAACCTGGTGAAATGTTAGTCTCCAGTTTTAACATAGCATAAAAGAACACCTTGAGTTCATACAGGCTCTTTTTGGACATGTTAGAGATGCTTCCAGAATAAAATGACTGCTGATTTAGAAAGGAGAGAGTTCCAGATGTAGAATAAAGGCATTATGGCTGCATATTTCTCTAGTCTACATAAAGTGCATATGTAGACTTGCCAGGCTCCCTTTCCACTGTTGGCTTGTCTTTGATAAAACCAACACTTGGGTTGGTGGACACATACTGTATATTTAAAGGTTAAAAAGTAAAACCTGAAATTAATCAAAGGACAAGCCGAGCCAGAGGTGGCTACCTTGTAAGTGAGGCTGGACCTGCTCAGCAGCACTCTGCAACTTGCCCAGGAGCACTGCTCCAGAGGCTTCCCCTGAATTCCTCTTCCCTGAGCACCACATGCTGCAGGGCTCTGAGCTGCCTCTTGGGCAGAACAGGCAGGTACCTGATTTTTTGTTTTCTCTTCTCTCCTTTTTCTTAAAATTCTCTATTGCCTGCTGGCAATTATTTGCTGCTTCCAGACAGGCTTTGTAAAGCCACGATACCACAGGGGAGTCGTTGGTAGAACAGCCCTAGAAGTGTTGCTGACCTGATTGCAAAGTATCACATTAACCGAACAGAACTTTTTTTTTTTTTTTTTTTTTTTTTTTTTTTTTTTTTTTTTCCCTTTCTCAGCCTACTAGCTAGGTTTCTGCTCAATCACTCCATGTGTGTGGGAGAGAAATCCAGACACTGCTGCATTACTCACTGGCCTGAATAGGGAAAGCATTTCCATATGTTTTTCCTAATGTGTGTATACACAATACAAACTGAACTTTTAAATCACATGCTTTAAATTTCTAATAGTGACAAAGGGATCAGAACTAGGCTGTTTCTGTCACAGAGGTAAAAAACGTCTTTTAGCTTACTGACATTTAATTTTTTCCTTGGTTTTCAGGCCAACATTTCTGATGGATACATCAACCTAGATAAAGGAGATTATTACAGCCAAGTTAGCACAAATCACAAATCTGCTGAGGCTTGAAAGCACTATTGTGGTCTCTCTTCTTTTGTTTCACTCCCTCATTTCAAGTAAATATTATTGTAGTGTGGATTCATGGCCTGTTTTATTTAACTGTGATATCAGATGCCTGAGACTCAAATGCCATCAAGCCATTCATATATAGTTATCCTAAACACAAAGCAAGCATTGTACACTCTAAATGAATGTGTTTAATTACCTTCAACCCATTTGAATAAAGCTGTACCACATGACTGGCAATGAATTTCTCACTAATTCTGACTTGCTTGCGATGATGCTAAGAAGCACTGCTGCTGTGCTGATAATTTCATGTGGGACTTGTGTTCCCAGTCCAAGGGGATGGTGAAGGCTGAAGTGTGGAGGAACTGGGCTTCTATGCCTTTTGGTGCTGCTCTTAGGTGGGATACATGAGAGAAGTTACCAGAAACTACTTAACATCCCTAGTCCAAAACCTGAAAGAAAGAGCCACAGGGTGACACAGAGGACAACAAAGAGTCTGTCAGCTAATGACACACAGAGCAGCTGGTGGCACATAAGGAACATACACTGGTGAGGAGCCACCCTGGAGTTTCTACCACACCAAGTGCGTGACCCTGACACTGGGAGAGCTGTCATGGGAGTCATCACAATGATCAGGATCAGTCCTGCCAGCAGGGAGTCAGGCAAGGGCACAGATGGTCTTTGAAGTGGGGAGACATTTTGTGGAGGAGACTAGAAGGAGGATGGAAGAGAAAGTGTCTTCTGTATGGGAAAGAGGGGTAGGAGAAAGCAGGAAACGTGTGGAAGGAGACTTCACTAATTCAAGGGACATGAGGTTAGGAAGTTGGAGGGGACATCCAGAAAAGAGGGAAAGGAAAAGAAGAGAAAGTCTGTTAGAGCTGGAGTCTTGAAAAGAATTGCTGGTTGTAAGGCATCAAGACATCTTGAAGGAGATAATTACTCAGGTAAGTGACAGCCTTATAGATGAAATCCCTTTTTTCCAGGAAAAAAAATGGCCACTGGAAACATATATTACCTACATAGAAAGAGTGCATTTGATTTATTTGAAAAGTAAACAGAAAGGACAATTATGCTGAATGACTTAGAGGTGTTACTCAGGGTGAAGATGGAACAAAACTTAGTTTTTCAGTATACGAAAGACCAAAACTGCATGGTAGTCTAGCACAGATCTTGGTGATGAAATGGCTTTCAAGGAACTGTTTTTCATTGTGTATGGTGCAAAGGCAACGCCACAGGACATGGAGACATTAACTATGTATAAATATATATTAAAAAATGTTTTTTGAGAGATGATAAGTATTCAGTTTGGAGAAAATGGGTTGTGGAATACTAAAGGAAGTGAGCTAGCCCTGAAAGCAACTGCTAGACCTAACCAGGCTGAGACTGCATGGCCAGCAGCCTGTGAGATGGCCTCACTTCTAATCCGAGCATCACTCACGTGAAACCTTCTGAACCCATAATTTAAAAAACAGCCTTCAAATGGGCACTTGGGGGCAGTGGTTGCTTGGCTGTAAGTGAGGCAGAAACAGTGCCTGATTGTCAGTCTGGAATTGTGTGAATGCTACCATAAGCAAATAACCATAATGAGAAGGCAGCATGGGCCAAACCACAATCTCTCCAGGTCTCAGAAGGCTTCACTTTGCGGAAACATATTCATGTTCTGTCATGGTGCTGAATTATGAAGTGATTCTTTGATTTTAACTGGTCCTTCATTTCTGAGGGAAGCATGTGGCCATGAAAGGGCTCAAAAAAAAAAAAAAAAAAAAAAAAAAAAAAAAAAAGTTAAGGTGGTCCTTCAGAATCTGTCTCTTCCTGTTTATTTATTAGCTACACTCTAGCTGTGCATGTTTTTTTTGTTTTGTTTTGTTTTGTTTTTTCAATAAAGGAGAAGACTGAGCCATGAGAAGCCTGCAGGTGACATCTGTGCCAGGACCTTCCCTAGAGGATGCTAGGGCGGATGTTCTTGGCTTTTTACTGTCTCCTTCTGAACACGCTATTTAGTGCCAACTCCTTTAGCATCATTGTGCTAAATTGTTGTTGAACTGTATCTCCATAAGGCCAGCAAACACCAAGGAGTAGACAACATTGTGCTTTCATGTATTCTCCTCATAAAAGAAGTCCCAGCAGATAGATAGAATGAAAAAAGAGAGGGATTCAAACCTTGCTAAGTCATAACAAAGTCCTCTGGAATGTGATACAGCCAAGACTGCGGTAGTTCTTCTGCATGACTTTTCCTTTCCACAGGAAAAAAATGCACTTGGCATGTTTTTTGTGGGCAGCAGTAAGATGCCCACAGATGTGTACAGACAGATATGACCCACTCCCTGCCTCCACCTTACCCTAAGACAGCTGGCAACAAGCGATTTTTGATCTTCAAAGCCATCTATCTGGGCAAACATAATTCTCTGCCAGGAGAAAATACCTTTACTTTCAGCAAGGTTTCTTTAGCAAAGGGGCCAAGATGTAAATAAGAAGTGTTCAGCCCTACAATAACAGAGGGATGATATGATAGTTGTTCGGGTTTCTTTAAAAATTTGTAAAATTTAAACAGTAAAAATGTTAGGATTTTATCACAACATTTTATGAATTATAATATGAAAGTTCAAAAGGACAACTAAAAAAAATGTCAAGGCCCCATTCTTCAGAATTAATCTGAGGAAGCAAAAGCAACCCAGCAGATGATTTCTATGCTAGAGTTGTGCATAAAATAAATGTTCCCATCAGAAATTGGGGATTAAAGTGAACACTTCAAGTCTTAGTGATAAAAAATGGGGAGAAAAGATTTATGGCATTTTATATTTTGTTATTTAAGAAATAGTTAATTAAGTCTATTAACATAAAACAAAACTCTTTGGTAACATTATATTAAGCTTGGAATACTTTATGCACAAATCAAGGCTGCAGATTTTATGCATAATTAATTTTTGTAATGTTCCAGTTAATGGCCCTCTTGGCTCATCAGCCAAGCAAGGAAGTGCACCATGTCACAGAAAACTATGTAGACAATAGATAAACTCATCCCTTTGGAGGTCTTCCTGACATGAATCCTTATGGTACCATGAGCTTTCTGTTCTCCAGCAGATGTCTAACAGGAGAGTAGCTGGAGGTATCTCACCTCACTTTGGAGACTGTACAGAAGGCAGAAATGAAGTATGGTCCCACCAGGAAGGCTGTAGGACCTGGCTCCACCTGCACCAGTACTCTGATGATGTTGCTCTTTAGAGGCAGATCAAAATAGAGACATCAACAGTGCTAAAGGATAACCAAACATCCAGCTCAAACGCTATTATTTTCCACAGGCTTTGCAGCAAATTAAAATAGGAGCCCTGTATATCTACTCTGATAACTCTAAGTGCTATAATTCTTGCAAGGTTCATTTTATTTTACCTTCACAATTTCTGAATGACAGAAAAAATGAGCATTCCCGTTGGTCAACCAGTTCAGCACATTCCTCAACAGACAGCTGGAAATGAAAGGCCACAGCCTAATCTCAGTAAATTCAATAGAGACTGACATCATGGGGATCGGTGTTGAATCTACATATGTGTTGCCAGAGGTAGATCTGGGAACCGGATACAAAAGCATGGAAAGTTTGTAGATATTCAGCTATTGTCTATCACTACTTGTTAATAAAACCGAAAGAATAAGAGAAAAAATGTTTCTGAAGTAATCCTGTTTTGTTGGTAGAAGAATTATAGATGCATAATTAATAATACATATTGCAGAATTAATAGTCTATAGTACCCTCGTCGGAAAATGGTAGCGAAGATTTGGATTTCACCACAGTTCTTCATTGTCCCAAGCAGGTCATTCACCTGTCTGCATTGTGAGATTAACTTTTCTCAATTAATGCTAATATCAGTTCTTTTTGTTCTAATCAGACTCTTCCAAAAGAGCAATAAGCAATGTGGGATTAGCATTAATAAGAAAAAAAGAAAAACAAGCATATTATGCCTGCTGGGCTTTTGCTGCTAGAGTTCCACTTCCACCTACGCTATTAATAAGGCTCTGGGTGAAATTGGCTTCTTTGATGATGGAAAAAAATAGTCATGTACTTCTAAAGGATATTTTTTTCCCCATGCAGAAACTGTTATAACCAGAACAACTGTGTGGATGCAGTGAAAGGCAAATGTCAGAGGATGAATCTTTTCCTCTCAAATCATTTAACATTGACAGTGCCAATGCAAATAGTCATCCAAGAGAAGTAAAAATTGCAAAAAAAACCTGCCTACCACAGTAGCCTGAAGGCCTTCACTTTGTAGTATGTCAGCTGCATGGAGATCACAGATAAGAGTCCAGAGGAGCACAGATTATGAAGCGCAAGGGCCACATTACATTTAAGTCCCCCCTCTCCCTCTTTGCCTCAACCAGAAGCTAAAGAACCTGTTCTGAGTGCATTACAGCCAATTTCTAGTTATGGCTTTGTCTGTCACAGAAAGCATGAATTTAATCCCTTATGGGTGGCAAGGGTTTGTTGACTGAAGACAGCTTTGAGGAACAGAGCACTCAGCCGTTTTGTGTGTTGATGTTTCATGCCTGGATAGGGAAGAGATAAAACCACCACAAGGTTGGGTTTTACACAGTGGATGAAAAGCACTAGAGAGGTTTCATTATTACTGTTCTTCAAAAGCTCTGCATAGTGCAGCCTCACAGAGTGTGATGCATTCAAGTCATCGAAAATGAAGAGTTTGGGTATTTCACATAGGGTAAGGCTGTGGAACAGGAAATGAGTGGAATGAGAGACTACTGAGACATGTCCCTATACCTGAGAGGGCTCCATATCAGCCTCATTGGACTGTTTCAAGCAGAGGGTGCTTGAGATAGTGTATGCCAGGTTCACTGTAGAGTACTCAAAAAAGGAAAGGGCAGAGGTTAAGGCTGTGGATAAGGACAGAGCCCTCTACAACCACAGAGTGTTCAGATACTCAGGCAGGATATCATTTCCCCTTTGCTGATCTGCAGCGTACCTGAGGGGGAAAAAATAAATTAAGGGGCAAGGAGGAAAAAATTAAAGTTGTTTCAGAAAGCAAAGACCAGTGCATATTTCTCCTAAGCAAAAATACTGCTCGCAGACCATAGGTGAAAGCATGGTGACTATTTGTGAGCAGTGCTGTTGGGCCAGGGCCTGGGGGCCGTGCCTTTAGGTTCAAATTAGATTTTCCATCCCATTTTCTCATGTCCTCTCCATGGTCACGTAGGTAAAACCACAGAGTGGCATGTGGTGTGTACCCAGTCTATTGTCTTCCTTGCACAGAAGGATGCTTACCCCAATAGCTGAGACACTGGTTTGTACAGGTAGGGAGGAAAATAAGCTCTTTTTATGGTGGTGGACTTCTTCAGAAAGTTTCTCAGCAGCCAATACGCAGGCCTGTAGGGAAGAGCAGACTTTATTTGTACTGCCAGAGTTGTTTAGCCAATTCATCCACTGTGGGTTTCTCATGGTATTGCCAGATCATTACTGCCAATGAGCTGGCATATGATGATAGTGTACTCCATTAAAACTTCTGTGAAGTCATGTACACTTGACTTCATCTGGATCTGTGAATATTTGTTTGTAGTCTAGGTTCGTATAAGTCACCTGCCATACAGCTAATTCCCTCAGGTACTGGAGTCCTTTCTCCATAGCGGTCCACTTGCCCGGTAGACATACAAGTTCTTCCTTGAAGGGATACCTTTCCTTCACAGCTGTCAGGAAACCTTCCATAGGCCATAGCCTGGTGCTCCATTTCCAGTTGTTCTGTCTATGTCTGCATCTCTAGCAAGGGATCCCAGCCACATAGCTTTCCCTGCCCTCTAATTCCAGACTATTGGCTCCAGTTTCACAGCACCAGAGCAGCCAGGTGACAAGGTGCTCACCTATACCATGACCAAAGTCTTTTTGCACATCTTGTAGCTCACACTGCTATAGGTTTTGGGTAGTTACTGTTGTTTTTTCGACATCTTCACCCTTCTGTTCCCTACTGTTGTTTTTGTGACATTTTCATCCTCCTGTTCCTCTGATAGCCCGACCTTGTCTTCTCCATACCTAGTCTTAGCATGAGTTTCTCTGTGTTCTCAACAATCTGACTCTCTAAACCATTTTTTCATCTTGGTTATGGGTGAAAGTGACACTGGTACAGTTTGCTTCCCTGGCTCAGCCTTGGGGCACATTTTAGGACTTGGAGTGGCTGCTGGGCCTGTCTCAGGGGTTGAAGTCACTGGGGTTATATTGGCATCAAACACAGCTTGGTAAGCATAGGTCAAGCCCCAGCACACTACAGTGATTTGTATATGTCTGGTACTGCCAGAGCAATGACACACCTTTTTCAGGCACCCTACCATTTCTTTTTTTTTTTTTTCCCCCCCCAGTTGTTGAGGGATGAATTTCCAAAGCACTGCAGATGCCCGCTGCTTTAGATGCCTGTCCATACCCTTCCATTCTCCCTGCCATGCATAACTATCCTGCCTTTGGACAGATCTCTGGATGACACTCTTAAGTAGCTGTTTAACCTTAGACAAAACCTGAAGTGCATTCAGAAGACATAATAAGAACATGCTGATCTGAACATCCCAAGGATATTCAAAGTTATGGTAGCTTTCCAAAATTCACCTGGAGGAAAAGAAATGGAGAGTGAACAAGTAGGGAAAAAACATCTTCCCCTGACCCTACCTCAGAAACTATTAACAACACCTTTCATGCTTTTTCTTCAGGGAACCAGCCTATGGAAGGGTCAGGGGGAGACATCCAACAATGATTTCTTTCCTTCAAGTTATCTCCTTGAAGCTATAACTTCTGGTAATTTAAAGGCTTTTGACTTGCATATTGTGAAAGCAGCATTTCTTTTATAAACAGCACATTCTCACAATTTCCATTTAGTGAAAGTAGTGATAATGTCACCATTATCTATCCAAATTTGTTTCTACTTACCAAAATCTGAGTTCACATTCAGGCATCATTTTCACACAGCCTGTTGTTCAATCTTAACAAATACTTAAGAACATTCTTCAAAGTCAGGCTTACCTGTATGCTCTTGAACTTTTAATATATATATATATTTTTTTCCCCTAAGGGCTAGGAAGGGACCTTAGAACCAATATAAGTAACTTCACTAAGAACAGATAAGGTGAAGGAAGCACTCAAACTCCCCAACATTTCAATAAGAGTAGAACCCAGGGACCTGCCAGCTTCTGAACTTGAGTCACTTCCAACAAGCTCACAGTGAAGTAGTACCACCAAGTTTTTACTGTACTGAGAGGACACCACCAATGTAACAAGCTCATAGAGTCTCTAAAACCATTTCACAGAGACAATAGAAAAAGGTAGTAGAAAGCATGAAGGAAAAAAAAAAAAAGCCAGAAAAAGCAGCCTACTAGAGAATAGGGGACTACTAATTCCACTTCACCATGATAGAAAAGCACCCTAGATAGCCTGAGCCTCAAAATCCCCTAGGGAACCAATCTGAGCCCAATTCTTCATGCTTTCTATATAGGAAAGGTCAAATGATCCACACCTGGCAGATTTCAATTAACAAGGGTGGAGCCAAGAGACCTTGTGGAATAGGCTCATCTACCTGGCTTCAATGTTTTAAGGTTAATTGCTCCTTACCACTAATAGAAATAACCTGACAAGGGGCTTAGTGGTTAAAGTTGACCTAATGAATTAACTACAAAAGGTGTAGAAGGGTCATATTTCTGTTAGTCATTCTGTGAGGAAAATTTGTACAGAGCCTGTTAAACAGACATACAAGCAAACAAACTTAAAGGTAAAATTGCTATCAGGTTTTCATCTGTCTAGTCATGACAGATAAAGAATATAGCACTCAGAACTACTTTTCTTGACATTAATGTTATTTAAATTTGTTTTTCTGAGATCTCTTCTTGAAGGCTTGGAATATACTTGGCATTCATATCCTACAGAACTACAGACTTTTATTTAAAGGGAAATTAAGCAAAGACTGAGATGCAATTATGAAACTATTAGGAAAAGTATTTCACTTTTATTAATTATGTAATGAGAAAAAAAAAATCTGAAAGATCAGATACCTATTCTATGGGAACAGGATACCAATCTACTCATATAAATCACTAAGCTTGATCATGGGATAGATTTAACTGAGGCATGAACTAGGAAAAAAGAAGTAAGTGGCAAATTACTGCAAAAAAAGGTTCGTTCTAAGCCAATTGTGTGAAAATGATGACTCTCTCATCAATTTGGCACCTTGTTTGAGTGTTTTGCCATTCTTCTGATGTGGGGAGTATATCATCAAACACACTAAAATCCAGTTAGCTGCTGAAGCACCTGAAAAGCCAGACTGGAGATTGACTAAATCCTTGCCAGAACTTCTTCCACAAGAGATGGAACTGTGGGGTGATCTGTACCTCCAAAAAGTAAAGTTCTGTTTTATGCTCTGTACCAATTAACCTTAGCTTGAATTTCCTCACAGGAGAGTAATTAGCATTTCCATGAATTTGACAGGCATTGTGGTCATGACAGCTGCCAAAGAGCCCTGTGTGTCTAGGAGCTGTTTCAGGCTCCAAAGGCATGCCCTAATCTTGGGACGGTGCTAGGAAGGTTTAGCAAGCCCCCATACACTGCTCAGCTGATCATCCAGGCACTGAGCCCAAGGACAGGGTTTTACTTTCCCTCAATCACCATGATGCTCTTGCAGGCTGTTGACAGCGATGTGCTACTTGTGCGCTGCCCAGCAAGAGCAAAACCAAAGTAGCTCTTCTATTAGGAGAGGGAGGCTCTCTGTGGCCTGGGTATATGGTGAGGTGAATGGAGCCACTTGCCACAGGGAAGACTGTGGTTCAAAATCACCTTGTGATCCATTCCGCAAAGAGCAGTTTATGCACTAATTTTTCCTTTTCCTTTCTTCCATCCCTCCACCTACCTCTCCTGACACAGTCCTATATACTGTAAGCACAATGTTGGTGACAGCAGAGCACACCTAGCAAAAGTCTGGGTGTGAAGAACTGCTGGGAGTCCATGCTACCAAAATCTCTCCAGACCATATGGCCCAGGGTAGCTTCAACCTCTGTAACCATTGCAGTAGTACAGAAAGCCACGGATTGGTTTAGCATGCATTTTATTTCATGCAGCAGTGGCACTACCCTGCTATTTAGCAACTGAAGACAAAGCTGAGCACAGCACAGGCATTTGAGGCTGTACAAGCATTTTATACCTTGAGCTTCTTTCTAGGAAATTCCATGGTGCAGAGGGATCTGCTACACTCAGGTGAGTCACTGAGCAGGTTCCTGGGGGCCAGGCCAAGAATGGGGTTTCTGTTAAAAGCTGCCTTTATGAGAAATATGGAATGTGATAACTGTTTGCCTTGGAATTCCTTCGAAGACTCAGGGCCATGTACACCTGGGGGTGTGTGTGCTCCTAAGCGCTCCCTGGAAAGTGAGACTGGATCATTTTACACCTCTCTGGGCATGCATCTGATTACCATATAGCTTGCAAAACCTATCTGCGGAGCCATGGGCACTTGCTTGTTTCTGTCTCTTCCTCCTGACCCTTCTTATTAACATTTTTGACAGGTTTAGGTTTTTCCCTTAGGAGAGCCTGCAAGAAATGAGTAAATGCTTATGTTGCCACTTTTCGTCTATTTATTTTGGGTGTTTATTTTTGCCTTTTTTTTAGGAGAGACTGTGATGCATAAATAAACTATGACCTGTCATCCCAGAGGGAGGAAATGGGAGACAGTGCACGGAAAATGTTCCTTAGTCTTCCTCCTTCAATTTCAGTAATGACATCATACTAAATGATCAGGCTTTTTCCTGGAATAGATTTTGCTGAATTTTCTTTTAATCATCCCAGGTGTATATCCTCACAGTAAACCTAAAAACAATTTGGGAGACGTATCTTTAAGCCCTGAAGGTCTATATCATACCCCATTTAAACAGCCAATTAAGGTTTAATTTCACTGTAGTTTTCAGATACAAGGCAATCACTGTCTCCTGCAGTGCTGATAAGGACTGCAGCAACAAAGGCTAACACTCCAAGTAGTAATTTAAAGACAGAGAAAGGAGGTGAAAAGAAAAGATTTCCCCCCTTTGAAACCAAGCAATTAAAAGCCTACAGTGGCCATTTCCTGCTGTGACAACTGCTGGGGAAAAAAAAAAAAAAAAAAAAAAAAAAAAGAGAGAGAGATATCCTTAACATATAAACTTTGCTGTCATTTGGGGATGACATTTATTTGTTGTTGATTTTGTGTGATTTATTTGTTTGTTGGAGGGTTTTTTTTTTTTTTTTTTCTGGAGGATTGACTGAGGAGAGTGGGGTTGCTTGCTTACATTAAGGGAGAACAAATAGCAGCAGGGGCAACAAGTACAGAAGCAGTAGAAGTTTCCCCCATGCTGCTCAGCTGATTATTTTAGCACTGACCTGTAAGAAGAGATGCCTTTGAGAAGCCATATAAACTCCTTCCTGAGCATCTCTGCAGCAGAGGCTCAGTTATCAGGCTTCCAGCACTTGCAGTTGAGCAGAGTGTCTGGTGTGTGATGATTTCGTGACGCAGATCACTATCAGTGAGAAGCTAAGATGAAAATTATTTATTTCGTTTCACACAAGATGGGGAATGGAGGCAGGGCTAGAAATAAAGTAAAGTAGTGCAGCTAAATTCAGCAAATTCAAATGGGAACAACTTTGCTGACTTCACCAGAGACCAGTTTCTGATTATGGTATTTGAACCAGACTTCTCCAACTGCATAACACAATGACTCTGTAGAGTCCTAAGTCAGGATTTCACTAATTAAGCCATGTCTGAATATACAAATGTATACACACCAATAAAGTTTAATTTGTTCTATTACATTGGCTTTTCTTATTCACATTTTGAAAAAATAAAGAGAGAAGGAGACACCATAGATTAGATGGATAACATGTGCTGGTCATCTGCAGATATTCTCACAACACATAATAAACTAAAAAAAAAGCCAAGGCTTAAGAGGTTTGACAACATAACTGCAAAGGAATGATCACAATATCAGTGTTAGCTGTTTTCAGTGCATTGAAGGTTACTTCCCCTGTGCTTTCCCAACCATGTTTATAGTACTAGCATCTTCTTTTTCAATATTATTTTTTCTTCCATAAGTACTTGTTGCAAGATCACACCAAAAAGAAAATGAGTGGAAACTGCCCAGATAGAGAAGCAATGAAACCACATATAAAGAATGGGAGTCATCCTATAGACATCCAGCCCAGGCCTCCATCTACTACACCTTGACACCACCTGCAGTCAGTGGAATTTAGATGCTACACCCAGTGTATTCATTGCATCCTAAAATAGATGTTCAAGCAGAGCATGTGAGCTGCTCCATAAATGCATCTGTTTCTATCTCTCTTCTGACTGTAAAGAGCCTACAGAGAGCCATGGTGACTACTGGCTCAGCTGTAGACACCTTAAGGAATTGGGCTCAATGGTCCTTGTGTGTCCCTTCCAGCTCAGGATGTACTATGATTCTAAGTGATATGAGACAAATCCCACCCAGTGTGTCCATCAAATTCTCACTGAAGTACAGAAATGTATTTTGTTTCTTCTTATCCCATTCATTTCTAGTAGATTGTAAATGTTGTTTGTGACAATAGAGCATAAAACATTTTTAGGCACATATGTGACTTCAATTGGCAATGTTTTAAATATATGGTTTGGAATAGACATATTCACAAGTTTTTGCACTCCATACACTGGATGACAGGCAGAATTTGAAAAGCCCAGTGTTGTTTATGGTTTAGGGAAAAAAAATGTCTCTGTGTTTTAAATTTAAAAGATGGAAAGAAAAAGACATGAAAAAAAAAAAAAAAAAAAAAAAAAAAGAATAGAATGATAGTGAAGCAAATTCCATGTATGGAAGCCAAACTTTGCCACTTCACTTCCTTTGGCCACAACACCCCCAGTAAGGCAGTTCAAGGTCACACGCTTTATTGGCATCTTCTTCCTGGCTTTGAAGACCTAGTTTCAGAGGAGAGTGGCTACAGTCAGGCACTGGTGGGGACTTGCCAGACCTGCAGCCTCAGGCAAACACAGACGCTTCTCTGCTCCCCACAGACAGATGCTGCTGGTCAGGCTGGGAAAGGCGGTGGATTTCAAGCACCGGGTCCCTGCTGAGTTAAAGCCATGCTCTGACTTCAGGAGACATTGTGCTGCTGGACGAGCACAGTGGCATCCAGACCAGGATGAATGAACAGTGATGACAGTTCTTGTGGTTCAGGTTGGCCTGTAAATAGCACAAAGATCCTGTAATGTGAGAACTTGGCTATCAAGTACCCACTGATCAAGGAAGCCTTTTCCAGGATTCACCAGTAACCTGTCACCACAGTGACACTTGTAACCACAGAGGCATGGCACTGGGGATGTTCCACGCAGGCACACGTGTGGATATTTTCTCATCACACTACCGAAGCGCTGAGCAACTCATGGTCATTGATTAGGTGTCTAACTTCACAGCAGGCCCTCAGGTGAGGAAAGGACATAATTCTTACTTGTTGATGAAGAGAGAGGATGGGTGCTTTAACTACCAGCCTGAAGCTGTAGGAGAGAGCAGCACTGAATGAAACCATACCCACGTCCAAATGGGGAACATAAGTATTTTCCTTAGACCAGGGCTGGACAGAGGTGTAAGGGTACACAATCGCATAGACAGCACTGGGTTGGAGGGTGGACTGTGGCTAAATTAAGAGAAACAGACTTCAAAGGAAAAATGCTATTTTAAATTGAGGCAGGTATGGAGACAGTGCTCAGAAACCTCAGTCATACAGAAGTCAGACTTCTCCCCCCTGTCTCTATAAGTTTTACTTTAAAATGTTTATAAGTACTTGCACCTGAGAGCTGAGGGTATGGTCCCTGAGTGGTGGTTTTCCAGGGGGGAAATCACTGTTCTCTCTTGCAGGGGCTGGCAGACCCCAGGCTTGGGGTGCCAGGGCAAGGTGGGTTTGGCAGTTCAGCTGCCTCCCTTCCTTTTGTGGATGGGGCATGGGGACCCTGCCATAGCCCACCTGCCTTCTAGCACAGCCCCACCAGTGTCACACTCAGTCAGACCGAGGAAGAGGCTGTAAATAACATGGTGCAAAATCAAGGTTGCTGTAAAGACCATTGGTGTATTGGTTTGGTTGTGGTCACCACAATAAAGAGGTTCCAAGGTGGCCCACCAGAAGAAAAGAAAAAAAAAAAAAAAAGAAAAAAAAAGACAATTCTCATTGACAGCTTGCTTTTTATAGTGGTTATATAAAGTGCTGGAGGCTCAACCAAAAATAATGTGAAAAATATGTCTGTTCTGAACTTGGGGAAAAAGTAGCATTTCCTAAAAAAAAAAAAAAAAAAAGGAAAACAGCAAAGTGAGAACTGAGTACAATCAATTCACATAAATCAAAGGTTTTAATTTTGATTGGAAGCATATCTTTGTGTATGTATATGTGTGTGTTCTACTGAGCCTAAATTGCAACATGAAGGTGCTTTGAACCTCAGAAAATAGCTTTGGCTATGTGAGTATAAGAAAAATGTATTTTCGCAGTTTCAGAAGGAGTGTATCACTGTTCTGGGCAAATATTTTTTAATGAAACACATAAATTAGATTTAAGAGAATAGGAATTTTCTGACTGGGAATATTTAATTAGTAAATTTCCAATCAGCCACTGTGCAAAGCGTAGTTGTAACTCATTGCTCTAGGATCCACATATTAGAGATCATTGTTTGATATTTCTCTGAATCTTGGCACCTCATACCTTTAGTCAAGCATTAAAAGAGGGGAATATGGAGGGGAGTCCGCACTCCACTGCTTCTTCTCCAATTTAGATTGAACTTGTTTTATAAATTTTGTTTGTTTAGACTAAGAGCTAAGGAGTATGTTAAGACATAACTGCCTATTAAGATTAATTCAAACACAAAGTATCATTTTTAAAAGTCTAATTTCTCCATTGCAACAACCACAAAATGCATACAACTACACAGTATATAAATACAAATTTGTCTCAGCATTATCTGTAAGAGCCCCTCCCCCCAGGCTGGCTTCTTGTCACAGGCAAATGCTTAATAGGTTGTGGCTGGAAAATCCCAGGGAAAGCTGGAGATTTTTATGAGATGAGCACTGATTGTGTAGGAGCCTGCAGCTATTGCTGACCTGCCTCTTCGACAGAAAGAGGATTATTACATAAAAGAGTGCTGGAGATATTGTATGAAAAATACATTTTAATTTCTTTCTCAGCAAGAGAACGAGATGGAGAGAAAGGAAATAGGAGCAGGCAGAGGAACTACTTCTGCAACTTGGTTAGGTGGGATTCCTTTATTATTTTTATTGTTATAGTTGTTACATGGAAAGATCATTAGAGGGTCTTATATGGGTGCTCGTGAATATGTACCTAGTCCCACAGCCTCCCTTTATCTTTTCCAGACACATAGAGTTGGTCTTTTGCATACATAAAACCACATATACTCCCACGAGTATATATATTTTTCTGGCTTTTCCTCACGATTTGCCTTCTGCTACTCCCTCCTTACCTATTAGACAGATTGAACTGAAAGAAAGGCTCTATTTGTCTTTCTAATTACTGTGCACATGGAAGGATGTCAGCCCAGGCTCTTCTCCTAATTGTTAGCTGTCTAGGGGGGACTTTTTTGTTGCTGTGCTTCGTGCCAGGGAGCAGCCTGCCTTCCTACCTTGTACTGAAAAGCGCGGAGGAGATACCGTAACCTCAATATCTCTGCCAAGTGTTCTCTGTTCCTTCTCCCCCTTGTTTACAGTGGCACTCACCTGGCAATGGCAGCTGTTTCTGCTCGCTCATTTCCAGCCTCGGGTTCCTCCCCAGCTTCCCCCCTCCATCCTCCCTTCCCCTTGGAGCCCGGTGCTGATTTTGCACTTCCAGCGGCTTGTTCACCTGTAACCATGACAACTGGGATGACATCAGCACCAGGGCTCAACATCACAGTGAGGACTCCAAACCAATTAAATGCTAATAACGCCTTTTTAATTGTGCCTAAAATATTTCTAGTACCAAAAAAAAAAAAAAAAAAAAAAAAAAAAAAAAGGTACAGGGGGATGGGTGAGTAGATGTAGAAGGTGGAGGAAAATTTTTCTTTTCTTGCTGGCTGCCTGCATGATGACAACACCACACTTTCCCCAGGCACCACAGCAGTCTCAGCTGCTGTCAGAAATCATTCTTTCATTTCACCGAAGCAGTCGCCTGAATCCTCAGCACCGCTACGACCAGCTGCAAATGCTTGGGTGGCCACTAATGCCTGCTTCGCAGTTGAGGTGGGCGGAGGGGTGACACCACCACTGCTGCCTTAATTCCTGCTCAATTAGGGAAGCAGGACACAGCTTTGGCACGGCTTTGGCACAGCTTTCCTCAGGCCAAATCCCTGCCCTTGCCTCTCACACATGGCTTGAGCAAGGGTGCTGGCAGGGTGGCAGTGTACTCACCCTGCCTCTGCCATCAAGATGCTGCAGTGGACAGGGACAGAGGATACAGTGTGCCATGGGGACATTGCCTTGGGCCTCTTCCAGAAGGGCTTAAAATGGGCCTGCTGACTTGTCAGGGGAGCAAGGATTAGAGGCATGGGTTGCTCAGCCTGTACTAATCTACTAGCTTCACCTCTGCCCGATATTGTTGCTCCTATATGCATGGGCACAAGCTGGTTTACCCTGGCCCATTTCTGTGCTGCTGGGAGCACCTGCTTGCCTGCAAGACCCCATGGCAGATTTTACAGGGTGACAGCTCTGGCTGAGGCAGAGCTGCTTCCATTTTAAGCAGGGATGAGCATTCCTGTGGCCTTGTCCTCCCCCAAGCAGGCAACTTTTCCTAATACAGAAATTTCCTGGGCGTACAGCAGGGAGAAAAAAAAAAAAAAAAAGTAACTTGCACCTAATCAGATTTGTGTGGGGGTAACAGCCCTTCTTGCTTGTGGTGGGTATTCACAATGTAGGTCAGGTTGGAGCCTGACAACTGGAGACTCATGGCAGCCATCTTCCAGCAGCGAGGGAGCAGCCATCTTCCTCCAGCCCTCACCCCCACATCAAAATCTGCTCCTCAAAGTCCTTCCATTGCCGAGAAGAGAGAGTGTCCCCTGTCTGGATCCCTCTGAGTGTCACCGCCACTGCCTGTCAGGGCTGGGGAGCACACGGCCTCCCTTTTTCACTTCTCCACAGTCCTCACAATATGACTGGTACATACTGAGCAGGCCTTTTGCAAGGAGAAAAGAACATTAGCTCCACAGCTCTGAGATGGTTTAGACTACAGGGAGCATATTTGTCAATCTTTCATCATGTTGAATGCGTTTTAGCTTCAGTTCATTGCCTGGCCATTTAAGCAACAATTCTCCCCCTCACAAAAACAGTAACAGGATCTCCAGGATGTGCTACTCTATCATAGCAGGTCAAATTCAGACTGTTCTAGTTTATGGTTTTCAGTGGAACAGGTCTTTGATGTCCTACAGGGTATGTTTCTCCCTTTGGAAAGGGCCTGTGAAGCAGTTTTTCCCAAGAATGAGGTGAGACTGAATGCAGGTTGCAAACCTGTCTTGGCAGATGGGGCAGGAGGGCCAGCATCATTACTGGGAAGCTCAGATGACATCCATCTCTAGGTCCTCAGCTTGAGGGTGAAACCCACGTGTTTGGTGGAGCTGCCTTTGTGCTGTAACAGCAAACACCAAATGGGAAAGAAAAGGTAGATAATCAAAAATGAAAAGAAGAAAGGAGAAAAAGGGGAGGAGAAAATAAGAGAGAGTAGGGAAGAGGAGAAAAAAAAATCATGAAAAAATGTACCCAGTTGTACTTGGGAAGACAGCAAACAGGGAGCAAAACTAAACGTTGAGTTTGGTCTTCAGGGCTTCCCTCTGACTACACCATGTGATTATCACCAGTAGCAAACCTTCGGTTATGTGGGAGGACTAGAAAATCAAATCAGTTAGGTAAGATCACCCCCCCTCTACTCATTCTTCAGAAATTTACTGGTTACAGCCACTGCCAGGGCTGCTGTAGGACTGTTATTTCATGGTTTGATGTAATTATTACCATTTATCTCTCTAAAGGGCCTGGTCATTTATCACTGGTATCTGTCACTGTGGCTAGAAGTTAACTGACAAAGACCAAGATATTGAATCATTCACTTTTATAATAAGGGATAAATTTTAGCTTACTAAGAAAGTGGCTAATTCGTGTAACAATCTTTGATGTTAATCCATGAGGATTTATGTTGCTCTTGTCCTATCTTATTTGTGTGAACTCCTTTTCCTTATAATGAGAGTAACTGCACTGCTTGCCTGACAATGCCCTTTTAGCTGAACCGTGAACTGATTTAAATTGAGTATTGGGCCAGTTCCCCTTGTGCTCCATAGTCCCATAAATTGAGGAAGGTGTTAGGGAAAGGCTACTTGAGTGAAATAAATGTTTAAATCCTTAGCTAGTTTTACCCTTTCTCTGCAAATGTTATTCCAACATCTTATTTCCAAATTTCCAGATGTCAGTAAAATACAGTAGAGCAATATCCACCCACTGCTACAGATGTTCTTGGCAAGCTTTTAAAGTGTGCTGAGGGAGTTCTGTCAGCTAAACTGGGCAAAAAATGTTATGTACCCAGTGAAAAAAACAGAGGAAAATTGGAAAAGGAGAATTGAGTTTTAAATCTCAAACATGTTTTCCTAGCAGGAAGAGTTGGAGGAATGATTCTCAACCCCCTTTATCCATCAATGGCCTGTGGTCTGTGCAGGGCTGTGTGCTGAGGGTGCTGAGCAGTACAACTGGGAGAAACCCCCTCCTTGGGCAGATCACCCCCAACCTGTGATGCACCATGAATGCAAGCTGAAAAATGGAGCTGGAGGAGAACAGATGAAGTTTTGTTTGGAAAACACCAGCGCTTGCTTAGGTCGCAGCTGGAGAGAGGGAAGGATGCCACTGCTCTTGTCCTGGAGGCAGGAGGGGAGGACCAGTGTGGACACAGGCTCCCGTGACAAGAGCGGAGATGCATTTTCAAGGACAGCTGCTTTGCCTGGGAGGAAGGACTGCCTGGAGGAGATTTGGGACCTCCACGCTCCTTCTTGAGGACAGCCAGCTCCTTTGCAGAAAAGCTTCTCTCTGTGGGCAGGATCAAAGCTGCTTGCTCAGTATTTTTCCTACTGTGACCCGAGGAAACATTCACCTCACATACACCCGGAAAAGCCCTGAGTAGGGCTTCAGCTGCTGCTGGATACAGCAGGCTGAAGACTGAACTCACTGCTCAGCTTCCAGCTCAGATGTTGCCCATGAGTATTGTGTTTTTTCCACTTGAATGGGGTTCCAGTAGAACCTGAGAGAGCAGCTCTGTCCCTGGGTAACCGCACACCAAGAACAGTGTCATGATGCAATGCCAGCTTCCATAATCTCACTGTTCCCCATCTTCTGCTGAAGTTCCCAGCAAAACTAAAACTGACTTCTGCAGTGAATAGGAGCAGGCCCTATTAGCATTCACTGTACCTGCTCATTGACAGTGCTGCATGTCACATTATCTTGTCACTGTAGGTATCCAGTGTGCCATCCTGCAGGATACATACTATGCATTTTGAGCAGCTGGAGCCTGTGTGCTAAGGCACTAGTCTGCCAGCTGCCTTTCTCTGTCAGGCTGTCTCACTGCATCCCTTCTACATTTGCACAGGGCACTCAGCCTGTGAAACTGTGAATTTCCATCAGTTCCCCAGCAGAAAGGTTAGCTCAAGCTTGTGATTTGTTCCATGAGGGCAACGGCTGGAAGTTTGAACTTGAAAATCCAACAGAGCCTTCATGTGGATCCTATAGACCTATGCCAGGATTTGGAAAAAAAAGAAAAAAAGGAAAGAAAAAAAGAAAAAAAGAAAAAAAAAAAAAAAGAAAAAAAGAAAAAAAAAGAAAAAAAAAAGGAATGTCTAGCATTAGCTCTAAATGCAAAACTAAGCACTTAAACTAACAGCTTGCATTTGGGAACTGTTGACTGCTCAGACTGTCTGGAACTAAGATTATTTAATTACATGATTTAAGATGGGTTCAGAAGTCTAGTTTTAGCTACCTAAATCTGAAAGTTTTGTTTTAAAGCCTGTCTAGGTGTCTTTGTGCACGTACTGATGTATTCAAGATAATCACTTGAAATCACATCGTGATGCTGAGGGCAAAATCAAAACAGCAAATGAATTTGCTGCATTATCACCACCTTCCCGGACCACCACCAGAAGAAAGCTGGTGAAGAGAAGGGCAGATGCTTTGAGTTTCTATATGTACCACCTGCACCATACACTTCAAAGAGTTAATTTAAGCCCCAAATTGCCAGAGATGCTGTGGGCCGTCTGCCCAGCTGCTCCATTTGCCATCTTGTTGTAGGAATTGGAGAGGACTTTTTGTTTTCAAAGTTACATTTGATTTTAGGATTATTTATGCAGAGATGTTGTTTGATAGATGCCATGGTGCCTCCTTGAGGTATGGGTGGGTTCAACCCCTTCTTGCTCGTCCCCAGACCAGGGGTTCTGTCAGTCTCTGGGCTCCCTGGGCCCTCTATCATCCTGCAGGTGACCAAAAGGCTTTTGGTTTTGTTTTTTTTTTTGTGACATTTTCTTAAAATAGACACACAGATTGAAGGATTAACTAGCCTCACTAATGGCCCTGCCTGTAGCACTCGACTGCTGGGAATTAACTTGTCATTCTGTGCCTCGTTTACAAATGGAGGAAAAATAGTCTAGGCTCTGTTTAGCTGTACCACTTTTCACCCCAGAATTGCCTTTTACAGCTCATGTTTGAGCTGCAAGCATATATTTTCCTCTTTCCTCATTACACTTTCAGCTCTCTCAGATATTAAATAGCAGGTGCTTAGAATAAAGCATATTATTCTGACAAACATTTTCATCATGAGGTAAATTGGCACATACTAACTGCTTTAAAATACTTACTGAGTAATTGAATACAGCAGTACAGGTTACTATGCAGATGTCTGTCTCTAATAGTTTACGATTACACACATTTCCCTGCTAAAGGGAGAGACTATTCCACAAGTAGAGCTTGTTGTTACAAATAAAATTTAAATAAATAAATAAATAAATAAATAAATAAATAAATAAATAAATAAAAGGAAGAAGAACAGACAATGGTCTGTACTACCCCCATAGGATATTCTTACAAAAATAAAAAATAAACAACAACAACAACAACAAACAGATGGTTATATTTTGCAGGAGCTTTTGAAGAAAACTTTAAAGAACTATGCAAATTTTGCCATTGCTTTTTTTGGTTTGCATATTTCTTCTCAGTCTCCTGCTCTATCACACGATTGCAAATCTGTTTCAAACTATAAATAGATTTCTTCTTACAAGCAGAGAGCTTTGTAATAGCAAGATACACGTTCTAGAGATTGGGGTGGCAGGCAGGAGGGATGTTATTATCATTATTCTTTATCTTATAGGAAGTTTGGTGTTGCAAAACTCAATGCTCTACATTCGGTTAATGCATCAGATCAAAAATATAATCCCTGCCCCAAGGAGTTTACAGACTAAAAGAGACACCATCATACCTTAAATTACATTTTGGTCTGAAATAGCTTTACATGCTATTTTCACAGGTAATGCTTATTGACAAAAAGAAAGAGCAAAAAGAGAGTGTGTTTCTCCATTTTTGTACCTCGGTTTGCAGCCTTGCCAGCACTTTGTACATAGCTGGTGTTACAGCTTTGCTGCCAGTCCATTGCCTTTCCCCTTTTGTCTGCCCGAAGGTGTCACATCCTCATGTGCTGCTCTGTCCTGTGCTCATGGACTTGCCCTTCTGTATGAAGGGATGGGAGGCTGTTTGCCCTAGCACAAGCTGTGGTACTGCTAGCGTGGCAGAAGTTGGGGGAAACTGGGGGAAATTTCAAACATCACTCAAAGGCAAGAGGTGGGCAGAAGCAAGCTCCTGGCAGTGCCTGGGATGCCGCAGCCTCCTGAGAGTCTCCACACAGCACAAAACCAGTTTCCAACTGAGACGTCCTAAAGGCAACACATGCCATCATGTCCTCTCCCAATTAAGCTTAGTGGTGATTTAAATAAATGAGTGCCATGCACAATTTCACATACATATTCCATGGGTGTACTGAGTAAAGCTTTTTCTGAGTTTCCATTGCACCCAGAGGTGCCCTGTGCTGCAATGCTGGTGGGTTGGTCTTGGTGTTTATACGAGCAGTAGGTGGGTGCCATGGGGTGCCTTGGGTGCCCCATCATCCAGAACAGAGTACCAGGTGGAGTACTTTGTGGGTTTTTTTTCTTCATCCATTTACTGGGGTACATGGGGTACCCTCCCTGGGGAGGGTTGACCCATGCACATGCCAAGACACATCCTACTGTTAGCATGAAAAACATCCAAGGCCCAAGACACAAGAGCTGGAAGCTGTCCTGGTGTCTGTACATCAAATACACCAGCACCATCATCTGCCCACAGTGGTAAGACCAATACTTCTTGGTGAACTGAGTCCTGGGAACCTGCCAGCTCTGCTAGCAGCAGTCCTCACCACATAATGTTGGGGTTAGAAGAGCTGCCTGAAACTCTATACTTCTCTCCCTCCTGAGGCACAGAAATGCTCTGCTGTTCCCCCTGGGACCACTGCCCATAACCACGAATCCATCTCCTTCAGTGTCAACGCTGCTTGTGGCCACACTACCCCACAAAACATACAACCAGCATCATTTCCATGGGGTGGTGGACACTATAAATATCTTGGCTTTTACCAGCCTTTTGTTTTTCTTTATCTGTTGGATACCTGTTAGATAAAGCAAATGAGATCTATTAAAGCTTTGCTCTATCTTTGCATATTGGCAAACGATGTTGAATCTGACATCAGTTTCTAACTGTGCAAACATTTTTGCTTTTGGCATTCTGTTTAAGAAAATATCAGCCAGTAACAACACATGCTGTAGTGGTGCTGTTCTGTAATTTAGCAGCACTAACTAGGATTCTGAATCTGATTCTGCAGCCTTTTGCAATAGGTGATTTAGTATTTTAATGCTTTTTCCACCAGGACTTTGTACAAGGAATAACAGGAAATGGCACTGACATATCCGAACCTGTATTACACTACAAACTGCTTAAGTTAAGGCCCAGCGAACTGTGACTAATTGCCAGATATTACTATGCCAGGTCTGTCATGTCGAGATAAAATAAATTAGATATCCATCATTACATGTTGAGCTATAGCCTCATTAGAAACTACTGTCTCAGTGCAATGGACATAACAGTGTAGGACAAGTTTAGCTGGGCTTGGTTTTTCCTCCCAGTGTGTAAACAATCCATGTCTGCTTTCCTCCAGAAAGGACAATTATTTTTATACTAGAAACATGGTGTTTTGGGGGGGTTTGTTTGTTTTGTTGTTGCTGTTGGTGGTGGTGGTTTTGGGTGTTTTTTGTTTGTTTATGTTTGCTTTTTGCTAACTCTGATCTGTTTTTGTGTCATAAATAATCAACATTAATAAATCCCTTTCTTGTTGCTATATAACCTTGTTAAGGTGCATTTGACATTTAGAAGAGCTTCATTGTGGGTCAGGCTGTTCTGTCCCATGCCTCCAGGTATTTTTTTAGTCTGCATTAATCCTCATGCTGAGGAGATAGATACCAGTCATACCCAAAATAATGGCAGTGTTTGAGAGCTAACTTATCAGCAGTCTCTAGTCTGAGCCTCTGTATAATGCAGTTAACTTGTTCAAACTGCCTCCTACAAGGCTTTTCAGAAGGACCCATTCCCTTCTCTCCTTCTTCAAACCTCAGAGCCCTCCACTGTGTCAGTAAGTGAAAAGTAAGAGTAGATGCATAGCAACTGTGCAGAGATCATGGTGCATAGAAAAGGTCTATTTGTGAGGTGTTTGTTAGAGAAGACTTGACTGATGGCTTATTGATTGTTTTACAGTTCTTCAGATCAACTGTCCACTTGTAACCACATCTTATAACCACATGGTCCCCCCTTTCCTGAAGCCATTAATCAGACCACTGCATCTAACTCTAGACATGAAATTTTCATGATTTTTGCAGAGCACCCCTAAAGATAACAGAAATAACAAGAAATTGAGACTTGTGAAATCTGGGTACCATGCTCAGTTGTCCATACCTGGAGAAAACTGTGAGACTGCTGGGACAAAAAAAAATAAAAATAAAATCAGCTTGCACACAACTTTCAGATCTGTGAGAGGAAAATTCAGACAGCAGCTTGATCTGAATTTTTACAAAGCATGTGGCTTTCAGAGACAGTCTCCTCTAAAGGCTTAAGGAAGTTGTCACCTTCCAAGCAGAAAACTCTGTTCATCTGTCCTGCCCTGGCAGGTGCTGAGAAAGTACCTACAGAAGGAATTAAATTCCATTCACTGGGATATAAATTGATACAGCTCCAAGAAAGCCTGTGATTTTTTACTTGTTGAACAAAGCCCTGTGGCAGCTAGTCAGTAATGCTGCATATCCATCCAACTCATCATAATCTGTTATCCTCATAGGAATTAATGTTATCCTTGAGAGTTTGTGATTTGCTTGTAGATGCTCCCAGAAACCACAAAAAGATACACTTTTCAGAAGTTTGAAGATGGAAATAAAACAGGAATCCAGGTGGCATAAATTGTTTCAAAATAGCCTGTTATAACTCATTCAAGATCAAACCCAAGAGAGTGAAACTGATCCTGCCTTGACAGAGCAAACCTGTAGGACAGTAAGGCACCTCGACATCTTTCAGAATAGGCTCAGGATTAGGTCAGAAGGACATAACTGACTCTTCATGTACAGACTTTTATGCTTTTTCTGATGTCCACAGAGGCCATCAATTGGGCTTTGCCCATTGACATCAAGTTAGTCCTAGGAGTGATGTGTTAAATCTGTCTAAGGAAAGGATAAGAGAAATGGCTGTTAACATTACTGAGGGGAAATTCAATTTGGCTTGAAGCAGAACAAGCATCCCGACCAGACCAGATGAACTAATATGAGTGCAGTTAAAGATATATTGCTAGAGTTACAGCTGTATCAGAAAAGGAAGGAATTTTCTTGTATCAGAAATTAGGAGGTCTTTCACAGGGCAAGTAGATTGCCTAGAGGAGAAATGCTGGATTCAGAATTAAACTCATAAGTTTTTCCTCCATCTCAGTCTTGTAGGCATTACAGTCTGTCTTTCCTGTCAATGGATGAGTCAATAATTAATGAATATTCCCATTTTTGCAATATTTAAAGAATAAAATATCAGAGGAATAGATCTAATTTTGAAAGGAAATGCTAATAAATTAATTGATACATGCATAACCCAATACCAATTTGAACTAACTCACTCTATACTTGATTTTGACTTCCAGGAGTTCTCACTGGAATTGATTTACATTACCATCTTCTGCTGATGGACATGTGCTGCTCCAGTGACCATCCACTATTTGAATGAAAGACCTGAGGCTTGACTGAGCAAAGCCAGCATCTTGTGTTATCTGAGGTATTTTCAGACATCCATTTTGCTTCCACAGCTGATATGGAAGTCACAGATTTCCTGAAGACCTTCTGTCATGTCTGCTGATCCTATGCTGTATTTTCAGATACAGATATTTTGGCAACAGAACTGAGTTCCTAGTGTATTGTAATTGCATATGAGCCATAACCAAATCCATTCCTTTGCTCCAACTGATGAATTCCTGTCTCTGTCTTAGATACTTTTGTTGTGCCTGGAAATCTTCTGGGCCAACTACCTTGTCAACCTGTAAGAGTCCTTATTGTCTACTTATCTATTCCAGTATAATCATGAAGCCTTTGAACACTTTTGTTTCTCCCCAGTGGAAATATATCTTAATCACTAGAAAATGACCTTCAGCTTCTATTGTGAGCAATAAAACAAAAAGCATTCTGAACAATATCAGCTTCATCTGTACTTTTCCATTGTCATACCTTGAAGTCTCGTTACTTGGTGGTGATTTCTCATGTTTGTAAAGAGTTTCTTTTTGTTTATCCTAATTTTCTTGGCCATATCTATACTGTTTATAAATTTAACTGCCTTTATCAACGTCATCTCTACCTTCCTCTTCTGACACTTTCACAATAATACCAGCAATTCCTGTCATAAATCATTTCAAGAACCTTTATTCATTTACTTTGGTCTCTTGAGGTCTCCATGGTACATGCAAACTTGGTATGTTTGAATTCTTGGAAGGATTGATTCATTTTCCTTCCTGTGAGAAGGAATAAAGGAGTTCAGTATGTACCACAATAGAAAAACCCTACTGAATGAAGCTGGAAACTATATTTCCTGACTGTCACGTAGGCGGCACAGAGCTATGTTATTGGAACACATGGGAAGCTGTACATCAGGAAGTGCTTGTGGGGTGGGAAGACCTTATGCTCTCCTGTGGCTGACTGCTCCCTAATGTAGTCAACTCTTTGAGTAGGCAGCTCTTGTTTTTTGAGCTCTCAGTGTTAAATGGAGGAAAAATACCATCCAACTGACCTCAGGGAAGGACCCAGACTTGCAGTCTGAGGCATTATTTGATGTTCTTCTGCTATAGCATCTTTAACGTGTCTGAACGTTTTTCTGCTAGCACCTCACTGTAATAATTTTCTTGGTAACTTGCTGCTTCTTCAATGTTGTCTGCTTTGACCAAAGTAAATTTTCAGGCATCCAGTCTTTTCCTTGAGATAGTTTCACCAGTATGGGGAAGAGCTTTGTGCACTTTTGGTCTCTTTGGCTTTAGTCTGTCTTTTCCTTCCCATCTTACGAAATAACTGTTCTGGGTAGACAATCCAAATCAGAAGTATGATACGCCAACATATTTTTCCAACTGCTAGGGGTAAAAGTGCAAGGCTGCTTTGGCTTTTCAGTAGTCTGTGTCGTGGTTGCAAGAGGACAGAGAGTCCTAAGGTAGTTTGCAAGTCTGGGTGTCTGCTGAGGTTGTGTATTGAGACACTTGTATCTCAGTTAATCTGATCAAGGTGGCCCTTCAAATTCAATTGTTTTGACTTTTCTCTTAGGTTTTCACTTTTATTTAACCCTCAGGCTTAATAAAATTACAATCATGGCTCCCCAGCCATATTCTCCATTATTCTGTATATCTTTTTCTTTAATAGCTTCCTAATTCTCTGCAGTAAAAAGTCTTCCACATTTATGTTCCTGCTCTTTATTTCTACCATTTTTCTAGATTTTACCACCTCTATATTACACTGAGTTGTTGGGCTAATGGCTCTTTCACTTGGGAATTTGGAAAATATTTAATGGAATTAAGCTTTTGTCATCTATTGAAATAGGGTGATGATTCTAGATAGAGTTTTGAACTAAAACAATCACATTAAAGTTTTCTTTCCATTAACCTGAACTTACCTTTTCATTTGTTACAGTTGCATTCTGTCTCTCCTATGAAACACCCAAATAATGTTTTTAAAAATAGTCCCAGGAAAGACCCTCTATTTTAGATAGGAACTCTTTACAGAAAGCAACTCATTTAATTTCTTTGCATCCTTTGAGTCAGACTTACAAAGAGAAAGATGTACCACACTGGCACATGTTATAACCTTTCTGGTAAAACACGTTTAATCAATGTCAAGTGATCTGAAGGTAGCTTAATTGTAAAATGAGGAGAGGAGAGGAGAGGAGAGGAGAGGAGAGGAGAGGAGAGGAGAGGAGAGGAGAGGAGAGGAGAGGAGAGGAGAGGAGAGGAGAGGAGAGGAGAGGAGAGGAGAGGAGAGGAGAGGAGAGGAGAGGAGAGGAGAGGAGAGGAGAGGAGAGGAGAGGAGAGGAGAGGAGAAAAGAAAAAAGAAAAGAAAAGAAAAAAGAAAAGAAAAGAAAAGAAAAGAAAAAAGAAAAGGAAAGAAAAGGAAAGGAAAGGAAAGGAAAGGAAAGCAAAGCAAAGCAAAGCAAAGCAAAGCAAAGCAAAGCAAAGCAAAGCAAAGAAAAAAAAAGAAAAGAAAAGAAAAGAAAAGAAAAGAAAAGAAAAGAAAAGAAAAGAAAAGAAAAGAAAAGAAAAGAAAAGAAAAGAAAAGAAAAGAAAAGAAGAAAAGAATATTTTACGTATTTATGGCATTACATTCTACTCTGTGTTATTTCTTACAATACTGAGACATGGACCTACATACGAGGATTTTCCTATGGAAGCCATTAAATTCCAACTACTCCAATTCTATCACCCAAATGGATTTGCATTATATGCATTTTACTTCTGGATAAACATGTAGGAGGAGAAAATTAATTATAACTATAATGATATTTGCTATGCATGAAATTTCAGAATTTATAAGAAAGGTGTACATCCCACTTCTATCACTACTCAAAGCTTGAGAAAATTTTCAAAATGACCTTGCTAGAGTACTATTTACTAGCACTTCTGCAGCGATTAAACACACAGCTATGGAGTTTCATACAGGCTGACTGATGGGCATCATTTTGCAGTTCTTTATTCCTATTTTGAAAACTTGAATGACTCAAGAGTCTTCATCAGACATTCTGGATGCAAATAAATTCAATACCATTATACCAGTCACTCAGAGTTTGAGATTTTATATACATGAAATTCAGAATGTATTGCTTTGTCTGAATCATTTTGTCTTCTGAATGTCTTCCTATGTAATTTACAGTAAATACCATACCATATACATCCCCTGTTTTAAAAAACACCTTGAAGTCTGCAACCTCCACTTTGTCCTGTGGAGATAAGAGTCTGGGAACAAAGGAAAGAAAGGCCTGAGATTAACAATAAAGATCGCAGTCTCAAAAAATAATTTGATTGTGGAATATTCTCATTTCTGTAAGTTTGCATCACTACTCTTACTTCTTTCTTTTTAATTTTAAATCAAAATTGTTGAAGGGAGTAAAGGGAAAATGTAGTATCTCAAGAATCCCATTTTCTTGAAACAGTTCAAACTAATTGTACATTGATTCCTTGGAGATAAACAAATGCTATTTATCAATTGATTTTAAAAGCTAGAAAGCAGAGGTTTAAGATCACTTGCTAGCTAAAGAAGCTGAGGATTGAAAATAACAGAATAATAAATGGCTGTGGTTTGGTCACACAGATGTGAGAAAGACAGTCAATATCCTCCAGCAGTGCTGCTTATTTGCTGATCCAGCTATAACTGGGAATAAAACAGCCTCAGCCACTAAATCAGGTCTGTGCCTTCAGAGGTATATCACAAACTCTTTAAGAGAGGTCAGAACAGAGAATCAAGCAAGCAACCTTCAGTTGTTTCAGTAAAATACAGTTTGCTTTGTATGTTTCTTATACCCCAGACTTTCTTTGAGAAACAGTGGATGTTCAGACAGCTGCAGTGCTGTGAAAATGAGCCAGGGTTTGTGCTTGCTACCTTAAGCATATGAAGGAACTCAGGGAAAACAGCATGTGCAAAATTCATCTTGAGATAAAAGCAACCTGGAAAAGTAATTTTTAGATTCAATTTGTCCACACCTTGGTCTGATTCAATTTTTCCACACCTTGGTCTGTCAACCTTTTTGACTGTAGCCCCCTTAAGGACCTGTGGGACCCTACAACCATCTTCATGATACCAACATTTATCTCCACTGCAGAAAAGCCTGCTGACCACCTTGCTGTCCTTGGTGAACCTTGAAAAGCACTGATCTGGCATTTTGAGTTATGCAGAGCTGGCCACTCACACCAAGAAACCCATTTCTTGGTAGCACATATCATTGATTGTATTGTAGGCACCTGCCATGCACAGCTAAGTAGTTATGCTGCAATCAGGAAGGTAACACCTTATTATCTTTGGTCTCTATCTCCTAAAACCAATATCACTTCTACTTTATTGGTTAAGAGGTCTGGGCAAACATTTTTGAAAACCTTGTTTTGTGAATAATTTGCAAAGGTCATTCGGTGTGAGGTGATGCAAATCTCCCACCTTTGGCTCCCCAGGCTAGTAAATCCTGCATAAGGTGGTCACAGGCAGGTCTGACCAACGTAGAGAATCACATGAAAGTTGTTAAACAATACCATTCTCAAGGTGTTACCATGAGTTTTTTATATGAAAGGGAAAATCTCTGCCTTCTGGTTACAACATTTTTTTACAAATTCTTGGGGTTTTGGATGATAGAGCTATAAAGTTGATGGGAGATAACATCCAAGGGACCTGTGAAACTGCACAGTAACAATAATCAGACAACACTGTTTTCCCTGAGCTTTCAAATTGCCCATTCCTGCTTTGGTAGAAATGTTATATTTGTGTATTTTCCTTTGCTTCAAGATGGGAGTGACTGAAAGAAACCAAGTGTAGTGCAATAGGTTCTTGTTTTGTTTGACAAAGAAATCTCCAAAACAACCCCTCCTCATCTTCACCAGAGTTCAGGGAGGCAGAATGATAGTTTTTAATTAAAGGGAAATCATTTCTACTTACAGAATAATTGCTGTGTACTAAACATCTTATCATGTACAATTTGTAACACCATCTTGTACAAAAACTTACAGCATATTGTTTCCATATTAATGATGCATTTCAGTAAACTCTTCAAGACCTTCATTTAAAAATGTTACAGAATTACTCAGTTCTTTTTATTACAAAATTCCTGTTTGGAACAACACATGCACAATTATTTTAAATGTAATTTTATTAAACTTTACAGCAAGTCAGAAAAATTTCTCCTGTGGAATATATAAAATTCTCACTGAAGGAAAATGAAAAAAAATTAACACGGGTGATACATGTAAAATGTTTTGTTGTTGTTGTTGTTGTTGTTGTTTTGTTTTGTTTTTTTCCTAGAAGTTGTTGGTTTTCCACTTAGTATTATGCATTTTAAGGTAAGAAAAACAATTGAAAAATTGAAAAATATAATTATCCACAGAAAAATTATAGAGAAGTTTCTGACCATATGTATTAAACGTGCATCAATATCTGATTCATGGATTGTATTTGGAAGTAGAATTTCCAAGGGATCTGCATCCAGAATCAGAATAGGACTTCCCAACAACTTCAGAATCTTTAGTGAAGGGTATCTGAAAAAATCCAGACACTCAGTGCATCAGAATCCATGTTTTGGTACTGACCTCAGCTGGAAATCTGGCCCATCCTTGGGGAAAAAAAAAAAAAAAAAAAAAAAAAAAAAAAAAAGTCATATTTTCATCTCTGTGTTAGTAACTTTAGCTAAAACTGCCTTTCAACATTGTTTTAGCAGAACTGCTGAGTGCTTTGAACTGCTTGTCATTGCTTTGATGAAGATCAACAGCAAAGGATTGTACACGATCCTCATTTTATACTTTCATGTAATCCCTGTATTCTTTTATGGATCTTTTCCAACCTAAATGATGCTACAATTCTATGATTCTACCAAAAAATAAAAAAAAAATAAAAATCATGTACAACGTTATATATAAGCCCTGTGGCAGAATGGTGGCCTTGAATTTATCCTTGTGTGCAAATTCTTCACATGCATAAGTGTTTGTAGGATGAGCACTTAATCATGCACTTTCCCTATTATATCAAGTGGGTGGTTGAGAGAAGCATAGGAGGCATGTAACAGAGGCAGAAAAAAAATCAATACTGTGATTTGGGCTGAAGAAATCAATGCAACAATGCAGCAAAAAGAACTAAATACAGTGGTGTGGATAGAGGTGTTCAATAAAAATACACGTGCTTTTGTGATGCGTGTTGAGTGAACAGGTCCAAATAGGATGGAAGACTAACCTGGACCTTTATCTGAATCCAATACTAACTGGATGTTTGGGGAGGCTCAGCAGAGCTAGTTTTATATATACACAGACCTTTCCTTTCCTTTCCTTTCCTTTCCTTTCCTTTCCTTTCCTTTCCTTTCCTTTCCTTTCCTTTCCTTTCCTTTCCTTTCCTTTCCTTTCCTTTCCTTTCCTTTCCTTTCCTTTCCTTTCCTTTCCTTTCCTTTCCTTTCCTTTCCTTTCCTTTCCTTTCCTTTCCTTTCCTTTCCTTTCCTTTCCTTTCCTTTCCTTTCCTTTCCTTTCCTTTCCTTTCCTTTCCTTTCCTTTCCTTCTTGCCTCGCCTCGCCTCACCTCCTATTCTTCTGATCCCAGGTTCCTGGTAGCTCTGGATACAAATGACAAAATATATATAAAAAAAAAAACAGATTGACAGCATAATCTAATAGATTCAGTTGGTCGGGATACCTTACATGCTGCTTATTCTGCTGGATGCTGCCTTTTTGCCTGTTTGCTGCCTTTGCATCTTCAAATGTTTTACTTGTTTTCATAATGAAGTAAAAGTGTTATTCAATGCACTTTCCTCTCCAGAACTGGGTTTCTAAGTCTGGTCATATTTTTTTTGCATCAGCTTACCAGTTTGCCTCCCACCCTGGGACGTGCTAAAAGAGCTACCCCTGTATTATATGTGAGAGGGAACTCTGCCTTAGCCAGGCTGTGAGTCAAATCCTATTTGACTGGCTGCTTTGATGTGATACATATATATATATTTATAATACATATATATGTCTTTTTTTTTCTTTTTTTTTTTTTTTCTTTTTTTTTTTTTTTTTCTGTGAACTTTCTGCCCAGCCTTACCTTCTGGCTTGGTCTCTCTATAGTACTTCGTACATTGGTCATTTATTTTTTTTCCTTAGGTACTGCTAAACCAAGTATAACCTCAAAATTGTTTTTTCCATGAAGTAACAATCTCTCTCTCTCTCTTTTTTTTTTTTTTTTTTCCCCATATTAAGGCATGTTTTTTTCCCTTACATGGAACTCCTGACTTTGTCACACACTCTCTGAAAATATTTTTTTTCTCCTTTGTTGGTGGATACAGGATATTTATGTTTCAGCTGTGGTATATGGGTTTCTGCAGTGATAAGATACTATGCGCATAAGCTACATATCTGACCCTGATTCTGCTATTCTGCTACACCATTTATTAGATTTATCTCATTGCTGCTCTGTGGAGTTTCAAAGTTTCAATTGCTGCACACTTTACACGGCCAGAGCCCCATTTTACTGAACTATTACAATGCTAACACACAACAGTATGAAATCTGAGCTTCTTGTGTTAGAAAGCCACCCGTAACACCCACCAGCAAACACAGCTCCTCCCAGACTGGTTCCCTATAAAGTAATGAACGCTGTCTTCAGCCACCAGGAAGATCTTGCAAGAGACTCATGGCTGGGCTTTGACCTTGCTGTCCTGCTTGAATCTTCCCAGCCCTCGGCATCCTCTGTCTCTCCTATGGGAACCCAGGCGAGACTGTCTCCTCTGCCCTAAGTCAAGAGAGCTGATGTTTCCCAGAGATCTTCATAGCTCACAGGAATCACCTCAACAAAACAACACTGAGAGATATTGTGTGTCAGTCGTCTTGCCTGCCGGGGATACTATGCTCCCAGTCCAGGTAGTTACTAAATCCTGACAGATCTGATGACTGAGGGCATTTTTTCCCCTGCAGCAAGATAGTCCTGCCAGGAGGGCTTAGATGTTTGTTTGCAGAGAAAAACAGGAACGTGGTGCTGCTGCGGCTGCAGCTAACACTAGGAACTGCTTCTGAATAAGTGGGTTCAGCTGGTGCTGGGAAAGGGCTTGTGCCAGTGCCCAGGCAGAAACCTGAGACAGAAAGCTTCACAGGAGCTGGCTTTTCAGTGGTGCATATTTTCCCATTCCTCAGATTTCTTCTTAAAGCCTTTCTTAAACATTTATTTCTTAATAGCTTGTCTGATTCAGAGCATTTTGCTGTGCTGATATGTGCATCCCCAGGGAAGAGTCCCGCTCTGTGGAGGTGATGCTACTTCCTAATGTAACCGTGTGCTTTCTGCACTTACCTAGCACATTTGCTGATCGCGTGCTTATGGCAATAAATCCTGGTTGATGACCTGGCCAGGGATGTTGGAGGGGGAGGGAAGGACAAGGGGACAAATGAAGAAGGTGGTATATAGCTTATTGCAATAGCAAATAGACCTGTCAATGGGAAATCTCAGCCCCAGATTCTGGAGTATGAACTTTTCTACGAACCTATGGAGCCTGTGTTTCCCCTCCAGGCAAATGCAGGCATAGCAGCAGGGTACATTGCCAAGTCTCACCTTGGCATGTGGCTGCAACAGGTCCCAGTTTACAGATTTGGACACTGATATTGGAAGCAATGCTGCATCATCAGTGACAACATGTCCTCTGAGAGCATGGCAACCTATAAATCCCAGCCCTCGGGGCCATGGTATGATCAGGGAAAAAGCTCTTTCTTCTTCTTCCAGTCCTAGTCAGATGTCCTCAGAAGGGCTGGGAAAATCAAGTTCCCTGGTTTTAAACTTTGCAGTCTAATTGACAGATGCTTTTTGAAGTTCCCTCGAGGTCTGTTTACAGTTTCTTCCACTGAGCTCCCATCATGATGACGGCACCACTTTTCCAGCAAGATGAATGCATTCTCTGGGAGAACCAGGAGAAAAAATGTCAATTATAATTAAAAATAACCTCTTCATTTTCGAATGCATGTCACAGACTATGGAGTAAAACTCAGCAGTGTTTCTTGCTGATTTGAGCTTACAGATTTCCACACTGAGTCAAAAGCACTTGGGGGGGGGTTGGGGGGGGAGCCTTCAGAGATGAGCAAAATCCTGTATGATAAGGGTGTAATTAGAAATGCGAAAATGCGGTGTTGTGATTCAAGGGGTAATGCTAATACTTCAAAGGACTGTGGGACAAGATCCAGATCTCATCTACTCTACAGCCAACCCAGCAAATCTGTCCTGAATTCAGTCTGATGACTTCCTTAAAAGTAAAGATTTACATCCCTGTAACAGAGGGGAGAATTGTACCCTACAACCTTAAATCACGGCTTTGGCGTTAATGCTAGAGGCCCAATTCCGAAACTGCCAGAAGAGGATTTCAAGGATCTATTTATTGACTAGGAAAGAAGGTTGCCCTTTAAGCACACATCAGCCTGACTTTTCACTTATTTTCATCTTCCTTGGACTTCTGCAAAAGTAAAGGCGATTTAGAAACAACAGGGAACTGGACAATCTTTTACATATGGGGAACTGCTCCAAAGTGATAATCAGCTGCAAGCAACTACTGGAAATGTAGTAGCTAGAAATATTTGCAGGCAGGATCTGAAATAATCCCTCAGTCTTTTTTGGGGGACTCCTTAGTTTTGTGTTTACTCAGGTAGTACAAAGTTCTGAGAGAATAACTTGCCCAAAGTAAAATCAATAATAAATCAGGATTTTTAGTTTAGGCATGGGGGGTGTTTGGGCATTGCTGCAGCTTTAATATTTATGTGGTTAGTGGGGAAAGTGAATGGAGAATGGAATGGGAGTTTCTGTTTATTGCTTTCATAAATCAGTAGAAATATTATTTAAAAATTTACTTCTCCTTCATTCAGGTGCTCCATGCCAAAGACCAATGCCAGGCAAATAATTGTAGCTGATTCAAAGAAGTTTCTAAGCTTCCATATACAGAGGCAAATATGCACTTCCCACAGTGTATATTGTGTGAGTCACATTCAATTAAAGCAAATGGAGTTGTGCAATGTTGAATTTGACCCCACATATGAATGTATGTTCTTCCCACTGTGTGTTTGTGAAAGCTGCCTGGGGATTACTTTATTTTAGCTGGGGTGCTGACAAGGAAGGCAAGTGTAATGAAAACAAAGCAGCTGATGTTCACAGACGTGATATATGTGCTGAAGTCAGGAAGTCCTTTCTCACTTAGGATTTTAAAACACTATATGCAATGTACATGTCACTCAGCCTAGATTCAATCCTGATCTCAAGGGGTCATAAGAGTCTGTGACACATGGTGTTAAACTGAGACTGGCTGAGGTTTTTTTCTTCTGCTTTTCATTCTACAAAATGGCATTTGCATGGAAAGCTTTCTATTAAGCTTTGCTCAACCAAAAAAAAAAAAAAAAAAGTCTATTAAGAAGATATTTATGTTGAGGTAAATGCTGACTTTGATCATTTGATCAGGGTTTATTGCAGTTATTGACCTTTGGCTGTTTTTGAAGTATTTATGGTTTAGAAAGCTGGTCTGAACTCATGGGTATTTCCTGGGCATTCTCCCTTCCCTCTCTTTCCTCCCTGGTAAATTTTGACCTCAAAGACTTTCTGGGGAGATTTGCATTGAGAAATCCAGTGAAATCCTGGAGGGGGAATTTGTTGCTACTTTTATCCTTTCCACCTCTTGAGACTACCCTGTAAATAGCTGTGAGCATATCTACCAGATAGCTGGTGTTCTGAGGGATGTCAAACAAGTCAGTCCCGAAGTTAACTGGTCCCCATGCGAAGATTACTTTTGTCCCATACACTGTTGATA
The DNA here is from genome assembly GCF_964211825.1 of Aythya ferina. Classification (NCBI taxonomy): domain Eukaryota; kingdom Metazoa; phylum Chordata; class Aves; order Anseriformes; family Anatidae; genus Aythya; species Aythya ferina. The sequence goes on along the minus strand of NC_140296.1, from coordinate 90,634,667 downwards.
TACACTGTTGATACAGATAAATGAAAGAAAGGCTCCTGAAAGACCTGTGCAAAGCAGTGGGGTTGAATTCTATAGTATTTTACCTGCTTCCGTGAATGAGTGTCCCCATATTTGCATTTTAACCAAACGTCTAACTTCCACACTGGTTAAAGGTGTTTAGAATATCAGGGGACTCGTGGCAAAAGCTGAGATCACAGCCCGAGATCACAGCTAACACAGATCTGTGTTAGCATGCAGTACCATGAAATATGATGATACTGTTCAGGAGACCCTTTCCTCCACCTTTTAATTGTTCCCCCATCGACCACCCTGTGGTGGTTTTACCAAGCTGGGACACCGAACTCCACCACAACTGCTCTCTCATTCCCTCTCCTCAGAGGGAAAGGAAGAAAAAAAGGGCTCAAGGGTTGAGATAAGGACAGGGAGATCACTCATCAGTTGTCATCGTGGGCAAAACAGACTCAGCATAGGGAGATTAATACAATCTATTTCCTATCACTAACAGACTAGAGCAGTGAGAAACTACAAGCAGACAAAACCACCTTCCCCCATCCACCCTCTCCTACCTCCTCCCCCCAAGTGGTGTGGGGGGATGGGGAATGGGGGCTGCGGTCAGCCTCTAGCGTTTTGTCTCTGCTGCTCCCTCAGGGTCCCTCCCTGCCCCTGCTCCCCGTGGGGTCCCTCCCATGGGATGCCATCCTTCCCCAACTGAGCCTGCGGGGGCTGCCCACGGGCAGCAGCTCTTCAAGCACTGCTCCCACACGGCTCCGTCCCACGGGGTCCATCCATCCATCCCCCAGGAGCAAACTGCTCCAGCACGGGTCCCCCACGGGTGGACGGCAGCTCCCCCCAGACCCCCTGCTCCTGCGGGGGCTCTCCATGGGCCGCAGCCTCCTCCAGGCCACATCCACCTGCTCCATGGGGGCTCCTCCACCCATGGGGGGGCTGCAGCGTGGAGATCTGCTCCATGTGGGACCCATGGGCTGCAGGGGGACAGCCTGCTCCACCAGGGGCCTCTCCAGGACCTCTCTACCAAAATCTTGCCACATAAAACCTATATACACCCTGATTGCTGGGCTTGATTGGTCTGGTAGGTACCACTGAGAGCAGATGGGCAAAACACACTGCCTGAGTTCAAAAGAGTTGTCATAGTCACTTGCTGCCATATGCCCTAGGGATGTGCTCAGCCAGCAATGACCACAGGCCACTGAGGAGAAAAAGAATAACAGGACAGAGGGGTGAGTTGATGTGCTTGTCTTTGGCCTTTGGAGGCCTGTCTTGTTTCAATCTTGGAGTACCCATCACAAGTGAGATGGGTCTTATTCTCTTTACTTAGGCTTCAGCTGACACATTTCCATCAAAAACTGACACATAATTTGTTTCCAATAGGAGAACTGCCCAGGGAAAATTGTCAGTACTGAGGAAAAAAAAATAAAAAAAAATAAAATAAAAAATCAGAAAGCATTTTGATACACAGGTCAAAAGGAATTAAGAATGAAAGCAGTTGACTGCACTTGCCAGCACAGCATCAGATGCTACTCTGAGAAAGAAGAAGGAGCCCAGAGACACACATGGGCTGGTCTGAAGGCCAGGCATTGGAGAGCTGTGGCTTCACTGCTCCTTGCTTGGCCACCAACATGGCCCAGGCTGTGAGGGTGGCTGCAGGATCCATCTGCCTGGTTCAAAAGCAGTGGTGTCTGGTGAGTCCTGTTCAGCAGGACTCACAGTGATTCCTGGGCAGAATCACTGCCACTGACCATAGTGATGAAACACACACAGGTGAGAAATTGGGGGATACAAGCCCCTGTTCACAAACCACAAGCCTGCACTTAAGAACTATCAAAGGACGCAGCTGTGCCACAGCTTTTGGATGAGCACATAAGCCAGCTTCACTGTAATCAGTTCAGTGTGTCCATGGAGCTCACTCTGAGCCACAGAACAGACTGAAGAAGAAAAAAAAAAAAAAAAAACAACGATTAAGTCTTGTTGGACTGTTTTCATGCTGAGCCTCTGGCTACTGCAGTTTCCTTGCCAGAAGCACTGCAGTTTGGTAAACCAAAGGCAGTTCAGGGATATGCACAGCCTGTGCAATGGCTGGCCTACAGACGTATTCAAACCTAGAAGGCCTCATGCCACAGATTTTATTCCCCACCCACAATAAAATCACCAAAAAGAGTCCCTTGCTACCTTTAGGCTTTATCATTTCCTAGGAGAGCACTTTAACAAGTACAGACTGCTGTGGGTATTGAGGGTGGGCTCACAGCCTTCATGCTCCTGGAGCAAATGTGCCCTGTGATGTTTCTTGAGCTTCTTCCTAAGGAACATGACCCACCATCAGCAGCCATGGGCCCATGGGGCTGCCAGAGCTTCACTGGTTATGTGCAAAGGAGATGGAGGTGTGGGGTCACAGCCCTGGGCAGCTTGGTGCCATCAGGGTCACACCTCACCTGCACAGGAACAGCAGAGACACTGGAACTGGGTATTGGAGAAAAACTTGTGCAGCTGGGCATGTGAGCAGAGAAGGTACCCAGCAGGTGTGAACCACCCCTGGGGAGCACAGGGTTCTGTTGAAGAGTCATGTTTTTCTCTGCTTTACTGATGGAGCAGCAACAGGATTCATGTCAGAGAACAGGAGAAACAATGCAGTTTAACTAACTTTCCATTTAGGGAAATAATTGCTAAAATAATTCAGTTAAAAACTACTCCATTCTGATGGAGCAAAGGTTATCTATCCAGGAACAACAGATATGCTTCAAAGACTCCCCAGATGAAAGACACAGCCAGCATGAGCTTTGGGAGTGCTCACTCGGTCAGTTGCTTGCTCTCTGAAGCAGCCTGTCGACTATTCATGTCATTTCTTTAATCTCCCAGCAGAAATATTTTTGCCACATACATTACATAACATGCTTTTGTCTCCAACAGCAGAGACCAGTGAGTTTCACACCCTCCCCAAGATGACACCTGGTATTTGTGGTGTATGTCTGAACCAGAGGATAACACTGGGTAGGCTCTAGCCAGAGAAGCACTATGAGAGTAACAATGTGCGGTCCCATCGCAGTTTTCTGTCTGAGATTTGCATAGCTTCTTTGTGCTGCTTACAAGTAAGAAGAGGATTTATTTTATTTTTTTGCCAACCTAAACTCAGCCTTTGATCTTAAAATCAATTGGTTCTCTTTTATTTCTTATACCACCAAAGGTGTTTAAAAATCTGCTGCCAGAATTGTGCTGACAATTTAGCTTTAGACCAAGGGAAGCTCAACCCCATCCTTAAATTAAGAAATGAAAAGGAGATGTTAACAATATAGATACGGCTTTCTTTTTTCTCTGAATTATATAGAGGTTTCTTAAAGACGCTGTATGAGAAGATGTGGGATCAAACGTTGATCCTTTGTGGTTTATCTTTATTGTGCTGAAGTCTCAAAGTACAGTTACTGCAACGTCAGCCTCCCGAGCTGCTCCAAAGCTTCCCTTGCAAAGGAAGATGATGTTTGCACATGTGCCATAAGGATTGCCCAGTGCCAGCCTGCTATGTTTACTGTGCAGCCAGCACATCAGGAGAAGCTGCTTGCTAGTCAAGAAGTTGACTTGCAAGCTATCAAGGTCTATGACTATCAAAGACTGGGGGCAGGAGGAGAGGAGGAAGCTAATGAGATTAACATAACTTGGAGAAATTACAAGGTTTGACTCAACATCAGCATCTTTGGTACTGGAGGGAGCATTCATTTTCTTAGACACTCCTGTTTTTCCTTGTGTAGTTGCAGCGTGGATCCGGACCTTGTTTCTTTCAATGAAATAGCTGCAGTGTTATGTAGCTATTTGTGCTTAAATCCAGCCACTCTCTGAGCACTGAGCTTCTGCTGCTTTCACGTATGCTCTCTCATGGCAAACTCTGCTCATGGCAGTATTTAAATAATGATTTTCAGATTGCATTACTATCTTTAATTTTTCACTGACATGCAATTTTCCATAACGATAGAGGATTTCAGTGCTGTTAAGTGCCACCCTATTCCAGAAAAGATTGCTGAAAGAAAACTATGCAACACTTCTTAAGGACTTCTTAAAGACAGTCAGCCTCCAGGTCCATCCAGTCTCCTCCAAAAGCTAGTTCCCTGGCCTTTTGCCTGCATTATCCCAAAGGAAGCCAAATGCCTGTTCCAGTCAAGAGCCACCTGTGAGCTACCCAATCAGCCACCTGTGTTTGCCACATCTGACATATTTGTTATTGTACAGATCAATAGGAATGCAAGTCTCATGGACAGATATGCTTCATGCTGAATGGTGCATACTGAGTCACTGAAGGCTGTTAAGGGATGATTTTTTTTTTCTTCTGTTGACCCTAGGAATTGTAAAGGTGACACATGCATCTTAAAAATAAATGATCTGATCTGATTCTTAATTTAGTTACAGGAGTGCCCCAAATAAATTTGAAGCAAATATATTTCATGGGGGAGAGGAGATGGAAGATTAACTTTGTCCAGTTCCTCCTGGAGGCTTCAAAGAAATCAGTTATGAAACTGGCACGCTCCACTAAGAACAGTTTCCCTGTGATGAATGAAACCTAAGGCACAAAGGAAGGCAAAGGGCCTCACAAGGGATGGGTCATAAAAAGCCTATAACAAGTCAGCCAGACAGGGAAAGAGAGAGAAATTCAAGAATTAATTTGGTACAAGTGCATTGCATATCTTCATGTATCTTTTATAAATATTGGCAATTGGTGTTGTCTATCTGTTTTGGATACCATAAAAATTTCAATTTTCATTTTGCCTGAACTTCTTTTGAGTAAAGAGTGATTTCAAATTAACTAGACAATCATTATTACACATGGGAGGAAATCTGGGAAATAGTCATGAGATTACCACCTTCCTCCCTTAGCATATATTTATAACGTTCAAAGATGTGTCTCCACAGGCACTGGAAGAACAGGTCTGAGAGCTGGTACTAGCAAAAAAGAAATTGTCTTTCAGTGACTTTCACGCCCAGGAGGGATCTCTGTTGTATAAGGTGATGGACCCCAAAGGCCAGAGGTCTGAAGAGAGATGTCACACAATCCCTCTGAAAGATTCCAAAATCTAAGCTACTTTTGATGTTGCCCAGATCTTGGGAGACATTTCTTTTTGTTCTCTGCACTAGCCAGAAAGCTTTGACTGACATTAGAAATGGTTGAGATTTTCCTGGAAAAATCATTCCAACAGAAAATGACATTTTCACAAAATCCAGAATTTACATGTAGAAAATTCTTATTTCCCCTAAAGATTTTGACTCTTCAGGAAAATTAGAAATGGGCTGCCCTGGTGGCTCCTCTTCAGGAACATGTTAATTTCACATTTTCATTGGAAGAGAGAAAGGAAACTTAACAGAAATCCTCTGTTAAGGATTTCTGTTCTAGGATGAAGGAGCTGGAAAACAGCAGTAATAGGAGCAGAACTAGTGTTACCACTCTCAGACTGGAATGTTCCTGGAACCCTTTCTCATGAAATGCTTTTGTCTTCATGTCCTGGAGCATAACTGAAATACAGTGTTTGTGAACAAGGTGGTTTTCTGTTTGTTTGTTTTGGCAACACTGGATTTCTCTTTTCCAGCCCTTTTTATGGTCTGCTTCCTTCATCCACTTCTCTGGTTCTTATTAATGGACATTTTGTCATCAATGCCTAATGCCTAGACCTGCTCTCTTAACCCTGCCAGTAGTCTTCTGCTCTTTCTCTCTTAAAACACCCTTTGCAAAAAGCTAATCTTCCCTCACAAAGGACTAAACCTAAAAATAGGAGGACCAGTGCTGCTGCGATAATACATTGAGTGTGACTTTCTGACTATATTACTGCAATCTCTATCCTTCATTCTCATTAAGCCTGTAACATATTTCCCCCATCTTATTTTGTCTAGTTTTAGTCTAGCTTGAGTCTGCAAATTGTATTCAACTTGTAGCCCTTATGCAGGTAAATCAGTGAAGCCAAACAAGAGAGCTTTGCTTCACTCATTAAAAATCTAAGTTTTATACCACCAGACTTACCTCTTGGGAGAGAGCATCAAGACTCTTGCATCAAGCACTTCACGTCTTAGTGGCACTGTATAAATACTGATTTTAAGAACCAATAGCAGAGTATCACATTATAAACTCCTGCAGTGAGGAAAAAGTACCTTTAACTATATTGGCTGGCTCTAATCAAGCAGAGGTCTGAACACCCAGAAGTGTTGTGAATGCTCAGGATCCAGAGCTGCATTTTACAAATGGCACCTGCATTAACAAGAAAGAAACTTCAAAATCCTGATATGTCGTGTACTTGGCACTTAGGGTTTTTCAGTACAGGGGCATCCAAACACTTAATGTCCAGCCTACACCTCATTGTTAGCACTGCTGCTTAGATAACCATTCTGCTCTCCCTTTCCCTCATAGGTCAGTGAGTAAATAAGCCCTCTGCACCATCTCATTTCTGAAAAAAATAGATCTAGCTTGCTGCTGTGTTAGTCTGAAATACTCATGCCCTCCGGGAAGGCTGACGAGGCATAGAAAGCAAGCTTTGCTGAAGTGCTGCCGTCCAGAGATGGCTGTGCTTCTGGCGCTGTTCTCCTGGTCTTCCAGATGACAACACATGCATTTGTTACTGAGTCACAAGATCATCCACAGCCAGCATCATCCTCCTTATCGCAGAACAGCTTGTCAGTGGGTCTGAGTATCACAGAGTACAACTGGATTTAACACGATCAGGAGGAAGGTTGATAACAAGATAGCCAGCCTGGGTTAGCTAAGGAGCGATGTAAGCACAAATGCACGGTCAAAACCAAAACCCTCCAACAAAACACAGCCCTTTACACCCAAATTTTCTGTGGAGGCATATGGTGCTGAAGACAGCACAAGTGGGGCAGAAGCAGGCTCCATAAGGTGGATTTACTGTATGCTTTGTCTGAGCAGCTCCAGCAATGCAAATTGCTGTAACCCTGATTAATTAGGCTGCTAAACCAGATATATAGATACTATATATTGCCAGAGGAGCATGAAGCAGCTGGAGACTTCCAACAACATTTCATCCTTATGGCCTCACACACACAAGGTTTTCTTGTTTTTAACCACTGTAACTGTGCCAGGTAGGAAATGTTTCCTACAGATTCACACCCATAAACCCTGAGCGTGGGCATGGCTATCTTGGCATAACAGTTCATTATAGCTGCCTTGCTTGTTTAATTCCCAGACTAGTATAAAGCACCTCCTGGTGCAGCTGTGTTCAAATTAAAAAGATCATACCACTTGGACTGTGCTGGTGTAGCACAGCATCCATGTACAATCATTGAGTTAAACCAATAGAGCTTCTCATATATAGAAAAAAAAATAAAAGATCTATGATAAAACATTAGAGTTTCACACTGTTTAGCAAGAGAAGTAGAATATGGCATGTAAAAAGAAAGAGCAGAAAGGGGAAAATATAATTTCCTCAAAAATCCGTTTTCACTAGGTCAGAAAAATCTGCATTTTCCTTTCAGTTCTCTGATTACTGTCTTTCTCTTTGGCCACATCTTCGAAAACATTTTTCTTTCCCGTTTTTACTCCCTACAAAAAAACATTGTCTTCAAACAAATATCTCAAAGGGTTTATAGAACTGATTACAGACTGATGCTGGAAGGAAAGGAAGATAATTGTGCGTGAGTTGATAAATGTTGCAGGGACAACTCTAAACAATCATGCATGAATTATATCTTCAACAAATGTAATTACAGAACAATTCAGAAAATGTGAAAAAGCTGGTGGTTTTTAGTAGCTATTTCCTTTCCTGGCCTGTGTTTTGGATTGCTTTCAAGCATCCCTGATTAAATCTGGCCGGAAATCTTCTGGTGGAACCCATTCCCAGCGAGAAATGCCGATTCATCAGAACGAAACACTGCCGAGTGTGGGAATCTGTGAGGCTGGGTTTAGCGCACATGGGCTTCAAAACTTTCCTGCTGTGCAGGTTGCTGGCAGAAAGCAGCCAGATTTCTTCCTGTCCCATCTGCACCTCCCCTGGCAGCCCACTGAGCAGACTGCACAGAGGGGCCTGTAGTCTCCAGGCAGCCTTCTCTGCAGGTCTCCAAGGATAAAAGGGATCAGGAGGTAAAAGCCTAGTAGCTACCCATGAGGCAAAAATCCTTATTCTTAAGGCAAAGCAGTCAGCCCTTGACTCAACTTCCATTTTTCTGATGTAGGACCTGTATGTAGTCCCAAAGCAGACTGCAAAATCATCGTAATACGACTCTTGTCTGAAGTTGCTTACATGTGACCCCAGAAAAAGATTAACCTTTGCTTCCATCAATGTGTCAGGAAATGTGTTATAAGCTCTTTAATGCAGGATCTCTGAAAGCTTTTTGACCTATATTTTTATTAGAGTATCCTGCACTAATGCTGTGTTAATCACCAGTCCCCACTGCTAGTCTTACCTCTACTGCAGCAACAACTGAGCATTGCATGCAGTTACAGCCATGCTCTTCCACTTTTTCCATGTGCATGGTGGCTGGCTTGGAGCACTGCACACCCCATACCTGCCTTGGAGTCCCCAGGAGCAATTTTCTGCTACTCCACAAAACCTTAACTGGGGGTTGTAACTTGTCCATGTTGCCCTCAGAAGACATTAGCTGGAGTCTCTGGGTCCCAGACCTCTTTCTGGATGTTTGCTCAGGACAGTACAACACTTGCTGAGGCAGAGTGACAGAGAGGAGTTGCTGGGATATGTGCATTGGCACAGCACATTGGGTTCCCAAATGAGATGACAGCCCTGAGGAACTTGCCAACATAAACTCCTGTTAAGAGGCATTTCCTACCCACTCAACTTAAAAAATGGAGGGGATGGGGCAGAATAGAGTCAGGGATCAAAAGGGAAACAGAACTGTGGGAAGCTGAAGGGTTTCACTTCACATTTTGCCAGTGTATCACTACTGCCAGAAATGGTCCTTCCTGCAGCAAGATAGTATTGTACAACACTTAAAATGCCTTCACCTGTATCATGCCAAAGGCTTCCTGCTTGCATTTCTTCAGCCTGCCTTTCCCCCGCAGCTCCGTAGCCTTTTGCTCAGCTGCCATGACAGTGATTTTCTCTTGCTGCTCTTATGATGTTTGTCTCGTGTTGTCATTCCCATGGCTATGCACCTACAATGTCTCTCAGTGTGAGAATCACCCCCCTCCTTTTCTTTCCTGTCTCATGTTTTGTAGCTTTTCATTTATAGCATCATTCCAAATCTTGTCTGTTAGGGACAAGAGGCTTCCCTGCTGTGCTGGGAAACAAAATCTGTTTAAAAATTTTTATTTCAGAACACTGCACTGAACTTGAGTCAAAGGATGCATGTTCAGATGATTTATCTGTGAGATAAGCAGGTTTCAACAGAACTATTTTGAGTTCAGTTTGAACAAAGATGTGATCTACAGGATACATTCAGGAAGCTCCAAGAAAACATAATGCATCAAGATACCAAGCTGACTGGCTAATACCTCTTTAATTAACCCATCTGATTAGAAGAGACCTTTCTGAATTACGTATGCATGTACTTGTCCCTGGCCTAACTTTGCAGCTCATTGCTCTACCTTTGAAATCTGCAAATACTTCCACTTCTGTTTTTAAATCTTTGTACAAATTAAACCTCATTTGAGCTTCAGTCATGTACAGCTCAAGTCAAAAGGAGTTAACAATTAATTTAATTGGCAGCAGGATTCAGCCCTTCTTTAGGAAAGCAGAGACAGGAAGATCATCTTTACTAATTTAATTAATTCATTAGGAAGAGACAGTGGAACTTGCATGATGCTGTTAACCTTACAGCAATTCAGTTTTCTTAACTCTAGCTGGCAATCATAATATTTATTGTTGTTAGGAAAATCATTTGCTTCTGGAATGTGGTTTCAGCAGCTGATCTCTGATTCAGACCCACTGGAGTTAAATGAAACCCTACCTTATTGGGTCTAAGGAAATTCTGCAAACATTTCAGCAAATATGCATTTGTACCTTCAAAAGAGTTATATCAGGCTGTGTTTGACAGCATATTTTATATTTGTTTGTATCCCTAATCTTGAGCAAATCCCATGGGGAGAAGTGGATGACTGTGGGTTTCTTGCAGAATTCAGCATCCTTGCGTTTGAATTTGGCTGTGTTCAACCAGTAGGAGTGAAAATTGCTCAGCTACTCACATTTCTGATGAACAAACTGCTGCAGATGAAAAAACCTGCTTAAATTGTGAATGCTAGGAAGTGGCAGATAATTGGGTGTAGATGTGCATGTTGATGCTTGTCCAAAACTGTACTTTTGAACTCTCATGTACAAACCTGCCACTTGCTAGCTGCAAGCAGTATGTATGTGCTGGTTCTGAATTTTGGTAGTACCTGTACGAAACAAATGTGACATGTCCTGAATCCTCTCATTAATGAAGACACATAAGACAGAAACAGCAATTAGGAGGCTGATCACAATAGGTCACATTGTGCTTCTGTACATTGACTATTTTGATTAGGAAAAGCGGAGACTTTGGGTTATGGGAAGAAAATACAACTTAAAACAAGGGTTCCTAAAATGAAGAATTTGCCTTGGGGAGGAGAAGTATGCCTGGACTAAGGAAAGTAAGAAGTTCTCCACTACAAGAAAGCTCCTGTAAGTGAGGGATGACCCTGGAGATTGGAGAGATGGATCGAGGTAAATGCAGAGGGATGCTATGGGACCTGGCCAGTGATGCCTGAGACCATTAACTGTGAGCAGCAGTATAGCATGAACTGGCAAGACTTTTGCCTGACTTTCCCAGACCAGTAGTGAACATCCTGCTAGAGGGAAAAGTTGAGAGGGGAGAGTGACTGTGTGCAAAATAATCAGGTAAGATAAAAATGCTAATCTTGCTGGTACTTCAGTAAATCCTAGGCTGAAACTCACCTGAATACAGGGAGCAGTACAAACTGTATGTATCACTTCAAGACCACCCAAGTCAAGGAGCTGGACTAGCTCTGGTCTTAACTGGTATAATGGCCTTGTATGGGTCCACTATATAGGTAGGAATTTAATTCCCTTTCCACCCTGGAAGTCATTATCAATAGCACAAACTGAAGTCTTTTCCTCACTAGCCAATCTCTTCAACCAAGGATACAATCTAAAGACACAAAAGTAAATGAAATGGCACTTGTTAGTCAGCAGGCTTTGGTTCTAAATTTTCTAGTCTCTTCCAATCTCAGTTCCAGATAGAATAGGAAGCTAAGACATTGTCTTTCTCTCATTTTTTCCTTGAAGATGACAGTCTCTGCCATTAGTTCAAGACCATTTTTCCTTCAAGTCAATTCCACACTCATGGATAAGAACGCAATGCAATGTACAGAGATCAAAAAATGGATTTCAGATGGTTTTATGGACATATAACTGTGCTGTTCACAATGGTACCTTCATCCAGTAAAAACAAACAGTAAAAACAAACAAACACACAAACAACACAAGTAATTATGGACAATTTCCCTTTCCTCTGCTTTCCTCTTCTCATTTGTCTAAAAACTGTGAATTTCCAAATGGAATCTCTGCTGGGAGCCAGAAATGTTTTGTTTTGCTTTGTTTTCTCTCACTTGCTTGTCACATTATTCTCCTAAGCACCATACATATGCTTACTGAAAGAGCAGCACTCAGATCTTACCAGTAGAATAGTTTTAAACTTTAAACAGGCTCTTTGATGCTGTTGCTGACAGAGCTTTGCCTGTGATGCTCTGAGATACCAGCTACAATTCCAAACATGCTGCAATACCATCACAGTGGCAGAACAGGTTGAAAGCCATCTTCTCTTAAGAAAATTGCCTTGAATGACTTTCAGGACATTTTTATAAATGTCCTGAAAGTCCTATTTATAAAGAAACAACTTGCTAGAAGTTGGACTCTGTAGTCCTTTGCTTAAACTATAACTCATCTGTTGTCCAGAGGTTCATCTGGTGGTATGAAAAGCTATCTCTGACCCTAGCAGGAGCTGTAATTTTTAAGCATAGTGACTTCAGCCTTGAGTTAGGACAGAGAGAATAAGATGCTTATAAGTGCATCTACCACAGTGCTTGGAGAAACATTTCTCCATTCACTTCTGTGACATTTCACCTCTTTCTATAGTTGCTGAGGGTCATCTAGAATGGTGCCATAATGCCTGATGGGAACTCAGAACAAAAGAAGGGTTAGTAATACAACATTTGCTCAGTTTCTGGCAACACTTAAGCTTATGGTTGCCACAGATTTATTTTAATTAAGATGCTGTTTCAACCCACTGTTCAGCTGGATTGCCTGCAGTTCTGAAGAGTTTGATGTAAGAACCTATGATATATTTCTAGACCAGGTAGAGGTGGCCTACAAGACTACTTATACTGTGCTTCGTAGGACTGTGAATATAGACAGATGGAAACAGATGTGAAATAAATAATGAAAAAGAAAAAGAAAAACAAGTCTTTACGAAATCAGGAGGGAGAATGTCAGCAAATCCATTGTAAGATATGTCTCCAAACAGAGTCATCTTCACATGATGCATCATTGCTCCATTGTCCTGTGTGGAAGAGAGAAAGAAAGCAGCCAGACTAACAGCAGCTGCTTTCAGCTGTTGTGCTTTTCATCTGGGTTACTCACCCTAGGGCTTCAGGGACAACAAGGCTCCTCCTCCAGATATTTAAGAACAATTGAAAATATTTTGAGGTTCACTTTCATTGATTCAACTTGAGGAATCATTATCACAGACTTGAAGGAAAAGAGAATCTTTTACTTTAAATATCCCTAAAAATCTCTTGTTTTGTTCCTGTGAAAATCAAATAAAATACTGTGAAGAATATGTAGATAGGACTTTAAAATTATTTTGGATATTGAACCACTGTAGTCTGAGAATGTTTAGCCTGCAGCACCTTGTACACCACAAATAGTATAACACATTACCCTGTTAACAGTAATAAACTCCAAATTGCAGAACATAAAACATTTGACAGCAGTTCTGGGATTATTTTGGCCTCAGTGAAGAAATGGAACTATCATAGCTGTGAAACTAAGAGATGTTATGATGTAGAATTTATGACATGTTCACCTCCAATACTAATTATAAACAAAGAGATCTATGAAGATCCAGATCTCAGCATTGTGATAAAATTTTAAAAGGATATAATATTTTAAAAAGTCAGTGAAGAAGGGGGATATGGAGGGGAGAATGATGTAGGACAGTCTATACTTATGGTGTTAAGGGAACCAGTTCATCTTGCATTCAGTATAACAGGAGGTGAGACAGACATACTTAACTGATGATTTCTTTGCCAGTATACCCAACCCAGTAAGTTCCTGGAACCAACACTCTGTGTCCCTTGGACAAAAAAGAGCAGCCACAAAGAGCAAATTCTCACTCCTGTCTAATAAAAGGAAAATAACAGCTGAGAGATTTGTAAATGTTTGCTGTAATTCTGCAACAGAATAAAATGTTAAATTCCACATACTGCTGTGGCACTCCCATCCTGATCATCATCAGTGAAAATATACCTTCAGTGCAGCAGCTGTAGCTGCTCTAATAAGATATCTACATAGAGAAAATAGGCAATCAAATTTCTGCAAAAGTATGAAATTTTCCATTAAATTGTCTCTTCCTTTTATATAACACAGCTGCAACAGTTCTCACTAGCTTTTCCTATCCATGCTTCAGCAAACATAACTCTCTCTAGTAGGATATTTTCCAAATGACTCATTTGAGATTCAGAAGATTTCCTCTAAAGGCGTCTAGACCATAACCCCAAAAAGTTTATCCTGGGAAAAAAGAAAAAAGAAAAAAAAAAAAAAAAGATCCTATCATCTACAGCCATAAGTTAAGAAATGAAGAATGTTACAAATGAAGAACATACTCCAATAAATTAAAAATGGCTGCAGATGTAATGAATGTCTGTGTCATTTACTTCTAAATGAATCTCTGGTAATTTAGTCAATGTATTAATCTTCAAAAGGCTTTTGATGTTGTGGTCTGTTTGGCTTTGTCTGCTGAACTTTATAGTTTTGCTTTTAATAAGGCAGGGGTTCTGTAGTTTTCATCTGAGTAACAAGTCATTATTGGTTTACTGAATTGCTTGGAATTACTGTAAATTGCAGTGTTTGCCTGCTAATTGATGGAGTTTCTGAAGTCTTCAGTAAAAGGTGTTATTCTTTTCCAACACTAATGATCTGTTGAGTACTGTTCTACTGCTAGTTTTGGTGTTGATAATGGTGATACATGCTATGCCTATGAGACTTTGTCATTGGACTTACAGAATGAGTCAGGTGATTTAAGCAACAAACATCTACGTCTGTACCTAGGCTGTACGTCTAGGGTAGGTACAGTCACTGAAGCAATCAAAATGCTTACATGGGGTAATGACAGTCATGGGAAAACTGTGTAGCTGCTGTGGAGTCTTTTTTTTTCCCCTCTCTTTGCACTGCCAGCTTGAAGAAGCAAGCAGCCTTGAGTTAATTGGGTCAAATCTGAGCAGATCACTTGAGATGTATGAAGGCAGGTGCAAAGGTTTCTCTTACATTTGAGCCCTACCTCAGCTCTGCCACACTGATTTAAATAACACACTGAAATAACACATTGGCTGAGCAGAACAGTTTGGGGGAGGAATCATTCAAAATAAATAAACCTTCTTCAAGAGTTTGGTGTCTGAAATTATAACATTTTGAAATGTCTTGTAATTTGTCATTCAGTCTGAGATTAAATGTTTTGTTTCCCCTGTGTGTGGCTAAGACCTGTATGTCTTTAGCTTAAGACGAGGAGAAAGTACCAATAACTTTTGGAAAATATTTGAAAAAGAAAAAGCAAATACTTAAAACTGTAGTAATAAAACATTTTTCTATTTCAGAAAAATTTCCTCGGCATCACCACTTTTGGTTTCTGGTAAAACCTCATCCTTTCTTTTGGGTCAAGACCATCTGCCAAATTCAGCAAATGTGGTGATAGGTTCAATTCCTATCCAAACTCAAATTTCTTTCAAAATCACAATTAAAATAAAAATCACACAAGGTGCTGCAAAGGGTGTTGACAGTGGCAAATTTCACCCTCGTCACTGGCTTTCTTTGAAGAGCTCACAAGGTTGTTGTTTCCATGGACAGATTTCCAGGCAGAGGCAATAGCACTGCCTGAAAAATAGACAAATAAACAAAATGTCTTTGATCAGAACTATCTATGAATCTCAGAGATAGGGCTGAGCACTAAGTAAGAGCTGAAGAACTCCAAAGCTAGTCTAACATGAGCCAACACAGACTTTGTGGTGTCATTTCATGGGTCATTTAGAAGCTGTCCATGGACCAACAGGGACTCAGTCCTCCACGAGCAGTCTGAAAAGCAGACTGATTTGCTGTAGAAATGTAGTTGGTTAAATTTTAACATCAATATATATATTATCTGTGTAACAGATTGCTTTATTGTTTTCATGCAAAGGAAACATTTGTTTCTGTGGTCTCCTTCTTAATTGTCACATTATTGACATTGCCTTAAGAAAAATACGCCAAGCTCATATTTCATTCACTACCCTTCACATCTTCATCTTTCAGCACTGAAAAAAAAAGAAAAAGCTAAAAAAAAGAAAAAGCTTTATATTTGACATCACTTTTCACATATAGAACAGTAACTCTCTTGTTGAATAATGCATACAGTATATGGGAAGCAGCCTTGCCTGCAATAGCCTGTGATTTAAAAAACCTGTGCTCTGGGTGACTTTGAGCAAGTAGCTTCCCTGTTCTCTGCCTTGACTTCTCCTGCTATACAATAGTGTGTATAATGCTATGGACCTGCTCACCAAGGAAGGCACTTGTGTTCTGTGAATTAAATTGCTAAATGAGTAAAGTAATAACAATTCACCCCTCATTTTCCACTTGCACTGATAAATGATATGTGTATCTGTCATAAAATGCTCCTATTACATTAAATATGCACCATTATCATCTGTGCATTAAGTGCACAAAGCTGCACAGGACTGCGGATAGCCACTACAGAGGACTAAAGGACTATGGAGGAGGTGGAGGGAAGCACTGTTCCGTAAGAAGGAGCATAAAACAGCATGCACTCCCCAGCAAGCACTGCCCCTCAGCCAAAACTCAGCTCTGATGTCCTCAGGGCAGCTCGTCTTTTCAGAGAAAACATAGCAAGATTAAACAAGCTGGCTGAAACATCAGCACTCCATGCAGGACTGGCAGTGAAACATACTAGGGCCATCTCAGCACTCCCACTTCCCTCCTTACTGTTTTCTTGTAGTGACACATACTCATACCCGTGCCTTCTTCTACCTGTCCTATTGTACACAGATGTGCTTAGCTCTGCATGAATTCTCCCAGAATAAGCAGCAGCTGCTCCTGGCAGGTGCTAAACCTGTTTAGTACATCCCTTCCCTTCCCCCTTCCCAGCACGTCTGCATGCAAGCAAGCACACATGCACAGAGCAATATTATCACACATTAAATTACTGCTATTGAAATCAGATTCTGGCTTACATGATGCTGACAATATCGTGGTTTATTGCTAAATGCTACAAATAATTCCTGACACTCTTGGTGATTTATCTTGTAGCTCATCTATTCAGGGATTTCCTCCGCCATGTAATATCACCAGGATTTTGCCTGAGGAACAACTGCCAGGGAGGACCTGCTATTACACCTTGCTTCCTTATTCTGGAATATATTAGCATAATACAAGCAAACACCACAGAGCAGTTTGCCATATTGTGTAAATGCTCATTTTATGTTAAACTTAAACTGATAATAGATGCTTGTTGAGAAGGAGGCAGATTTTCAGTTGTTTTTTTTTTTTTTTTTTTTTTTTGTTTTGTTTTTTTTTAATAGAAAAATGTAAAAACAGCTGGTATGTCTGTATCTGACTTAATCCCAACATAATCCAGTGACATTTTTGCATCCTTGCCTGTCATTTAACATACACCTAAATTCAGACTGCAGAAAAGAAGTTCTGTATTTACGGTGGTATACTACGAACATTTTACCATTGATATCCAACAGTGAGCCTATAGTTGTGTATATTATGTGTATAAATAGTCCCCCTTGGGGGGGGACATGCTTGTTTTACCTATGCAAAGCATATTAGAAATGCCTAGGAATAGCATACATGACCAGCTGAGTCAAGGGCATATCCACTCACTGGAAGAGGTTTCCTCTCTGGAACAGAAGCTGTTCCCAAAGCAGTGAATGCACCAAATGCTGAGTTCAATAACACACGTATATAATGACCAGCCTGAATCAGGCCCAGCTAGCCCCACAGCCTGTTTCCCAAACTACCCAGCAGGTGATACATTGGGGAAGTTGTTAATAAGTACAGACAGATCTTTGGCCAAACACCTCTTCTAGCAGTCAGTGCCTTCGAGATCATCTGAGCTGAAGGTCATGCAGAGACCATCCTTTTAATGAGTGTCAATGGACCTGTCCTGATTTAGCTAATCCTTTCCTGATTCTATTTGCATTTTTTCCTCCACAGCTTCTCTCAGCAACAAGAGCCTTCTTTAATTATGAGCTGTGTAAAAAAGCACCTTCTTTGGCTTGCTTTAAAACTGCTGCTTGATCCATTGGCAATGAAGTTCCATTAATTCTTGTGTGTCCAGAAACAGGGAATAGTCCTTCCTCATGCTTGTTCTCTACCCATGTAATAACTTTATTCAGTTTTACCATATCTCTTTCTTTCAGTGATCAAACAGTTCAGTAATTCTTTCACCTCTGCTTTTTAGAACATGAGGGAAGGTCTAGTCCTATAGGTGCAGTCTTCAGAGTATGTTGGCAGCAGGCATTTATACAAATGGTTAAGGTGCTTTTGGTTTGGCTCTCAATTCTTCTTCCAAATAATTCTTAACAGCCTGCTTGCCCTTTTGACCGCTGCTGAGCAATGAGCTTACAGAAACCTATCCAGTGCAACTCCAAGATTTACTTCTCGAATGGTAACAGCTAATTTAGAGCCAAGAACAGTACATGCATGGCTAGAAATATTTTTCCCATATGCATTACATTGCACTTATCAGTGCTGAATTATGGTTAGTATAGCAAGATCTTCTGCAGTCATTCACAGTCAGCTTTAGATTTGACTGCAATAAATAATTCTGTATGACCACCAAGCATTGCCACTCAGCCCCCTTTACAAGCTTGCTCCTGAGATATGATGAAGCCTCAGCATAGCTAACATTTTCCTGTGAAAAATTTATCATTTGCTCTTGTTTCTAGTCTTTTAATCAGTTATTACTCTATGAGAGGCCTGAGAGGCCTCTCCAAATGACTTTTTTTTTTTTTTTTTAAGAACCTTTGCAGAGAAACATTCTTGAGATCTGTCTGGAAACCCTCAAAACCTACATCAAATAAATCGCCTTTATTCATGTACTTCTTTATTTCCATCATAGAGCACTCATAGATTTGTGAGTCATGACTTGCCTTGGTAAAAGCCATGTTGACTATTCCTCAATAAATTGTACTTTTCCGCACATCTGGCAAATCTGTTCTGTACATAAATTTCTATGAGTTTGTTTGGTACAAAAGCCAGGCATAACAGTCTATATTTTCCCATCTCTCTCTTGCAGTCCTGGTTAAACCAAACCAAACCAAAAACTTTTCTTCTACTTTCTTGATATCTAGAACCTGAAGTTTGTCTACTCTGAGAATAAAACAAAATCTTTAACTGTTTTACAATTTTGTTTTGTTTTTAATTATTTACTGTTATTTACTGATTTGTTCCATATCCTATTCCTCTGTTTTTTCCAGATAAGACAGATATTCCCTGGGAATGTACCCGCTAAAGAACAGTAGTGTCTCACGTCTCTCCTTCACCTCTCTGTGGAGAACACAGAGACAGAGAAATCTACCACCTTTCCCAAGAGAAGCGAAGGACATGCCTTTCACCACTAGCAGCTACTGCCACTTCATACCTTCCTGTCCCAGAAGATGTGGTACCAGCTGTGCAGATCCCTGTTTACATTGGGTTTCATTCCCTCCAGTATTCATTCAGCTTTCTTGCAATGAAATTGGTTCCTGTGTGATGCTTTTACTTCTTGTTCAATTCTGGACCTCAGTGAGCACGGTAGGTGTCCCATTTCTGATGCTTTTGAAGTTTTTGTTGTTATTAAATTTCATGCCTTTAGCAAATTGCTCCTCACAACCTCTTCTCTTCTTTTTTTTTTTTTAGACCGCCTTAACAGGGTTTTATATTTCACTTGCTAAAGTTTTTGCTGCTAGTTATGGAATCATTATTGCTTTCTCTCCCTGGCTCAGAACTTGTTTAGTTACTTCATGCAACAAGACATAACATGGAAAGGAGAAACTAGAAGAGCCTCACATGAAGTGTCCTACAATCCTCTCAGAGCTAAAGGGTCATGCTTCCTTGAAGCATGGAAGGGATTTTATCTTGGGTTTCTGTCACATCAGTCTGCGAGTAAATGCTGATTCTATCTTCACCTCTAATTCCCTGCACACTTTCATTTTGTCCCCTTGCTTAGTGTTCCTTGGGAGCACACAGATGGCTCTTAGCACAGCATCAGTGTACCCCATGCCTCAGGGCCAGCTTCTATCCCTCGCTCCATAAGGATCCCAGGTGTATGGCTCTGGGACCTGCTTTCTGCTCCTGGGAACTATGGGAACTTCCATCACTATGAAAGGTTTGGTGTTTTAACTCCTTCTGTGCATGCTTTCATAACTCCAGCCTTCAGGCTGTGTGTATACATTATCCTTCTGAACAAATGCTGGCAGTTTAAATTAAAATATGTCAGCACTAGTAAAGCCAAATATGCAGTCTTATGATCATGACAAAGTAGTTTGGGTCAAGATTTGTCTTGTAATCTTTCTTTGTAGTGGTTTGTAAGGAAAAGCCCCTTTGGTGTTGGCCCTGACATTAACCTTTCAGACTAGAATGCATTCAGACAAGTCAGACTGTTTTTTGTCCTCTGCTCTAGAAATAAATAAATAAATAAATCTGAAGGATAATTCTTTATGTATTGATCTGTGAAAATCCCATCACTGCTATCAAATATTCAAAATTTGCTGTTACCCCATTGCAATGATTTTTACTGTTTTGGAACAATGTGATTTTATATGTGAAATACAGAGGAAATTGCTTTTTCTCGGTGTTCCAATGTTTCTGAAACACAGCCTCACTGAAATTAAGCTAACTGATTAAATGAGCTAACTCAATCAACTTAATGAGCTCTACTCTCCCACAGGACTTAAAAGAAACCCAAACTTTCCACTAATAATATATCTATTTCCACTAATAATATATCTATGATGGCCTTAGGGGTCTTTTAACTGGAGATATGACTGAATTTAAAAACAGAACTATCAAAGTTGCCTAAAGATACCATTGTTTTGGTCTTCTCAAAAACAGCAGCCCAACAGGTCTCTGACTTTGCCAGTCTATGGTAATGACATAAGTAAAATTTGAACTGTAATTGACTCAAATTCAGAGCTCAATTCCATAACATCTGGCCTTATAAGGCATATTTAGATTGTTTTGCCTTGAAATGAGCAGACCAGAGTTTCTTCTAATGCAGTGGAAGTATGCCCTCAAAGTTTGAGCAACCGGAGGACTGGTAACAATAACGACATCCATAATCAATATATCATCACTCTAATCATTTATTATGCCTTTATGTGGAATGAAAATTGGATGAAGTTCCACCAAAAAAAAAAAAAAAAAAAGGAGGAAATGCTCAGCAAAGGCATTGTTTTCAAGAATGCCTGTTTTCAGAGAAGCTACCTGGCTGCTTCTCTCCTAGGATTATTTGGAGGGACAAAGCTATGACATATAGGCTCTACAGCCAATGAGGAAAGTAAACTTTAAGACACGGTCCTGACCTGCTCCCTGCTTTTCTGCTCCCCAGAGAAAGAAATTTTCTGGGCCAAAGTACAAAGAAGCATGTCCCTCCAACTCTTCTTGGGGCTGAGGCTTTCTGAATGGACCAGGGGCAGTGGATGCTTTGGCAAATCTTTTTTTCTGAGCTCTCAAGTGAGCAGGGCACGGGTGTTTTCTTTAAGCAAATTTGGTGGGCAAGATGGTTTTGTTGTTTGTGTGTGAATCTGTCCTCTGTGGGGAAAGATGATGATTTCCATCTTCTCTAGAGCCCAGACATTTAATCCTACCACTTCCTCAGGAAGCTCTGAGCTGCAGTGCTGCAGAGTCACCTCCCTTCACTAAGACCAGGACCTCTCCCATCTGCCTCCATGGAAGAGGTCTCCAGCAAAGCATCATCCACAACAAAGAAGCATCAGTGGTGATCCCTGACTTCTTGTAGGCACCAAGACCTACTGCTTCTGGTCACAAACCTCCAGATGGATCTACCAAAATGGTACCTGTACAGTTGTGCTGTAGGGTAACCTGCAGAGGACAGGCCTCACCTTCTCCTGCTGAATTTATGACATGGTGTGGCAAGGACAAAGTACTTACAGAGCCAGAAAGAGAGTAAATAACTAAAAAGCCCAGACTGTGGCCTTGGTGTTATAATAGGTTGTGTAGGACCAGTCAAGCGAGCTTTAGGGTCCTGTTTTAGTGCTATTTCTAGGTCTGATCACATACTTAACCCAGGAGCTTTTGAAAGACATTGGTACTTGGAGCAGAAACCAGCACATAGCCTTATCCTCTTCACTAACCACTAGGTAACGTCTGTTTGGAGGAAGGGAGAGAATGTGCGTCAGGATCTCCCTCTGGACTGGTGCTCTTGCATTCTTGTGAAAATGGAAGTTGTTTTTTGCCAGCAGGGGAAAGGAAACCAGAGTCTAATAAATCGTTCAGTGTAAACACAAGTGAATTCATTATTCATAGTTGTTTAATGAAAGTTTTATGTTAACAAATCTTGGTTCAGTAGATGGCTCGTAAGCTATTTGCTGCTTTTTCCCGTCTTTTTGTTTCTTTAATTCACTAGGTCACATTCATTGCAGGTGAAGCTTTCAGAAAAAGAAAAAATAAAGATCTGAAGTGAGTCAGTGCTTTTGAGCACTCAGTAGCTGCAACATGCCTTTTGCTCCATTTGATTCAACTCCATTATTCATTGCTTGATTTTTTTTTTTCAGAAGGAGACACATGTTTAAAATGTCACTTACAATATGAAAATTTGTTTTAACACAGTTTAGTCTGAGCGTTTATGGTAGTCCCAGCGTTCCCATCTGTGCTTATGAATCTTTTCTTTCCATAAATAGGTGAAGGAAACTGTGTTTTGTTCTATTCCTATCTTCACTCAGAGCCTCACAACTTGCTCTCATTAAGTCTGTGTTTGCAGAGGTCATTATGAATAACGTCTCGTTGATGCTGCAGTCAGAGATAAGAGGTTTATATGTGGGATTCTTAAGTAAGGCCTGGCCATGGTGATTTTCACTAGTTTCTATATTTTCAGTATTTCCATATTTTCAGTGGGCCAACTCTTTGTCAGAACAACTTCTGTACTACTTGACTCATCCTTTCCTTGGCCCCATCTCTGAGAGCAGAGTACACACACCCACCAGGTTCAATGACACATGCTTCAACCACTTCGAGCTGCATCTTTGTCCTCACAATGTTATTAACAGCCACTATATTTTAAAGCAGGCTACATGCTTGATTTTCAGCACTTTGTGGATTTTGATGTATCTGTCTGCAAACTTGAAATTAACCATAGGCAGAAGGACTCAGGGAATCAGTATTTCACTAGGCTTCAGGCATGGGTAAATGGAAACTAAAACTAAATGCCAATGTACCAATTAAGACCTTCTTTTATTTGAACTATGGCTTATACCTTCCCACAGTACTAGAAATATTAAAAATCCATAGTATGAGTGAGGAAGATTAGACCTCTTTTCTTGCAAAATATATAGTCCAACAGCTTTACCCTTTCATTCAGAAACTTGCATTCCTCTCTGTGGCATGTGTAGTGATTAAAATGTCTCTGAAGCCCAGCACAACAGACTACCAAGATAAATAACCTCCAGTTGATAAAAAAAAACTCGCTGTTGAAAGAAGGTGCTGTAATCACAGCTGGCTACGGCTCTGCAGCACTCTGCAGGCAGCCGCGAGGTCTGGAGGTACAAACCCGGGCTGTGTCACAGCTGGCAGCTCTGCCGCACCAAAGCAGAGACTAGGAGGGACAGGGCACCCAGCAGAGTCCTGCCTGCCCTTCATCTGCCTCAATTTTCCTAATGGCTCCACTGTTTATGTTAGATGTGCATACTTTTTTACATAGCTACCTAATTATCTCCATCATCAAAATGATATTTGTAAGCCTAGCACACAGAGGGGAAAAAAAGAGGTAGTGACAGTGAGAACACAAGGAAAGGAAGGGCTGTACCACCACCGTGTTTTTGCCAAAACCTGCCTCAAGTGCCAAGTTTGGTCTCTAAGCATCTCCACAAAGAATTGATTGAGAACATAGGCTCACAAAGTCTGCCAAACTGCATTTCCTCCCTTTTCCTTGCAAGGGTCCAGTAGAATTGGTGTAATTAAAAGCCATGCTGAGGAAGGGACAGAGCAGAGCTGCAAAATGACAGAGGGTCACTCCTTTCTGGTGAATATTCCCTTCCTTGTTCAGTGCAGGTCAGGAAATGGGCTGCTGTCCCCTTCCTGGATGTGCAACTTGCTCTGTTTCTTCCTGACAATGCTAAAGGCTGCATCCCCTGTCCCAGTGCAGGCTGTTGGACTAGGAGCCTTTGAGACAGCCCATCTGCAACCTACATCTGCTGTACCGAATTTACATGCTAGCAACAATTATTTCTGCAAACAGGGAACATGCTGCTGTCCCAAAGAGATCTCCCAGTCACGAACACCCTTCTGGCCAAGTCCTATTCACCCCAGCCCTGCAGGCTACTCTTTCAGGGAACCTACTCCCCTGGACCATTTTCAGGCATGGCCAGCTTTCCCAAATGATCTGGAAGTTATTATAACTACTGTGATAGCCTCCACTTCATGAAGAAGCCATTTTGTTATCGGCCCTTTTGCAGAAGAGTATGACTTAGGGCATGAAGTAAGCCTGGGCAGGCTCACTCAGTGAGCCCCTCGCTCCTCTCCTCCCAGGAACAGGGTGACCCGGGCTCTGTAGTATCCATTTCAGGCACCTCCAAGCACAGAGGATGTTTGCCTGTAATGCCATGGAGAGAGGAAGCAGTTTGAATGGGTGC
The DNA here is from genome assembly GCF_964211825.1 of Aythya ferina. Classification (NCBI taxonomy): domain Eukaryota; kingdom Metazoa; phylum Chordata; class Aves; order Anseriformes; family Anatidae; genus Aythya; species Aythya ferina. The sequence continues at coordinate 90,610,615 of NC_140296.1, read as the reverse complement.
AGTCCTCTGCTCAAAGCTCCATCCAACTTAACGCCATCATGAAATCAGTACACTGATTTAAAATAGCAGAGTTTTCCTGACATAGTTGCTTGTGTTCTTTTTTTTGCTGTTGCTTTTTTTGTTTTGTTTGCTTGTTTGTTTTAAGAAAACCAAAACCTAATGAGAAACAGAAGGGGCCAACACATGCAATAGCCCTACAATTAATTCCTTCCTAACTCAAATGCTTTTGGACTACAAGAAAGTTTGTGTCTTTGAGCTCCACTGAGTGGTGACCTCAACTGGAACGCTATGGCTGGGCCTCTACAATGATGCAAAGACTTGAAAAGGTTGCTGAGGTGCCAGTATGAATTCATTTTTCAACAGCTGCATGTATCTATTTTTCTCACTCTATTGGTGTAAGCAACAGACACTGAAACTGGGTGTTTAAGTTCAGTGAGTGAAGGAAAATGATGATATTATTCAGGAACTGATGGTGTCTGCCAATATCTACCACCGCTGGCTGAGGTTTGATGGAAGAACTGAGAAAACATGTTGAAAATGTGACAGCCAGTGAAAGTGTTCTGCTTGATTGCTCCAAATTGGATAGTGTTTGCACAGATGGGGCACCTACTCTGACTGGCAGGAGTACTGGTTGTGTCGCTTTGCTAGAAAGGTTTTTGTATCAACAGTTATCCAAAATACCATTTTATTGTCATTGGGAGGCTTTTTGCACTAAAGACCCGGATTTCGCAAGAGCTCTAATCCCTACTGTCTGTTTCATCAACACAGTACTCATGCATACAGTAAATCAATGTTTCTTACAAATGTGAACAGGAGGAAATTAATGCTCCTCTGTAACATTAGTTACCTGCAATAAGAAAAGGCCCTTCAAAACTTTTGGAAACAAAAGAAATAGGTGGCTTTTGGAAGGGAAGAGTGAATTCATGAACGACAGCAATTTGCTTAGAGACTACAATTAGATAGTTAACTAGTTTCCTTCACAAGCATTACAGTTTGTCTCTATTGCATCGGTATGTCTACAGGAAAAAGGCTGTCTTTGGGTTATGATGTTTAGTGGTCTTTTTCATGATAAAACCAATGAAAACTCTTGTCCCATAATAATTTGGATCACCTTCTTTTGGAGCAGTTAAGAATTGATAACAAGGCTATAAATTAGGAGATCTATGCTGCAATGTCATCAATTCTGGGCTCATGCAAGTGAAGTGTTGAAGACATTAAGGTAGAAAAGACCGCTGTGGCCATTTAGCAATCCTCTTGCTCAATTTAAAATGGGAAATGTTGAAATTCAACACTGCAGGAGAGCTTGAGAAGGAATTGCAATTCATTTCTACTGAACCCAGACTTACCCCCACTCTGGAAAAAGGTCCCTAAAGTTATTTTCCCCTGATATATGCAACCTTGTTCTTTCTCATGGATAGTTTTTGGTCAGTTTCAATCCATCAGCAGTCAGTTTTAGATAACAACCCCCTGGTTAGAATATATGTTTCTTACATCCCAGATTTTATGTAGGCTTAATTCTGTATGTTCCCCAAAGCTGAATGTATATACTGAAGATGTTACAGGTAAAATGCCTGGTCAGAAACCCACTGATCTGCCACTGCAACACACTGCTGAAGGCCAGTGTTGCTTTGAGCAGAGGGCACTCCCATGTAGATGAAGCCCTGATGTGATTGGGGCACAATGCAATTGTCTTCCCAAACAGGGACAACATGGGAGAGATGTCCCTGCAGTGGCCTGGGATAAAAAAAAGAACTCCTCATCTCAATGAAGTCATCTTCGCTGGAGTACATAATTACCACTGAATTTTTAAACAGCTGTAACACATAATATTAATGCCTGAAGAGAACAGCAGAAGGCATTTCCAAGGAAACAAACCACCACATTTCCCTGTTTACTGTCACAATGGGCTGAGATAAAGCTAAAGCTGGTTGAGAGCTAACAGGGTTTAGAAAACAGTCAAAACTGAGAAATACAACATCTACAAACAGAAAGGATCATATAAATGGAGAAAACCTGTAGACAAGGGCAAGAAACTTCAGCCTCTGTTTGCCATTTTATATTCCCAGCAGAGCTCCATCACTTCATTGCCCTAAATCTGGCATGTGGGAGGAAGAAACCAGAGCAGAGAGAGAAGGAATGCAAGAGGTGCCAGAGTTGAGGTAAGAAACAAAAGGACAGGTGGCAGAAATGATCCTGTGAGCCCGGTTTTGTGCGCACACCTCTGATATGTTCAGGTTTAAACATCTGCTCACGTGGTGAGGTACTCCAGTGATGGTATCTCTATGTAGAGAAGCATTTAGAAAGAATAGGGGATTAGGAAACAAGGCTAGAGACATCCCTGTCTCAGAACGTTATTTATGAGGATACCTTAAGTTCCTATGCTGAACAGGTTCCTTCTAGGAGTCTACAGAGCAGTACGGGGTGTCCCCTTGCAGAGGAAAAGCTTTGTGCCAAACATTTGATTGAGAGAAGGGAGAGGTTGCAGTGACACACAGCTCTGCAGATCCCAGTGTACACAGTCTCCAAGCTGAATTTTCTTTTTCTGTTAGAAAATGGCAGCTTTTAATCAGTGTTGAAGCAGTAACCAGATATTCATTCTTTTCTTGGCTCAGTACTAGTACAGGATCAATGAAGACCTCAAAAACAACCAATCAACCAAACAAGCAAACAAAAAACCTTCAAGCTTAGCACCAGTTCAATGTGGAGGCAGAAGGTCAGAGAGGAGGCATTTCAGACTGATGTTTGGTTCAGGTTTAGTAAATTCCTTGAGCATTTTTCTTTGAAATTTGTATTATAATGCTTCTGGTGGGGAAAAAATGAATAACAGAACCACGGAACCCGAATACTGCAACATAATGGCACACACATTGCAGCCAGATAGATCCTGATCCAAGTCTGACTGATTATAACTGCAGTAGAGAACTCTGGCCAAGGTAGTTTGCTAAAATTCACAACAGGACAGTGGGCAAGGTGATGGAGCTGTTAGCAGCAAGAGATGATAAATCTCTTTCTGAAATGGGAACTGACTGACAACTATCTCTATCTCCAGTGTATTACAGGTTATTTCATCTGCTTCTCCCTGCAGACAAGCCCGCACAAAGATCAAGCCAAATAAATGCTTAAAGGTGAGCTGCTGCAAAGTGTAGTTTTTCACTGTCTGAAACCCGGGGTCGAATCCTGGGCCATGGTGAGTGTGCTCCCTGTAGCAGGTGGGAAGGGTCACACAAGACCAGAGTTGCATGGGGTTGCAAAGGTGTCTGTAACTCATTATTCTGTTTCCAGCAGTGGCTGTAAGGGGTTGCTTAAGGAAAAATACAGTTAGGCCAGGCACGTAGGCTACATTGCCCTAGCAGTCTCTCAGCCTGTAAACAGAGAAAGGTCCATTTTTCAGGGGCTTGAAAACCACAGCCTTAGCATTGCTGGCTGCTTGTTCTAGCCGCCTGAGGCAGTGCCCTCACAACTTGCACGAAATCAGGGTCACTAGTGAGGCAGGACACAACGGTCAGGCACATCTGCATGTCAGTGCATCCAAACAGTATCACACAAAAGTCAGTTGTATCAGCAGAGACTGCATGTCCATGTCCCTGCATTTAAAATGTTCCCTCGGAACAGGAACCCAAAGAACCAACATTCTTTAATTCAAGTATTTAGATATGGTCTTGGGAGTAGGAGTAAGGCTTTCCTCTTTATTCATACATGCTCAAGTCACTAGGACTCCTGCACTTCATTTTCATCTCCAGCATCCTCAGAGTTTTTGTTTGTTTGTTTTTCCTGCTTATTGTTAGGATTTCAAGAAGGGAGAACAAATTAAACAAACAAAAAGCAAAAAACACTTTCAGTTTAACCCACACCTGAGAGAGGGCTGCGTAGGGTGTAAGGAAGACCTGAAACAGGATCTTCCATTTCCTGTGTTGATCGGACTAACCTGTGCAATAAGGTATAAAGTAGATTTGGGATATGGCAAAAACTTTTCCTACTTCTTATTTCACAGGGAAAAAATAAATAAATAAATAAATAACAACATATCAGCTGTAATAATTCTGTTTTGTAGAAAGTCTACTCCAGATAGCATATGCTGCAAGTACCCCACTGGACATCATTTCTATCAGGGCTTGCAAATAGGAATGCCTAAATTCTGGACTGTCATCATGCATGGGCATAAATTAGGTGCTAAAAGGTTTGGTGCTTTCAAGTTTGGGTCTGTTCTGGGGTCATACAGAGCTGTGACTCTTGGGAACTTGAGGTCTGTGTGCAATCTGCTCCTACACACAGTTTGAGTAAGGGTGGCACAGTTAAATCCTGTCCCATCTAGGATTTGCTTCAGGCTCCCTATTGTCCTAAGAAAACTTCCCCATCACTAGATTTGTTCTGTATAAACTGTAGTGTAGGTAAAAACTGCTCATAATCTCATAATAAGCATTTATGTAGCAGTTGTAAACAGACTTCCATTTTGTCCATAGCATATGTACATGTCCATAATTACACAAAAAATTATATTTTCCTTTTTTTTTTTTTTTTTTTTTTGGTGGGGGAGAGTGGGGGTGGGATGGGGAACGAAAATCAATATCCACTGGGAATTCAAAGTGAACTACAGAATAGTAGCTGTAGTTTGAACCATGCCATGATTGACTTTGCTATTATTTTTTCTTTGCTGCCTTGGAAAAGAAACATTCATTTTCTATACCTTCCCTTTTCACAGAGCAGCCCTATTCTTGAGGCTTTATGAATCACAGCTCATGTACTACTGATGCTGTGTCCAGTCCACTCCTAAGAGTGAAAGCTAGGAGATGCAGGAAGCCTGCATGGCCTTGTTGATTTATGAGTTAAAGAGCCAAGAAGAGTTACTGAGCTCTTAGTTTGTGATCTGAGGCTGCTTAAGCAGAAATTACCATTGCAGATAGAGAGGAGACCTGTCTGTTCTCAGGGAGATGATACACACTACAAATGGAGTTTTATGAAGGACTGAGCAAAATAGGATGAAGCCTTAATTTAGCTCATAAAGACGCAACCCAGGTTATGCTGATGACCAGACAGGTTGTTTCTGAAAGAGATTGCTGGGATTTTCATGTATTTCAGATCATTCTAGCCCTAAGCCTCTTTATAAAACATTTTAAAACTTGGATTATCAGAAGACGGGTGAGGGAGGTTTGTTTAAGTGGCATGCAGAAATTCACAGGTTAACAATGATGGCCTTTTGGGGAGGATGACATTTTAAAAAATGTTAAGGCAGTGGCAGCCCTTTTTTGCCTTGCTATGCATGAGATGGGAAATCAAGGCAGCCTGACACTGCTCTGAACTTTTCAGAAATCTCCCCTTTCCCTATAGACATTTTTGCATGCTGGAGAAGTCAAACTTCTTGGCTTGTTGCTAAGGTTTGGAGGAAACATGGAAAATTGTTCCTAAACATTTGCAGTGCTGGTGACATTAGCAACTGAAACCCGGTAGGTAAATGTGAGTAAAAAGTAGCAAGTAACATGTGGTGTAGAAAGCATTTACTATTATGTTTAAGTGCTTGCAGAATGTCTCTCTGTTGTTATATTTACATGGAGCACTTTGCGTACAGAACATCGATCTCTTACAGAGCCAACACATTACTGTGTTAGAAATAGTAAATTAGCAACAATACAGTTCAGGTAGGGGGGCTCTCAGCAAAGGGAATTTACCTTTATCACATAAAATGAAAGAGAAAAACCCATTTTATACCTTTATGTCTTTGTCAGCCCACATGACAAGGAGGCAGTTACCCCTGCTGCTAGATGCCTTTGACAACATTGTTAAAAGGCATGCATAACAGAACCAGCTACCACAGGAATTAAATATTCTGAATGCTTTATTTCCAATGTTAGTCACATTCAGCTCCCTTTCCTGGCCCCTTGTCCCTCAAACCTGAGCAAGTGGAGGGACAAGAGGGCTGAGGAGGTCAAGACATTAAAACTATTTTGGATCGAGACAATAGCATCTCACTGGGGCTTTCTTTACCTTGCACAGTTCAGCGGGGTGATGCTGTAGAAGTAGCCAGTTGGAAATGAAAAGGGGTCATAGACTGGCAAGTAAGAAATCTTTCTGCATTTCAAGGGACAAAAACTACACCCCCTGGCCTCCACAAGAAAAATGTTGGGAGGTGAGTGTAAAGCTGAAGCTCAGGCCAGCAAAGACAGCACATCTGGGCTTGCCAGACTGTACCATCAGGACATAACCACACTTGCACTTCCATGAAAACTTACCTCATCTCCAGACTGCACATGAACATTTAAGCTCCAGCTTTGGTTCCAAACCTGAGCTGACACTGCTGTCTTACATGGGCTCAGCTGACATGAAACTTGCTGTGGTACCGGCTGTGGATGGCTGCTCAGCACTCACCTTCAGCTACTCCATAGCCCATGATGATTGGTAGCAGTGGTTGACATCAAGTCAACAAACCTGGCAGTGCTTCTTTGCAGAGCAAAAAACCACGCACAGCATAGATTTGTTGGGTCAGTGACAGTAGATATCAATTGTGCGGTCCAAAACTACCCTAGAGAGAACCATTGCAGACAATCACCACTACCTGTTGCTTGCAGACCTCCCCACTGCTTCACCTGCAGCAGCTGAAGACTACGGAGTTGAAACTCACTCCATATGACATGATATCCTGATTTAAGACCTGAACCTGCAACTGCGTCCTTGGGTAGGAGCTAGAAGGAAGGGTCTGATTTTTCTACCTCTATACATTTTCTATGGGATGAGTACATTCCTTGTTCTTGTTAGTAAAAGCAGGAGTTGTCTCATAAATATTTTATTGAATATCTTTCTCTTATCTAATAATGTTGAGAGAACAGTAGAGGAAATAGCAGAATGCTAGTTTTGTTTTCTTCTGATAACACTTATGTATATGTACTTGTGGACTAATACTAGAAGAACAAACGGTATGATCTAAATGAATCTCATATTTGGTATTTCTAAAATTGCCTCTATGAGAAAATTTGGACCCATGCTGAGATTTTTTTTCCTTTTATGATGCAACTTGCTTGTTTCAAACCGTGCAAGGTTTTCTTGCTTAATTACAGCTCAGTGTTTTTAACTGCTGGCTACAATATTGGAGGTCTTTTGCAGTTAGAATATACATATGCAGGTAAGAGAGAGAAAATATTACATAATCCATGAAGTGTTGTGGATTACTAAAGTTTGTAGAAGACTGCAGACACAGAACATTCTATTCAAGCCACCCAGATATTACTAATTTCTCCATTTCCAAAGAGTTGCACGATTCCAATTTTACCAGAGGCTATGCAGTTAAAATATCACACAGGTTTGAAATCCTGTAACAATAAAAGAGAAGAGCTAAATTTCTATTGTTGTACCAAGATTTCAGTTCATGGTCATAGAGGGTTGCTAAGGAAGCAGAGTTTGAGCTTTGTAAAACAAGAAGAGAATTTTCAGCTTTCATCCTTCAGTTGTCTTGCTTGCCTGAAAGGAATTTGAATTGTTATTGTAATGAGCCTTAAAAATAATTAGCTGTGCTCTTTCTCAATTACTTTGAATACAGAGACCCAAAAAAGAGATGTGCCAACCAGTCTCTGTGCTTCAGAAACAGGACTGCTACATATTTCATAAATGACCACAGCCAGATTTGTTAGGGCTAGATCTGTAAAAGAATTTCACTGCTATGTAGCTGAGCAAAACAGCATCTGCCCCCCAGGCAGCCAGGCTGTCATCTGTCAGATTTTCTTTCCCCTACCCTGGGTGGCTCCATGCTGCTAGAACTCCATATGGAGCACCTGAGGATTGTCAAGTGATTCAGTAAAAAATTTTGGAAGACCTTCAAATGACAAGGGAAGGAGGATGCAAGGATGTAGTAAGTAGTTGGTCTCATGTGAATAGCTACTCCAGTGATCCTTCGAGCTCCACCAGTAGAAATAAACCCTATGTCTGCCTTCGGCTCACTTGTCTTTCATTTCCCAAGGCTCTCACTGGTCTCCTAAGCAGGCACTGTCCTTCCCCTTCCCTTGGCAGCTCAGTCTCTTTCAGAGGAGTCTGATGGGTACCCAGCGGTAGACTTTAAAGTCTACCATATGGATAGTAGGCATATATATATGGATAGGTCCAACTGGTCAAGTGTCTGTGGGCCTAGTATTGCTCCTGGTTAGAATACAATTATTGTGTTTTTGTTAGAGAATGCCATGTGTGTGCGTGTTTTTTTTTTTTTTTTTTTTTTTTTTTTTATAAGATTAAACATTTTCCTGATACATTCTCAAGGGTGTTCTCACCCAGAAAAGTTGAAGCATGAAGTTAAGGACTCCCTAGTCAGAGACTAGAATTGAAAATCTTTTCAGACAGAAAACACACATTTTGACACAGTTTTGTTTTCCAGAACATCCACAAGTTTGGGGTTCATTCCAGCATGAAATGAAAACAACAACTGAAACTTAGAAGTAACTTCAGAATTGAGTGTTTAGCATTAGGATTTAGCTCTGTTTCATCTCTTATATATTCTTCTTTTGCATTCCTGTAGATACGAAAATCCTCATAACAGCAAAGATTATTATAACAATAACACACACAAAAATGTGTAAAATACATGATTTTCTGTTTCTGGTATAGAAGTATTCATTTGAAGGACTTATATTCCCCATGAAAGTGACAGGGGAAAACACCATCAAAGAGAATTAAGAAAGCTATTCTATTCAACAGCAATAAAGCTGCCAAGGTCTGCTGTCTCACAGCTCACTTGGAAAATCTTTATTCTGAAGACTTCTGACTCATTAACATGCAGATTATTGATATTATAGCCTCGCTGTAACTCATTGCATGAGAGCATCATCATCATGATTCCTGACTTGGCCACACATTAAGTTCTCTGACCAGATTCTTCCAACAGACCCTTTGTGTCTGAGCGCCCTCCAGTTCATTAACCAACACATTTAACATCTTCACAGCTTGTTCTTTTTCCAAGGAGGGCATGTGGGTGCACTGTTATGGCAGGACTTTACTGATATTTTTAAAATAAAACCTCATGACCTTAGGTATAAAAAAGCAAAGCAAATTTAAATAAAGCAGGTTGTGACCTACCAAAAGAAAAAAAAAAAAAAAAAAAAAAAAAAAGAATCCGAGCTCAACTCCAACTTCTTTTGATTTATGTAGAAAAATTCCATAGTTATTAGCATTCTTTCTTTCTAAACTGCTACCTCCTAAAAGAAACAATTCCAAAATTTTCACTTTTTATTAAATGAAATTTAACCTTTTGGGATAAGAGAGACCAGTTCTTACTTGTTCACAATGTTCAGAAGAAATTTTTGTAAGACAATTGGCATGTTTCCTGTCCAGAAGAGAAAGGACCAATGTGACAAATTCAGATGATTTTACAGAACAGAGAAGGAATTTTACATAGCAGAGAAGGAAAATCATGGGCCTCTGGGTATAAAAGCAGTCCCTTCCTTGGGAAAGTCTGGGAAAGTTCTTTCCCTTTTCTGTAAAACAAAGTGACACAAAGGGGACAGGAAGGAGAGTGGTAGCAGTTCTGCTCCATTCCCATCTTCCCATGTCCTGCCCAAAAGGACCACCAAGTCTGGGAAGAAAACCCTGAACCACGCAGCAAGCAGAGCAGCAGCCTCTGAGGTCTGTGCAAGCTTCCAAGTACGTTGTGTCTTTCTGTATGGAGACTGTCGTCCTGGCTATGCCTACAAAACATGCCTCAGACAACTCCTCTGCCACATTTTTGTAATTTAACTTTGTATATTGTTCTGATCCTTTCCTGACTACCTTTGGTAGAGGCTTTATATTAACTCTTTAGAGAAGTTATGTTATTAACTTCCTCAGAAGTTTCTACTTGGAAGCTGTCAGCATACCAGTTGGCTATATTTTTGTTCCATCTGGTGGAGATAATATATTTTCGAGGAGATAGAAGTAACAAATATTTGAACAAGCTACATTAGCTTACTAGAGGATCAGTCATTCTTGAGAAACAAGTGTCTACCTACATGAAGATACCATCCTCTCCTTAAATTGCATAAGATTGGATGCCACTGAAACATTGTATGTCATTAGCTCCTTGTATCTTCTGCTGTAAAGAGAATAGGTTTGAAACGGGGTCAAGAGTTGACTAGAAGAAGGAAGTGTTTGCATTTGAAAGTCCCATGATGGTAAAATATTAAAGGAAAAAAATACACAGCCAGACACAGCAAAAAGTAAAGAGGAATGAGAGAGGATTAATTGAGGGAGAAATAGAAAGATCTCAACCACGTGGATTTTCTTTCGCGCTTAAGAGAAATAACAAAATATTTATGAAACTCACTGAAAAGTGTTGAAAGTAATTCACATCACCATTAAAGTATGAAACCAGATGACTTCTTCCAGCACTCTCAAGAAGATCCTTTTTCCACAGTGCCTGCAGCTACATTTTCTCCATGTCCCAGGCAACACTATGTATTTATAACAAGTCCACTGATAACCACAGCTGCCAAAAAAAAAAAAAAAGAAAAAAGGTTGCATGTGTGTGTGTGAAAACAGCACTCCAAGCCTTTCTATGAAGTAAAACTCCTTGAATTACTTCCAAAACAAAAGGCAATTCAAACTCAGAATAAACTAGCCATATCCTTATAAAATTGAACATCCTATGTAAGAAGAAGATCTCATCTTCTGCTTGGGTCTGTTTGACATGGGTACAGAAGTGAGCCAAGCTGGGTCAGGGATACCCACCATCAGAGAAAATTAAGTATGAGTAGTGCATGATGGATAACCTCACAGTAGAGTTTGTACTGAATATGTAAGGGCTGGCACACAAGTTCCCACGAGTGCTCCTGATGGGGTATTGTTATAGGCACGTCTTGTTCTCTGTGCTTGTCTCCTTCCATTGCCTGATCAAACAAGACATGGAAAACAGCAAGGCAGCAGCTGCCCTTGCTTGGGGCTGTTTGCAGACCACAGCAATCTTGTGTCCTAGGCACATGTATGCTATAGTAAAGAGCCTGGTGCATTTGTGTTAAAAACTAAACAAACAAATCAGTATTAATTTGGCCAAATAAAGAACATCGCTAATGCACATGCTGACATCGGAACTACCCCTTGTAGTCTTCCACAGTGGCCTTAGTAGAGAGAAATGACTGCTTCTTACAAGAAAATCGTCTCATCACAATGCAGATGTCTAAAAGTGGTAAAAGGAATTGTGCCATAAAAATTCCTGTTTCTCTTCCTGGCTTACCAAGGCAGTTCAGGGTGCCTCTCTTCCTGGCTTACCAAGGCAGTTCAGGGTGCCTGACTCCAACGTGGTGACCAAAGGCCTAAATTTAGCTGCACCGCCATAAGTAATCAAAAGCATATATAATAAATATAAAAAAAAAAAAAAGGATACAAAAGATGTAAACAGGCTGAACAGAATACTAGATAGTAGAATTACCATTTCAAACACACTTAAGCATTTGGCTAAGTATTTAAAACTCAGGGCTTCTGGTTCTCCACGTAAATTAGCAAGAAGACTACTAATGCACTCTACAGGAGCTGGACTAGCCTGTAATTAATTATTCCCCCTCTAAAAGACAGCAGTCCATCAGCCCACCAAAGGCAGGCTGGCTCAGCAAGAAATGATGGAGCACCACTTAGAAGCGTATTTTTTCTCCAATGAACAAATGTGATAGGATGATCTGTGTCCTTCCCCTCATATTACCATGATAGATACCCATTTTTGTGGGGATGATTAAAAATTGATTGAAAGTCCCTCATCACTTTCCTCTTTCTTTTTAATAGAGTAGAATTATGTACCCAGACAGGTGTTTTTCTGCTAGAGGTCAGATCTCCAGTCACTGGCTTTCCATGGCATTAAAGTGATCAGCATTCATGTCATGGTGTGTCATTAGGGTCTCTGTCCTACAGATTTCATAGAATAAAACAATCTTGTAGTTTTACACTGTAATCCTCTTTGTCACTTTAAGTTATTGTCATGATGGGCTGCTGCTTTACTGTTGGAAAGAAATAGCACCATGTGATAATGATTATAAAATGTGATGTTTGCACATTAATCTTCTGGCTATCATCTCCACCCTCCCTTACATTTGAAGGGTTAATAAATTGGTTGTAAATATTTTTATTTTTTTTCCAGAGTGGAACTTGTCACAAAAACTGCAGAGTTAAATATTTGCATAGAATAAATATGAAAACAGGGAGCTAGCTAGTTTGAGGACCACCCCCATCACCCTTCTTTGACTCAAACCACACATTTTAGCTAAATGATTAATAATTTCTGAATAATGAACTGTTTCATCTCCTGAAATTTTAATTTCAGGATGCAAAACAAAAATACCCTGTGCTTTTTCTAGGAGCTTAGCAGTATACTTGTTTGTGTATAAGTTAATACATATATATATGAAATTCATATGATCCATCAGGAATGTAAAGTTAGAAATGATTTTAAATCTGGAAAGTAATAATTTCTTTAAAAGTATGCCAAATCTCATCTCTTGGTTATATAGGTCACATTAAAACTGGTCTTTCAAAGAGCTCCTGAAGTTTAGAGGAGTCATTAGAGAGTTATTGAGTGTCATTGAAGGTGACTTTTGGGTACTCAGCACTTCAATCATCTCATCCTTGCACGGATTGAGAGAATCCATTCTTGCAGCAACTCTTTCTGTGGATCACCAAACTGGAGTAAAATATTTAATTGTTATTAAGTTCATGCCCAGCTGCTGATTCTGTACCCATCTTCTTCCACTGAGGATATGGTTTTAGCTTCCCAAACAGGCCATTCTTTCTCTGATGATGAACAATAAATATGAAAGTATTTTGTTGTTTCTTTGTGTTCGTTAAAGTGGATGTTAAACTTGAGCTCCAAAGAAAAAGCAAACGAGGAAGGTAGTAGACTAATAGATGTCATATAAAAGAGCTCTTCTTTTTCCTGGTCAGTTTGCCTACTTAAAGGAGATTTGCATTATTTCCAGATATGAATAACCATTCTTGTCAGAAGGATATCTGCAAGATACCAGTGCAACAGTTGCCTGGAATCCTCTACTCTCAAGGAGAAATACAAGCACCTTCAGGCAGAGATTCTGTAGTGATTTCACACTGATGACCAACGAAACTCCACCACATCACCCTCTCGCTTCCCCTGCTCACAGGAACAGGGGGAGGAAGGAAGGAGAAGGAGAAAAAAAAAAAAAAAAAAAAAAAAAAAAAAAAAAAAAAAAACACCTCACAGGTTGAGCTAAGGACAGTATGATTGCCCATCCAATTACCGTGACAGGCAAAACAGATTCACAGAAGGGAGATTAACAAAATTTATTGTCTACTATCAGACAAGACCAATGAGAAACTAAAAGCAAACTAAGCAAACTAAAACCACCTGCCCTCCATCCACTCTCTTCTACCTTATCCCCCTAAGTAGTGCAGGAAAATGGGGCCTGCAGTCAGCCCACAATGCTTTGTCTCCACCTGCTCCACCAGGGGCCTCTCCATAGGCTGCAGAGAAACACTGGCTCTGGCACCTGGAGTACCTCTTGCTGCACTGACCTTGGGGAACTGCTGGGGGCTTGTTCCCTCACATGTTCTCACCCCTCTCTCTCAGCTGCTGTTGAATGGCGTTGTTTCCCTTCCTTAACTCCATTCTTCCAGAGGCCCACCCAGCATCGGTCCCTGGCTCAGCTCTGGCCAGCTGCAGGTCCCTTTTGGAGCCGGCTGGAGCTGGCTCTGATCTGACATGGGGCAGCTGCTGGGCTCTGCTCGCAGAGGCCACCCCTGCAGTCCCCTTGCTACCAAACCTTTGCCATGTAAACCCAATACAGATTCCTTTAACTTATTTACGTTTCCTACTAGGGTATAAAAAATCACCCAATGAGTGTCTTTTTTTTTTTTTTTTTTTTTTTTTTTGTCCTTCCCTAAGGTTAAATGAGTCTGAGGGGTAACCTCAGCTGGAAACATTTTACAAACTCTTAAAAATGCAATTCATATTGCACATTAGCAGCTTATCTATCCTCTGAACACACGACTAGAATAACTGAGGTGTGCAGGAGAAATGCAGCACCTTGCAGCCTGCTCTGGAGGGGACCAACCTCAGAGTCCCCTGTACCTAGTGAGAAATTCCCCAAATATGCCCCTCAGTGCTATTATCCTGTCAGTAACTCTTCCTTTATGCCAGTGAAAGCTCCCTTGATGTGTATTTGCTATTTACAACTACATCTGAGTATTATTAGCAAGATGATGGTTTCTTGTATAAGTTGCTTGTGGGTCATATCAGGATTTCTGAATTTGTGCAGTAACTAGTTATGTGACACAGCTGGAAGTGTTAAAATTCAACTTTTCTGCCTCTCACTATCTCCTATATAACACAACCTTCATTTGTTGTATAGTGCATGAGGCATCACATTGTGAAAATAAGTAAAAAAACATATTGGCCCAAAATAATGGAATATAGTGTTCTTCACACCAAGAGTGGCAGGACATACGTTCTGTTTTGGTTCCCTGTTGAGTGAGAGAGACAGAAAGATGTGTGTGCCCATGCCTTGGGCTTACATGGCAAGGTTTGTGTAGCAGTGGGGACTGCAGGGGTGGCCTCTGTGAGCAGAGCCCAGTAGCTGCCCAGTGTCAGATCAGAGCCAGCTCCAGCCAGCTCCAAAAGAGACCTGCTGATGGACAGAGCCTAGCCAGGAGGTTATGCTGGTTGGGCCTCTTTGAGAGCAGATTTAGGAAAGGGAAACAACACCTTTGTTTCCCTTTTCCAGAGCAGCTGGGAGAGAGGAGAGAGAACATGTGAGAGAAGCAGCCCTGCAGCCCCCAGGTGAGTGCAGCAGGAGGGCAGGAGGTGCTCCAGGCAGGCAGCAGCAGCTCCCCTGCAGCCTGTGGAGAGGCCCCTGGTGGAGCAGGCTGTCCCCCTGCAGCCCATGGGTCCCACATGGAGCAGATCTCCACGCTGCAGCCCCCCCATGGGTGGAGGAGCCCCCGTGGAGCAGGTAGATGTGGCCTGGAGGAGGCTGCGGCCCATGGAGAGCCCCCGCAGGAGCAGGGGGTCTGGGGGGAGCTGCCGCCCACCCGTGGGGGACCCGTGCTGGAGCAGTTTGCTCCTGGGGGATGGATAGATGGACCCCGTGGGACGGAGCCGTGTGGGAGCAGCGCTTGAACAGCTGCTGCCTGTGGGCAGCCCCCGCAGGCTCAGTTGGGGAAGGACGGCATCCTGTGGGAGGGGCAGGGAGGGACCCTGAGGGAGCGGCGGAGACAAAATGCTAGAGACTGACCACAGACCCCACTGCCTGTTCCCCTGTGCTGCTTGGGGAGGAGGAGGTGGAAGAGGGTGGATGGGGTAACCTTTTTTTTTAGTTCACTTTTAGTTTCTCACTGCTCTAGTCTGCTAGTGATAGGAAATAAATTATATTAATCTCCCTATTTTGAGCCTGGTTTGCCCATGATGACAACTGATGAGTGATCTCCCTGTCCTTATCTCAACCCTTGAGCCCTTTTCATCACGTTTTCTCCCCCTTTCTCTTTAAGGAGGGGAGAGAGCAAGCATTTGTGGTAAAGTTCAGCTGCGTAGCAGGGTAATACCATCACAGACCACTAGACCTTTGGGTTTCGATCTTTTCCGACTCTCCAATGTTTGTTACTGTGACCCAGGAGTCTCCAATTGCTCCCAGTTTTAGGACCCCCACCCAAAACACTTGATTCAAATGTCCGAGTGGGCAGAGCACCAGCAACATGAGGAGTGAATGCTGACTGACTCACCCACCCAGTCAACAAGCCACTGGGAGTACATTTCCTTAGACAGCCCTATCTCACAGGTTGGAGACTTCACTCATTTCACAACCAGCAAATATCTAAACTAGAGAAGACTAAAGCATATGGTGAAATCCTGTGCTTTTGGTGAGATAAAAGACACCCTAATATGAAGGGCAGCTATCTACATTTGACATATGCAGAATGGATTTTAAAGCTATCATGAAGAACAACGGTTCACCTAGAAAGTTGAACTACTTATTAAATCTTGGATATATAGAAAATTATGTGGAACACATAGATGCTAGCGGCCAGAGGCTGCTCAGAGATACAGCAATGCACCCTTATTTATTTCAGTGCAGGAGTCATGGTAAAACTGGAAGCAGAAGGTGAGTCTTAAGGCTTTTTAAGTATTGACTCTGGTCCTGAGATGAAGAGTTACCTTATCTCCAATGTCAGCACTGTTGGGGGAAGGAAAGCAAACAGGGATGGAGGAGAGGAAAGAGCACAAAAAAGTGAATGTGGAAGGAATGCAAGTAGATAAAGCAGTAACAGAGGCCAGACCCCTTTACTTTCTCTCTCACATCAAAGTACATAGTTAAAAGAATGACTGTGTGGACTGATACAGGCAAGGAAAACCCGGGAGTGTGGGGGGGGGTGGGGGTCACTGAAGCAGAGAACTTGTTTTGCAGGCTGAATACAGAGCAAAGGTGGAGAGCAGTAGCTGTAAATGTCATGCTGTAACTTGCAAAGAGGTAAGGGAGTGGGGATCTCGAGTCCTAGAGGATGCGTTCAGTTTCTGCTTTTCTTTCTGTTTTGGAGCATACCAGTGGCAACTCTATATTGAAAGTGCTGCAGTGCACCTATCCCTTGAGCAAGCTTTGTGTGGATTTTCATAAAAATGAGCTAATACCTTATATGAAATACAGCTCCTGCCAGTAGCACATTGCTTCCTTACTCCGTGCTAAAACATCACATCAGTCCAACACTGGAGGGGAATCGTATTTGCTGTTGAATCCACATCACTACTTCCTGCATTATTTTGGATTTTCAAAAGAGGTTTCAGGGCCAAATATAAATGCAGCTCAGTTCAGCTTACTTCATAAATCCGATGAGGTCACAACTTGAGAAAGCACAACAGCTGGCTCCACTGCTAAATAACACGTGCTGGTCTTGGGGCTGAATTATTAAGCTTTTGCTTTGGTGTGACATCCTTCAGGGTAATTGACATCCTTCAGGGTAATGCACTCATCATTTTATCCAAGCTGCTGCACGGGGGCAGTGCTACATGCATGCTTGCCAGCCTCTTTCAAGTCTTGTTGATTGACTATTGTCTGCAAACCAAGCAGAAGGCAGAGTGCTGATTAACCGAAAGACTTTTAATTGCCACTTCTCTTGAAGTTTTTAGCAGCAAGGACAGAAATGGAGGTTTCACAGTGACCCCTTTTCAGACCTAATTGGAAAAGCTGATGGAGTGAAGCCGGATGAATGCTTTGGATTGCTCCTATTTAATGACTTGAGGGCCTCCATAATAAGGCACAGGGCTCAAGCTCTCATTCTCTGCTGGAGATATAGGAACTGAAAAACAGGCCTGTTGGCTCTTCTTTTTGTGTTAAACAGATAGCAGACTAACTCTTTTGGAACTTTCCATACCTTTCAACATGAATCTGAATTTCGTGATGCTTTTGTCAGTGTATTCAAGGTGGAAAGAGAGATTTCAGCTATTGCATTTCAAATTCAGATATGCATGTTCATGTAGCCTCAGGCCAAAGATTGCAAAGAATCTGCAAAGTGGCGAATAAGAGATGGAATCTGTGCTCTCTGGTAAAACAGCTCTGTTTTCTTCTTTTGCTCTTTGTTTTTTATTTAACAAGGCATGAACATTGCCTCTCACTGCAACTGCACACTAGAGAGCAGGCTGCTGAGCTTTGAAACGTAAATGCTGTTCCTTTCTTTGCTCCCTGGAGTTTTCTCATTTCTATTTATTTTCATTAGCAGAAATAAAAACAAATTAAAGCATGCAACACCCAATAGAGTAGGACTGTGGCAAGCACAACTGCTAGCACCTGGAGCATTTTATTACTCTGGTGGTATCCCCACATTTGAACAAAGCCCAGCTGCCTGAGAACTCTTGGAGGCTAAAAATCCAGTTCTGTGTTTTTTTTTTTTTTTTTTTTTTTTTTTTTTTTTTACCAGTGCCCCAGAGGTCAGTTTGCTTGAATGCTCATGGTCAGGTATGTAGCTGGTTCAGCTTGCTTTCTCTGTTTCCTTTAATTTTAGTATGCTGGCCACTAAAATGGCCCATTATATTTTAGTACTAGTATCATACTAAGAACATAGTACACACAGTTTCCCTCTTCTGCAACCTTCATACTCACCGGTATGAATGTGTTTTCACTCCTTAGTCCCATTTTCACAGCAAGTTTATTTCCTCTTCCTTGCTAAATCAGTTCAATTTTTCATTTATCTCTTTAAAGAGCTTCTGAAAACAAAGGGCATACCTTCAGTCACACAAATGGTCCTGATCTTTCCATGTGTCAGTCCAACTTTTGCTGCTTTCATTACATTTTTGCATATATTTATGCAAGTCTTCCAGAGAGGAAATTTAAGACACAGTAATAACAAAGCCAAGTGTTCTGGGTCTTCACTGTGATGTGAGCGGAGCTGTGCCTGAACTATGTCAATCACCTGAAAATGAACTCCGTAGCATTCAAATATGGGTCTACAAAAACATGGAGATTATTTTTAAAGCATCCAATTTACTGTTCCTGTCTAGTAGGATGGCAATGTATTAGATGAATAACTGGAGAAAGGGAATAGATTGTAGAAAGTAAGAATAAAAAAGATCTGCGTTTTTTCTTTCAAATTGTTATTTTTTTCCCCCAAGAAGAAACAACTTATTCTCAAAAATAAAAATGAAACAAAACTTGAAAAATTCCAGCAATTTAGAAAGACTATTTGCTTTTACCATTGAAAATAAGAATATCAATAATGTCATAATCTAACATTTTATAGTATAAGGAAAAAATATATATTTTACAAAGCTTGTTTAAAACACTGTTCACTTTCAAAAAAAAAAAAAAAAGACTGAAGCAGTTCAATTTTAAATTAAAAGACTCTCCAGCCTAGCTCTGAGCAGTTTTAACCTACAATGCCTCCCATTTTTCATAGCCTAGCTGAAGTATATTTTCTTGCAAGCAGCCAGTCCCACCGTGAGACATTCACTGTGGTGGTTTGCTCCCCTGAGAGGTAAGATGCCTCTGACATTTCTGCAGCTATCCTAAGTGTTGCAGGCTATAGAAACAAGGTAGAACCACAAGCGTATGCCCTTACTCCAGAGCTACTGCTGCTGCATATTTTGTCACTTGGTCGTGGGTTGAAGTCCTGTGGTAACTCCAGCTGCAGCATGCTGCTAGATTGCTTAGGAAACTAATGGGGTTTGATTCCCTCTGCAGAGGCCCCCATGGCAGAAAGCAGATAATACGCCTAGGTTTTTGCCTGCCTGCTAGCAAGCCTACAGCAGTACAGAGCAAACATTTTTCTAGATGCTTGCACTTGCTGCATAGCTACCACCTGCCAGTATTTACTAATGGACCAGGCACATGTGAGGATCCCCTCCTGCATTACACCAAGTTCAGGCACAGATGTTTTTTTTTGGAAGTAGGAGAAATTTTAAGGCATCGTGTATAGTTCTGTGTCTTCCCCTTGCCACGCTGCCAGTTTTCATCCTCAGTTTTGTTTTCTGTGGGGCTTCTTCCCAATGCCTTTTCTTGTTAATTAGGGTGGCATTGTGCCAATAAAAGGTTTTGGCTATTACTAAGAGCTCCTGAGACAGCTTTTGTAGAAAGTTGATACAATTTCTTTTGCCCCCTGGGAATGCACAGTCCTAAAATTGGATTGAATCTTAATACCCCTGAATCAACTAGGTCAGCATATTCTTCAAATCATTTCCCTGCTTCTAAAATACACAAAAGATACCAAAGAGATTTACATTCAGTGAGGACGTGATTACGTGTTGATCTGGCTGTTTCTGCTCCCAGACAGGAGTTCCCTCTCCTTGACCTCTTTCTACAAAGCAGTGAGCAGTTTGTGTGATCTGACAGCACTTCCTTCACATCCCAGCTTCATTTTTATTACTATTACTGTTATTTTCTTTTAGAATTAAAGAATATAGACCTAGCAGGACATTTTAGCTGTCTCTGGGTTAATGATGGGTTACCTGAATGCACATTCATTGATTCTACATGTAAGCTTCATAATAACAGAGAGGGGTTTAGACACCAAACTGTTTCTATTTCAGTCTGGAACATTTACTGTTAGAAAAAAAGAGCACAAAATATTACCAGTCTGCTTACCCACATCTTCTCAAGTGTCTATGAGCTGAAGTTTGGCGGAAGTCAGTGTAGGTGAAAGAGCCATCTGCCAAGTCTGTGACAAAAATATAATCTGGCGCAAAAGAAGAGAGAAAATCTGAGGACTTTTATTGTTGTTTTTGTTTTGTTTTGTTTTGTTTTTTTCTTTATCCCCAAGGAATTTTTAAATTTTCTTCACTCTGGAATAAAATGACATATAGAGAAAAAAGAGCAAAGAAGACAAGCCCATAGCAAAAATCTTGAATGTATTATTCATAGATATTCTGTCAATTGAAAAACAAAACAAAACAAAAACAGTCTAATTAACACATTCTATAGACTATAGAAAGACAAAGAATAAAACAAACTTAGTTTGAAACAGAAAGGTTGAAACTTCCCATATTGAAGAAGTTGACCAGAATTGCCAAATCTCTTCAAAGCGTTGTCTTTTTTTCTCCTTAACTTTCAAAACAAATTTCTCTGAATTGCCAAATCTTCACGAAGTGCATCAGTTTTGACAAACCTGCAACTTTAGTCAGAGTCATTCAGCCAGAACATTTCCAGTCCTGTGTCAATTCTTGCCCTGAAAGTCTGGTTCTACTAAGACAAGCAAATATGAGCAGGGATGGCTTCTGATCACCAGCAGTGGACTCTCAGATGGTGGATAACCAGCTCCCAGCATCCTCACAGTGCCGAGCAGCAGCACTGCCTCACCACCTGATGCTTGCACACACTACTTGCACACCCTGGGCACCACTCAGGTGATTACAGAATCACAGAATCACAGAATTTTCTAGGTTGGAAGAGACCTCAAGGTCATCGAGTCCAACCTCCAACCTAACGCTAACAGCCCTCCACTAAACCATATCCCTAAGCTCTACATCTAAACGTCTTTTGAAGACTTCCAAGGATGGTGACTCCACCACTTCCCTGGGCAGCCTGTTCCAGTGCCTCACAACCCTTTCAGTGAAGAAGTTCTTCCTAACATCTAGCCTAAAACTCCCCTGGCTCAACTTAAACCCATTCCCCCTCGTCCTGTCACCAGGCACGTGGGAGAACAGGCCAACCCCCACCTCGCTACAGCCTCCCTTGAGGTACCTAAAAAGAGCGATAAGGTCGCCCCTGAGCCTCCTCTTCTCCAGGCTGAACAAGCCCAGCTCCCTCAGCCGCTCCTCGTAGGACTTGTTCTCCAGGCCCCTCACCAGCTTCGTCGCCCTTCTCTGCACCCGCTCAAGCACCTCCATGTCCTTCTTGTAGCGAGGGGCCCAAAACTGAACACAGTACTCGAGGTGCGGCCTCACCAGAGCTGAGTACAGGGGGACGATCACCTCCCTAGCCCTGCTGGTCACGCTGTTCCTAATACAAGCCAGGATGCCGTTGGCCTTCTTGGCCACCTGAGCACACTGCTGGCTCATATTCAGCCGACTGTCCACCATCACTCCCAGGTCCTTCTCTGCCTAGGAGCAGATGGAGAGAATATTTATTATATCAATCACAAAAGCAAACTTTCACGTGAGCATCCTCACTTTCACACTGTTTTAAAAGGAAATTTCATTCATGCCATTCCTCAGCAGTTGGTTGAAACTCCACCTACTAACACGGAGCAGGATTGGTTTTACAGCTAATAGGCCCAGGCGCCTGGGGCAGATACATGATCCCATCAAGGGATACAAAAGAAAATCCTGAAGTGATGGCTACCACATTTTTTTTTTTATCACATCAGTGTTTTGCATCTTGACAATGAAGGCAGTAGAGTAGAATCTCCTTTCAAATTTTGTGAGTAAATTGCTTTCTTGTAATAACTGGATTTTCCACTGACAGATGGCAGCTACAAGCTGTCAATCATTTTAAATTCAAAGGATAGATGAAGCACAACAAATGTATTGTTATTGCCTGCTAGGCTGGAAGTGTGGCCAAGCTGGTGTACGGTTCCTTTTGTATTATGCTGGGTTCATAGATTTCACAAGTATAATCCTTCTGCTGGGCACTGACTGGAAGGAAAGAAAGGCCACATGCAATTTCTTATGGTCTTCATTAAAAACACAAACATCATCAGACTCAGATCCAGCCAGAGGAAGAAAACAAGCCTGGACACAAAACGAACAATGTTCCTTCCCCTGCAAACAGTCATTTAAGCAGATGGACCTATGCAAACAGAATTTTGTTGGAGGTGGACAAAAAGGAAAATAAAATGATTCTTGCTTTCAAAAATTCACATGATCTCCAGAACCACAGCTGGTGCCTTGCAGAGCACTTGAGCTCTGACTGCCTCCCTCCTCCTGATCCCAGGACTGCCTGTGCTGCTTTCCACCTGTGTGCTGGACCTAGCAGGTCAAGAGAAGCCCAGCATTTACTGCCCAGTGTGCTCCAGCTCCATGCCACACCAGCCCCTTGCTCATGGCTCAGGCTCACTGGAGGCCTCCAGCTCCCACACGGGGCTGGCACTGGCTGCTCCAGCTCTTCCCATCC
This sequence comes from Aythya ferina, assembly GCF_964211825.1. NCBI lineage: Eukaryota > Metazoa > Chordata > Aves > Anseriformes > Anatidae > Aythya > Aythya ferina. The sequence continues at coordinate 90,588,128 of NC_140296.1, read as the reverse complement.
ATCACCAGCTGCTCACCTGGCTGCACCACCCTGCAGCCTTTGCTCCCTGCTGGTCTTGGGGTCTCTGGTGACTGTTGTCCCCTGCTAAACCCGGTCTGTCAGGACGTGTCCTAGCACACCCTGAGATGCTTCTGCTATTTGGAGAAGCTGTATGGAGCTCATGGGAATGCAGCCCTAGAGAAAAACGTCCTCTGAAACAATGGTCTTCTTCCCATTCAATAAAACAAACAAACACATAAATAAATAAATAATAAAAACATCAAAAGCATAAAAATAGGGAGGGGGAAGGAACACAAACCTGCCCAATATTTGCTTACCTTACATTTCTTCATCACAAGCTAGCCTTGAGTTCTACTGGTTCATTTATGTGCCATGTGACAGCTTATAAACTCCTGTTTTTCTCAACTCTGTAACACAATGCCTGGCTTTAGCAGAAATGTCGCTATTTCAAAATGCAGATGCAAATTAAACCTAATTGGACCCGATCATTTCTCAGCTTTAATCAACTATTGCACTTCTAAAAAAAAGACCAGGTATTTTTGCCCTTCTTGGAGCCTCCTGGAAAAGGCTGCTGTTCTCCCTGAAGCATTAGGAAGCATTTATTTTTGTTATTATGTGAAAAAATAGGAACAGCCAGCCTGAAACCAGTACATCTGTAAGAGTGAAACAAACACACATTAGAAGTATGTAGTGCAACTGCAATTTGGGCTGCAGTGGCTCCTGGCTGACTCCATGCAACGAGAGCAGAGCTGCTCCTGATCTGCAAGCACGTGGCAGAGGGATGGTGGGACAACACTGAAAAAGGACCATCGTAATGAAAATTGCATTGTGTTTGGCTCTGTACAGAAATGCTGATTAGCTTGAGCCAGGGTAGCAGTCTCATTTTGGTAAATTTGTGGAACAATGCTCAAACTACCTTTCTGTCATCTTTTCAGACCAAAAGTGATCATATTTGAAGGAGAAATGTGGTTTGTTTTTCCAGTGAAAGCTGAAAGCACTGAAAGACAATTGAAATTCAGGTAATTTCCCCACAAGAAACATAGAATTAAACTAAAAGTTTAACATCTGAGTTACAGAGCACCCTTTAATGGCAGAAGGGGCAATAGTTGATAAAGATGACCAGGTAACAAAGCTTGATAGAAATAGGGAAAACTGGAATAAGACTCCTCTGTGACCACATCCTTCATAACATTGGCAATGTCACCCTCTTAGTTGAGTATCATTTTAGAAAATGTGACTATTGTTCACTACAACTCAGTGAATGGTGACATTGCTGAGCCATTCATACCATGCATTGGTGCAGGACATTGTGTTAAAAGTATTTTGGGCTTGGCAACATAGAAGAAAGCTTTCAATTTATGGTGGCTTTGCTATGGCTGTGTAGCAAGGTGGAGTCCCTGTATGAACAAGAGAGTTTGTTCCTTACCCACAAGCAGCTCCATGTGGATCTTAGTCTGAAGATGCTTCACAGATGACGAATTGCACAGATGCAGACAAGAAGCAGGTGACGTTTAGAAGATTAAGCTGAAGCAGAGGTCTTCTGAAGCTCTTTTGGCTTGTTGGGGTCCTGTCATTACAAGTCTAGGAAACTGCAGATACATCTTAGTCTTCCGATTAATGCTTGTCAGTGTTAAAAAGGCCATGCCATACATATGATTTTGAATTTTTGTCTTCCTCAGCTCAACAACAGAAGGCATCTTATTTTATGGCCTGATAACATCTTACAAGAACATGCATTGGTGGTGCAGATCTAATTGTTTAAAACATAAACGGTCTCAAAGGCAGAGCAACAGAAGCCACATAGGTACACTTATTCCTCCATGCCTCTAATCTTCCACTCTGTGCCTTCTGACAAACCCAAAATTAACATAGTACACTTCATCCTTTAACTTCAAGTGCTTCTGCTGCAGTAACAGACTAAGAAGCAAATGCATAATCTTTCTGTTGCAGCAGGACTGACATTCAGTTGCATTCAGAGGACAAATTGGAGAACAAATCTTCAAGCTGCATCAGGAGTTTCCCTTATGTTCTCAAATCTGTGCAGTCTTCTTGGCTGGAGGTGTGTGTCCTGACTTCATCAGATGGCCTGTGTGGTACACATTTTTCTTTCCTAGAAGATCTCAGCTTGGGAGTTTGGGGCTTACATGACAGTTTTGATACATGTGACATTTCTGAATCAGTGGTTAAACCCCAGAATTTTAGGCTAACTTCATGGAAACAAATGTACCTGGCTGCTTTGAATGTCACAAAAGTTTCTTATAACAGATGACATGTCATTAGATGAAAGAAACCAAATGGAAACCTTGGTGTGCAGGAAACAAGTTAGACACCTGCTTTGAGAATATTTCCCATAAAATAATTGATTTCTTTCCTATTTCCTTATCTGCCAGGTCCTGAGCTGTGGAAGCGTGTCAATAGTCTGATGATGCCTCCTTAAAATCTTTTGGTAGACTTTGGATGCAACAGATGGTGTGTCTCAGTTTATCAGTGAGCTTTTTTTTTTTTTTCTTTTTAATTCTTTTCTCCATAACTTGTCCTTGTGAGACTGAATTCTCTGCCATGCTGGCACTCAAGGCCAAGTACCATCAGCCTCTGAAAACAGCCTGCAACCAAAGGCTTCCCTCACCCTTGCTGAGACATGAGATAAAACAACAGGTACATCTATCACACTGAAAGATAAAGATTTCTTTTATCATCATTTTCACTAAACACCAATGAGAATTTAAGTCTACTAATTAGAGCAGACCAACAGATCACTACTGGAGACATTTTCAATGCCAACGATACTTCAAAGGTACTTCTGTTTCTGGCCAATCCAGTCCTTTGCATACTAAAGTGACCCAAAATGGTCAACTTTCAGGCTTCGACAGTAAGAGGGTCATGCAGCATTCATCATTAATAAGGGCGGCAATACAAGATGACTAAAATAAATTGCCCCAAGTTTTTCTCAATTATACCATTTTGTTGTCATTCACAAAGATTCCTGCTGCTTAACACTTTATGGAATTAAATAAACAACTCACACGGAGGAGAAAATAATATCCTAACTGACAGACAGATTTTTTGGAAAATCTTTCAAACCCTCATACTGCAGTTAGAGGAAGGAAAAACTGAACAACAGAGCAGACAGTGCACTTGATGTTAAAGCCATCCTGTGAGGTGCCCCTCTACTTTTTTACCTCTGTTTTCTCACTCTGTGAACCAGTTCATTTGTAGTTTCCTGTCACTGTCTCACAAACATTCAGGAATACCATCAACTTTAAAGTTCACATGCAGTAGCACAAGCAATGCAAATATGCTTGCCACCCTGCTGGCCAGCAGCCCAAACCCACACAGAGATTACCATACCAAAAAAAAAAAAAAAAAAAAAAAATGTTCTGTCAAGATAAAATTATTTCAGAACCCTGCATTCTACACATATATCAGCATATTACAGTTTATTATAAATCAGATAATTATTTTCTTTTCTATGCTCTATGTGGAAATGAAATTATTCTCTCTGGTATTAAAGATTTTTTCCAGCTTTACTTGATTCTGATAAATCAGATGATTTCTCCTGCAAGCACCCAGGCAATCAAAGGCATTGTCCTGCAATTTATTATTATAAACAGTTTATTATTATAAACTGTTGTACAGGCAGCACTTCTACCATTTCCTTATATTGTAGTCTCTCTAAATTAGTGGTTCTTTTTTATTGTTATTATTATTTTTATTTTTTTATTTATTTATTTTAAACTGCTGCCTACTTTTAGGCACTTTCCTAGTTAGAAGATTCTCCTGTATCACAAGGACATTAGACATAATTTTGACCACAGTGAAAAGGATGTATTCCAGGAATAAATACAGTGAAACAGTGAAGTCAGACAAAAGATCTGCCTGTATGAGATCAGAAATAGACCCATCGTTGTTGCTAATTAAATTGGCTTCGACTTGCATTGTCTTCTCTTACAAGGGAGGTGCTAGGCAAAATGCCCACGTGTGCCTTTATGTTTCAGAGTTGCCTTGAAGGATTTCTACCAGTTCCTGTGGAAAACATTAGTTAACCACAATAATAAGGAAGGCAGAGGCTGCAAACAAAAGCAGGTTGGGTTGATGAAGTTTTTTACCACTTGCATTTCAACTCAAAAATTTCAGTCCCATCAGAGATTCTTATTATAAATCAGTTTGGCAAACTATCAGGCTTTAAAATCAATTACACTAAATCAGAAGCCGTGCTTACAGATAATGCATGAAGGGGCACCCTTGCACAGCAATGACCTTTTAAGCTGCCACAAGCCAGTTTCCACTACTTGGCAAAGTATCCTCCCACAATGCTAAGTGAATTATATTAAACCTATTTCAGTCTGTTATCGAGTATATAACGGGAGAGCACTGCTGAGGGAAAATCCTCTTATCCTTCTTTGGAAAGGAAAAACACAACCCACCTGACAAAGCTGTTGTTTAACCCATGTCTGTACTACACATCCCCTCCTCTTTAAGGAAGAGGTACAATAAAGAAACATGAAATTTTAATCCAAGCTTCCCTCGCAGTTTTAATACCAATAAATTACAAGTTTTCAAATAAAAACAGCAGCATACTGGGTGATCATCAGCCCGTGTAGAGAAGGGACCATTAGCAGATGATACTTAGGATAGCAAAAACTCAAAACTGATAAAAATTATAATCTGCACGACCTCGTGAAGCACCGTTAGTTTCATGAGAGATTATCTGATGATTCCTTGTCATTTCCATGGTACACAGGGATTTATAGCCCAGACAGAGACTGAGCACCACCCCTACAGAGCGTGATCTTTATGCTGACGCATGTGGCACAGCAAGCACTGAGGGGTGAGCGGGGGGAGCCAGGACAGCCAGAAACACAGCGGTAGGTTACTTGTCATATGCTCTGCTATATGCAGATGGTTCAGCAGTTTTGCAGGGGGGTGATTTGCTGTTCTTAAAAATCAAGTCATTTGTGCCAGAGCTGTGCATGCCCCTGCCTTGAGCATGGGGAAAAGAGGTGAAGCACAGGGCACAGGGACTGATAGCAGAGTACCAGAGGTGGGGTGCTGAAAAGCAGGGCCCACAATAAGAGAGGGCAGTTACAGCTCATATATGGATCACAGCAACAAATTGAACAAAAGAGAGCAGTAGTGCTAACTCATCAATAACTGCAGTGACAGGAACAAAATTTCTCACTAAAATATATATATATATTTATATATATATAATATATATATATAAATATATATATATATATTTATATATATATATATATATATATATATATATATATATCAGCATGCAAACAGGCACGTACTCCAGCAGCAGTGCAGTGGGATGGCTTGTAGCACTGTGGAGAAGCATCACAGGCACCAGAACAAGGCCAGGCCCCCAGGCTGAGAAGGCCCAGGAGAACCTTGCTCACCATCACTCTTTTCTAGATTATACAGGGCTCCTGGAGAACTCCCTGCACCAGAGACCCGCCAGGGAAAGTGCACACACAGACAAGCATTGAGGCCCAAGGGCTAGGGCAGATCTGCATGCTGAAGACCACAGGGAACAGCTGGCACTTTGCCATCCCCACCTTTGGGGGAATGGCTTCTGTTGGAGGTCCGTGTTTTGTCACTATGCCTGCGAGCAGCCATCATCATCTACAAGCACGGAAGGAGATTAAGTCCTCACAGCAAACACACCTCTATAGGATGCCTCATATTTTTATTTATTTTTTTTCTTGGCTCAGCACAGCCTGTTGCACCAAGCACACACAGAAAGACAAATTGCCTATGCCAGAGATGGAGCAGCAGAACAATGGTAAGGGAAACATGAAGAGAGCAGGAGAGACACACTGAAGACACACGATCAATAAGGAGGATAAGAAAAGCAGCCAGACTTTGCAGTCCAGCCACTAAACCCTTCAGCTTCTCCTCTTGGCACCTTCAGTTTACTTTTCAGCTTTTAGACAGAAAAATGTGTTTATCTCTGTGCGGCTGGGAAACTGGTGAGCAAGAAATATGCCTGTCTGGCTACAGAAAGGCAGATGTATTATGCACCCTGAAGACAAGGCAGCCAGATGAATTGCAGCACCTCTGTCTCAGGCCGTACAATCAGAGCAACTTGTTTGTGTGTGCAGGGGTAAGACTCAGGGAGTTTGAGGAAGCCTTTTTTACTTGATATCAAACATCATTTCTGTTTAGACTACAGGATAAAATCCTCACAGTGCTGCTAACTGTCACTGTGTTTTGACAATCAGAATTCTGCTGTTTTGGGAGGCACTTTGAAAAAGGAATAACTGAGACAAGAATCAATATTCAGTGCTGTATCAGTAACCCTCCATAAATACAGCTGTATGCCATAGCTCTGGCTTACTGCAGCAAGTAAAACAGACTTCAGCTTCTCGGGTGCCTCCAAGGCCATCGTGATGGCAATGCCAGTACTTACGCTCAGCCTTTAGGTTCCCATGGGTGACAGGAATCCTGCAAAGGTGAATTACTCAGTCTGCAGATCATTCATGAACAAGCAGTAATGGAACTGAAGCGTGTCTCCAACCAGGGCTTTAAATCTATGCTGAATACAGCGTGCTCCTAGAAAGAGTGAGAAAAGAAAGTAAGGAGGAAGGGGTGGAGGGGAGAGGGGGGAAAAAAAAAAAAAAGAAAAAAAAGAAAAAAAAAGACCATCTTTTGTGTAGGTGGGAAATTAGCAATAACTGCAAAAAGGGTTCTGGAAAAATTGGTAGATGACAAAGAATGACAGGGAAACACCTTAATGTGCAGCTCAATCAACCACTTTTCACCAGGCATAACGAGAGGCTGTGCAAGATGTTTAAAGTTATACTGAACAACAATTATAATACTGGAGATGTTGCTTCCATTTCAAAACTAAACAAAAAAAGCAGAGGCAACCTTCATCTCCTTGCTATAGTCAAGGCCTTTCAAGATTTAGGATAGATCTGGGTCATCTCAGTAAGGGAGCTGTTGTACTTGTTCAGTCATCCCAGGCTTCCTTTGTTTTATAGGTTCCCAGAGCATAGCAGAGACATCATTGCCATTCCTATACCTGTCTCCCAGCTGTAAGGAGAAGAGACATTATCAGAGGAAAGCAGGCATGGCAGGGCATCCCTAGGACCAACTAATTTGAGCTTCTGACAACATAAATTAGCACAGTTTAAGTGAGAATGTGACCAGCCTGAATTTGTAGAGTACATCAAGCAGCAATTGTCCTATGTAGTCAAAGTCAATGGAAATGACAGATTAATAATTATTGCTCTATCCCATGCTTCAGTCATAAAGCAACCCACTAAATCTTGCTAAATTATCTGATTATACAGAATATCGTGTCACAGTTCACCATATGCTTTCTTTTGTATTTTAATGGTGGCGCTATGCCTAACAGCATTCCCGGGTCCACCGATTTCACCCCTTCCCCTCACTCAAATCTCAGTCTTCCCATCCCAATCGCTTGATGTTTCCTTCTTTTTTTTATTGTCTGAAGAATAGCACTTAAGGTTCATGACTGAATAGCCCACTGAGCAGCCTCATTAGGGGTAGTACCTGGCAGAATAACTGAATATAGTACATTGCTTCACATGCTGAAGCCATTTGATCAGAATTTGATTGTCTTTTTTTTCTTTTTTTCTGTAGGAAAAAGCCATTTCATCCAAACCTGCATGTTTTGTAAGCTGTCAGGCTATGACAAATATTTTGTTTAAAAATAAAGAACTAGCTTTCTTCAGTCTCCCCTTTCTAATGGAATTTTGAGCTTGGAATGTGAAAATTGGAAGAAGGAAAAAAAAAACGGAGTCAGAACAAAATGTTTCCGGTGCAAGAGAAAATGCCTTGATTGGCCTGAGTATTTAGTACTTGTGCCTAACTTGTGCCTAATCAGTATTATTTCTATTTTTTTTTTCAGAAGAGAAAGAGATCACCTGATCAGCTCTTTTTAAAGTGACATACTCATAACACGGTTAGAGTGTCATCTGCAAATGTCATCTGCATTTTGGGACAAGTTTTAAAAAATTTATAACAATTATTAAAAAATAGATAACCATTGTAGAAGATACTGACGTTCTTGGGTTTTCCTATGTCTTCACATTAATGTAACTGCATTAATTAAAATCTTAGTCCTGCAATTTTAAGATCTTCATACACGGTTTGTGTGGCTTACACTCACAGAGAAAAGCATGGATGATTAGCAAGTTGAAAACCAAAGAAATCAGAGAAGCATTTTTAGGGATCATGTTACTCATGGTGTCCAGTTCCAGGAGGATTCAGTAATATAAAGTAATATTTATTATCTAACACAAAAAGGCCACCTGTAGCTAATTAATGACAGGTTCGCACACTCCAAAGCATCCTGCCACTGATTCCCGAGGAAACCTTCACATTAATCAGATCAAAATAGTTATGATGCTAAAGGACTATCTGGTAACATCATGCAAGGCCTGGGAGAGTATTACTGCAGTCAGTGCTCACAGCTGCTAACACGGTGGAGGAGCCATCCCAGTGGGGCCCCGTGTAAGTGTGACTGATTTGCCAACCTCCACCTGACCTTGGCAGAGCATCACTGGGGTCACACGCAGCCTGCACAAACATACTGCTGGCACGAACAACCCTGCTGTCTATTTGGCTTCCCGGGTAAGGTTTCTCCATGTACTAAGAAAATACTTTAAACAACACTGTCAGGAGGAGGAAAGGGAGAGGGCAGGTGAGGCAGACAGCTCACCCAGTGCATGAATGAAGCTGCATCCTTCCTAGACAGGCTGCTTGCCATTACGTTGGCAAACTTGATACAAATACTCTTTACACCCTGAATAATTCAGCAGATGAATTTAACACCAAAACCTCTGGCAGCAGATCAGTCTGGGATTACATCATCAGTAAAGAGAATTAAGTGTGCCTTCATTTTCTGCAAGACAAAAATGTCCATCTGTTTCTCTTTGTTATTAATTTTTGCTTGTAAGTAGAATACACTGCTATGTATTAATTAAATGCATATGACTGGCTAATAAATCTATTACAAACTACTCTCATGATGCCTGTCTCTTCATTAAGAAGAGACGGAGAACGTATAAGAGAAGGACATTTTACAATAAATCACAGATTGATGAGAACTAAGCTATGTAGCACTACAGAAAATGCCAGGGGCAAGAGGAATTCCACCAATATTTCAGTTTTCTATTATTTACCATTGTTCCTCATGCAGCCTCACAGGAGGACATCTTCCTCTCCCTTATTCTGCAAATATAAGCAGCAGCAATTTCCTCCCCCCGCCAACAAGCACAGGGAGATAAAGCCAATCAGTGTTGCTACTAACATAATTCTGTGAACTGGTGAGTTGAGTGAAGATGCACTAAAAAAACAAGAGAGCCAACACGCCTCCCATGTTGTGCTGCCCCTTGGGTTTGAGTGCTTTGCCCATGACCACACACCGCTGACCTGGAAACTGAGATAAGAACCTGAGAGGAATCAGGGATTGAACCTCTCATGTTAGCCAGGCTGGTGTAACCTACTGCTGCTCGACATACTGAGGACCTGGCCATCATAGGGTCTGCCTGGTTTGGGCTATTGTTCAGGGGGGTAACTTGGAATAGAAGTGGAAGCAATTCTTAAAAGGTCAACAGACATTTGATAAAGTGAGGGGGGAAAAAAAAAAAGTATGAAAAGCAACAACAACAAAACACATATATTACAAGAGAATCCAAATAAAGTCTGATGCTTGCAAGAATTCCATGATTTTCTAACCAAATTAGGGAAAAAGTGTCTTTTATGGGCACTCTTTCAAGTCTTTATTACATATCAGCATATGGTGTTACAGAAATTGGAAGACAGAGCAGCTTCTGCTGGTATTGAAGATCTCAGTGATAGTTTTTCTTTACTAATATACTGATTTCAATAGAAAGAGTGATGAACTACCACAGACTATTCATTGTGACAATGTCTAGGAACATAGCACCTAAGAACAGGCAAAAAAAACCAAGGTTATTAGCAAAGAAAAAAAGCATATTCTACAGCATATGTGGAAATGGAAAACATAGTAACACATTGCAAGTGATAAAACTACATACATTTTTAGTGGAACTGCTTTAAACAATATAAGTAAATAATTTCTTAGTGAAAAGATACATATAAAAAAAAAAAAAAGAGAGAGAGAGAGAGACACTTCATTTCAAACTGAAATGAATCCTGCACAGGATATTCAACTTTCACTTGAGGGAAATTAAAAAAAAAAAAAAAGTCCCTAAACTTTTCTGAACCACGTGGGAAACAGAAGTTGTTGATATTTTGGCTCTTTATCACTTTCTGAAAGACTATTGGAGATAATCCCCCATGGGTACATAAGCCCTTTCAGAGTTGAGGCCACCTCCCTCCTTCCCACTTCATAGTTCTCAGTCTTTTAAGTTATAAATTGTGTTCTTAGAAGTCGTAACTTGGTAGCACAGGAGTTAAGCAGATGAGTGAAAGTAATTAAGCAAATTACACAGTTTCTTGAGGAAAAAAGCTTAGCCTAATGGGAGTGCTCATCAGAGAGCTAATATTTAGATAGCAAAAGTTACAACTACACAGAAGAATAACAAATGAAGAGTAAAGTAACAGCACAATAATTAGTTGTATTCTAGCAATTACTTCAGAATTCCCTAAGAGGTAGCATTGATTAAAGTTATTTTTATAAGTATATTAGTAGTAAACCTTGGAAAAAAAAATCTTGCCAGGTTTTTGTTGATGATTCAAGGGAACTAGAAAACTAGGGAAATCACATTTCATTTCTTAATGAAATGAGAAGAAAAATATACAGAAAGGGTACAAGACAGCAAACAGCAAATGAAGGAACAGATTAAGGCAAATAGAATCCTATATCATGTAGGCAATGCCAGAATATATTACATTATTTTTCCTCTTCCAAAGAATGAATTATAGCATATATGGGAAATGCCACCCTAGAAGCCCTGAGGTCACTTATCTATCCATTGCAGAAACGGGAGCACAGGTTTTAGCAGCATGTGCTTCTATGTCCTGTCTCACCTGGGCATCCCAGTCATCACTCAGAGGGCAGGAAGACTTCAGGCTCTTTGCCTTATTATTGGTCCTGCCCCCCAGATATGCAGACAACTGGACTCTGCACTCCCAAGAACATGTATATCTTGTCCCAAAGAAGAACAAATGGATGCCAATTCCAGATACCCTTTGAGCCTGCAGATGACAAAGCAGGAGAAATACATTATCCATTCCACAGCAGACAAAGACGCGTGCACTTAATATTTCTCACCTGAAAACTTTCAATTCAATGCCTGCTGTTGATCCTGCACTAATTTTGCTGAAGCTCATAAAATTACACCAGGGATCCATTTGGTTTTTCAGGTGGCTTATTTCCATGGTGAACATGCTGCTGTTTTCTTTGCCCTTTGAATACAATTACTGCAGTTCTCCTTGACTTTAAATCTCATTCTTTAGCACAAAGTGGACATCCAGCCTTTGATCTGTGCTTGGGCCTGTCCTGTCCTCCTCCTTGTCACACAGGTGATAGAAAGGTGCCACAGAAAGTCATAGATCAGCATAAGGAGGAGTTTTATCACCACATTCATCAGATCCCTCTCTGTCCACACACACCTGTGAGCAACGCATGTGGGGAGCAGCTCTGATGCCCACTCAGAAATCACAGAATCATTTAGTTTCCTAAAGTCCATCAAGATTATCATGTCCGACCATCCACCTGAGCTCCCAAGTCCCATCACTAAACCATGTTCCTTAGTCCTTCTGCTGAGGGCAGACCTGAGCTGACAACAGCCTCTGAGGTACAAAGCCTGGCCACAAAAGGAAAAGAGAAACCAGAACAGAGCCAGACTGGGGCACTGACCTTAGGGGAAACGTGAGTAGGAATGGGCAAAGTGACTCTTCCCCCCAGGGTACTCCTTCCTCATCAAAACAACCGGGGCAAAGCCAAATCTGGCTATGTTCATGCTCCTCCAACATAGGGCTCATCCGTTGGACAAGCAGACACCCTGCTCTTTGTCAAGCACCCTGATGCTCCTCCACCTTACTAAGTTTTGGAAGAGTCCTGCAGTGATGATGGTGTGGTATTATCACCTTTTCTGCAGCACCACGTTGTGTAGGGTGTTTGTGTTGACAGATAGCTGAAAACACAGAGTAGTCACCAAGGCTGGAGGAGCTTACTGCTGCCCAGGCTTCCCCCAATCCATCACTCTGATGCTGCAAACACACCCCAAGGTGAGACAGCACAGACCATCAGGGAACGTGGCCTGAAAGACACCATCAGGAAGGGTCAGCGAGAACACACCCTCATGGGATCTGGGACAGCCCTTTGCAGAGTCCTTTTGCCTCCTTCCTCCTCAAATCCACACACTCACCAGCACTGAAATGGAACAACAAGTGCAGAATGAATGGCAGTGCTGAAGGCTCCTCTAATTGCACAATCCCTCCCTGCCAGCCCCCACAGGCTTCCTCTGTGGAAGAGGTCTGCAGTAAATTGTGTCACTATTTTTTGCTTCCAAGAGATTTAAGATCAGGCTTTTCTCTGATTTACATACCAGTCTAAAGCCATTAACCTCCAGAAAGCAAGTCCTTCATCTGCTGGTGCAAGCAAGAGTAGAATTAGGTCATATGGACACAGACTTTTTTTTTTTTTGTATCAATGTGGAATGGCAAGAATATTTTACCTAAAATTTAAGCAGAAGCTCTCTATTCCCTCTACTGCTCTTACTTAATCAAGCACTCACATCAATGTCATAGAGCCCTGCAGTATAACCTGCAGCAATATGTAAGCTTTTGTTTGTCACGTTTGCAGTCTAAATGTCCCTGCTAGCCAGAATGTTGTTTTCCCTTGAACCACAAGTGCTCACAGCCTTCAGGGTGTTTTGTTGTTCTGCCTTGCCCCACCCCTCTCTTTTTTTTTTTTTTTTTTAAATGTCTTAGTGCCAGAACAACATTAACTAACACCCATGCACTGCAGCCATGAACTGGCCCATACCTCTCATTCTGTCTCTGCTTGCTGTCTAAATTCAGTTCTTCAGATGGTAATTTTATTTTTAAAGCACAAACGTTAGCAGCCTTATTACATGCTTCTAGACAAAGGTGGTATTAGGAATCACGCACCCTCTCCCCTTTTTTACTCCCCTCCTTCAGCATACATCAGACTGTCCAGCCCTAATAATATTTTTTTCACCTAAATCTCTAGTCCTGCTTATTTTTAAAAGGAAAACACCTGCTTATGTATTTTTCTTAACTCTCTGTTAAAAGCCCCTGCTCTTTACTTCCCCTGCAGATGCCCACTGATGAAGAGCAGTTTATGAGGTGCTCTTGCTTGATGTTCCTCTGCTGCAGAGCACAACAGGCTTGGCTTACAGAGCTCCACTTTACAGCAGTGTCTAGCAGTCATGCCACTTGATCTGCTAGAGAAAAATCTAAAACACCAGAAGATTTGTTGTTTATGAAAGACCCTTTCATAAAAAGATGTGATTCAAATCTCCACACCTTCCAACACATTCAGAAAGTGAATGAATTACTTTTGCCTTGCATGCCTCAGTTTCCCAGTAGCTGAGAGAGCAAAGCAGCATAGTAAATGTAGAAAATATACAACAAAAACTTCTCCCACCAGTCCTTACACCAGCCAAAAATAGTCTGGCTCCAGCATCTAGCTTTTAGAACTCTACTATAGACATTTTCATACCTGGAAGTTATCCACAGCAAAGTAAAATCTCTAGCCACCTGCTTGCCAGCCTGTCACATTAACCTGTTTAGATGAAACACAGTTTCTTCTAGTGGCAGCTAAATAACTGTATTTGAGCAAAAAACCATCCGGCTACTAAAAGTGCAGAAGCCCAAGACAAATAGGCACTGCATGCTTAGCTCAGCGTATACAGCAACTCCAAATCGCTGCAGCCACGCAGGTTAACTACAGGTACGCAGTAGACTTGCCTCATACAATTTTAAGACTTCTAGCATAGGCTGGCACAGAAACACTCTGAAAACAAATAAATAAAGGCCCAGAAGAATCAACCTATTGAATTCAACTGAAAGGGTTCAATCCCATTTAACTCCCTATCATTTATTTAGCTACTTCAACAACTATACTAAGAACAAGGTTCTGAAACCAAACAGCATTGTCAATACTTCCTCTAACCCACAGCAGCTAACAAAAGTACTGCCTGCTGGTTTTTTTCCATCCTATATCCTCTTACTTGATTTTTTTTTTTCCCCTTTCCAATCTTTAATACTCAGGTTTTTTTATCCTAGCTGGTTGGAGCTAATGAGACCCACCTGACCTGGCAGCTTGTGTGAGTCAGCAAAATGACTTTCCACCTCCTGACAAGGTCCAAGAGCTACAAATCTGTTATAAGGATAGGAAAACTTCACTTCCCAGGTGCTCTGGGGATTAATTAGCATTTGGAAATCATGTTTGGAGATACTCATGCACAAAGTGCTAGCAAAGTGCCTGTTTTTATTCTTGTGACCCATAATCCTGGATTAGTTGAAGCAACTAGTCAAGCAATCAACAGAATTTGTCAATGATGAGGTAATGAGTTACAGCCAGTGACATTTCTAGGACAGAAAGAATGAATTTTCTAAACAATCAGTATGTACTGCATAGAGTGAATAATTTGTAATGAATAATGTATGCAGTTAATTTAGCCTCTTTGCCAGCTTGCAGAAAGTCCACAAACAGAAGGAGAATTTCCAGACCTTATTTCAGGAATTTAAAAAGGAAAAATGTATTTTACTCTATGGACTAATTCTGAGCACTTCTCCACTTCTCCTTATGATGTGCTGGCACCTTGTGAGAGAGAGGTTGATAAAAGGGAAGATACTTTGTCCCACCTGGAACGCAAGCTGGGAGAAGACATGACCATAAAATTCTCCATCCCCACAGTATGTTCAGTCTTCATACCAAAAAAAATGGTAAAATATTGACTTAGTGGGGTTTCTGTGTTGTATGAGTGCTTGTACCTAAATCATTATGGGATCTTGGCTGACAATAGCAGAACAACTACTTCCTAAATGAAGCCATGCATAAAACAAAGTCACTTTCCAATGGATGTTTCAGAAAAACATATTTAAGCCATTTCTTAGTTGAACCCATGGCTGGCTGGTTATTTTCCAATTCGGGTCTTGGACTTCAACTGGGATTGAAATAGACACAAACAGATGTATGGCATGCCAGATTCCTGTACCAGCACTGGAGGTTATTTTGCAGAACAGGAGACATGGTGGCTTCTTCTCTTTTTGCTAATCTTGAATGTCAAAGACCTCATCTGTTAGTGATGATCTCAGCACACTATAGCAAGGCATGTGTTTTAAATCGAGTATTTAAGAAAACCGTGCTCACTTGTAAAATAAAAAATAATATATTTTTTTTAA
The DNA here is from genome assembly GCF_964211825.1 of Aythya ferina. Classification (NCBI taxonomy): domain Eukaryota; kingdom Metazoa; phylum Chordata; class Aves; order Anseriformes; family Anatidae; genus Aythya; species Aythya ferina. The sequence goes on along the minus strand of NC_140296.1, from coordinate 90,572,780 downwards.
AAAAAAGCAAAAAGAGTCATGCGAGATCAGAGGTCCCCATATTTTCCTTGATTTTTTAAGATTTCAAACTTTGGCTCAGCAGTACTGGGTTGTGAAGACTTTACACACAAGTTTGAGGAGGGTTTCAGGTAACCTAGTGGCTAAAATGGGGGGTTAACAGATGAAAACAAAATCTTGCTTTGTCATTTGTAGGTGGAGTAAATTTGCCTTCCAACATTAAAATACATAGAATATGAACGGTAAGCAATAAAATGGGCATTGTGTTGGTTCTTGCTGTCTGTACAGGTTGAGCTTGCAGGGCCTGGTACATTTTGTTTCAGGAGGCTGAGGACATCTGCCCCTGTGAGCTGGACTCGGATTCCCCTCTAATGCCCCTTAGAACTGTCATTTTTGGAAAATGTTTATTTAGAGGAAAACCAAAGAAGGGTGTATGTGTAAATGCTGCAAGGCTAGATCTCTTAAATTCTTTCAAAGAAAATTTAAGGCATTGCTTTAAAATGGCAAGAAATCAGCACAGAAAGGGGGAGAAAAAAAGGTATTGAAAATGTAGACTGCAAAAGCTAATTTTGGAGGTGACCAGGAGATCAATGGAAAATGAAAGGTGTACATTTTTGAATCAAATTAATATATGAATGTGTGAAGCATGCCAACCTGATGTGAAGATGGATGTATATCCTTCTCTAAAACTACAACCAGTTCATCACTTCAACCTAAAGGGCTGCGTATTGAGTGCTGATTCATAAGGAGTCCACAGTTTGTGTGGGCTCTCACTGACAAGTACAAATTGTCAGCACATGAAAAAGAAACAGTTTAAGCATAATTTTAAGCACAGCCATCATTACTCCCTCTGTACACCTGGCACAGTTACCCAAAAGGATCTCAGCCAGCTTGTCTGCACCTTAGATAGCACTACAATAAAACTCAGTAGTTCAAAACTAATACAGAGCTGGAATGATACAGACTAAAGGAAAGTTGTGGTTTATGTGCAAAGGGAACACATTTCAGGGCAGAAGGGGAAAATAATATTAGCACTCACACCTGCTGCAATTTCCTTAGTTTGTTCATCACATTGCCTTGGTAAAACACACATCTATCTCCTTTCAATAAACTCAAGTTTTCTGTCATTATACACTGAAGGCAGATTAGAAGCTGAGGCTCCATGGAAATGTGTTGTTTTTTTCTTTTTTGAGAAATTTGCAGCCAGGATTGCATCTTTCTGCATTGAGATGTCAGTGGGAATTTTCCTTTCCTTAGTAATATCATTACTTTCTGTTTGACTAAATGATCCCAGGTGGCAGTGTATCAGCCAAAAGACAAAAATAGCTGTCATCAATAGCAATAGAGGGTCAGATTTTTTTTTCCTTCCTGAGTGACTCTGCACTGTCATTATGCAGAATTTTCCTGGTTAAGCATGTAGAAATGCATAATTTATTTGAGTTAATTCTGGAAATTGAGGACAGAGCTGTAAGCACGGGAAATGCAGGAAGCAGCTGCATTTTGAGTCTTCACTCTGTAGGTCTCTACTTGCAGTAACTATACTGGGGCAGGAATAAAACAGGGGGAGGAAAAGTTAATTTTTAAGTTATTCCCTTCATCGGCTTGCTGGGGTAAATTAGAAGAGCCCTAGGGTTGTTAAACTCACATTTCTATAGAAAAGCCCATTGTTCACGGATGATGGTTCAAGAAAATGTATATATAACGGCCATTACAACTTTAAGCAGAAAATTATACCTGCAGCGGACAACATTTGTCAGCATTAAAAAGCCACCAGTCTCTCAGCTTCCTTTCCTTGGAAACTGCCATGGGGATGAGAAGGAAGGGCTGGGCAGGGAAGGTCAGGGAAGAACAGCTGGGTGCTGTTTTTTGGCTGAAATCCTGCTGAGCATCCACCAAGGCCACAAGCAGGCTGCACGTAGATGTGCTCCCAAATTTTTGTGGCTCTTGCTCCCTTCCAGAAGGCAGGTTTATTTCCCAAGGTCGCCAAGGTGTGTTGCCAGAACAGGTTTCATTCCCATGGGTGCAGTCAGACACTCTTGGGAGATTCTCAGGCACATCTTGCATCCAGAAATAACCCTGACCTCTCTCCATATCTGAGCCACATAGCATTTTGTACTCCTAGTGCAATGATGACCATATGGAAGCACACAGAGAGAGGAAAAAAAAGTTACTCTCTACTTCCCATCAATGAGCAATGTTCGGCCACGTCCTGGGAAGCAGGGCCTCAATACACATAACAGTTGTTCAGGAGGACGGGGCCTTCCACCACAGGAGCCCCCCTTTTATGGCTAAGTGTAACACCACATGGTATGGAATATCCCTTTGGTCAGTTTAGGTCAGCTGCCCTGGTGACGTCCCCTCCCCATCTCTTGCCCACCCCCAGCCTGCTGGCTCTTGGGGGCTTGGAGGGAGTCCTGATACGGTGCCAGCACTATGCAGCAACAGACACAACACTGGAGTGCTACCAGTGCTGTTCTAGCTATGAGTGCAGAGCACAGCACTGTGTGGGCTGCTGCAGGGAAAGTCAACTCCATCCCAGACAGACACAGCACACTATCCTCAAATGCTAGCTCTCTTCTCCACTCAGGGACTGTCAAAGTGCCTTCATTTTACTTATTTCTGCACTTTCATTCTTCCAGATGCACCTCATCCAATAATTAGGAAGGTGCTTTTATTTCTTGTTGGCAGTCATCAGCTTTCACTGTGCTGCTGTTAAATCTTCCCTTTCACTTACCTGCAAGCCCAGAAATTCTGTGCTTGTATCCAGACCTTGCCCACATTCCTTTTTGTAAGAAAAATACCTGTAGCCACCAGTTTTACTGAAGAATCAACAACCCAGACGTACATGCTGTCCAGCTGCACTGGCAATCAATTGCTCATTACCATCAGCAATCAGTTACTCATTAAAATCACTGCATGTGGCATGGTCATAAGGACATTCAATGTCCTAGCTTGTCCTTAATTCTTGTACCTTCTGAGAATGGTGATCAGCTGAGGACCACAGCATTGTCAAGATTCCTTTCTAAGAAGTGCTGGCTTCACAGGCAGCATAGAAGAAGCAAGAGGCCACAGACATTCTCTTATTGCTATTAGCATTACTTTTTCTTCAGAGTTGACGAAGGTATGGGGCACTTTATTCTCAGCCTTCCAATCAACTTGTCTTAAAAGAAGTTTCCACTGATTTTGGATGGATTTATATGTCCTAGGGAAAATAAATAAATAAATAAATAATGTCTTTCTCATGACTGCCTGGGTCATAATGAGTACTTCTTCACTGATGATGATGACATTAAGAGGACAGAAAATCTCAGCTTATTCTAATATATGCTACATTTTCTTAGAATGTCAGCATACATTTTCTCCACCTTTCCATCTTCCTTCGTGGTCCAGTAAGCCCTTCAATACTCCAGACTGCAGATCATTTGGCTGACATATTCACTGGCTTTACACTGAAAAAACACCATTTATCTACTGGTTTGGCTCAGATGGCCTTCGCTCTAAGCCCACAGCAATGTTGGATTCATAGTAAAATACCTCGTAATGTCTTATGTCACTCAGCAGCCCTGTTTCTTTAAACTGTGAAGTTATACTGGGAGAGGGGAGTGCTGCACGTATCTTTGGTTCTGTAACTGGGAGGCTTTTTGTGTGTCTCTGGGAGATCTGAAGACCTGCCAGGATCTTTGGCTTCAGCTCCCCACCAAGGAGTCCCTGTTATTCCTCAGACTTTCACAGCTGCATTTTTCCCAGTTCTCTATTACCTTGGGAAATGGCAGGAGAGTTCTTCTATTGTGCATGAATTAGTGGGGTGATAGTGCAGTTTTAATTAGCGGAGGGTACTTACATATACGGTCTGTATACTCTGGAGGCACAGTCTGAATCACAAAGCAGTCCCTGTAGCAGACTTTACGTTTTTCTATTGAACAGAAGTGAATCTTTTTCTCAAAAACAGGCTGTTTCTCAACCGAGCACAGATATACATTGATGAGTTACAAGCTATTAGGAATTCAGAGAAGTTCCTAGCCCTACATCACGGTTTTTCTTTACCGAGCATTTTTAACTGCTTCTTTTCAATCAAATCTGTCAAAACGATGTTGCAGAGCCCACGGTAAAAGCAAAATGAGTGTGTGGGGCTTCTTTACTACAGTGTCATTGAACAGAAAGATCAATTTCTGTTTTGGCAGCCAGTTTTGTTCTCAGTGAAACCAGTGGAGAAATCTCACTGCTTTCAGTGTGGATTGGATCAGGCCTAAGGTGAGCTCTCTACATCTCATTATGCAGTTCATTTAAGCAACAGGACTGGAGTAGCTTCTTTGACTGACTTTTAGGACACCAAAAATCAGAGTTTTGATCTTTTTTTTTTTTGGTAAATTATCTGACTATTCCCAGAATACTGATCACAAGGAGAGGACAATACAATTCTTCCAGAGCTATAGGGAGCTTAACTGTAAGGAATTATCTATTCTCCATTGTACTCATTGCCACTGAAATTTTAGCTTACTTGGGACAGAGCCATACTTTTCTTCTTACATCTATGATTGAAAATGTCTGTAAGGCCAGATTCTTGACCTAAATCACAATGTTAAAGATGATCTACCTGTTATGTTTCTTCACATTGTTCCATTTAATCACCATCACCTTAACCTTGAACTGCTCATTTACAAAGTGGGATCACCCACTCCTTAGGGTTTGGGTACTGCATTGATGCAGCCTATAGGGTTGCATTTCTACCCAGAATAGTGTAAATGTGCTTTGAGAAAGGCAGAAGGCATGAGACAGACAGGTGACAGCTTTTGATAAGGCTAAGACATGTGAGGACACTACAAAAGGGTCAGGATTGTTTTCCTTAGACTGGAAACAAGGAGGATATGCAACTAGGGTATATAAAATCATGTTCTGTAGAGAAGATTAAAAAATATATACTAAATTGCTAACAAGGGGCAAAAAGCCAGCAAATCATTCTTTTCAAAGAAGAAAGCTTTTATAGAACGTATCATTAACATGTAGAAGTCATTGCCACAGACATGTCAAACTTCTATGACTCAAAATTGCCTTATCGAGCTACAGTAGGTAGATTTAAGTGCAAACTGTATACATAATGCATCTTCAGCCCTTGTTGGTCTGGGAGTGAAAGGAAGGAGAAGATGAAGGGAAGTACACTGTCCCACAGCTTGGATGTTGGGGACAAGTTGTTATCTTCTGTCCTGAACTCAGAAGGAGGAGCTGACTGTTCTCCCACTTCTACACTGAAGCTATATCTTAGAATACAGAAATAAACAGTTTCAGGTAAGATTTCAAACCCCAATTTTCCAGCCTGAAGAGTCAGTTTTGACAGTGCTCATAGAGGAGCATAAAGAGAGGCTCAGAGTAGGACAGACTGTCAGCACATAGCATGTTTTAACAAATGCACACACAGCAAGACAAAATGTAGCTGGTAATAACTGCATATTGAGGAAAAGCTGAATCCTTGACTATGGAGATGAAATAACTGGATGGGAGTGTAGATTCCCGGAAGCAGTGCTCACAACGGATCTTACATCAAGCCCTAGGCTGTGTTGGTCAGTGGTAATGTGTTTGTATTTACAGAATGCAGGCATAATTTTTAGAGAAGCTAAGAACTTGGACTTCAGGTAGATATGCCAGTGGACCTGGGAAGTTTTTTAAAAACACAGTGGTAAATTTTATTTCAAAATATTATCCACCTTGGCTTACAGCTGGAGATACCAGATTCTGCATTGAATTTTTATAATCAGTAGTCAACAGGGACACTGCTTGTTTCCTCATTTTAGGTCCCCATCGACTGTGAAATAAAACATTAACATCTCACTGTACCAAAATGATATTCATCCTTTATGCTTTCAAGAGAATAGTTGTCAACTTCTATGGACTCACGAGTAACTCAGCAACTTTCACCCCTGGTAATTAATTCAAAAGGATCAAGAGCTGTTTAAGAGCCATTAGCACTATTAGCTTCAATCCTGGTTTTTCACCAGGGAAAGTCTTCCAGAGAAAATTCAATGACACTTCCTACATTTTGACAGTAATTGTGATTTCCATATTTAAAAAATGAATCATTGTCACTCTCAGTAGTCCAAGGCTGGAAATCCACACAAAAGCAGAGAGGTACTTGGGATGCCCTGAATGTTTCAGTCTTCAGGGTTTCTGAAGAACTGTCTTCAAAGTGAAAAGCAGTGCACAGAGTTGTGGACAGCTGAACTGCCTGACACAAGCAGGGAAACCCATTTCAGCACCTGCTGATTTCTCAGCCTCGCTCTGGGACCAGGACCTTGCCTCTTCCCTCCAGTCACACAAGGTCCCCAAGTTTGGAGTCAGGCAAAGCTCTATGCGGAGCAGGGAGGATACAGCCACAGCTGCACACCAGTGCTTCCCTGGAAGCCAGTGCAAATCCATACACTTGTCTCAGGTGCCATGTGAGTATGGAGGGCAAAACCAGAATGATGCCAGAGCTGGCAAAGCAAGCAAATAAGATATTGCAGAATTCTGCACTGAAATTTGATTAGTAGCTCCTTCAGAGGCTGTTGGCAAAAAAGGGAGGAGTCTACTGAAGGACAAGGGAAAAGCAAGAATTGAATCAAGGAGGCTTGAAGGCAGGTAATTCCAATTAAAACCACTATACTATACAGTATTCAAATTCCCATAAGGGAAAGAGGAAGAAGCTATATATTCCTTAGCTCTTAAATTACCATATACCAGTCCCACTCACATGACTACAAGGAGAAACTTCACCAGTTAAGTCTCCAGCCATTTCACCATCTTTCCAGTCATGTGTTCTTGAAGCACAGCTTGAAGGAAATGCACCTCATCACAAGGAACAGAATTGTCAGTCCCTTACCACAAATGTCTGTGAAAGCAGAACAACATAGATTTCATTTGTGCGTGCATTTTTGAACCTTATATGAGATACTGCAAACCATAAATAAACTTTTAATTTTTAAATATTAGCTGCAACCTTAGCTTTACACATGTAGAATAATTCAAGTTTGTTTGTTTGTCATATTGTAAAGGGCACACAGTACATATGAAAGCTATGTAATTATTAGTAGAGCAAATTATTCTTCAGCATTTGAAAAGGAGATACCAGTTTGATGCATTCAGAACAACATGAGTGGTAAGAATTTATAAGAACAGCAATTCTGTCTTTTCATGTCCAAAAACACTGTTTTTAGTCAGGCAGATATATATTATTTTTTTCAGATTAATAAATTGCAAAGGTTCACTGTACTATAAAATATCCGTTAGTTAGAATTAAGCACGGGAACATTTAGTAAATTAAGCATTGAATCACTGGTAATGCCACTGCCCAGAAATTTTCAGTGAAATATATTTTGACATCAAATGCCAACAGATTAAATTATAAAACATTTTGAGAAAAAAAAAAAAAAAATATATATATATATATTGGTTTAAATTTTTTGGCTTGGAATGAAAAAAAAAAAAACAGTTCAAATTGACTTTGCCTTAAAATGTAAATTTAGTAGGAAAAAAAAAAAGAAAAAAGAAAAAAAGAAAAAAAAAGTTAATTGGTAAAACTTACAACAAAACTGTCAGTCGACTTTAACTTCTTGGTTTTTCTTTTTTTTTTCTTTTTAGATGATAACTATTTTGCCATTTCCATCTTTCCACTATGCATCTGCATGAAAATTCCTTGTGGTACCAAAGGATACACTAAAATCTAGGTACCTAGGCATCCTATAGTTTTCTGACTATTGAACAAAATGGATCTTGAAGAAATGTTGCAAGCTGAACTCAAGAAACTGATGAAGTACAAAAGGCATTGGCTTTAGGTTATTAAAGAAGAGATAATGAAATCCTGCTCCCAATGAAGTGATTTTTAATGGGAATTTAATGGGACCTGAGGGAGCACACCCAAATGCTAACTTTAGCCTTGGGAGATAGATTAGTCTTCCTATGTTTCCTCTTCAGTTGGTTGGGAATGATAAGATCCTGCACTCAATCATCCCCTACAAGAGCTTAACTATAGCCTTTCTCCCTCCATTAGCTCTAACTTGTCCAGGAAAGCTGCCCTCTGTCAGTCGGTATCAGCACCATTTTACTCCTCTCTCACTGGGCCAGTTATGGATGAGCATATGCCTGCTGATTTCACCTGAGATGCTCTAGATACACACACACACACACACACACAAAAAAAAAAAAAAAAAAAAAAAAAAAAAAAAAAAAAAAAAAGACCGCTCACAGAATTAAGACTGGGATTCCTGCAGATTTCGGTTTTCTTAGCCTGTCCACATGTCGTCCCTGACTACTTGCTTGAACAAAGAAAGCTGACCATATCTGAGAATTCGTGCTTTATTGTAATTGTTGCCCCCCAAATCCCTTTTGTGCAAGTGTAGCTGAACCTGGCATTGAGAGTGGAAAAGATCGACGGGTGCCTCTACTTCAGCAATTCACTTTTGTAATAGGAGCAGATCATTAGGTCAAAGCAGCTGGTGCTGTGGCTCTTCCCATCTCCCACACATTTGGTTCAGGGTTTCTTTTTTAAGACTAGATATGATCTGGTTGCATGCTCTGCATCTTACTAACCTAAAAGAGGAAAGATATTGGTGCCCGGCGGTAAAATCCATTGTATTCCATAGAAGAAGGTTTTGAAGGGACCTTGAGTCAGAGTATAATTTATTTCAAATGTAAACTTCCTCCTCAGAGGAGGATGTCATGGGAAATTCTTCAGCTATGTCTGTGCTTCTAAATAAGTGGCAGGCCAGCTGTAATAAATTGCTGGGCACTTCTTGCACTTCAAGAAGCTGTGCGGCTATTGGCATGACAATTCAAACCTGCTTTTAATAATTAATAAATAACTAATCTGCCAGGGAGTGCAGGCAGGAAGTCAAAATTAAGTGCTTCTAAACCACATTATGACAGGCAGCACTGGCATAGTCACAATTTTGCTGCAAAGATACAGCCTAACTGCACTTGCTTCCTTTTCTGCCATCACAGTCCAGTTGCTTTCCAAGCACAGCAACATCTAGGACATGGTCACCTATGATAATAAGATACCACGGAACTTCAAAATGTTTATGAAATTTTCAAGCCAAATCCAAGCTCTATGGGAAAGCTCAATCCTTTTCACTCGCATAGATGTGGAAATAAAACATGAACATAACCAAAATCATATATACAGAAATCTTTTGTATCTCTGCTTGGAAGCTTCAAGCTTTAGTGGTGGGACTCAGTAGGTTGGGTTGATGGTTGGACTTGGTGATCTTGAAAGTGTTTTCCAACACAAATTTTTCTATGATTCAAATAAAATTGAAGAAGACAGCCTTTCCTACAGTGGTGTTCTCATCTGAAGGGTAGATTAACACTATATCTCCTTCAGTAAATGTACGCCCTGAGACAACAAAGCATAATTAAGAAAGGTCTGTGGCAGGACTGATGCCATAAAGAGAAATTTTTCGGATAGTCCTGGCTAAAGAAAGACACAACTCTGGGATTTCAGGCACAGCCCCTGAAGAAACCCAACACCCATACAAAAGCCAAGACCTCACTGCAGCTTTTGGCCATACTTTTTTAAATCCAGCTGATTTAAATTATTCAAAAAGCATGTAAACAGTGTCACCCACATGTTATAGGCCTTTTTTTAAAGAAAGTCAGTGAGGCAGGCTGTCCCTAATGTCTTTGTAGGCCCTTTCTGGACCTCCTTCCAGGACCAATGACTCCTAAGGGCAACCACCCCCTGAATGCTGCTCCTGTGGCCCAAGTGAACTGGTGGTGTGGCCATGCTGAGGCTCAAGAGCAAGGGGTGCTCTGCAGGAGAGGTGTAAGGATGCAAATTCATGGTGTGAGTAAGGGGACATCAACCCTGATGTTGGTAGACTCAGACCACCTCAGATATGGAAGAAGTGACAGCAACTGGAGGACCCCTGGAGATGCACTGTGGGGAGTGCAGATACTCAGGGCTCGTCCCCTGGTGTACCCAGGCTTCCTAACATGGCTGGATGGAACAGGCAGTGACCTGAGCCCCCACAGGGACATTGGCATCAATCTCGTTAGGCAGGTGGCCAAAAACACTGCTTTACCCCCAGCTGAAGACATTTCAGAAACAAGCATAAAAAATCACAAGGCAGCACCTCCCACTCCTATCCCCCAAAGACTATTCCTAATCTCTTCCTTACAATTCAGATGTTACTATCTTTAATTGTGCAACGTCTAGCTATCAGAAATCTGGAGAGCCTTGTTACTAGACAGAAATCTTTCCCTTCTCCAATCCCACTGAGTGCCTGACCTCCCCAGCACCTTGCAGCAGAGAGTTCCATGGTTTTATTATCTCCTGTGTGAGAAAGGTTTTATTTGATCAGTCTGGAAATTGCTGCTTTTCAATTACTTGAGTATTTTTAGCCAGCAATGCTACAATAGACAGGATTTAATATATCTTTATCATACTCACCTTCATTGGTTCCCTTTCTAAGATGAACAGTCCTAGTACAAACTTTTTCATATGAAAGGTTTTCCAGGCCCCCAATCACTTTCATTGTCCCTCTGTGAATCTTGCCTAGTTTTCCTTAAGATAGAGTAGCTATTACTGTTCATACATTTGAGGTAAGGCTGCATTATTTTTTCTTGTTATTATCTTTTTATTCCTCATCTATCATGTAACATCTTGTTTGTTTTTCTGGGCTTCAGTGGCATACTAGCAAGGTCTAAGTGAGCAGTATATGGGGTACGAGCTCCCACCTCTAACCTTCTGTGGCTGATTTAAAACACTGTAAACCGTATAAACTTTAAAGAGTGTCTGAATTATCACAGCATTGTGAAGCTCCCATTTGATACCAATGATTAGAACAAATCTTTTTGCAGTTTCTAAGTGCACTTTGCTCTTTTGGGGGTATTTCTGCAGCCCATCACTCTTGAGGTGTGTAAAACATTTCCAGGTGTGGAACAGGCCAAATGGGAGACATGTGGAAGGAAAGGTAGGCTCTCTAATGCAAAGAACGCAGTATAAAGAAACGGTAGCTTCCCATGACATAGGTATGTTTGGGCAGTGGTGGTGTAGCCAGGTACATCTGCATATACTTGGGACAACAAGAAGAGTTGTCCCCACTCAACAAGCTACTGTTATTAATTATTGTTATTATCTTTGTTATTATTGTTATTAAGAAAAGTAAAGTAAAATAAGATAAAATAATAAATGAAGTGCTTTAAAAAGCCATAGAATTCACTGTGTGCACTGCCCTAGTCTTACCTGTTGTTATCAAAATTCTGGTAATCACCATACTATGTTTGCCCCAGGTTCTTTTGTATCCCCTGGAGCAAGAGCCAGGGAATAAACGGGCAGGCTGCTCAATAAACTTGCAGGTGACTGCATTATTATGCTGCCCATGGCCACAGAAATGAAGTCCAGAGCCCACAGCTTTGTATTCAGGACACTAACCCTTCCCAAGTGATACTCACATAGCTCACATATTTTGTATGAAGACATGAATGAAACAAATGTGTTGCCACCACAATCTAACGTGTCTGGGAGAGTATGAGACAAAAGGAAAAATGTAGGTTGGATATTTTTGTATAACTCCAAACAGTAGCCATCTGGGAGAAATAATGAGGGTTTTTCCCAGCAACTCATCTCCTCCAGAACTAGTTTGACTCTCAGCTAGCTGATAAATGAGAACAAAGTTATTTATAGCTCAGTCATAAATGAGGTTCAAATTCATATCTGCTGCCAGTTTATAAGCCATGTACTAACACTATCCTTGTGTTCCACAAGCTAAAAAGTCTGGTTTTGTTTCAAATTACCCATATTCCTGAAGTAGCAACCAGATCATCAATGGAACACCAGGTAACATTTTCCTTCGAGCCAAGAGTAAACCTGAATTAAGAAATTTCAGGGAGACCTAGGCTAAGTATCTCCACAGTCAGTGCATTAGGGTAAGTTCCATGGCTTTACAACTGCCAACATGATGCCAGCACTTAACAATATCTGGTGGAAACAGAGGGATAACTGGAGCTGAAAGGAGAGCGTATGGGCATCTGCTTAATTCTTTGTTCACAGACCAGTCCTGATAACTGCCTTCTGCCCTTTCAGCTCAAGTTGTAGGGGAAAGGAAGGAGGCTGTCTGTCTGTCAGACATCTATTTGGCCATTCTTTGTCTTGACTCCCTTTTCTTTCTCCATCTTTTTCTTTTCTCAGGCAGTTGTGAGGATTTCTATCAGTACATGATAATCTCTTGGCAGCTGGTAATGAGCTGGGCTGGAACCAAACAATGTCAACAAGGTGAGAAGAAGAAAAATAGGAGGATTGTAGATTACATATGTGCAGTACCATAAAATGGTGCTCTGCACTCCCACAAAGACACATATACACCCACATTGAGGAAGCTCACCATAAGAGGAGGCTGGTTTTGCTCAAGAGGGAGGCTCGAAGGTCAGAAAGTCACAGAGCCAATCACCTGAGAGTGAAAATGGACTAAAAGTATTGCACAGAAGTTGGGAAGTCACTTGCATCATCTTTTCCATCCCTTTGCCAATACTTAAGGGTACGAAAAACATTATTCCACTGCTTGCTACTCCCGCTGAAGGGAACTCCACATCCTCCTTGGGATTTCCTTGTAGAGGAACTACGGTGGCCTAAACATCCTTGTGCTGAGCCATATGTAGTCCTTACCTGGCTGTGCAGGGAGAGAGAAGCACAAGAAAACTCTGAAAATGAGCCAGTCCAGGAAAACTGGCCTCTCACCATCACTGCTGCTAATGCTGGGATTCAAACAGTGCCCTGAAGAGAGGAGAGGAAATGAATTTTGGAGCTACTGTTTCTTCCTCATCTCTTCACTCTTTACTATTTGTATTGTGTCCAGGTTGTCTTCCACAGACCAAACTGGACCTTGTGTCTGCCACTGGCATGTAATAGTGTATGTACACCACCTCTGAAAGGCAGGCTTCAGGAGATCAGAGGCCTTTGCAGGCCCAGGTTGAGTTCAGACACTGCAAGTCCTACCAGCTCTTGCAGCAAGAGATACCACGAAGGTGAACTGATATCTTAGTTTCTCTTGGGCAGCTCCAGGGTTGAAGTCCCTTGACTATGTGTCAAAAGAAATCCTCTGACATGTTATTTTGTCCCTGAGTTTAGAAAGAGTATTACAGAACATACAATATCTCTGTGTACATTGCGCTGGGGAGGTGCCATTTCCCAGTCTTCCACACTGAAGCCACAGCCTTCCTGAGGAACCTGATGAGCATGAGGCTAGGAGGTACGGGGCGTGGATTCAGTATCTGAATAGGTCTGTCAGGTAACCTGATGTGTGAAGAAGGGAACAACCTGTCACAGTCTCACATGGGGATCATGTATTCTGAGTACATACTCTGCAGTATTTCCACCAGGGCATTTGAAGAGATGTGCAAGACACCATTTCTCTGTGCCTGGTATGAAGTTCAGGGCCTGTCCACCTATGGAGAAGTACATTTTTGGGATCTCCAAAATGCACCTATAACGTTAGCCCATGTTTTTCTACTCCTTCTGAACAGCCAGGTATATTGTCTACCAACAATATGTCTACCAACAACGGACTACCCAACAGCCACCTCTGTTTTTTTGTTTGTTTGTTTGTTTGTTTGTTTGTTTGTTTTTTTCCTGCAGGTGAACTTTGGCAGTGGCCCTAAATCCATCCTGGAGGCCACTTCAGAGGAGGTGGTTATAGCAATGGAAGTGGAGCAACTTGGCAGTGCAAAGACAAACCCATCTGGGCTGCTGCATTGCAGAAAGGTATTTCTGCCCAGGTAGAGAACCTGGTTGTAAAAGTACATCATGTAGATGTTCATATACCCAAAAGTCAGGCCACTGAAGAACACTGAAACAACCAGCAAGTGGATCTCAGGCTGCTAGAATTGAAGTGGCTCAGGTGGATCTGGACTGGTAAGTTATTTTTAGCTCACTGGTCCCATGACACCTCAGGCCATCAAGGAAGAGATGCAACATATAGAGGTCTCATGGTGGACTTGACCATGGAAACTATGGCACTTGTTACCCATGATTGTGAAACATGCTGCACTTAGGCAAGCCAAGCAGTTAAAGCCTCTCTGGTATAGAGGATGATGGCTAAAATATAAATATAAGGAGGCCTGAAAGATAGATTATATCACACTCAACAAAGCCCTACAATGGCAAGTGCCATGTGCTTACAATAGTGGAAGCAGACATTGGCTGTCTGAAAACATATACCATGACCCATGCCACCACCTGGGACACTATCCTGGACCTTGAAAAACAAGTCTTACAGTGACACGGCACCCGGGAAAGAATTGAGTCAGACAACAGGACTTATTCCCAAAAAAACCTCATAGATACCTGGGCCAAAGAGCATGGCATTGAATGGATATATCACATGCCCTCTCATGCACCAGCCCCTGAGAAAAACTGAATGATACCATATGGACTGTTAAACACTACACTGAGAGCAATGGGTGCTGGGTCATTCAAACACTGGGATACACAATGCAAAAGCAAGCTGGTTAGTCAACATTAGGGGATCTGCCGATTGAGCTGCCTCTCCCCTGTCAAAACTGTTATATACTGTAGCAGAGGATAAAGTCCCTGTAGTGCACAAAGAGCACAAAGGGGAACAATGCTTAGGGTCTGGCTTTGCATCAGTCAGCAGGTGGTGAGCAACTGTATTGCTCATCACTTGATTTGTATATTCCTTAATAATAATAATAACAATAATAACAATAATTTCCCCACTTTTTTCTGTCCTATTAAACCATCATTATCTCAACCCAAGTGTTACTTTTTTTTTTTTTTTTTTTCAGTGTGGAGGGGTGAGTGAATGAATGGCTGAGTGATGCTCTACAGGCTGTCTGCTGGGTTAAACCATGACAGCACAGCTCTGCAGAACTGCCTATCTGGCCCTAAAAATCTGTAAGACCTGAATCAATATGACAGGGTCAGGTGGATCTGACATTGAGGTATCCCATGTTCATATTTCCAGGAGCATAAGCTTACACCAAAAGCCAAACTTTCAGAGCCCAGAGCCCAGAACAGAGCCCATATTTCAACAGTTTCCTACCTACTGTCTGAGCACATTTCAGGATCCTCTCACAATCTGTTTTTACTCATTACAGAATGATTTACAACATCACTGCAGTGTGTTTCAGAGGATTTCCTCAAAGCTTCATGCCTTTGGTTGCCAGATACTCAGCTGTACAATGTTCAGAGTTTAAATGGTTTCCTGCTCTCAGTTTTGGGAGTTCTTTATTGTGATCTGTGTCTGAAAGTCAGGTGCAGAAAAGATAGGCACTACTGCTAATTCAGAGAGTGTGACACTTTTTTTTTTTTATTTCCTCCCTGCCCTCCATAACCTTTGCCATTTACCATACTTCACTCCTACATGCTATTATCCAAATTGAACTGCTTTAGGTTCAGTCATAAAGTACCACCTGTCTGATGGTTTTCAGTATAGGGTGTCTCTCGGTGCATGTTCTGTTGGCTTTTCATGTTGTAAAATAATTGTGCACAATGATATTAGGGCCCAGATGGCCGTGATAGATAACTAGTTGTTAGTTCAAGTTTTCCCAGCTAATTTAGCTCCTCCAGCAACATAAAGAAAAATGCTTCGAAAGACCATATTCCAAACAACCAGTGTCCCCTGTTGGCTTTCTTCAGTGCTGCAGAGATATTTATTACCTTTTCCTAGAACAAAATACAGTGTTAAGTATAAAAGCAATGGTTCAAAAGGCCATAAAATGTATTGGGGCATAGTATGGATTCAATTGATTTCAGAGCTTAGATTTAGGGAAAGTTTATGGTCAGGGACTTTATTTTTTTCAAAAGCTTGGCTTAGTTATTTAATATTGATCTTAAGATTACTATAAAATATATTTCTATTGATTTCTGGGGGGAAAAATTAATCACTGTGGGAATTTCTGGCTCTATATATTGGGTGGGTGAAGCTCTTTCAAGTCTTTACACACTGCAGTTACAAAGTACTATAGGAAAGTGGGCTATGAGAGGGTGGAGCAAACCCACTGACATCACATAATTCCACATCTCAAGATGAAGCCAAGTGACCCAGGAAAAAAGGTAGATATCATTCTGGTGTGGCCTTTCTTGATAAAATTGGATTGAATGATCTTCATATTAGAACACAGAATAATAACCTTTGCATGTATTTTCATCAGCCATCTTACCAATCTATTTTTAGCAAATGGAAAATCCTACCTTAAATATGCACTGTTGCAAGGTTAAAAATAGTCCTATGAAAGGGTTGTCATTTAAGGAAGTTCCTCTGAACAAGGCTGTAATACTCTATATATTCACTCAAGTTTTTACTTAATATAAATTAGGATGTCAAGTTCCTGCATTTCCACTTCTTTAATAATACTTTCCACTGGATGCCAATTAAATCTGGATTCTTACTGGGTAACACCTGGCTATGGAAATTATTTTTATTTTATTGATAGACTGGCAAATGCAACTCAACATGACTTAAAATTTGTTTTTCTTTCTTGACAAAAACAAGTGTAAAGTGAATTAAACAGAGAGTACAATTCAGCAGTGTTAGGCTAAGCCTAGTGAGGAGGGCATTCTGACTTTGAAAGCCAAATATATAGATGTATAGATGTAGAGTTGTGTTTGCTTTAAAAGAAGCCAAAACACTAAAGGGGTGGCAGTGCCCAGATTATACGTTCACAGAATCACATAATCACAGATCCTGCAGGTTCATCCCTCTTATGCATGAGATAGAAAGAGAAAGGAAGAAATATTAGAAAAGATGAATTATAAAGTCATGCAGTTGCTGAGCATATTAGTACATTATGTTTTGTTTTGTTTATCCCATTCATTCCTTAAGGAAAAGATTCAAAGTACACACTTGCAGACTTAGTCTGACTTCTACTGACTTTCTAGTCCTAGAACTATTCACAAAATAAAATAAATAAATAAATAAATAAATAAATAAATAAATAAATAAATAAATAAAAGGACTGAGTGGACACTACTCACATTAAATTCACCTGTTGCCTTTGAAGACTGCAGTCACAGCATTATTTCCCAGTGTACACATAGGCTGCAAAATAAAATCAATGTATTACCTTGTGGCATGTTGTCTTGGGTATACGTGTAATGCAGTGCTTTTCTACATGCAATATGCTCAAGTCTACCATAATTCCTCCTGGTAGATAGTAGATAGTTAATGAAACAGTTTCATTGACTTATGATGTCCAAGTCGGAGTTCTGCGGACTTTGCTTTTCTGCTTTACAGGCTCTGTGTGGCTATTTGACAACTGGAGGAAGTGTACATTACATGCAATATCAGAGCACTGATCGTTAGCACTGGTGTGTCCTCAAAAGGTTTTGTTTAAAATTACCTGCTCTTCTGTGCTTTCAAGTAAATATTGCTGTTACTGATATTGATTTCAGATGTCATAGAAATCTAGTCTATGACTCTTTTAAGATCTGAAGGTTAAACTTTATGCCAATGCCTAGAAATCATGATAGCAGTAGCACAAGCATGAGCAGAATGAGTTAAGACCATCAGGGACTCCAGAGCAAATCAGCAAGGAAGGGAGGCTCCAAGGGCACTCAGCACGTGGACAAGGAAAGGCTTAAAGAAGCACTATTCTCCCATAGCTGTAATTCACTTAAAAGGCTTATTGGTAATCAAAAAGCAAGATTATCCACAGAGCTGAGAAAATCTTAAAGCTTTACTAATTTCTAGCAGAGTAGCCTGATCCAAAGCCTGTTGTAGCTGAGGAAGGAATCCCACCAACCTCCATGAGCTCTGGTTCACACTGCGCATGACTTGAGGACTCCAGAACATTAACTGCTAGGTGGAAATATCAGTCTGTTAAAAGTCTGCCCTTGCAAATCCAGAAAATACCAACCAATCTACTGGTAGCTAATATCTCAGCATATCCCTCAAAATCCAATTAGTGGCTGCAACCTTCAATTTTACCCTTGTCCGAAAATACATCTTGTTCCTTTTCACAGTGGGTTTGCACTCCAGTCCCTCCCCAGCACACACACTTCAGTAGATGACTTTTCCCATCCATGCCAAATTGCAGACTCTTTTCCATGAAGTAATTTTGTCTGAATTGCCTGTGCAACCACCCATCCCTTCCCAATTTTAGTCCAAGGCATCTTGTTTTCAAATTAGTTGCTATCTTAAACAGCTTACTCCCTTCAATCTGTTCCTCTCAGGATTTCGTTTACCTCTCTGACAATCTCCCATTTTACCTCATTTCTTCCTCAGGCTGAAGAGGCCAGCACAGGCTAATCCCTCCTCATAACTCAAAGTCCAAAACTCTGGAGTATTTAAGATTTTCCTTCATAACACCTTTTCAATTTCAAACCTCTAAGCAATTTTACCGGTGCCCAGAATAGTATATAATATTAATATTTCTCAAGTTCCAGTACAACAAAATAACCTTTACACATTTATTGTAATACCACTCACATGGACTCCTTGAGCAGTACAAATTTGGGGTGCTTCCTTTGTAGCTGCAGCTCTGTTACTCTGGACAAAATACACACAGGTACCCTTTTGCTGCCTGCATTCCAATAGCAGAGCTTCTTCTTGCCATTGCAATGGGAAAAAATCAGTTCACAGAACACTTCCTCCCCCATCCCTTTTTCATCCTGTTTTTCACGTTTTATGTACAAACGTCTATAGCTCTTTCCAAGATACCAAGACAACCCTGCTTTGTCCTTTACAAGCACCAGAGACAATAAGTGCTGATTGCAAGTGGGTTGCCTAGTTGAAATGAATCATGCATCCTACTCGTTTAGTCGTTTTCTCTTCTTAGGTGAAAAATCAAAGTCCTCTCACATGTAATTCACAGTGGATGAAATTCACTGCTGAACAGAAGGCCAAACCAAAGTCTGTGCAATGCTGAATTGCTTTTAAAACTCTGTTTTGAAGGTTTTTGAAAGAAGAGAGAAGAGAAATATTTCTGTGCCAGCCCCTGTCTGGGGATGAATTTCACTCTTCGTGAACTGTCTAGGAGAAGAGTTGATTTTTATTCATGTGCTTATTGTTTGAAATTATTTGAAACATGGTTCATGCTTATGCATTTCCTAGATGCTTTGCTGCATCACTAGTAAAAACATGCAGAGATGCCATTATGCAGTGGGTTATAGAAACAAAGGACTCAGTTATTGATTTACTCATTGATGGTTATCAGAGATAGTGATTTAAGATTTAATTGCTGCATTTTGCTGTGGGAGCAATAGATGCAGGTCATTCTCCTGTTTCTCTTTTCTGATAGGAAGATTCCCAAATCTACTGAGAGTTTTAAAACTGAATCATTTGAGAACGACATGCAGGGCAGAAATGTTGTTTGGCATTATTGTTGTTCCTATCATTTTTCAAACAAAGATGGAATTTTTGGGTGGAATTTTGAACACATGAAAGTAATACTGGTGGATAACCCTGAAGCTGACAGTCTGTGGTGGTTTTACACAGCTGGACAGCTGAACTCCACCACAACCTATCTCTCGAATAATCGCCATGTAAACGCAATACACAGTCACAGCTCAGTCCACAAGTGGAAGGAGAGAGCCCTCAGGGATCAGTAAGCCTAAGGTTTTTCTTGTTCTTCCCATGCAAATGTACAGACAGCAGGCATTGTTCTTTGGGATAATATTACAGGATAAAATCCAAACTGGGACAACTTTGCAGTTTTTCTGCTTCCAGCTCCCCTATCAATGTTTGCTAAATATTTGCATCCATAAAACAGCCATCAGGAGCACTACGCAGTTTACATCATTATTGTCTGTTAAGGCACCTTTCATAAATCAAGATGGACTTTAACCACGTCCATCTGAAACACTGCAAGGTCTCTTGGTAATTTCTCCACCCATTGCTCCATTGGCCATGAAGATGCTCTTTACTGGGGTGAGTGCTCCCTTTGGTTATTCAGTTCAGTGCCTCCTCCCTTTTGACTGCTGGCTGATATATTAAATCTTGCTGCAGTGTTACAGAGTATCAAGCACCATCCCAAATAGTTTGTTTATACAAGCAATGTCCCTTCATCTTTAGTTTTCTAGTTTTATTTTTTAGTTTTCATTTGTTATCTTCAGAAAAATAAAAAATAAAAAAGCAACATAGCAATGGTGCAAGGTCATAGGGAAGAAATTTGATGTAGAGACTGAAATTCAGCAAATTCGAATCCTAAAATGCCATTGATTCTTAACACTTGAGAAGCTCATTTTGCAAATCTTTTTGTAACCAAAACCAGACAGGGCCATGCCACTTCATCACAATTTGCTCTGCCAGGTCACAGATCCCCCATTTCTGTGGCACAGGAGGCTACCCTCATGTTGCAGAGGGTTCAAAGACAATGAGATAAGGAACACTACTGCAAGAAACCAGCCAAGGAAAAGGCCCCTGCTTTCATTCCTGTTTACAGCACATAGCAGAAACCCACATGCACACATACCACTCTGCACACAATTTTCAGGCTGTCAAGAGAAGTTAGCTTCTCCAGTCAAAGGCAGGCACAAGAAAGTCTGTCTGGCAAATCTGGATGAGGACAGGAAGAGACTAGGAAGAAAAAGGAAAGTGGTAATTTCTCTGAGGTAAAATCAGAATAAAAATTGAGGTTTAGTACTCATTTTGTTAATACAGATTGGTCAAAGTTTTCTTCACAACAGACAATAAATGAGCTATAGCAGCCTCCCTGAGCCAGTGTATTCTGTGAAACTTCTAGACCAAATGTGGAGAGATGGCAGAATGGAGCAAAAGTTTCCATTTTTATTTGCAATTTTTAATCGATTTCCCATCTCTTGTGATTTCAGGGTATTTTCGTCGTCCTAGAGACAAAAAATAGCCCTTCTGAAACTATCACTGAGACATAAAAATGAGCTGGACATTTGCTCCTCTCTTTATTTATTTATTTGTTTGTTTGTTTATTTCCCATGCATCAGATATTACCAATCAGCATACTCCTGTTCCTGGCCTAGACTGTTGTTTGGTCTGCTCTGATACGTCACTTTCTTGTTAGCAGCTGCAAATAAAACAATTTAAGTACAATCATATATTTGAAGCTAGAACTTGATCAAGTGTCCTTGGAAAACCAACAGAGACTGGTTTTAGACTTTAGCTGGCATTGGGTCAAGTTAGCATTCCTCTTAGTGTTCATTTTATAGTAAATATTGCATATTTAAAACCATCTGGTATGTTGCTCCTAGGTTAAATATGTATTGCTTTTTGCAGTACAAGCATTACAACATTCCTTGAGGTTTTGATACACACTACTTTTAGACACTGGTGGGGATGGCAGGAAGAATGCTGAAAATATTTGTTTGTTTGTTGTATTGATTTCTGCAATAAATGAGTCACTAAAAGCAGATGAAGGAATACATATAGGATATGTATGAGTTATAGACATTTCCAGCATTCTTCTTTATAATTCACACCTCAATAATATTGGAGAAAATATATTGTGTCAGTTTCATTAGTCTTTGCCTTCTCCTTGCAGAAATATGAGGCATATATTGATTTTACCAAATTAAAATATAATCAAAATCTTAGGCAATACAAATTTATCTAGATTTTTTTTTTTTTTTGAGTGCACTGATTCTAGCTATTATCAATTTTCTTTCCTGACCTGTATTTCATACACAAATATATTAAAACAATCTCCTCGTTTCTTATGGTAGTGATTGTTCATAGATATGCTATTGTCTCTAGAGTCTGGAACTTGGTTAACTTTCTCTTTAGGTTGGCTATGCCTCAGCTCCATAAGTCTGCTGTTTAAAGGGGGTTGTTCATTTTCTGGCAGTAAATAATGAAATGAAACAAATACAATCTGTAATAGAATCAAATGTGAGTACAATGAGTCTACAATTCAATTTGGATTTAATATAGTAGTTTAATCCTATTAAGGGGTGCCCTCATGAGAAAGATTCTTTAGCAGCCTGGAGCAGAGCTTGATATGTGGGGAGAGGCAGTTAAAGCTAGCTTCATGGTACACTAGAGGGTGAGAAGGGACAATATGCTTTCACACCATGCCGCCGAGCTAAGTCTGATGACACCTTTCTGGATGGGCTAGAGAGAGCAACTGGAGGGATTATTTCCTCTTCTCTCTGGGTATCCTGAACAAGCTGAGGGGCAGGAGAAGTATTGCATCTCTCTGGCTGGATATACGTAACCATTTTTTTTGTTTTGCTGTGATGGGAGTCTCTCAAAAGAAGCCAGACTCGTCATCACACAGAGCAAAGGAAGCTTCATCTGTGGCAACAAGAAGGGAGAAACACTAAAAATTAATTGTCACTGCACAGAAGTTGAAAATGTCCTTAATTTTTGTGGAGCCATTGTTTCATCTAGAAATAATTAAGTCCTGCAAGAGACAAAAAGAAACCTATGAAGCTTTGTCATAAAGTAAATTCTATTTTGCAAAACAGTCCTCAAACATAAATCCCACTTTTCCTGCAGTAACTTTATTACCAATAAAAGGCTCCAGCTATTCTTGCCCTGTTTGTTTCCACTCTGTTGGGATAATAGTTTCCAATATTTATTTATTTTTATGTACTGAACTCTAAAACACTCCCCAGGGGTGTCCAGCCTTTTTCTATAGTGATCACAAATCCATTGACAATGTCCTGTTTTTTACTTATTTTTTTGTTGGCCTCTTGAACCTTCACGTGCCCAGAATTTCAATGGACCATGCACTGGAAATCACTGAGCTACATTGATTTCTAAATCTGGCTTTCTTTATGGGACAGTACTTATCTGGGGTGAATATAATGTGGAGCAGAAGTTCACTCCCTGCTTGTTAATATCCAAAATAGGAAAAACTACTTCCTCACCATGCAAGTACAGGTAAGTACTGATGAGCAGAGCATTAGTTAAACAACAGGTATGGTCCATGAGTATATTGGGGTCTCCCTTACCTGTGCACTAGCCTTCTGAACAGCCTCAATCAGTTTGTGTCCAGTGCCATAAATGTTCAGTGTGCAATTGTTGCATGGTGTGTAACACTAACCATGACAAAACTGATCATTTTACTCAATGCTGCTTGGACAAATTGCCTGGCCAAGGACAGGGGTGAACTCCTACCTCGTGTGCTGCTATTGGAGAGCTCTAAAGGCTCCTGACTTCCAATTTAGACACTTAAACTAGATGCCTAATGTTAGCCTGTGTGAATACCTTGTCCACTTCCACTGCACAAGTCAGAAAAACTTTGCTAAAGGTCAGGTCTGCTTTTGCACTACCCTTATTTTTCACACGTCTTTCATTTTATTTGTGGATGATGGTGCCGTATATCTAGAGTAGAAGACAACAAAGTGTATCAGCAGAATTGCAGGTTAGTTACCAGGAAAGTCATGCACTTATGATGATTTTTTCCCCCCAGTTATACACTGAGCAATCTGAAAGGGTATTCACTGAGGTAGAATTAACATCAAGCTGCAAGCTGCCACTTCTGCAATGTCAGTTTTCAGAGCAAAGTCACTTGTCAATGCCACTTCATTTTAAACTTTGTATTGGTGAGAAGGTACACGTGAAAGAAACTGCATCCTTCAGCCTGGAGAGGTCATGGTAGAGCTGTATTTTTGTACCTTTTATACTCAGGTGACCTGATCCTCAACCAAGTTAAAAGCTCCATAGAAATACAACTTGACATTATCATTACATTTAGGCACCTAGACAGCACCATAAATATACACACTGCTTAAAAGAATACAGATAGACATGTTCTCTGCACTAAAGACCTTGCAATCTGAATAATGAAGTAAAATTATAACTAGCATTTAAACTACCAAGTATCTCCCATTGCATTGCAGACCCTCAACTACTTTAAGCACAGGGTTGAATCTCATTAGCTCAGGTTTTGAATATTTAGCGTGAAGTTAAAGAATTATAGGTACTTACTTGTTAATACATTTTCCTGTGCTTCTTCAGACTTTTTTTTTTTAACCTAGCTGCTGACTACATACAGCCCTATTGACCTTGTCAGATCATGGCCCAGGCTCCCAGCTGAGTGGAAATGATATTTTAATCCATGTTGCCAATTGTCCAGGGTGGGGGGAAGTGAATTTATCTAGCTTCTCTGGACCCTTTGTTAGAGCTATTTTATATCTGATTGATTCTAAGAATGTATTCTATTACTGAGCAAACAGCCTGTTTACTTTCCTACATGTCATTCAGTATCACCATTAGAAGAGGGTTAAACAGAAGGAAACAGATTGTAGGAAGCCAGAGATTTCAACATGTTTAATCTGAGAGAATATCAGGAAACTACCACTTGCTTTTTAATTTTTATGTCCTATATACACTTAGATCATTCCAACATGTACTACTGGACTAAGAAATATACTTAAAATCAGATTTCCAAGTACAGTTTTCTTTGTTATTATGCACAACATACAAGTATTGAGAAATACATGCAAAATATTGGTGCTGTAACCAAAGAAAGATGTTTGTGGTTTTAAGACTGACAGAAAACAGGGAACAGCTTCTTCCTGGCTCTTGTCTTGCCATCCGTGGGAGCAAAACACAATTCATCTGTTCTGAGCAACAGGACTGAGATCCTGTCCTACCCCCCAGTATCAGACCTCCAGCAGAGAACACCAAACCTCCCCAAAGAGTCTCTTCCTCTGGGGTGAAAAAGCCAGTTCTGTTGCCAGCTCAGATGTTGCCTTTAGGAGAGAAAATAATGCTGTTTCTGTCTGACTCCAGATTGCTGAAACTACTAATTGTGCTCCAGTCAGCATCCATTAAAAATACAACTACATCTTTTAAGGAGGATATAATTAGAGTTGAAATGAAAGTGTTATACTTAGCCTACCTTAAAGGAAGAATCCTAGACCACTCCATTCCTTGTTACCACTGCCATTAATGTAACAATAGAGAACAGCTGTTGTCCCAGCTTGGATGTGATTATTCTGCTAAGAATGTACTTTCTGGTGGGCATGCTCCACCCCTTTGAATTTAGTTTCTTGACTTGAGTTGATGGAAACATGTAATGTCTAATGAATTTCTCCTGGGAGAAGAGTTTGGGTGATTTTGTTCTGCATCCCCAGTCCTTGGCAATGATAAGTTTCTATCCCAAATCAATTGTATTATTTAATGTCACTTCCCCATCATAATTGGATTGTCAATTCAGCCGGAAAAAATGAGTTCATCAGAGGTGCTTCAGGTATTTATTTATTTTTTTTTTTCTCTCCATGATTTTCACCTCTTTTTTGGGAAACAGAAAGTAGCTTGGACTGTCTCTGAAAAGGAGAAAGAGGCAATCACTTTTCTGAAGTAGCTAGTTAATCATCATTATCTCCACTCTTTGACAGCATGTTTGTGGAGATACAGTAGGTAGCCCCATATGTATTGACAGCGACATAAAATCATGGAAAAATGGTTTAAACTATATTAGATCTCTCTCTCATCCCATGCCTCATCCTCCCACTAGGATAGAACTGTAGCAGAGCAGTTCCCCTGGAAAAAAAAAAAAAAATTAAAGGCCACATTGTCCTGATTCAGTTATCTTCCCTTCCCGGAATATTCCTCACTAGAATTAATTTCTGAGAAGGTGTTTTTGGCCCATTTCAAATATGCCTATTATAGAATTTCTGTTTGGAGAGTATTATGAGTCTCAGAATAACCAAAATCTTGTTGTGATGGTTTAGTGTTTCCTAGAGTCAGAGAATATTGCTCATCAGTTTTCTGATGATGAGTTTTATCTGTTGGATGGAACTACTTCATGAAACAAAATAATGAGCAATATCAGTTCCCTCACTAGTCTTTGATATCTTGATGGAAAATTTCTCAATTCCTGGTATTCAGGAATGTATAAACATATCCTGAAGGGCAGGTCCTTCAGACTTTTCTCCAAAAAACACTGTATCCTGAAGATATGCTAATTTGTGACTGTAGTGTGTGATAGGGTAGTGTTTATTGCTTTCCAGGGATACGAACAAAAGAAATGTTTAATGATAAAACAGAACAAAATTGTATTAAGATAACAAGTAAAAAACAAAAACAAAAAAAAAAAAAAAAAAAAAAAAGTGATCACTCTATAGCTAAAAACTGGAAATCATTTTTGGTTTGTTAACATCTCTTCCTAAAAATTCTTGTTATCTTTAGATTTCAGAGAGTAAGGATGGCTGAAGTTTTGCAGGAATGCCCTCTCCTTTTTCTTTTATTTTTCAGGAAGTTAAGTTAGTTAGGATGCATTTTTATGGCTCTTTTCCAGCTGTGATGTGACTAGGGAGTTACTTCTCCTTAAGCAGTCAAGGGGAATATGAACTATGTATATGCTCTTTTGCAAGTTAACTGGCTCTTTCTGGCACCCATATGTAAGATATTTAAAACATAGGCCTTGTTCATTCTTACTCAGCCTTTTAACCTTGCCCCTAGTCCATTTAAAAGTGTTCCTTATTAAATATCGTACAATATTATATATCATATATTGATTATACTTACTTTCTATTAAGTTTATGGCTGCTGGCAAGAACAGGGTTTCTCTGGGGACAATGTCTGGTACAAAATTAACAAGGTGATTACTTATAGCTGCTTCTGGTGATCTTAATACCCACTGGGATGTGGGAGAAGGCAGGACATCAAGGTCTTCTGCTGCTTGTAGGAGTTCCCTAGTCACACTGGACTATTCTGCCACTGGCAGCCACTTGTCCACTCCTAATTAAAAAAACGTCAGAAGATCTTTTATTCCCTTCAAGCATATATATATATATATGTTCCTGTCTTAGGTCTGAATTCACCTCACTTTAATACATTTCACTGAACATAGAGCCTACTGACTCATACAGAGGATCTGGGGACAATCTGACATGAAGGAAGGTACCTCTGTCAGATACATAAAGTTAAGAAGGAGTGGGGAATCCAAGCTCTGTATTGAGACCTACTGCGAACATACCGCTGTGTAATGTAAGTTCCTACATAGCCAGGACCCAGCTTCTCCTGGTCCCTGTTACAGGAGCAAAAGAATATGCCTTTACTTTACCCTTGCAATTTCTACTATGTTAGGGTCTGCTTTCACAAATCAATTCAGAACTCTAAAAATGCTGTGATGGTACCATGTCTACCTGGCTCAACCAAAACCAAGTGTCTCTGCTTCTGTTTAAGTAGAAATGCAGGCAAGAGGAGGAAGAAAGTGACACAAATGCGTATTCCAGTAACGAGGACACTACACAAGTGTGTCAGGGAGCATGTGAGGGTAGCCTTACTACCGTCTCCTGCTATCCCATCTGAAAAATAGAGGCTCAGTACATATGTCATAGCGCTGGCTAAATAGTTGCAATTCCACCCAGAGGAAAGCACGGGAGTTCAGCTTTTTGCCAATGTTGGAAGCTTGCCAACCTCTTTGGTATTTAAGCAGTCATGACTTTGTCTTCATCTGAACAGATTAAATATGGATGTGTATATTAATTATGTAAATGTGAAACTGCAGATCTCAATCAAGTAGAGCCAAGGATACACTATCCTTTGCAAGTGCTGATTGATGCCATACATGCAAGAGAAACAGAGACCATTCAGCTCATTGCTGTGTATACTGGAGAGGAGAGGGAAGGAAGAAAGGAAATTTGGAAGTAAATAGTGTTTTATAATTGGAGTGAAACTATAAATGCTGTAACTTTCTATAATACCTAATAGCTTCTACTCAGCAAAACAAAATGCTTACTTAGCAAGAGACAGCTCTAGAAGATGGTGAAAACAGATATTTAGAGTGAGATGAATGCTATCAGCTGTAATCAAGACACTCGTAATATTTTTAATCAAGGGCTGAAACTGGTCTTTGATGCAACACAGTAGAAGTATCTGATTTTTCTCTAATTCCATGTAAATCACAAACAAGTGCATGGAAAGCAGTGGTACTATGTCAGTGTAAACTTTATGTTCTGGGGCAGAGGGTGGATAAAACTTCCAGGTTTGGATTTGTAAGTAGGTAACATCAAAAATTTTATCTATTTGTCTGGATATTTTGTTTCAAGTAAATGAACAGGACACAGGCTTTCAAGGAAGCTGAACTGGATTGTAAATATGAAATTTCCAGATTACTCTCAATGCATACACAAAAAATTATGTGTTGTCAGAGAAACCTCACCCTGCAGCCTGTGCCTAGTACCGACCTCCATTCTTCCCGCCAAACTCAACAGCTGAATGCTCCAGCATCCACTCCTGGTCTGTCAGCAGGATATTGTTAAAATGCTAGAAAATTAATTTCTCTGCAAGTCTGACAAGATCCATAAAAGGGAGAAGTAACCTATCCATTTGTCAGAGCTAAGGAAGACAGAATAAAGAAGAAGAGGTGTCAGAAAGAGCAGATGGCCAAGTTGGCCAGTAGAAGGGGAGGGATGGACAAGAAGATAGCAGGGCAAGGCAGAAACCAAACACTCAGTCATCATCCAAATTCACTCACAAGAAAAATTAGAAGAGCCAATCCTCATCACTTCCACATGACATGGGCATCATTTTCACATCTGCGCTGCCGTCATCAAAGACAAATATTGAATGCTCCCCAGCTCAGCATCACTCAACACAGGAAGTTGAAAGACAACTTCCCCTACAGGGACAGGTAGTTTTAACTCCTATTTATCTAGCACTTCCTTCCAAGGGCTTGGAATAATTTAATTTCAAGATATCTTTGCACTGTTTATGAAGGGTTGTTGTGGTTTAACCTGGCAGGCAGCTAAACACCACAGAGCCATTCGCTCAGCCCCCTTACTAATTCATGGGTTGAGATAAAGACACTTTAATAGGAAAGAAAATGAAAAAAAGAATACACAAAACAAGTGATGCCCAACACAATTTTTCACTGCCAGCCAACTGATGTCCAGCCAGTTCATGAGCAATGGTAGGCCCCCTGACCAACTCTTCCCTGTTTTATTGTTCAGCATGACACCATAAGGTATGGGATATCCTTTTTGTCAGTTGGATCAGCTGTACTGGTTCTGCCCCTTCCCAGCTTCCTGTGTGCCCCAGCATACAAGTGTGAGAAACTGAAAAGTCCTTGACTCTATGCAAGCCCTGCTCAGCAACAACTGAACTATCAGTGTGTTATCAACATTATTCTGCATGTCAATTCAAAACATGGCACCGTATCAGACACTATGAAGAAAATTAACAGTATCCTAGCCGAAACCAGGGCAAAGGTGTATTGAAATGGTTCCAATTTGGTAATGGAATTCTAAATCTGTCAGTAATTCTTATCTGTCTTTTTCAAACTGACTATGAGTTTGGTACATTTTGACTGTTGGCATTAAGGTGGCTGTCATTTTTATTAGTGAGTTGTATTGGGGTTTTCTGGTGGTATGAATTAAGAGTGATGTGTATGTGAGGTGAGTGTAACGTATTCAGAACAGATTACTCAGGCATGGGAGGGAACTTCAGGTGGTGTTCGTTTCATCAGTTAGGATCAGCGTCCAGGCCTCTGCTGGTCTTGTGCTGCTTCCATTTGCCCATTAAATCCAAGCCTGGAAGATGAGGCTACCCTGCCCCAGCTGGCTGTGACGACCATGGGAGCTGCTATGGGGATGTTCTGCCATGTCACATGAGGTTGTACAGTTCTGTGTGCAATTATGATACTCAGAAAGCCCAGGAATATCTGAGCAGACTGATAGCAAGTAATGACAGGTAACAACTGATCTTGCACATGGAGACCACCTTTCTACACACACATCCTATTTTTCAAGTCTACCTTAGCTGGCTTTATGTCAGACAGCTGAACTTCTGCCATGAATGGGTACATGTCACTCCAGGAAATAGGTTTCCCTATTGTACTAGCCTGGGGACTGACGGACAGCAGGTATCTTTACAAGTTTTCTGTCCTCAAAACGTGTGAGCTTTCTCTGTTTCTAATTCAAAATTTTTTTCCAGGGCGCATGTGAGAGTGGAGCTGGAGAGATAGCAGTCCCTAGAAAAAGAGTGGGAATAGAAAAACTGCATCTACTGACTGCTTGGTACCCAAACAGCCATGCATACCGGTGTGGAAAGTGCCCTGTCAGAGCAACTCAGGGCCAGCTAATGCTGGATATGTCATGCTGGATAAACGCATGACAACTTAGTGTGTGATGCTGAACTAACTTTTCAAAAGCTAATCACTAACTGTGCTGAACAAATTTTGGAAGATTTCCTGAGGTGAAAGAGTATGTCTAAGTAGTTAATTAGTGCACTTATTTCATTAACAAGAGAACTCATAGAAAATAGCAAATGCTGTCCCTCTGCACTTACCAGATAGCCCACACCCTGTCATTACATTGAACAGCTCTTGAAGACCAATCTACATTTGGTAGACTTCTTGAAAAAAATGCTCATTTTTATTAGGTTAAAAGTGGGCTATCTTACGATTTACAGTGGTATTTGCACGCTTTCAACCAGATAAATTAAGTTATTATTCCTCTTCTGAGCCCTTGACAGCTATATTCCCCTGCAGTGATGTCAGGTATTCACTTGGCCCTAGAAATTCTACTTCAACTCACACTCAGTGCCATCAGCATTCCTGGCTTATAGGATTCAGACCACACCTATTTACCTAATGCAAGTCCTCTCCATGCTTGGTTTCTGTTATGAATTACTGATGGCTACTTACTTATAAAACTTTAGCTACTTACCTTGAAAAAGCTACATTCTGAAATACAGATCTCTGCTCTTGGAATTAACTTTCTATTGATTTAAACCTGCCCCCATATACTGCTAACTGGGGTTTCAGTTTCATAACTACAGAAAGTGGTTCTCTACACCAGGAGCTCCAACCTTCGTTTGATTCTGTATCACTACCAGAGCCTGCACTGGCAGTTCCCACATACATTTTTGTCTAGCAGTTGGCATTTGGATGCTCAAGCCTCCAGCTGCACGCTTCAGGAATCTTTGCCCTGGATTAAATTTCTGCTTTTGTTGTGCTAGGTCAAATATATGTGCACTCACCCATTCATTCCCTTGCAATTCTCTTATTCATTCACATTCTTATAACAGAAACTTGGCTGTCTTTCATTTGGCTAAAATGAAAATTAAATTCTGACAAGGAGATAAAACAACATGAAATAGAGAGGTATGGATTACTACTAAAGATCTAAGGCTTTAGCATTGGCATTTTCACAGAATCACAGAATTTTAAAGTGTTCCTAAATCTGAATATATTCCTTTTAAAATAATCTGAATTTAGCAATGATGTTTGGACTGTAGCAGAAGCAAGCCCTTCAAGGAAACAGAAAGCAAGTTACATATATATGTGTGCTTATATATTCATATACCTTTAAATTCACCTCTAATTTATTTGGACCACAAGCTTTAGCTTAACTGTTACTCCTAGAGTGTGCAAAACTTTATTCAAAGGTCAACATAAAAAATCATTAGAAAATTACAAGTCCTCTCTTCTGATCCTATGATAACCTTGCAAGTATCTGAATAGTGTATCTCTTTGACCTCTGCCCATGTTCCCCGCAAACTTTGAAACATCAAGTCAGGATTGAGATGCAAATGTACATTGAGTGAAGTGACAGTCAGTGATGAAGAAAAGTGTGACAGGCTTCCTTATCAGTGGACAGCATAACAGATGAAGGCTTTTAGCAATCAGGTTTCCTCAAGAAAGGACAAGCTTGTTTAGTGTGTTAACCAAAAGCACATTGTGGGGTCTCAGCTCTTTTTTGATATGTCATAACCAATTCACTGATGACAGGCTAGGCAGGGCTCTCTAGATTAAAGTGGCCTGGTCACATCTACTGTGTTTTTCATATAATCAAATTCTGCCTTCTCACTTTGGCTTTCCTGATGTAGATGTGATGTTTTGTGTTATATTTTGACTGGAAATTATAGGGAAAACTTGAGAGCAGAAATGATTAGATCAGGAGTAACTTTAAGTAATTTTCTGCTCCCACATCCTGCCTAAAAGGGTTTTGAATTTTAAAACTGAAACTTTAAATTTCAATTACCAGCCTGAAGAGTCCATGTTGTATGAGTGTCCAGCTTCCCACACTGGGCCATTAGCTCTCTGTTTTGGATCTATAGTCTACTCTTTTAGGGGCAGACTCTTGTTAACAAAACATGAGCAAGAAACAAACCATTTTGATTAGAGCACTGGGGCCCTCATTCACAGTGCTGATAGAGAACACAGAACATGGGTAGAGAAAAATCAAACTCTTTCCTCTTCCTGTCTTTTCCTCCCAGGCCAAACTGTCTTAGGTGGCAGATGCTGGGGAGAAGTTATGTCTGCTGCTACCTCTGTTCTTCACATCTTCTAAGGAAACAACATTTCAACTTTCTGTGCTGTTAGTCCGCAAAGCAGCTGAAGATTTTTTCCATGAAAATGTTTGGGAAAAATGGAATCTCACAAGATCTACTTTATATGTTTTAACATATATTACATGTCGGTGTGTAATATAGCTTGAAACTACAATATTAAATATTATAGCACTAAGAAAGTCCGAGTTGTGTTAGGAAACCACACATACACACACAGAGAGACCTGACTGGAATCCACATCACAAGAAAGTTTAAAACATTTACCTAGGAATCCTGGAGAAAAAAATGAGACATGGTTGTTTTGTTTGTTTGTCTGTTTATTGCCATGGAGATATAATCATTTTTTAAAGCTTTCATTTAGCCCTGTATGTAACGAGCAGGGGACAGGTCAGACAGCGAGAGAAAAGAGAGAGAAAAAACTGTAAAGCATGTGAAGAGTAATAAATGCTCTGAAAAAAAAAATAATAATAATAAAATATTGAATACAGTGATTTTGTTTTCATATAATAAACAGTAAAAAAGTGGAAATGGAAACCCAAAACCCACTAGTGTTCCTGAACATATCTGAACAGTATCATTGTTTTTCCTTAGAGAATTGTAAAAACTAAAATTTGTTTAACACATGGAAGTAAAAGAGAATGATTATAGGAAATATACAAACAAATAGGTAATATTGATAACGGATATCTGAATAGGTGAATAAATTATAGACATCTTGACATGTCCTGGCAAAGGCACATATGAAAGTGACTGGAAATCTTGTATATCAAGGTTACCACTGCATTTCAGTACTCAGTTTGAAAGGTATGTCTACAACTTCACATTCATATTTTGCACATATATTTTATAAAAGTATCCTGGGAAGCTTGGAATTTCCCCTCAGGTACATTTGTGAAAATCTTTACAGGGACTTAAATTAAATTGTCATTGGGAAAATCAAGTTAATCAAAGATAAAATTCAATCAAGATTTTGTGTTCTTGGAGGGTGTATCTTGAATTACGCAGTTACACTTGGGAGGGTATTTTTTATATCAATAGCTGTTTCATTGCCAAGTAAACCATACAAAACATGCAAACAAAAGACGTTCTTAAACAATGTGATATTGTTTCATCGCATGTCATCACATAAATTGAAAATAAATGTGAAATAGTAGGTAACATCATAGGAAATACAGGAACATCACCTCCAAGTAATGAAATACCTTTCTTCTGATGCGTTTAAGTTATAAATCACATCTATTTCATTTGCTTAAGGTCATATAATGAAAACAAAAAAATGTCAGAAACTTTTGCTATGTGGAACTCAAACCTAAAGTCTGTTAAATGCAATTGCTGTTATTTATGTCGACTTGTTGATTTCAAATCTACAGTTCTTGATGTAGAGTTAACTTTTCAGAAACAATTCATAAAACCTTGATCACCTGTCTGTGGTTGTGTTCTGCTATTTTCACATGGCTTCTCTTTGTAGAAATGGGACCAGAAGAACATTTGCACCATGTAAATCACATAATGGAGAAAAAAAAAAAAAAAAAAAAAAAAAGAAAAGAAAAAAAAAAAAAAAGAGAGAGAGAGGGAGATACCACAATGTATCCCACTTTTATAGGAACTGTTATCTCTTATGACCACAACTAAATCAAGGACTTTTTTTTTTTTTTTTTTTAAACTTTGCTCCTAAGAATCCTCTATGTTGGATTTCATTCTGTAGTCCCAACATCTCCTAGAAATAATACTTACAAATTTCATTATTTTGTCTTATTCAGACAGACTAGTTTGACCTTCTCCTCTACTGCCACATAGAATCATGGAATTGTAGAACCATTTAGGTTGGAAAAGACCTTTAAGGTCATCAGGCCCAATCATCTGCCTACATAGCACTAAACCATGTCTCTAAGCACTGCATCCACACATCTCTCAAATACCTCCAGTGATGGCATCTCCACCACTTTACTGGGCAGCCCATTCCAATGCCTAACCACCACTTCCATGAAGAAATTCCTCCTGGTATTCAATCTTAACCTCCTCTGGAACAACTTCAGGATATTTCCTTATATCCTATCACTTGCCACCTGAGAAGAGACCAATACTCACCTCGCTATAACTTCCTTTCAGGTGGTGGTAGAGAGTGATGAGGTCTCCCCTCAGTCTTCTTTTCTCCAGACTAAACAGCTCCACTTTTCTCAGCTACTCCTCGAATGTCTTCTTTTCTAGACCCTTCACCAGCTTTGTTGCTCTTCTCTGAACATTCCAGTAACTCAGTATCTTTCTTGTAGCCAGGAGCCCTAAATTAACCCAATATTGGAGGTGTGGTGTCACCAGTGCTAAGTACTGAGGGACAATTGCTTCCTTAGTCTTGCTGGCCATGGTACTTGTGATGAAGGCAAGGATGCCATTGGCCTTCTTGGCCACCTGGGCACACTGCTTGTTCATGTTCGAAGGTCTGTAGATCAGAACTACCCCCAGGTCCTTTTCTGCTAGGCAACTTTACAGCCACTCTTCCCCAAGCCTATACCACTGCATGGGGTTGTTACAACTAAAGTGCAGCACCTGGCATTTAGCCTCGTTGAATGCCAATACAATTGGATGCAGCCCATGGATCTAACCTATTTAGATCACTCTGCAAAGCCTTCCTACCTTCAAGCAGATCAATACTCTCACCCAACTTAAATGTCCTCTGAAAACATACTGAGGGGGCACTTGATCCCCTCATCAAGGTCATTGATAAAAATATCAAACAAAATTGACCCCAGTACTGAGCCCTGGGGACCACCAACAGATTTCAATCCATTCCCAATGACCCTTTGGGCTCAGCCACACAGCCAGTTTTTCACCTATTGGAAAACACATCCATCCAAGCCATGAACAGCCAGTATCTCTAGGAAAACACTGTGCAAAACAGTGGCAAATGCTTTGTGAATGTCCAAGTAAACAATATCCACAGCCTTTCCCTTGTCTGCTAAGCAAGTTATCTTCTTGTAGAAGGAAAACAGATTAGTCAATCAGAAGTGCCTTTCACAAACCCACGCTGACTGGTCTGATAATCCTACTATCATACAGTTTGGGGTCCGTAAGAAGTTGCTTTATCTTTGTCAGATTATTCCCCAACCTGTGAAGTAAATAGTTTCAGTTCATATGTTCTCATCCACACTGAGGCAACAATGATTGCTATGATTTTCAAGTTTCTAATCATTGGTTAATTATTCAGATTACCTTGAAAGATTGAAGTGTTATTTGTGCTCTTCTAAATTATCATAGCAACTGCAGGTTTGAAAGTGTGTTTGTATACGGAGTCATGTGAACTTCAAGTGACTATTGCTTTAGAAAGTGTCTGTTGGTCGCTTGTGAGGAACATCACTTTTACCAAACTGATAGAACATCAGTACTTCATAGCAGGGCTTTGTATTTTCTCCTCTGTTCAGACATTAGTAGGTTTTAAAAGACTGGATTTTCTTGCTCTACCACTACCTAACTCTGTGAAACTAGCTGTGTACAATCTTAAATCCTCTGTAAATATAGCTTAGCTCAGTGGGACTAATAAATTCACATCTATTGTCAGATGTAATGTGCTTGAAGTTCAGGCATGCTATTAAATGCAATGCAACTTCAACCAGGATTTCACTTCTGAGGGCATAAAGACACAGCACCTTGTTAAGATATTTCCAATATACTATTAGGTAATTGAGATCTCCATCTCTGCTTGTTTGCATGCTGATGAGATTAATTTGAACATCTGCAATTAGTTCATTAAAAGACAGAAGTTTTACCTTGCTTCTTTCTCTTTTATTTTTTAATGTGGTCTGAAAGCACTCTTACTGGTAAGCTCCATATAAACTGAGATATGCTATGATAATATCTCTGGAGTTATTCTCATATAATACTTGGTTTTAAATCATTCTCCATTTCAATGAGGCTTTCATGTCTGATGTCAAGGTATGCTCTGTGCAAAGGTGATAGGTGATAAAGCTCATCCCAATGAATATAGTATTTTACAGAATCACAGAATTTCTAGGTTGGAAGAGACCTCAAGATCATCGAGTCCAACCTCTGGCCTAACGCTAACAGTCCCCACTAAACCATATCCCTAAGCTCTACACCTAAACGTCTTTTGAAGACTTCCAGGGATGGTGACTCCACCACTTCCCTGGGCAGCCTGTTCCAGTGTCCAACAACCCTTTCGGTAAAGAAGTTCTTCCTAACATCTAACCTAAAACTCCCCTGGCGCAACTTAAGCCCATTCCCCCTCGTCCTGTCACCAGGCACGTGGGAGAACAGACCAACCCCCACCTCGCTACAGCCTCCCTTGAGGTACCTATAGAGAGCGATAAGGTCGCCCCTGAGCCTCCTCTTCTCCAGGCTGAATAAGCCCAGCTCCCTCAGCCGCTCCTCGTAGGACTTGTTCTCCAGGCCCCTCACCAGCTTCATCGCCCTTCTCTGCACCCGCTCAAGCACCTCCATGTCCTTCTTGTAGCGAGGGGCCCAAAACTGAACACAGTACTCGAGGTGCGGCCTCACCAGAGCTGAGTACAGGGGGACGATCACCTCCCTAGCCCTGCTGGTCACACTGTTTCTGATACAAGCCAGGATGCCGTTGGCCTTCTTGGCCACCTGAGCACACTGCTGGCTCATATTCAGCCGACTATCCACCATCACTCCCAGGTCCTTCTCTGCCTGGCAGCTCTCCAACCATTCCTCTCCCAGCCTGTAGCTCTGCTTGGGGTTATTGCGCCCCAGGTGCAGGACCCAGCACTTGGCCTTGTTGAACTTCATGCAGTTGACCTCAGCCCATCGGTGCAGCCTATCCAGATCCTCCTGCAGAGCTTTCCTACCCTCAAGCAGATCGACACACGCACCTAACTTGGTGTCATCTGCGAACTTACTGAGGGTGCACTTGATGCCCTCGTCCAGATCATCAATGAAGATATTAAAGAGGACTGGCCCCAGCACCGAGCCCTGGGGGACGCCACTAGTGACTGGCCTCCAACTGGACTTGGCTCCATTCACCACGACTCTTTGGGCCTGGCTATCCAGCCAGTTTCTAACACAATGAAGTGTGCGCCAGTCCAAGCCAAGAGCAGCCAGTTTCTTGAGGAGAATGCTGTGGGAAATGGTGTCAAAAGCCTTGCTGAAGTCAAGGTAGACCACATCCACAGCCTTTCCCTCATCCACCCAGCACGTCACTTTGTCATAGAAGGAGATCAGGTTCGTCAAGCAGGACCTGCCTTTCATAAACCCATGCTGACTGGGCCTGATCGCCTGCTTGTCCTGCAAGTGCCACGTGATGACACTCAAGATAATCTGCTCCATGAGCTTCCCTGACACTGAGGTCAAACTGACAGGCCTGTAGTTCCCCGGGTCTGCCCTCCAGCCCTTCTTGTAGATGGGCATCACATTTGCTAGCCGCCAGTCAACTGGGACCTCCCCCAATCGCCAGGACTGCTGATAAATGATGGACAGTGGCTTGGCCAGCTCCTCTGCCAGTTCTCTCAGTACCGTTGGGTGGATCCCATCCGGCCCCATCGACTTGTGCACATCCAAGTGCCGTAGCAGGTCACCAACCTGTTCTTCATGGATAGTGAGGGCCACATCCTGCTCCCCATCCCCTTCCACCAGCTCAGGGTACTGGGTATCCAGAGAACAACCGGTATTGCCGCTAAAGACTGAGGCAAAGAAGGCATTGAGCACCTCCGCCTTTTCCTCATCTTTTGTAACTAGGTTTCCCCCCGCATCCAGTAAAGGATGGAGATTCTCCTTAGTCCTCCTTTTTGTGTTGATGTATTTATAGAAACGTTTTTTGTTATCTTTAACGGCAGTAGCCAGATTGAGCTCCAGATGAGCTTTGGCCTTCCTAATTTTGTCCCTGCACAGCCTCGCAACATCCTTAAAGTCCTCCCTAGTGGCCTGCCCACTTTTCCAAAGATTATAAACCCTCTTTTTTCTCCTAAGATCAAGCCACAATTCTCTGTTGAGCCAGGCTGGTCTTCTTCCCCGCCAGCTCGTCTTTGGGCACGTGGGGACAGACCGTTCCTGCGCCAATAAGATTTCCCTCTTGAAGAGCACCCAGCCTTCCTGGACCCCTCTGCCCTTCAGAACCGCCTCCCAAGGGACTCCACCAACTAGTGTCCTGAGCAGCTCAAAGTCAGCCCTCCGAAAGTCCAATACAGCAGTTTTACTGGTCCCCTTCCTGGCCTCGCCTAGAATAGTGAACTCCACCATTTCGTGGTCACTCTGCCCAAGACAGCTCCCGACAATCACATCCTCCACCAGTCCTTCTCTGTTTGTGAAGAGAAGGTCTAGCAGGGCACCACCCCTGGTAGGTTCACTAACCAGCTGCGTCAGGAAGCTATCTTCCACGCTCTCCAGAAACCTCCTAGACTGCTTTCTCAGGGCTGTGTTGTGCTTCCAGGATATGTCAGGGAAGTTGAAGTCCCCCATGAGAACAAGCGCTGAAGATTTCGCAACTTCTGTCAGCTGCCTGTAGAATTCCTCATCCGTCTCCTCATCCTGGTTCTATAGCAGACCCCGACCAGGACACTAGCCTTGTTGTCCCTGCTGAACCTAACCCAAAGGGACTCGACCTTGTCATTCCCAGCCTCGAGTTCTACAACCTCGAAAGACTCTCTAATATAGAGAGCCACACCACCACCCCTTCTGTGCTGCCTGTCCCTTCTGAAGAGCTTATAGTCAGGCATTGCAGCACTCCAGTCATGAGACTGGTCCCACCACGTCTCCGTGATGGCAACCAAGTCATAGCCTGCCTGCTGCACGATGGCTTCCAGCTCCTCCTGTTTGTTACCCATGTTACGTGCATTGGTGTAGATGCACTTCAGCTGGGCCATTGCCTTATCCTCCGGCCTTGCCATCGTTCCCCCTGGCACAGCCCCAACAATCCTAGCTTCAGCCCCATCCCCCTTCCTACCTAGTTTAAAGCCCTCTCAATGAGCCCTGCCAGCTCCTGGCCCAGGATCCTTTTTCCCCTAAAAGATAGGGACCCGTCTGCGGCCATCAGGCCAGGTGCCGAGTAAAGTGCCCTATGATTGAAAAACCCAAGATTTCTGCATTGGCACCAGCCCCGGAGCCACGTGTTTAACAGGTGGGCTTTCCGTGTCCTCTCTGTACCCCTCCCTGCCACCGTAGGGATGGATGAAAACACCACCTGCACTCCTGCTCCATCCACTAACCGACCCAGCCCCCTAAAGTCTCGTTTGATAGCCTTCAGGCTTCTCTCTTCAATGT
Organism: Aythya ferina; assembly: GCF_964211825.1. Taxonomy (NCBI): domain Eukaryota; kingdom Metazoa; phylum Chordata; class Aves; order Anseriformes; family Anatidae; genus Aythya; species Aythya ferina. Next base: position 90,533,403 of record NC_140296.1, on the reverse strand, counting down.
TGTCACTGCCCGCCTGGACTATCAAAAGAGGATAATAGTCAGAGGGGCGTACCAGGTTGGGAAGCTTCCTGGCAACGTCCCTGACCCTGGCCCCAGGGAGGCAGCAGACTTCCCTACGGGTAGGGTCAGGCCGACAAATAGGGCCCTCTGTTCCCCTAAGAAGAGAGTCTCCAACAACAATAACCCTCCTGTCTTTCTTGATGGAGGCAGTCCTGAGGCGTGGAGTCGACCTCCTCGCCCTAGGCATCCTCCTGGGAACACTTGCTACCTCTTCCTCAGCTACTGGTCTGTCGAGCTCCAGGGCCTCGAACCTGTTGTGTAAGGGCACCTGGGAATGCGGGGCCGGAAGGGGAGGGCGTCACCTGCGATGTCGAGCAGGGACCTGTTTCCATTCCTCCTCAACTCCCAGATCCCCTCCCTCTGCCCGACGGCTACAGGGCAGGGGGTCCACCCCCATTTGAGGAGTCTCACCTCGGTACCTCCCTTTGAGGCCCTGCAGGGAGTAGCTCCACAAGTCTATCTCTCGCTCACACTCCCTGATGGCCCTCAACCTCTCCACCTCCTCCTTGAGCTCCGCCACCATGCGGACCAGGTCATCCACCTGCTCACACCTCACGCACGCAGTTTCTCTGCCTCCCACCGATGGCAGGAACAGGCTCAGACACTCCCTGCACCCAGTGACCTGAGCTGCTGTATTTTTGAATGGGTAGTCGGTCTGGGTGTGTACTGTCTTTCTGGAGAGCACACTGTGCCTGGTGGAAACCATTGCAGCCTAGCTAACAGGAGGCTGTCATTACAGGGGGTGTTTGTATGGGAGGGGGAAAGCGCTCTGCCCTGCCTGTGCGAACTGCTGTGCTAACCGCCGCACCACTCCCTTCTGACGCGCCATGCCCTGTTTGCCCGCCCTGTTCGCCGTGCTCCCTAGGGGCTGCTTTTGAATGGTTGGGGAGGGGGCGCTGCTGGCTCCGCCTTCGCCTCATCAGCCTCCCTCACGAGGGCTGCTGGGTCCTGGCGGCTCCCTCAAGTAGGCTCGATGCCGGAAAAAATTAGCCCTGCCTGGCCCGATCCCCCGCTCCGCTGCAGAACGCGTCTGCCCCGGAGCCGATCGCCTTTTTATTTTCTAACGCTCTTAATGACTAGAGTTTGTACCCTATATAAATTTCAGATCTCCTGAGCTGTAGTAGATCTAGTACTTTTTAGTTGAGAGGAACCTCAAAAGAAAGTTTTGCAGTAGGTGTGTGCAATTTATTTGTGTTTTTCTGTAGAAAGTAACAGAATTTTAAAAGAATTTTCTACCAAAGAACAATGTAGGTTATTCATTTTCAAGTAAATACTAAAAGAGGAGAATGCTCAGCTGTAAAACAGTAAAGGCTTCTTTTCTTCCATAAATATCTTGTAATTTCTACTATACATCCCTTTTTGTGCCCTGTGTAGGTTGTCACATGTCATCTCTGGAAGATCTGGGGTGGCCAGGTAAGTCCTGGTTCAGGACACTCATGCAGACCCAGGGCAGCTTGGAAACCTGGTAACACATTTAGGCCTTAGTTAAAACTAGCATAACTTTCCACATATCACAACAGGCTGTTACATGCTATAACAAGTTTCTACGAGTTGTTACTTCATGCTACCATTGTACTTGGTCATTAAGACCGGATGGCAAACAAACATTTTAAAGAGCTTTAAAAATTCTACTGGGGCTGAACCCGCCATCCCTTCCTGCTCTAAAGTCTCCCATAGAGAAGGTCTCTTAGGTTTGTTCCTTGTCCTGTTCTACCTCATGAATAAGCTCATTGTAGTGTTTTCCATATAGCAATTCACAGATGCTACAATTCTTTAGGTTTGGAAACTGAAACTTCTTTTGATTTCATGAACATTTCTTTCATTAAATTTGTTGTCATAAAAGACATCATTTTAAAAGAGCTACTTGAAGAAGGGCAGTATGGGAAAGAACTCCCGGGTATGTGTGCAGTTAATTCATCCATGCTGAAAGTCTATTGTGATGAACTCAACAAGACCAGATGCATACTGCTTTCATTCTACGTTTTGAGATATGCCCAGAGAGAATTGTAATTGCTGGAGTTCACTGGGTACATGTGGGTTAGTCAAAGAACAATCTGGTTAAAAGCTGTTATTTCCCAATTCTGCACATTTTGAATTTATCTGTAACATATACAGACAAAGAATTTAATTGCTGGAAGAAAATCGAACTGTGTATCAAACTACACAAGATCTGAAATAAATAATTGCAAATCAATCCCTTTTCCTACTTCAGACAGACAATATATCCATTTAAAAAATGGCAGCTGGTTCAATTTTAAGGGGAAATGATGTTAATGATGTTTGTATACTGCCAAGTATTGATGTGGGAAAGGCTAACTAAGCATTTTTCGTGATCAGTTCAGAATTATTCAAATAACACTTCATGCTTGCTTGTCTAGGGGATCTCATCTTGCTGTGGTCTGCTATGGAGTGCCAGGGTACAGTAAACTTGACAGATAGCCAATTTATACTGGTTCTTTCTACTGCTTTTGCTGCTCTTACATATAACAGGACAACGCATGGCAGATGAAACACACAGGAAGAAATGCTCACTTCTGCATACAGCACAGCTAGGGTTGTTGCTGCATCTTCAAACTATAACATTACAAATCATTGGGGTAAAATTTTCAGGCATTGGTATCTTTAAGTATTGTATGCGACGTTTGCTCTTTTACATTCAATATACCTTTACTTTTATTCCCTTGCAGTTGCTGGGAATCCTTCACTGGCCAAGGGATAGGTCTTGTATACAACAGTAGCAGTGAGGAACGAGGAAGACAGGCTTTCTTCACCCCTTCTATTGTGAACCAGGGTTGGGTTTGGCTCATGTGCCCTTGAGGCTGGGCCCATGGCGGGGCAGGACCCATGGCCAGGCAGGGCAGGGCCGTGGGGAGCTGGAGCCTGGGTCTGCAATGGTCTCACTGGAGAAGGGGCTGGCAGCCCTGGGCTGATGTGGGGACCCAGGCCTGGGCAGGTGGGGGAGCCCCAGAGGGCTGCCAAGGGGCAGTCAGGGCTGGGGGTACCCTCATGGCCCCGAGAACATGGTGCAGCTATCAAGGGGAGAATCAATGTGAAGGCTGTGGCTGTGAAGAGGAAACATTCATGCTCGATACTACAGAATAGAGGAAACCAGGAACATGTGTGGTGTCCTTCCTTTTGAGGCACCGTGTGCTTGTGTTTACCAGAAGCACTGTGTTTACATAGGGCTTGCAAAAGATTCAGGTAGCTTTTTGTTTCTGCCAGCCACACCCCGCGTCTTTACATAGTGGCACTAACTTTATCCAGTTCACGGGTGAAAGGACATTCATCAGCCTCAGAAGAGAAGCACTTAGGCTGTGGGACAGCCTCATGCATGACACAAGTAAGGAGCTTCCACAGGAGACACCTCACCCTTTGAAGGCAACAGAACAGGCTTTGTGCCCTGCGCTGAGCAAGGCAGTTGCTGGGATAACATTTTCAAAATTTCAAAATGCTGGCACTGAGGTGACAGATCCCCTTTGACTGTGGCTGGAGAAGGAATTAAAGTCATTATAGTTTGAGGTCATTAAAAGTCATTTATACTCTTGAAAATGCAATGCTGACTCCACAATTACCTGGCCAGCACACAGGGATGAGGGAGGCCATGGATGGGCTAGCAGATTTCTTCTTCCTCAACACCTAACTCAGAGGCTGGTGAACAGATTTAGCACCTCTGCCTCAGACACTACTCAGACATAGTGTAGGATGGAAAGTTAGGATCACTGGACCCAGAGAACAGCCACTCGTAAAACCAGCAAAGCATGTCCATTTGGCTTTTAATTGACTCCCTAGTGTATGAATTATGAGATTTTTGTGTCTTTTCCTTAAAACAATGCAAAGAGAAAAGAGAGAAGGAAAAGAAAAAAAAATAACCCCAAAGCTATATACAATCGGATAAGGAAAGGTGCCAGAAAGTATTAATATCAATGAGGAAACTCACCATATTTATACCATCAGGCTATTTCATTTTGTGCTATGCACATTTCTATGATTATTATTATTACTGCTGTTGTTATTATACTTTCCCAGGAATCCATTTCAGATACTGATATTCTGTGCCAGATGTGAATATGGTTTTCACTGTGTCAGTACGGGGTATTTTGTAATTATAACATCTATATTCAGTGTTACCAACACACACTGGAATAGATTTCTTGCTCTTCTGTACATTCAGACCTTCCTCCAATGTGTTTGTGCTGTTCCACTAACAAGAGCATCAGCAAACTACGCCTGTGCTGAATCTCTCCAGCTTAACTTCCACGCAAATCCTGTGTGGTGTAAGAAACTGTATGTGCTCTTCCTCCCTTTTGTCACCTGTTAAGGTTTTACTGACCAAACAGAATCTCATGATGCTCTTTCTAACTCATCTTCCCATTGGCTGGGAGGTCTTAAAGCAATCAATCTTTCTTTCTCTCTTTTCCTTTCTTTTCCTTTCTTTTCTTTTCTTTTCTTTTCTTTTCTTTTCTTTTCTTTTCTTTTCTTTTCTTTTCTTTTCTTTTCTTTTCTTTTCTTTTCTTTTCTTTTCTTTTCTTTTCTTTTCTTTTCTTTTCTTTTCTTTTCTTTTCTTTTCTTTTCTCTCCTTCCTTCCTTCCTTCCTTCCTTCCTTCCTTCCTTCCTTCCTTCCTTCCTCCCTCCCTCCCTCCCTCCCTCCCTTCTTTCCTTCTTTCCTTCTCTCGCTCCCTCTGAAACCTCTCACTCTCTCTGAAACATACAATACTTAGTTTTCTAACTGATAGATCTACCTTATAAACAAAATAAAGAAAATACAGATTTCCATATATAAATAAAAGAAAGCAAGACTTTGAGGAATATTTCAGTGTCAGCAAGAAATTCATTGCATCAGTGATGAAGTTAGTTGAGAGAAGGGAGTAAAGAGAAGGTGTAAGAAAAAACATAGAATGGAGAGAAGACTACACAATTCAGTGCCACACAGAGATTTCTGAAAGCTCTTAGATCCTACTTCCTACCGCTAAGCAGTGCAAAAGCTAGAATATGAATCTGCCATATGTTTTTTCCTTTGTCTGTGAGGGAGTTGACAACTGCACTAGGAGTTACACCAAAGCTGATGAAAATTGTCCTGATTGCATGTTCAGCTTTCAGCTTGAGAACTGCATCCTACTAATTCTTTATAGAGTTTTGGTTTTGCATCACAGATTTTGTGTCTACTTTATGGACCTTCTACTATAAGAGGTAAGACAAATGCACTGCTATTTCCACAGTACAAAATGCAAAATAAAGTACTGATACGAGTGTCATTCTGATTATATTAATATTCTAAAAACAGTTTTCATGGGAATTAATTCATTTTGCTGCACAGTGATTCCAAAGGCTCTGTAGATCTACAGTAACCCATAGTTCCTGCCCGCTTGGCTCAGTAATTTTTCTCAGGTCACTCAGTATGCAAGCCTATGAGCTTACTTTATTTATTATCAGTTTTTTCTTAAAATCATTTGTTTTTGTATTTTCCCGTCCCCAAGATAGCTGAGTTCCTAGGAATGGCATAGCCATGGTATATTAGTTAATTTTTCAGCTGTCAGTTTCCCTCAGCTGCCACTTTAATGTGAAAATTCCAGAAGATGTATTATGTATACAAATATGTTACAAACTATGCCATGACTTAAGGAGAGTAAGATCTGTCTGCTTGCCTGTGGTTCAGTCAGCTAAAGTTGTTCACTTCCTCCCAGCTCTTTCTGGTTCTTGCAGTGTCTTTAACCTACACCCAAAACATCCATTTGTTCCAATGGCTTCATTACCTTAGTAAGGAATGTCTCTGTGCCTCTTCTCCTAACACTGAATGACAAAGTAAGGAAACAAAACTAAGGCTCTCTGAAGACTGTGGAATTAATCTGTATCAGTTTATGAATATTGTATGAGACCAAGTAATGAGAAATGTTTATTTAGACATATCAGACTTATTTTAGTAGCTGGTCTGTTAGGAAGCAACAAGAGAACAAATTTGGGTAAAATAATAAGGAGGTACTTGCTGGTCAACTCAAATGACTTGAAAATAATATTGAAACTCCCAGAGAGCTTCTTCTAACAGGCAGCACCTCAACACCTGATGGCCTGAACATTGCAGACTGAATCAGTGAAATTAACTGAAAGAAGATGGACAAACAGGAGTTAATTGTAATCCCCCAAAATGGACAATTGGATGTACCAGCCAGCAGAACTTGTGTTTTCTTCATGAAAATAAAAGTGGTACTTTTAGCGTGCTTTTCTGAAATTTGGAAAATAATACTTTCCAAAGTTTAAACATCTTATTAGCCAAATAAATTGATAATGCATATTAAACATATAAACATTAATGAACACTAAGAATCATTTGTCAACAGCCAACTCAATATCCTGCCAAGAAGCTGTCTTAGTGCAGACACAAAAAAAAGGTCTGTTTTGACCCAGAATTCATCCTTGTTATGCAAAGAGAGGGAAACAGCAATAAAACATCTAAATAATATTTGAGAAATAGAAGGGAAAATAGAGGCAAATGCTCATTAATACATTTTATAAGTTTAACAATATAGGAGAATTATAAGGGAAGAGAAAAAAAATCAATACAGTATCAATAATAAATAATCAATTCAACTGTATATAATAAGAATCCAAAAATCAGGAACGAACAAAACAAGCAGGCTAGGTAAAAGCTCGGGTTAAAATTTGATAATAACATTGTAAATATGTGATACAGAAAACACCAAATCACCACTGCCTGTTTTTCTAAACCTTGCATGTGAAGTAAATATATGACAGCTGGCATGGTCCCAAAACAGAGGCCTGACAGCTGCAAGAAAGAAAGGGACAGAGCAGTCACACCTAGGTTCAGCATTTTAAAACAAACCGTATCTGATAAGTTAGTTTCAATGTGATTTAAAGGAACCCTATAGGGAGCTGTAATGATCTGTTGCTATTTACTAACTCTTGGGAAAATAAGGAATTCCAAAAGACTGGAGAACTACAAACATTCCTAATATTTGAAAAGGGCAAAAGGGATGGCTCAGGGAACTAGGGAACAATTATTGTGACACTCATCCCAGCAATAATACTGGAACAGTTGATGTGGGAGTCTATTCACAAAGAACTAGAAGTTAAAAATATACTTAATGCCAGGCAACATACGAGGTAGGTTTTGTCAAATAAACCCATTGTCTCTTCTTGAAAACAGGATTATAGGTTTGGTTGATAAAGACGATTGTGTTGATATAATACATTTAGATTTCTCCAAGGCATTTGACTTAGAACTGCATGACATTTTGGTTAAAAAGCTTGCATTATATGGAATTAACAGAGCATGTATTAGATGGCTTGAGAATTAGTTCATGACACATCTCCGATGGTAGTTGCTAAGGCTCAGATATCAGCAAGTGAGACTCTTCCCTGTAGTGTCCCAGGAAATCAGTTTTTGTTTTAACACTGCTATTGTCATCAGTGACTTAGCTCAAGCTTTTATGAGATTTGTCGTGCTATGAAACACATCCCACCCCCCATCCTGAAACTAAAGCTGGCTGACAGGAGGAATGCTTTTCTCGGTTATCTTTTTTGGCCCCTGGGAAGGACTACACAGACCCACAGTGGCCATAAGCCACAACTTTAAGACTTCTGACTGGGAAAACATTAAGTATTCATTGCAACATTTGCAAACAGCACCAGAATCAGTGCAATATTTAATAATGAGAGCAGACCATTAGCACATTCCAGTCCAGTTTGTTTGGTTAAATAATCAGGAACCACCAGAGAACATCTAATGCAGTCAGATGCAAGGTACAACTGCTGGGAACCAGAACACAGGTTAAACCAATAGAGAGGAGACTGCTCTGGAAAACCTGGATGCCTAGGTCCAAATTTAGAGACCATTAGCTCTCATTGCAATGCTCTACTGAGAGAGTTGACCTGATACTTCCTTTCATAAAGGAGCTGGGAGGGCAGCAAAAGGAGGCGGTACTCTTGATTAACACGATCAAATGACTTTCTGAATGGGATGGCTGGTACTATAGGGTGCTACAAAAAATAATGCAAAGGGTCTGGTGGGTACATTTTGCTGATATGATCAGGGTCATACTTATTAACGCAGTTCAGAGGAGCAATTCTAAAGTAAAACTCTGCTTTCTCATATCCTTTGTAGTTTCTATTGTTAAATCAGCCGACACCTTAATACTGTGCTGGCGCACAGCCACATCTCTTCCAAGGATGATTTACAAGTGGCAGCCCCAGTTGGTTGGCTGACTGCTTTACAGGAAGGCCCATTGAAAGACTAAGAAAATGGCAAGGACCTCTACAAAAGGAGAGATTAATGCTGAATCTGTTTCCTGTCATCAAGAATTCATAAGGACCTCACTTGAGTCAAAAAGACAGCCCTACACCAGGACTCATGTTACAGCCAGAGCATCCGGCAGGAATCTTAAACCACTATTCCACTTCCTCCTACCACCCCAGGCTGCTCTTGCAGACTGCAGGCTTTCCTTGATAGCTTGACCAGCGCCTCACATGGCTTGTCATTACAGCCTGATGTAGCCTATCTTCCCCCCTCATATTTCCTAGTCCTGTTCTTGGTCACCTGCTGCTCTTTTCCCTGTCCCGTGCAGGAAAATGAAAGCTTGTCACAAAGAGCTGGCTCCCTTGTAAAAATATACTAAATCATAATCTAACTCATGGCTCACTGAAGCACGGACACCCAGAAGTAACTTATGAGGTAGATCTCTCTCCTAAACCAAGGAGCTCTTTCATCCATCTCAAACAAAGCTAGATAGCCAGCCTCCCTTTGAACTGATTGCTTCGCTTATGTTAAGTGCTGTCTTTGATCTCTGAGAATCTTTCTCTACCTCTGCCTACCTAAGTAATTTCCAGGGAAATTTGTTCAGAAAACAGGTATAGCAGCCAGTGTTTTGCTCATGTCATACAACAACACAGATGCACTTGCCTAGGCTGCTGGGCTTCACATTGATCACTGATTTCAACCACTGTATGTACTTATGTTTGGGAAATAGATCTAGCACATTGTAATTCTTTCAGGCTCTCCCTTTTAACAATGCTTTGTATATTTATGAGGTTAAAATTAATCTATCATTTGCAAAGACTTACTCTAAGTCAATAAAGTTTTGATAGGAAAAAAATCTGGCTGTAATATTATGAAAGAAAAAGGAAAAAAAAAAAAAAGGAAAAAAAAAAAAAAAAAAAAAGAGGCAGTTTCAGGCAGGCCAGGAACCCAAGGTCTTTTTCTGCCAAGCTGTTTTTCCTGGGCGCCCCCATAAACCCCCGGTCTGGTACCCGGGGTTTTTCCTCCCCAGGTGCAGGACTTTGCACTTCTCCTTGGTGAACATCGTAGGGTTCCAAACAGACTTAGTGCCCTTGCTCACCACCCTCTAGGCCTGGTCATTCAGCCTTTTTTTTACCCACCTCAGTGTCTTCCCATACATCACTGTGGTCTGAGACCAGCTCTCTATGACTGTTTGTGCCAGGACCATTAGGCATGTCAAGGATGAAAGGATATCCTGGGAGGGTGCTGCAGAGGCCCTGACAAGAAGCACTGTGCAGAGGTGCCAGGGCAGCCTCCTCCCTTAGAGGTCCTTCCAATGTTTGGGTGTGTGTGTAGGGCTGCACAGGGCTGAGAGATGGGAGAGGCAGGAATCACTTTGGTGCTGGGTGAAAAAAATTGCTAATGATGCTAATGTTCTGCCTAGCATCAAGGCCGAGGGTAGGCACATGGGGCTGGTGCACTCACAGACCTGAGCCACGTCATCCACTTGCCTGCACATGCTGCAATGGCAGTGCTGGGGCTCAGATGGTAGCTACATCCGTGCCTGTGCTTAGTCTGGACAGTAAATCTAAAACACTGGAAGAAAACACTGATCAGCTGGCTGCCTATTGTAAGTGGGTATTAGAGACAAAAGGTTGGTCTGGAGAATGATGCTGGTCTTTTATTCTAGCTGCAAAGGCCACCCGGAATTAAAGAAAGTCTGAAAGGGTAAGAGAAGCAGGCAGGCTTGGGGCAGTGTAGCAAAGACTCTCAGGCCTACATTATAGCTCAACCAAATAACCAGTGGTATTGCCCAGATTTGAAGTTACCCTTAAGAGTTCATCTAGTGAAACCGAAACCATATGTTCTCTTTAACAAAGATGTATTCAAGAACTGAGGAGCTTGAGTCAGAGACAATGATGTGCATATTAAAAAGTAGTATACTGCTTGAGTATTACCAGCATTGAAAATAACCTTGCTCAAGAATATCTGCCAAACAATGCACAGATAAATCACATCCATGGGTCAGTAATGACCGTGTACTGATGCTGACTCAAATTCTGAAATCAAACCTGCTTTTCTAAGCAGTAATTAAGGTTGAACCCCTTGGAAGCCTCTAAGTATGTATAAATAGACAGGTACAGACTAACCTTTTGCCTGCGCTCTGACCAGCATAGGAAAGTAAAGCTGTGAAAACAGGAATTGTCAGATTTCGTATTACCTATGAGTACTTCATCTCTCCCTAGGAAAGTGTGCATCAGGATACAGCCTCTAATTGCAGGGTCATTTATTATTCTTTTTCTAGGATCCCTGCCTTACTTGGTACCTTAGATGTGTGTTGCTTATTTAACAAGCAGCTCTTCACACTTTACTTTTCGTCTGCCTTTCAGTATGTTCTCCTAGGCTGTTATAACATGAACACTTTTCCAGGCCTCCTTGGAAGTTAATCCTCAATTATCTCATGAGGATTTCTGTTTTACTCTTTATAACTTCATAAGCTCCAAAATCTTCTTCTTAATAACCCCTTTTTGTAAACCATGATTTGAGTCAAAATGAGATGACAAAAAAAAAAAAAAAAAAAAAAAAAAAGCCTTTGGATGCCCAATTGGTTATGTCTAGATGGCAGGGTGGGCATGTTCCACCTCAAGGTTTCATTCTGGCTAGATGATTCCCTTTAGATCACAGAGATCCATTCTTTACCATCCATTCAGACTGTTCAGACCGCTTTTCAGACAAGACCACTTGCCAACAGAGACGCATCTGAGTCTTGTGCTGATGGAGAGCTATGGCATGGATGGGGTGCACAGCATCTGGAATATAGTGATAACCATTAAGACAAATTACTTTTGGAGTGATTGGACTTAACACACAGCTTCAGACATTTCAGGATGTCTCTGCTGGCTTAACTGTTGTTGCTGAGAGTCCACAGGTCTCCTGAAAAACAGACTTCAAGGCCACAACTAAGCAGACAGCTGGGAAACCAGGATCTCACACTTGATGACAATCTGATAGAGGAAGGAAGAAAGGAAGAAAGGAAGAAAGGAAGAAAGGAAGAAAGGAAGGAAGGAAGGCAGAAAGGCAGGAAGGCAGGAAGGAAGGAAGGAAGGAAAAGAAGACAGGCAGGAAGGAAACTTCTCAGTTATTTGGGCAACTAACATGTATGAAAAAAATACCTAGTGGTTTTTTTCAAAATCCTCTTGGCAATCACTACAAGCAACTATCTCCAATTTGCGGCACCTAAGTACTCCAAAATCTGATCCAAAGTAGTTTGCTGGCATTATGTATGAATTCTGAATCACTTCCATGTTCCTTAAGGCAGTGTTGAGCTACTCTAACAATAATGGAACACATGTAAAAAGAGCTTTGGAAGGGTCCTTGATTCCTATCCAATTCATTCTTTTGCCTCCAGCATCTCTACTCCAGGGCAGGAGCAACTACTTCTAAATCATTTCTGATCGCTGCTTTTCCAACCTGTTCTTAACACAGAAGGATTGCAAACCGGACCTGTACAATCATTCTGAAGAACAATGAGATTAAATAAAAGGTGTAGGAGCAGAAGCCAGAAAAACATTTCAGGTCCAGTCTTGCAGACACCTTGCCCATGAAACATCTATGTTTATAGTTACAATCTAATGAGGGCATGAAGAGAAATCTAAACTATTTTTTTGCTATGAATCTGTCTCGGTAATCCATCCAGTTGCACTAGGCTTTGAGTCTGATTCCCAGCAGCTTAAAATTATATAATACTTCATCCATATTAGCCCCATATAGATAGGACTCAGAAATTGCTCAGCATTTAAAATACAGTGTTCAGAAATAACCCAAATCCTGTGACTGGAAATTACCTATGCTTAGTTTAAAGTTGCTAGAGCATGAAGTTTATTTTTATAACTGAGACAGCAAACAAAGGAATGCAAAAGAGAAATCACAATGGTTGTATGGCAGGGGCTGATTCAGGTTGGGAGGAAAGGAACCAGCTGAGTCCCCTCTATTAGCAATGTCCAACATGGTGGGTGATCCGTGTCACATAATGGGAGATCCGACTGCTGAGCAGCTTCCCACCCCCCATCCCATCTTGTCTCTAGCACTTGTCTCTAGCTGTGCTGCAATATCTCATCAGTTTTACTTGCAGTGGTTTGGCTGACTGAATTACAGAGATGCTTGCAGGGCACCTAGCTACAGGGTAGTTGTATGCAGCTGGGGATAACAGCCTTCTAGTGCAGAAGTGCCAAAAATCAGCTAAATGTTAGGATATAAAGATGAGCACTGAAGCCTTCATAAAGATAGTAAGGAAAGTCATATATATCCATACATATGTATTTATATATATATATATATACGCTCATACACATACATATATATTGATTCTATCTTACTGTCTGCACCAGATAAATAGTGAACTATATTTCTTCCTGCATTTTCATTCTACAAAGTGCCTTTTCTGTTTCTATAGCAACTTCTGTTGTTTGTAACTTGTAGTCCGTGCTAAAAATATCCTGGTTTAAAAGGGGGAAAATTCTAAAAAGTTAGAATAATTGCAAAAGATGGCAATTTTAAAATGAAATAAAGTCATAGACTATGCCTAATATGTAGCCTGTTCACTATAAGAAGCACTGAATGTGATATCCATTATTGTGACTTATAAAATAGAAATGGGGCTTTTATTAGTATGTCAGGTTCTTTGTTACAACCTGAATTACTACCATTTGAACGACTATCTTGTATTCTCCATCAGAAATTCAGCCACTTGGTAATGTGTAGAAAAGAGTTCCATCTCTAGACATACACATACTCCTGCCATGGGAACCCTTCATCCAGATTCCAGAACAATAAATGCAATTAATGTGCTCAATTTTCAACTTCAATGGTTTCAACAATAGGTACCCCACACCACATTAAACCAGATTTTGTGAAGAGAAGCTTTACCAATGGGCAACAACATAAACTGTGATGAGCACTATTCTTTTCTTCCCTTCCTTAAATGAAAATTAAGTTCTTTAATGTGTTATCCTTCAACTCTCTCCAGTTGACACATATCTGAAACAATCCCTCCCCTAGCCATTAAAACTTTATGAATACACATGGTTTCTGAAAGGCAATTTGTCTTCCTCTCCATGCTGTGTTGCCGTAGTTCGGGCAACACAGAATGTTTTATAATATCATGTTTGCACAGTGTGATACCCATTCAATATGAAAACCATAGCTGCAAACTTTGGCTGCAGCATTGCACTACAGTGAGCAGGACAGGAGGGTTCATGGCTTCCACTGATTTCTTGGCTCTTATGTCTGCACCATGTCACAGTAGCGGCTCACCTTTGAGAAACAGAAAAGGCTTAGCATGGGACATGGATAAAGATGATCCTCCCCAGCCTCTGGTCTGTGCCTAAGGGCTTCCGTCTGGGGAGGAAGGTGAAAAAAGAATTGCAAGGAAAATGGGCAAACCAAGAGGTCAAACGTGTTAATAAGCAACTTCCTTCTTGCATACAATAGCTAATAAAATCAGTGAATGCAAGAGAGTGACTCTGCAACACCTCTGCATTAAAATACACAGAGGGCACTCTGAAAGATCTTAATTAATCTTTTTTATAGCTAAACTGAATACTTGTGGGGACAGAGACTGCACTATATTTGTTCTGAATAGAACACATTGTCAGCAGCCAATAAATTAAACTGTAATAAATGGAGTCATCTTGCTGCCACACGGTTTTGCACAGACATTCCTGATGGGACTGTTGCATACTGGTGTATGCTTCTCCTTGAGCTTATTCTGTTATCTACATCTTTCTCCAGGCTGATGATTTTCAATTATTTCCTTGTTGTTCTCTGAATTTTGCCAAGGGAGGTGCAGAGGACATCTTTGCTTCCCTCCTTTCCTGATTATGTTCTGAAGATCACTTTGCCTTACCTTCCCCTCTGCTGCTCACAGCCATCTTTGCCCTTAAAAAGTTTGTTGATTCTTTTTAAGTTATGCGTCCCTAATTTCATCAGGAACAGATTTGTCTTGCAAGGACATGTAGTTACAATAAGAGTTATGAAATTGTCTAATTAGTTATTACAAAGGTTAAAAGATCAAAAGTTTTGGCACACAGGAAAATAGTTTTCCTGCATTTCTACTGATTTTCCAAGTAAACTTAAATCACATGAGTTAACCAAGACAAACTACAGGATGGCTTTCCCTCTTGTTCCTCTCTCCTCCTGCCACACTGCAGAGGTCTACTTAGTCTCTTCATTGTTCTCCTTTATGCTATCAGATTTAGAAGAGGCATGGGAATTAAATGGATGCAAAGGTCTCATGTGCAGAACAGGCATCTAACTGCAAATTTGCTTCTCTGACTTCAAGCCATTGTGTTTTTTCTCAATTTTATTTTATTTTATTTATTTAATTATTTTATTCTGCAGTGCCAGAGGCAGACAGTTCATGTTAGATGCAATTAACCTAAGAATTACAAATCCAAAAGGTGCCCAAAGAGTAAAGGTGCAGTTGTGGTGGTATTGCCCAGCTGGACAGCAGAGCTCTACCACCACCAATCTCTAACTTTCCCTCCTCAAAGGGAAATGAGGAGAAAATATGATGAAAAGGGCTCAAGGGCTGAGATAAGGATAAGATCACTCACCAGTTATTGTCACGGATAAAACAGACTCAAAATAGAGAGATTAATATAATTTATTGCCTATTACTAAAAAGTTAGAGCAGTCAGAAACTAAAAGGAAACCAAAAACACCTTCCCCCATCCACACTTTTCTACTTTCTTCACTCCAGCAGGCTAATGGGCAATAGTGGCTGCAGTCAGTCCCTGCCCTTGGTCCCTGTGGGGTCCCTCCCACAGGATGCCGCCCTTCCCGAACTAAGCCCGCGGGGGCTGCCCACAGGCAGCAGCTCTTCAAGCACTGCTCCCACACTGCTACATCCCACGGGGTCCATCCATCCCCCAGGAGCAAACTGCTCCAGCACGGGTCCCCCACAGGTGGGCGGCAGCTCCCCCCAGACCCCCTGCTCCTGCAGGGGTTCTCCATGGGCCACAGCCTCCTCCAGGCCACATCCACCTGCTCCACGGGGGCTCCTCCACCCTTGGGGGGGCTGCAGCGTGGAGATCTGCTCCATGTGGGACCCATGGGCTGCAGGGGGACAGCCTTCTCCACCAGGGGCCTCTTCCTGCACAGGCCACAGGGGAACTGCTGCTGCCTGCCTGGAGCACCTCCTGCTGCACTGACTTTGGGGACTGCAGGGCTGGGTCTCACTCCTCTCTCTCCCAGCTGCTGTTGTGCAGCATTTCTTTTTTTTTTTTTTTTTTTTTTTCTTAGATCTGCACTCACAGACGTGCAAACAACATTGCTCATTGGCTCAGCTCTGGCCAGCCGCAGGTCCCTTTTGGAGCTGGCTGGAGCTGGCTCTGATCTGACATGGGGCAGCTGCTGGGCTCTGCTCACACAGGACAGCCCTTCAGTCCCTTACTAACAATTGCCACGTAAACCCAATACAGCGGTATATCTGTTCCACCAACCTTTGAGCAGTGACTTCTGCTAGATGTTCTACTACTGAAGCTAGCTTGTATAGCCACTCATGAAGTTCTTAACTGAGTGTCAGGGCCTAGCAGCATTTTGTTTCCTCACATCCTCTGCTGATGTAAAAGGATACAGTTCTGAAAAAGTAGATGTAGCTACTTAAAGTAGGTGATGTTCCTCCACATACAAGAATCTGAAATTTCTTTGTATGCTGGAGGACTGATGGAAAATTCCAAAGTTTATCTGAGGTGTGCAAGATGATATGGCAATGCATGGAACCAAATGCCTCTTAATATCCACTTTCTTGCAATGTCATCATATCTTGCAATGTCATCAAAAAACACATGTTCAGGATAGAAAGTGCGGTACCTGATGCCCTCAGTCACTCCAGAAGGGTTTGTCTTGGTAGGGGGCTTAGGGTCTTTCCAACAGAAGGGCAATTACATCTTCTGGGAATCCTTGCCTGGAATGGTGAGGGCCAGTTCTGTGGCTCTAGGACAAATGCAGAAAGCTGTTGGAGAGTTGTGTGATGAAAGATTTCAGGATTCCATTAGGAATCATTGGCTATTTGCTCACAAGCCAGAGATCTATGAAAGCCTGCAATTTATTTAGCTGGCTATAGGCTGTTAGGTAGGTATTTGTGCCTCGGTGTCTTCAGGGTGTACTTGCTTGAAAACAGCAGTTGGCTCCATTTAGAAATAGGAGATTTTAATCAGCCACCTTCTGTGTTACATCCTTCCTGTGAGAAGTTCTACCAACCTCAGTAAGGAATAAACCAGTTATAATGGAAACCACTCCTCTCCTCTTGGTTGCCAGTAACATACACATATTCATTAGTTGAGTGTTTGGCAGGCTGAGGTTCAGCTCCTTCTTTTCCCTATGCTTCAGCAAATCTTTACTCTCTTCAGTCTACATCAAAGAAAAGCTTTTTAAGTGCAGGTTGTAACCCATCTAACTTTAGCCCTAATGAAATCCACATCTGGAAGATATTAGGAGGCATTGCAATTTTTAAAGTGTGGGTGTTAGGACTCTTTTACTTTATATTTTTTAAAGTGATGTGCATGCAGTGTTTCAGACCACTCCTGGTGCTTTGTTCTTATATGTGTATTTTAATTTGTGTTCCATTATGTTGCATTTTTCTTTTGGGAATGGTTTTCTGCTGGCCTGTGATCTGCTTCATAATTCAAGTGGAAAGTTTCTGAAAATAAAAGGGGTTTTAATGCAAGAAAAAAAGTGGTTGTAAGTTTAAAAAATAAAAAGGATATGTATCTTTCTCTGAAGTGCAGTGATTTATAAGCTTCTGAGGGGATGGGTAAGTTAAAATGTGAGATAACTCTTAGAAATTGCCCTTTCATCTTCTAATATCCTCATGAACATATATCTGGAAGATTTGAAGCTGAGACCTAGGTCACATTTACTTGTAGAGGAAAGTACATGTATCTGAGGGCAACTTCTGATGGATCATTATGTCAAGGTGATGTAACTTCTACATGTGTGTGGCCACTGGATTGCCTACTGTAAGGATGAATATGTGAATTTTAAACAGTATGCCCAGGATAACAGGACTATATGTTTCAATTCTGTAGACCATGGGGCTCTATGAAAAGGGACTGCTTTTGCAGTAGGACCCGGGGGGATTCTGCAGACACTGTGGAATTTTCTCACTGAAAGCTAACTCAACAGAGTGAGCTGGCCCTGATTCCTCTCCATAACCAGATAGAAATAGAGAAGTACACGGCCCAAAAGAGAGACACCGTGTACTCTGGGTAGATACCAAATCTGCATAACTGGAAGAACAAAACTGTGGAGAATGCCATAGAACACCTCTACCCCACAGCCTATAGGTAATCTTAGGCATTTTAGCTTCAGTAAAAGTTTAAGTACAGAGTAGGAACCTAAAGAAACTGGGTTTCTAAAGGAAAATAACACAGAGAGAGGGCCACAACTGAGCATGCAGAGGATACCAGGGCAAGACAATGGGAAAGGTCAGTGTGAGTACCTGGAGGTTATCTCCTGGTGGATTAGAGTCCTCTTTGTTGAACCTGGGGCCATGCTAATCCTTCATTGCTGAATAGAATCATAAAGAAACATTCTTAAAACTAGAAACTTGCTTGGCATCATTTCTGACCAGATCAGTTCTTTACACTGCCTTGGCTGAGGGCTGTGAGCTAGAATCCTTTTAAAGTCAGAAAACAACAGGGAAAAGAGCTTCAGAAATCATGTCCTCCCAGGATGAGTGAGAGTGCTGTGTTTTTAAATTGTTGAATGCAGTGAAGTTAAAAGGAGAGACCATTTCCATTGTTCCTGAGGCAAGAACCACTGGCAGTTTCCTTTGAGCATAGTCCCTTTGCACAGAGCGTGCAAAGCAGCTGAGAGTGTCTCTGCGTGACCTCAGTCAGCCTCTGAACAGACTAAACAGGATGTATAAGAAGAAGCAGCCACTGGGTGAGTCTTAGCTATAAGAAATTCATAAGGCTAAATATGGCTTTCAACTGCCTTAAAGCCCAATATAAGAAGCTACCATATCTAGTTTGGCAGGCCCCTCATCATGCAGTAATTACCTCCCTTTTAGTAACACACTGACGGAAAGCACAATGCCACTCTTGCTACAGCCAGTGGCAAAACTCCTGTTGAGTTCAGCAGGAGCTGCAGCAGTGAATGCTAGCATCCTCCAGGCCAGTCCAAGAAGGAAGAGGGAGCCTTCTCCAGCTGGAACTGAAGCCTAGTAGAACTGAAAGTGCAGGTTAGTGAGATACTTTCCTTGTAAGAAACCAACTATTTCCATATTTTCTTTTTTCTTTAAAGTTCAGCACCTTAAACAGATTTCCTTTCTTGAAAACTTCTCTCAAACAAATCCTTTGGATATAGAATATGCATGCAAAGACCTAGACAAGCTGATGAATTAGAAACTCATCTCTACTGCTAAAACACTGACTCTTCTAATCCTCTGAAATGTAGAATGTGTTGTGAATTCAGCTTCTTCTCTTTTAAC
Organism: Aythya ferina; assembly: GCF_964211825.1. Lineage (NCBI taxonomy): Eukaryota > Metazoa > Chordata > Aves > Anseriformes > Anatidae > Aythya > Aythya ferina. The sequence continues at coordinate 90,514,621 of NC_140296.1, read as the reverse complement.
TTTTGCATTTAATTAATATTTGTCTGAAGGGCATGTTCTTGTTACTCAAAAGCATGCCTCAGTGGTGCTAATGTTCAGTGGAGTGACCTCAAGTTGGTTAACAATTATCACCCTAAATTTTTCCAACCAATTATCTCTAGAGGTACTAGAATGGATTATTTATTATCCCTGTCTCACTTGGTATTAAAAAAAAAATAAAAATAATAATTTAGCTTCCTTAGGGAAGATTATAAATCTGTGATATAACATTATGAAACGGCTGTGAATTTTAGACATGGCTTTAATCTATCTAGATATTCATACAGATTCTCTAGTACAATAAACAATGATGTAGTTGTGAAGTGTTTTGGGTTGAGCTGGTTTCTTTGCTGTGTGAAAGGCAGCGATACTGGGTATTGAAAGTGCTTTTGATAAATTAATTTTATTATAACTAGACTACACAGTGAGCTTTAGGGATAAATCACAGCATATTATACTTGTGAGTATTTTTGTATTGCTTCAGCATGTAGAAAGCCATCTAAATATAGGACTTCAGTGTGCTATGTTGTGGACAGAGACCAAAAACGTAGCGTCTACCCAAGAAAACATGCACTTTAAATATGAGGCAAGTCAATAACTGACTGGTGGTCAGGAAATATGAGGCAGGAATAATGGGCCTAAATGAACAGGATTATGATGGCATGGGTTGTCAGTGAGAGATGTAGGTCAGTAAGACAGGTGTAGTAGATCGTACATGTGCAAAACACCTGGGTATTAAAGGAAGTCAGAATATCACATGGACTTTAAAAGGAAAAAATATACTCTCAAATAGTCAAAATAGAGAAATGCCAAGGGACATTTGTTCCATGTGAACAAGACATTTTGATTGCAGCTCAATGGGAGTCACACAAATTGCTACTGCATCTGGAAAAGAAACAGTTTAAAAATGCACTTCTGGCCCCAAGGCTGTGGGCCTGACAAGCCTGGGAAGCACAGGCAACAGCACAGGCCTTGAAAGAGGAAGGATCTTTAGGAGGACACCTAGCTCCCCTGAGGAGGGTTCTTCAGAGAATGCATGCACTTTCTGTAAGGAAGGAAGAAGATCAAGACAGACTTTTGCTGTGAATTTGCCCCAAAGTCCTAATACCTGAAATGTCTAGGCATGACTGGTAGGCATTTGGCACTACTCACTGTACAAACCTGTCTGCAAAAGGACCCATCTCTTCATATGCGTTTGAAATTTGCTCAGTGTACATTGAGGAATGAAACAGGATTTCTCCTCTTTGCCCCTGTGTAACCTGAGGATCAGCTATAGGATTAGTGTCTTCCAATTTTTATTTTTTTTTCATTCTCACACCTCTTTTATTGGCCTAAATTCCTCATCATTGGTACAATTTACACATTTTCTTTTTGTCCAGCTGCACAGCCCTGCTTACGTGTAATTAAGGGGTCTAATGCAGAAAGATAAATGAAGCCTCTGTGCCTTCGTGTAGGCAGGATGTCCTTAGTTTTAGCACTGGAGAGGAAGTAAATGAAGAGGCTAACTTTGCTGCATGTCAATATGGTCCATGCAAGCCAGCCAATTTTCTCTATTATTCTATGAGGATGTAATTTCTTTCTGGAGTGTTGTGAATCCTTGCTCTCTCATATGGATGGTTTAATGGATCATTTCTCTAGGAACAGTACACAATACTACAGGGCACTTGACATTTATATCAAGGATGTAGGGCAAAATTCTATTGTACTTCATAAATAGCTGTAACTATGCTATTAGAAACCGAGGGACAGATTACATCAAATGCCAGAGCATTTTTTCCCACAATGGTTCATAGGGTGTGACTCCTAGGAGCAAAAATGACATCTGTAATGTTTATAAAATCGATGAGATGTGTTTGATCTCCATCATAATGCTGTTTGTGCTTTGTTGGGCTGTAAACAGCAATCCATGAGTATCAACCATGAAAGTATCTTCTCTTCAAAGCTCCAACAAAGAATGAAAGCCAATAGCTTTGGGGCCCAGGCCATTAAATTTTCCTGAGATTTTTTCCAGTCTGCCCTTCATATATTTAACAGTTTATAAATTGTATTTGGGACGATTGTCCTGGAAACCAGATTCTCTCATATCTAGGTTCTTATCTCACCATCCTTGTCTCCTAGAAGAGCCTAAAGCAATACAATAATAGTCTATTCCTAAAACATCTGATCTACACATCCGATTATTTTAGAAAGACAACGATAAAAATGTTTCTGAATTTGCAGTCCTGTCCTTGAAGGAGCAGAAATACAATGCTAGTATACAGAGAAGTAAATTTTTAAAGAGAACTTGAATATTTGTGTCTAAAATGCCTTCTCTTACCAAAAGTGTAAGAGTGATATATTTTGATGTGTGTGAAAGATGTGCTGTTTGTTGTAAATCTTCACCTAGCATGCTTATAAACCTAGCCATAGTAAAGGCTAATCACGGTTAACAGTGAATAGTGTGGGAGAAACAAACTAAAGATAAACTGCCAGACAGTAAACTGCTCACATTGCAGAACCCTCTTGAAGAGCTCGTACAAACATCCCTAGACTCCTAATTTATTGGATTCTCCTATTTTATTCACTTTCATGCCTCTTATAAATATCTGTCACATATCTACTTAGTTGCATTAAGCCACTGTGAAAGGAAAACTTTGAAAGAGAGAATTTAAAATGTTGAGCAGACCAGTGATCAATGGACTGTGTAACAAGCTAAAACAAGTAATTATCCTCTATGACATTACATGTAAAATAACTCACCAGTGGTATTAAAAAATAAAATAAATAACAGCAAATGGAAACAAGGCCCAAATACCAGGAAGACTGGCAGAATATGGAAGTATTTCCTTTCCCAGAGAACTGTGCTCTCTAGTTCAGAACAAGTATCAGGAATGAAATCTTGTGAGAAAGGCACCTATACCACCACATCTTTAGACCAAGATGTGAAATGGAAATTGATATTGTATCTCTTACCAGGGATTTTGGATATCTCTCCATTTTCCTGAAAGGACATGTTAGGCTTAAGCTAGGACATTAACAGTCCCTGCCACGCAGGCCTGAATGCTCATCCCTGCTTCTGTAAGAAGGGACCTCAACAAAGCTGCAGGATTTGTCATCTACCAATTTTGTATGTGATACAGCCTAGTCTCTTTTTTAACTTGCACCATATCTCTTCCAGACAACGAAAGCACTAAGAACCAAAGCCAGCTAAGCCATAAGGGTGACTCAGTGACCAAAAAATGTTGGTGAGAGTGGCCTTGTAGAGTGACATACAGCGTCTATATTGCCATCACCATCATTTCGTGCTCCCCAGAACTAATTTCTGAGGTTGAGCCCAGGGACAGCTATCTCCCTGGGGCTGGTGTCAATGGTATTAAATGAGGATAGTGCCTTTGCAGGTTTTATCTTCTTTCCATCTTTCTTGAATATCTGTAGAGAGATAGGAGATGGGAGTTTTTTAACCCCATGTATTGGGTCTCTCTGCTTGAGTAAAGAACAGAGCCCTGCTCAGCCCTGCTCAGATTCAATCAAGGGGCTGCAGCTGCAGCTGGAGCTTTTATGGGAAAATTTATGTTATGAACCTTTCATTTCTTTGAGAGGGTTGTGTTGTGCTTGAAAACTCTTAAGAAGGTCTTTTTTCGAGGGTCTTTTTTAATGGAAGATAGTGCTGTCTCAATCTTGATCTTGCAGCTTATGACAGTGCCAGAAAACAAATAAATTAATGCATAGGATGTCCAGTGACATTGAATATCAAAATATATCATGTTCCATGATGGTGTTGGGTTCCAGATACACGCAGACTTAATGGAAATTGTTGTTTGTCAGGGGTGGTTAACACTGTCACCTTTTTTCTACCTCAGCAATCTCTCTAGCTGGACAAACTGTAACTGCATAACGCTGGCGTCTTAATTAGTTACATCGAGCAAGGTGTCTTTTGGACCAATGCTATTACTGAATTTATAGTGTGAGTCAGCCAAGAATGGTAATTCTTTCAGCCAAGACAGAGATTTTGAAATGATCACAGCTGGGGAAGGGATTGGAGGCACATTGAAATGTAGAAATAATGTTTCCTAGCTTCCCTTTCCAAAATATTTTACGAATCCTAGGTAATGAACCCCAACAGCATGTCGTTTCATAAGGAATAGTAATTCTTCATTTTACACAAGGGAAAGGAATTCATCCTGGCCATAATAAAAGCCAGTGTCAGAATTAGAGCCTACAACGAGCAGTGCTAGCTTCCAAGCCAGAGAGCAGCCCATTAGATTTTGCCTAATTACCAGTCTAAATTAGCCATTAATGACTTCTCCAACTCCCATTTGCTTACTGCAGCAGGATAAAAATCAGAATGAGAGAGGCAAGAAAATGCCTATGCTGGGACTCACAACATCTGAAAGAAAAGTTATTTTCAAAAGCTATTTTTCTTCTCAGATGTGATGGTGACAGCTACCCTCAGAAAAACACACAGAGACAGACAGAGAGGGAATTCTTGTGTTATGAGCTGACCCCAACATGTATCTTAATAGCATTAAGTCAGGTCATAGTCTTCCACAGCAAAAGAAACAAAACAGAATAGGACAAGGTAACAAAATGAATTTCCACAGGATCTTTCTCTTGAGGGATGGGGAAGAAAATGCTGCAGGGATTGCTGCATCTCTCTGCTCAGTTGCTCTTGGAGAAGGCTTCTAGCAACATTAACTTCCTAAAAGCATCCATTTGCGTATTGAGGGGATATAGAGGACTGGTGTCATGGACCAGAGCCAGAGCACTGTTCCAGCCTCCCCTGCTCTGCCACCAGCTGCAGAAGTCATTCAGGACAGTGGCCCCATGGAAACCAAGATGTTAGGAATGGGAACACATACTTTCCCACAGAGACAGAGGAATATCCAGCCACAGATCTCTTCATAACATAAGGGATATCAAGGCCTGCTGCTAGACTCTCTTAAAGGCTAATTAGACTGGAAAGTCTTGACAGGTCTTTACAGGAACGGTGCTTCAGGGACTGTTCAGTCATTTCAGTGTTGCTAATAAGGAAGCTCGACATACAGTACCTGCAGAATTCATTATGCCATTTCTCTGGATCCCTTTCCTCCCTGCTTGTATGCCAACATCACTATTGCATACATGAACATATATTCTGTTTTTCAGACTTCTGCTGCACCTGAGCACAAAGGAAGGCGGACCTGCCTTCATATATCTGCTGCTTTGCAGCTGGTCTATGGGAAAGTTTAGAAGAGCATGGTTTAATTCCTGTGTGCTCCCAGCTGGGCCAGCAATCATAATGCGAGCTGAAACAAAACCTCTCAGCTCATTGTGCCAGGTAAGAGGTTATTGCAGCAGAGTTTTAGGGTGACTGCTTGTATTTAGGCGTGCTGGCTCCCAAAGCATTGCTGATGTGACAGCCTGGTTCTTTAAGAACCGCTGCTACAGTGCGTAATAACACAGCTATGCAATGAAATTGCTGCAACTGAGCTACTCCTGAATGTCTGATTTCTTGAACTATCAGTAGAAGTGCTCCATCTGTGTCTTCCCATCTGTGCTCACGTTTTGGCAAGCCAGCATGCCAAAACTTCTTCTTTCCTCTACCTCCCTTCTCCCCTGCAGGCCCTTATTCCTCCTCCCACTCTAGCTCTTCTCTTTCTTCAGAAACACTGGGGAGAAAATAGCATCCAATGCAGGAATGCTGTTTCTTGTTCTCCCTCTGATTACCCTAGAGGGAGAGGATAAACCTAGTCATCTTCCCACTCTGCCCTGCAAGGACTACGGTGACTACAAAATTCAAAGGTTCCAGATCCTGGTATAATCTGTGATGGAGGTGGGGTAACTCCCAAAGATAAATATTATGCTGTCTTTAAGCTGCAGGGATTCACAGGGAAGAAAGCCAAAGTTACAGTAGGAGGAGACAGAGCCTGAGGTCGGAGAGAGAGGAGAAGGAGCATGGGGAAGCCCTGCAGAGTCAATCTCATGATGCCAGGGGAGAGATGGGGTCAGCAGCACTGCTGCTTGTCTCCCCCTGTGCTCTTGGCATCCCCAGGCATCCTGGCCCCCTGTGCTCTCACAGCATCAGCCTAAGTCTGCAAGGCTGTGCCATGGGCAAAGAAAAGCCACAGCCAGTTTGATCCTCCCAAAATCTGCTGCTGGAGGAGCTGTCTGCGCTGCCCATGTGGCTAGCTGTCAGCATGAATTCTCGTCTGAATACTTACAAAATCACTCTGGGTTGTATTTTTATGTAGTCTGCTGACTCCTGCATACCACTATCTCTGCTAACCCTAAAGTTATCACTTAATTTATCAGAGGAAGGCTTGTTTGTCTGGATAATTTTGGCCTAACAGGGGCAGAGGAGGGGATAAGATTGAGTTTTTTGAATATTTGTGGATGTTTTTTAAATATATGAGAAATGTTCTGGGTTTGTATTTTTCATTTTTACACAACTGTGCCTTCCAAAGCATTCCAAAAAAAAAAAAAAAAAAAAAAAGACTAACTTTGCCACAGACAGCAAACAAATAATAATGAACAATCAAAGCAAAGCAATTACAAGCAACCCAGAGGCAGAAAACAATTCAGTACAGCAGCTCATATTAACTGTCACAAGAGCAAGGGGAACAGTCCCAGACAAAGCAAAAATGATGGTTTAGTGCACCCACCTGTACACACCAGGTAATCCTGAGAGGAGTCTGACCTGTAAGAGCTCTTAAAGCTCCTTTCTTTCCTGGATTCCAGACCAATAAATCTTTCCAGAACATCATTACATGTGAGTGTGAGTAGCAGCAATGGAAACTCTCAGAAGCCTGTAGTTAGGCATGTGCTCATATACCGTGATGGATCCACTGTGCAAACATGAATGTGATTTAGTATTTTACTGAAGGTAGCTGCAAGCAGGAAAATGAGCAGGAGGCACAGATACTTTTCTCTGGGATTTCTGGAGCACACATGGTATTTAATTGATGGTTATAGTTTCTCATTCCTGTTTCTCCCTCCCTCTTCCTCTGCAAGCATGAAAAATTTACACGCACACGCACAGACAATCTCAGTGTCCTGGTCTGACCTCGCCACTAGAAGCAATAGCAGACAGCATTTAGCTATGGAAAAAAAAATATATATATTAAAAATCCATGTGAAAACAACCTCAGTGGGCTTTTCATTAAGAATGAACACTCTGAAGAGCAACTAGCTGTGTTTAGCACTGCTCTGGCACCAGCTTCTCTGGTGGCACACCTCGCCCTGCATCCCTGCAGGCAGCCCAGGCAAAGGGCACCTGGATCCCTGTCCAGGGGAGGGAGCCGCCACGTCACGGTGGATATTGCTCCTGTGCAAAGGTGCTTGGGTCCTTTCTCCACCAGTCACTTGCCCCTGGGGTTATTACTGAGCTGCAGCATGTGTACCATAAGGTGTCGTTTTCATGCATGAGTAAGTAACAAGTCACTAGTCAGGCTTGTTATACCAGTGCTTAGCAGCCTGCTGCTGCTATAAATAGGTTCCATGCTCCCAGTTGCTCCCTGGCGTGTTCACACCCTGGTTAAGATACTGGTGTCCAACAGTATTGTTTAGCTCAGTTTAGGATCCCTGAACTCGGCATTTTTCTTAGGCTGGCACAGCAGGCTGTTTATCATCCTAAATCTGGAAGGAAGAGAAAAATGACAGCATTTCCTTAGGGCTAAGCTGTGCATGTACTTAGTGTGCTGTGCTTTGAACTTGATGCTCTTGCAAACACCTGGCACGTGTTCCTACCATGTTTCACAGACAGCTTTTTGTTACAAGAGTCCCCCTTTGCATGAAGTGCTTGCTGGGCATTTAAGGCAGTGTCCTTTGTTTCTAATAGTTATTGATTCCCTGAATGCAGGGGAATATGGATTCAATTAGCTGGTCACAGCACTGTAGTTCAGGGCTTGTCAGCATTTCCAGTATATAAACTAATGTTTTCAAGGTTTATACAACATAACCATAAAAATTCAGCCTGCATTAAAGCTGACATTCAAGGTCCTTTTACAGATGATTACCTTATAACATACACTAATTACTTTTGTTATTTTATACCCATACTTTCATTATTTTGGAACCACTGATTACTGCAAACATACAGTGAGTTTCCAAGAAGTGATACTTAAAGATGGGCACTTCTGCTACATCAGAGCACAAAACTTCTCCCTTCCATGGAATGAAAATGATCCAAGAGCCCCTGAAACCAATGCCCTTTTAATGTAGGTCATGACCTATCCCAATGTTTTTGGTTAAGCTTTATACTACTGTGTCTTTTCTCCAGAAATATTCACCTTTCCAAGTTTCTTCTTCATTCTCCAACAGAAGTTGTGCAGTAGTGCTCCAGCAGGGTCTCTAGGCAGCTCTTACATCCCTACCTTAAATTTAGAAATGGGGACTTTCCCCCTTCTGAGAAAAGGACTCCCATCCACACACCTTCAGGCTGTGACTGCACTGCAACCTGTGCTGTCTCGTTGCTGGCTCTGCAATGCCCCCACCTCCTGCCCCCAAGCTCGGTAGGTCTGTTCCCTTTGCACCCTCTCCAGCATCTTTGCAGCCAGGTCTGGAGAAGGGTCAGGCCTGGAGCCACTGACAACCGCACTGGCTGATGTAGTGGTTTCCTCTGTATCAATAACTCTGTGTCCAAAAAGCCAGCTTAATCAGCATACTTGCACAGCTGCAAGGCAGCTTGATTCCAGTGATACCTTGCCAGAAAAGGCAAGGATGTCCTGGGTAGAAGTTCCTACTGAATTCAGGGCTTAGCAGTTACTGTGAGATGCCGATACTCACAGGGACAAAATCTTACTTGGAACTCACCAGAGGCTGTGATCCAAAAGCCCTTGGCTCTCGGCGAGGTAAGACACTGCCAGCCAGCCAACTGGTGATATCTCGGTGCTGTGAGAGGCAGACAGTGCTGGTTTCCTTGCTCCAGCTGAGCTGAGAACTCAGCAGAGTCGCTGCTTCTCGCTGTGGCAGGATCATGCTCTTGTGGGAGACACTGCTGGCTTCTCCCTGCTGCTGTGGTCCCAGGTCAGAGCTGAGAGGATCCCTTTGTCTTGCTGTGGTGGGCTCTTGTTCACATGAGGAGCAGCTGCTCTTAGCTCCCAGCTCCTATGAAGCTCAATGGAAGCGTGGTGAGTCTGAAACTATGACCCCATCCTTTTCTCTTCCTTTTATTCTGGGCTTAGTGATTCAACATATGGAAATGAGAAGTTCCTACTGTCTTCTAGAAATTACTCAGCCCTCTTAACTATATTTTTTGGCTGTTCTAGCTCTCATTTGCCTTGTCATTCTATACCAGAGCAACACTTCCAAACATTTTCACCCATTAAATGTGTAAGGTGTGTTGCAGCTGGTCCTCTGAGCTGAACGGCATGGGGACAGGATGGTATAACCTTCAGTGCCCTTCAGGATACATGCAGCCTGGATACCTGTTTTTGAGATGTTTGGTTTATTTTTTACTTTTCTTGTTCTACAATGTAGGGTGGCTTTTCTAGCTGCAGTAGGTCTGCTACTGTGGGTATTGCTGAAACATATCAACTTCTAAAGTGCCTAAAATAGCACGGATGTTTATAATATAGTTGCTATAAGGCTGGCATATTAAAATGTATTTACATCTCAAAAATTTTAACCTGGAGCAGACTTGATATTATCTAAATAATTTGTTTAAGAGAACGTAAAATAATTTCCTCCTCTTCCAGAGGAGATGTAATATTTACGAAATCTTATCTTCACAAACAGAATTTGTATTTTAAGCTTGCAAATTAGAATTTGCACACTAAAGAGAGTCAGGCTAAAAAGGAATTAGAAATATGTGATCAGCAAAGGAAGAAAAAATTGCTGAAATGTATCACCATTACTGCATTAATATATGGCAATCTTATGACAGGTAAATGTGTAAGGACTTATTTGCTAACTCAGAACACTGTCTATGGAACATTGATTTAAATATAGCTATGCCTTCCTTTCTTCAGGTCATAATGTAGTAGTAGTTGCATGTCCTCTGATGTCCTCTACTTTCACGGCTGATACAGAGACCCAGTTAGAAAGATTACAGAAAATGGGTGGGAAGTATAGCAGCAGACTGCAGCCATTGCCTTGATATATACAGTACCATGGGACAAGTGCGCTTCTGGAATTGGTAAAAATTGCTATTAACATCATAGTAGGAATATGCATCCCCGTAGTCATTCAGCCAAGGATTAAGGTGACATGCATTCCAGCAGCACAAATTGTACTGGTATACTTAAGGCTGAGATGTCATTTCTATGCCACGAATGGTAGCATCTCTGTCCTTTTCTTGTATGTGTATACGTATTGGTACCACCATAATGACAACTTTGTATTCACATTGCCACGGTAAGAGCAACCTTAATGGCTATAAAGGGGCTATAATGCTGTGTCAATTAAATAATACGCATTTTTAAAGTACTTAAGTATAAGGCCACATAATAGCTTGCAGTCATTCAGAGGAGCTTCTGATAGCATATTACTTAAATCAATCTGTGTCAACAGTCCTCAGTCCACTGCAGGGAGAAGGACTTTTCTGCAATGCTCTTGACTGGATGTGCATCCTACTTGGTTACTGCAGGTTGCCAAGAGCATGATTACTTTCTTCTCCAGAACTTCCCCCGAATGCTTTTTCCCAGCTGTTATGTAGGCTCGTCCCCTTTTCGGTGGCGTTTATTACTTTCAATACATTTTCAAAAGGTGGGCAGGTAAATACAAAGTTTTTTTAAGAGCTGCCATAAAGAACTGAGATATATTTCTGTAGTGGTTTTACCCAGCTGAGCAGCCAAACTCCACCACAACTGCTCTCTCACTCCCCCTCCTCAAAGGAACTGGGGAAGAAAATACGATGGAAAGGGCTCAAGGGTTGAAATGAGGACAAGGAGATCACTCACCAGTTATCATCATGGGCAAAACAGACAGCATAGGGAGATTAATATAATTTATTACCTATACCTAGCAGACTAGAGCAGTGAGAAACTAAAAGCAAACCAGAAACACCTTCCTCACATCCCCACTCTCCTACCTCCTCCCCCCAAGTGGTGCAGGGGAATGGGGGAATGGGGCCTGCAGTCAGTCCCTGATGCTTTGTCTCCACTGCTCATTCCTTCTCCACCTGAGATGAGCTGCACTGCTCCAGTCCAAGTTCCCTGAGCTAGCACATGCTGCTGAAGGTAGTTTAAGCCACACTTTTGTCTAGGAAGACACCTAAAGTTTTGTTCAAGACTGCACCTATGAGCTCAAAAGAAAACATTTGTGAGGCTGCCAGGGCTGGGGTCAGCCTGGCACATCTCATCAGCCTCACCCTTGGGCCCATTCCAGCGCAACACCCACATTGGCCCCGTGCTCTGCCACCCTGTCATCCACCAGGTTATATAAAAATTGTATAAAATAGGCCTGTAAACCCACCAGCATTTCCCTATGGTTATGGAAGGGGAGTCATGTTGTGTGGTGGCTTTGCCATCATCCCCTCTCCTCAGCCCCTGGACTCTGGGGCATGAGGACATGTATCCTGCAGGGTAGCACCTTATCTTGCTGTTTTATTTTTTAAAAAGCCTCTGGAGGCTTTTTTCTTCTTCTTCTTCTTTTTCTATTTTTTTCCCCACTTGATTTTATTGAGATGATAATGGTGAGGTGTCAGACTTTTTTGAATAGTTGTGAAGAGCATTTTTCTGGATCTTCTGTCTAGGCAGCCTGTCACTTTATGACTTTATGTTACAGAAGAGGTGAGAAAAGACAGGAGCAGCTATCACAGGCAGCTGATGGCATTTTATGGGGTCAGTGGTTTCCAGCTTCTGCAAAAGCACATAGAGTGATTAAATTCGAGCTCCCCTACCAACATGCTCTCCTCAGGAAAGGCAACAGCAGCAGCTCTGTTGCTGCTTTTGCTGTGCCTGGGTCGCTGCTCTTCTTACTCCTGCTGCAGAACATGTCTCCCTGAGTGTAAATATTGAGCAGCCCATAGCATGGAGGTTGCTGTGTTTGGTAGTTTGGTAGGTTGCTGTGCTTGGATAAGGAGTCAAGCCAAGCCTATTTTTCCTTTCTGTGTTGTCTTCTCTCTCCACATATCCACTACACAGTTAACTTTGGAGAAACTCCAGAAGAGACTCAGCATTGACATGGCTCAGGCTGAACCCAAGCTGACCCATGAAATGTCAGAGAGAAGCTGCTGATAAAGGGTATTTCCAATCACTGCTCATGAAGCCCACAGAAAGGCACTGCTGCCATTTTCAGTTAAGTGCTTATTACGGCTGGCCAGGCAGCTGCTCCCAAAACACTGAGGGGTCACGAGCATGTGGCCATCTGGAAGTGTAACCTAAACCATGAGTTGCTCAGTATCTGCAGCACTTTTCATAAGTGCTTCAGTGTGAAGAGTCACCACTAGAGCCATAAAATTGGATATTTGGATAAGGAAAAACAGGCTTCAGATGTTATAGATTTGAAAGTTCATGATTCTGATTCTCACTGCTTTGATTCTCATTGTGCTAGAAGATAGGTTGACAACCTTGCGTCTATCCAGTGCTGGGACTTGTACAATACTGTGCCTGATTTATGGGATTGCAGAGAAAAAGGGCTGGTGCCAGATGAAGGAGAGTCTATTGACCACTTCCATTAATTTCCTGTAAGTCAACAGGAATATTTTCTTAACCTTCACTCATGATACCATTTATTTGCTTTTTGTTTTCTGCCTCTCTGGATTCTTTCCATGATTTGTGTTTCCGTATTTTCAGCTATTTACTGCCTTCCATCTTCCCTTTCGAAAGATTTCCCAGCATTCTTTAATTTTGCCATTGTAAACCTTTATCTGGCAAATCCTGCCCTCCATTTTGTTTCTCCAGAGGCATATTTATACACTAAATAGGTTCAATTCTTCTAGAGAAAATGAGAGCTCAGGCACAGAAGGATGTGAAAGGCATCATCTAGCACATGGCTCAGTTTCACCCTCTCTCACAGTGCAGAGGGTGAGGTAGTCATCTCAGGAGCGTGCCATGGTGAAGTGGAGACACTGCTGTGAAGCATGCCCCCACCTTCCTCTGGTCCAAGTCACAGCTGGAGGAAGAGAAATTTCTCACCTGATGTACACAAGTCTTCTGCTAGCATCCAAACTGGGTACTGACACTGAGGGAACCAGGATTTTCTTTTAGGTGCACCAGTTAGATGACACTTTGATACAATAGCATGGCAACAGGCTGCTTGGTAGCTGTGCTAGAAATGAAGCACTAACCATTTCTCTGTGTTGCTGTCTCCAAGGAGAAGTTCAATATAAGTCAGTCCCTTAACATCAGTTTGACATCAGCCTGTATCTTTGCCACATTAATTCAATTTATTACCCATTTTGATCCACGCTTTGCATCCTATTTAGAATGCCAGGGGACCTGTTCATCCCTAATGATTGAGGAAGCATTTGTGTTTTATAAGCTATTTGGGACACACCATAAGGAACTTAAAGTGTCTGGTTTATTTTCATTGTTAAATTTACCATGTACCCAGTTCTGATGCTGTCGAAATTGATGGCAAACTTAGAATCATAGAATCATAGAATATCCTGAGTTGGAAGGGACCCTTAAGGATCATCAAGTCCAACTCTTGACACTGCACAGGTCTACCCAAAAGTTCAGACCATGTGCCTAAGTGCACAGTCCAATCTCTTCTTAAATTCAGACAGGCTCGGTGCAGTGACCACTTCCCTGGGGAGCCTGTTCCAGTGTGCAACCACCCTCTCTGTGAAGAACCCCCTCCTGACGTCCAGCCTAAATTTCCCCTGCCTCAGCTTAACCCCCTTCCCGCGGGTCCTGTCACTAGTGTGCCAGGGACCACTGCAACTGCAGTGCTTTCTGAAATTTAAGGAGCCTATCAAAGGTGCATCTACCATGTTCTCCTTAGTAAAAAAGGCCTAGTGGTCTTTTCATAAATAATGCATAGCATATGTTATCAGGGTGGGGAGGAAATTACAAAATGTTAGTTTGTTGTTCTCTCTTTTATCTCTAGCTAAACTTTGATCTCTAGAAAGTGTTTCTACTGTCATCTGTAAGAGTTTCCTTAGTCTTCAGTCAGTTACATATTAAAATTCAGCTGACTAATTTCGCTGTTTTTCTTTGATCTTTTTTTCTTCAATGTGAATTACTGTAGCTAAAAAGTTCACATTTGCCTGAGCAAAACTCATATTCTTTTCTCTGTACATTCAGACATTTGGAAGTTTCTCTGTGCTGCATTTTTGCCCAACTTTCCTTTCTAATTCAGGTATATTGTTTCTCTTCACCTGTGCTCTTCTTTCCAGGAAGTCTTTTGCTATCTCAGGTATTCAGATTGCTACAAGCGATGGGTCTCCAGAGCACTGCCCAGCCCCTCACCCACCTGCCCCTATGGCTTATTCAGCTATATAGGACAGTTTCCCCAGTGAGGAAGCTATAAATTATCCATCAGCATTGCTGAAGTCTGTGCTCCTTTCTTTGAAGACTTTATTCATTTGGGAGTGAAAGAGTCAATGCATTGTGGATTTGGGGGTGTGAGGTAGAGGATCAATAATATGTTAGAGTACAATGGTAAGACAAGTTTAGAAACTAATCAAGAATAAGTATATCATGTTGTTGCCTTCTTGCTTACTTCTGGCTTTGGGCTTGTGTCATTGCAATGCTAGTGATTATGTAGGTGCCTGAACCACACACTTTGCCCAGACCCAGACTAGGAAAAAATGGACGAGCCATGGCAGAAAATGTGCCAGGGTCACTTTGACTAAGAAGTGCAGCACAACTTGTAAATGCCAGGCCATGGAAGCAGCAGCATCCTTCCCAGCATACTCCTTCAGCCACCCAGCACATAGATGATTAGAGACAGATGCACTCCCTACATCTCCCACCCACTCACTGCTCATTTCCTCCTGAAGGGAGCAAAGAAAACATGTTTTCCTTGTTCCCATATAAATAGACCCTCTTGTTGTCAACCCCACAACCTATGAGCACCATGCACATATGCTTGTGTACACACACTTGTGCTCCACCCGTTTCTTTCCACACAAGATCCATGTTAACTCTCCACAGAACAAAAAGCATTTTAAGAAATCCTTAGAGATGAAATCAGGATTGACTGTTATGCTGTTAACTTGTAATTCAGGATTTCACTGTTGTGAAATCAAACTACCTATTATGGTCCACGCTGTTTTTCTTGTAAGGAGTGTACTATCTATCCTCAGGACAGATTAGTTTTTTTTTCATGGGCCCATGAAGAACTTGCAGCATAGTGCTTTATCTGTATGCGTCTTCATGTATGGTAGTTTCACCTGATGTGTCTGCTACATGATACTTGATGCTTATCTAGAATTATCTGTTAGAGTTATAGATTACACTTTGTCAGACAAGCAGTTGTTAGTATTACATCCTAGTAATGAGGTCCTCATGAGCTGACATATATCTGTGCTAATTAACAGAGGAATGAATCTGCAGGGTTCTATGCTGGTGGGTCAAGGTGCTGGAGAAAAACTTGAAGATTTTCCTTTCTGAACAAACCTCAGTATCCTGGGCCAGAACCACTAAGTGGCACTGAACCACACGAATTATTTTCATACATCTCCATTTTTTTTCCATTATTATCAAACTATTGGTAACAGATGGAACTTGAGCTGCAGAGGAAGGTTATCCCAATTGATTTTTTGAGACACGCTTATCCAAGGTATCTATCTATTCAGCTGGGAAGAGGGTCTCTCCCCTCATTGTATCACACTTAGCCTTCTGCTACAGAAGAACTGTTTGTGCATTACTTAGTTGATGCACCAGTAATAACCAGTGCAGTTGATGCACTCCTAGCTAGCTATGACCTAGGCAGCTCCCCATGATACATACCAGTCAGGACTGCCTGATGTTAATCTTGAAGGCTTAATGCTGTTCCCTGCTATACTTTAGTTAGCTTTAATGTATACCGCGACAGTTTTTGTGTGCTGCTGGCTTAGTTCTACAGATCTTCAAATTATGCCTTGCTCTGTTCCTCCTCTTCTCCTTTTCTGGCCCAGGACTTCTTTGGCTATACTGGATTCCAGCCCGAGTTGGAAGGGTTTTAGAAAGGTTTCTCTCCCAGAGTAACATCTGGGGCAGAAACACCTCAGACAGATGCAATGTATGAAAGCACAACAGCCCTCACCCACAGGGCCATTCTGATCTCAGCAAATCAGTGCTGTCTCTGCTGAGAAGCAGGAAGAAAGTCACCACCAGTAGAGGAGGGGAGAAGCACATGCTAAGTTGTCAGATCCCATCATCTCATGAATGCATAATATAAGGCAGCCCCTCTGAAAAAAACAGTTTAACTCTGCTTCACCATCACGTTGCTGATGATACAGTAATATACCATTTTGGTACCTGCGTTCTTACAGCGTCCTCGCTGTGGGTCCTTCAGACCAGATGTAGCTGTCAGCTGGTGTCATTTCACGATTTACTACAAACTTGACAGGTATTTAACTTTTGTTACTTTGTGCATGTCTTTTCTCTTTGTACATTTTACCATGAAACTGCAGCTCCATTGTTTTTCCCACTAGCAGGCAGACACCACAATCCAGGACACAGACTGCTGTTAAGACAAATGTGGGGAAAAATTATAATTCTTCCTGCTACGACTCCCTGCATGCATGACAGGAACTGCAACCAAAGACATGAGCCCTCTTTGCCTCAAATTTGCCTTCTCATTTCCATATATTTCCTCTCAGTTCTGACATCCTTCCCCATCTTCCAACTTTGCTTCTGGAGATTACAAGAGCTTTGAGGATTAGCACTGTTTCACAGCTCTATAGGTATTGACAGCTGTTTTCTCTTATTGAATGCAATGAATATGTGCATCCAAAATCTTGTATTTACACTAAAGCTTCTTATTCATTCAGTGGCCAGGTAAACCCACTGAGGACAACCAGAAAAGTGGAAGCTTGATGTCCTCAAGCCTCCTGAGATGTTTCTGGAGCTTGGAAAGCATGCTCACTGGTATTTATAGGATGTCATCAATATCTAGGGGTGAACTACAAAAATAGACCAGGGAGAAATAAGAGGGAAGAAAGCACTTTGTGCAAATGCAGTCAGAAAGTCTTAAGCACTAATTACTCGAGCTGGCTGGGTCCAACCACAGTGGAGGTTTCCTGCCTGCTTCTCAATGGAAACAGCATTGATTCATTGGGCATAGAGAAGCCCCATGCCTGATGAGCAGGTAAAAAATTGTTGCTAGCCCTAGAAAATCACTTCTGGGTAGACACGCTGAGTGTGCAATAAACTACATGATGTGGTGCCATTTAACATACTTAAAAAAGGAGTGTGGGCTCAAGCACTGTACAGTGTGTCATTCTCGACATAACCATGACACATTATGAGAAGGACGTGATTTAATATCTTTTCTCCCTGTGTGGTAGCACGCGTTTGGCTCTGTGATTCACATATTTCTGAGACTGATGGAGGGAAACCATCCGCTGTAATCTGCTATTTTGCGAGAGTGGGGAAAAAAGCAAACTTGCAACAGCAGGCGCTGGTGTACACAGCATGGGGTAACCCCAAGGGAATGCTCAGGGTGGATGGGGCTGGATGGCAGGTGCCAATGTGGGGCCTGGAGAAGCGGTCATTCTGTGGACAAGCTCATGGCTCCAGTCCTGGATTTACCTGAAGCTGTTACAGCTGAGCTGCACTGGCTGTAAATCCTGCCCCATGGTGGCAGAGAGACTCCCTCCATCAGTAAGACCATCTGGAATAATTCACTAAACTGATGCTCCTCACATGTAGCAGTCACAGGCAACATAAATCACAGGCAGGAGAACTGGTGATGCCTTCCTCCTGCCTCCTTCTTTCCCCAGACCTCACCTAACTTCTGCTTCATTGGGAAACTTGTAGACTGTGCATCGCGTCTTTTGCTTTAATGTATTGCAAAGGTCTGAAAGGCAGCGCCAGGTTGTGAATTTTTCAAACATGGTGGTGGCCATCTCTGGCTAGGCAGCACAGAGAGTTGCTTTCAAACCCACAAAAATATAGGAAAAGGCAGGTGTAAGTCAAATTTCTGGGGAAAGTGGAGAGTCCTCATCTGGAGCGGCCACGTGGCCACTTGCCAAGGAGGCCTGCCCTCACTGCGGGTTGATGTGTTTCATGGCACTGGTAAAAGAGCAGCCTTATATTTCTTCCAGCACAGACTGCTCCAAGAGAAGCACACACACTGAGCCTGGGAATTGAGTTTGCCTGCAGGCCTTCACGTCCTTGGCCAGCCCTGAGGGCCAGTGTCAATCAACAGAAAGTAAAGACCCCTCCAGCTCTGCATTGAGCCTGGCCAGCTCTGGGCCTGGGACTGGGCAAGGGAGAGTGGACCAACAGGATGCTTGTCCCTTACTCATTTCATGCTCCATGCCAAGCACTGCTGTGCTGAAACCACAACCAGGATGCTGTCTTGTTTCCTTCACTCCTGTCATGCTGCTAGTCAATTCAGGACCAATGTTACTGACCCCTGAGAAGAGTAATGGGATGAAGCTGGAAAAGAAACCACACAAAACAAAGCGATATGTTATTGTCAGTGCTCTAGGCTTTTAAAAACCAATGTTCCAGGTTACAGACAACCCTTTCAAAGTACTTAAATTGTTCCATTATCAAAATAGCTACACATCACTTTTGAGACAACATAACAAAAGGGTTTCAATGCAGGAGAGAAGAAAAAAAAAAACTGATATGTTATGCTGAAAGCAGAAAGGTTTACTTTTAATTGCAGTAGTGTCATATATGAAGTGAAACAGCAATTTCATTGCATCAATATTTTGCATTCATATGTGTGAAAAGCATACCCACATACAAGGGAACAGGCACATGTGCAACACAGATTAATATCACAAGATTTGCATCAGCCATACAAAGCATTTTAAAACTCTGCAGACCTTAACATGTCAGCATAGTTAATCTCCTCTTTAACAGAAGTGAGATCCCAAGGAAGAAACATAAGTCAGCAGCTTCACTCAGCCAGATTAAACAAACAACAAGGATTACGGAATTTTACCTCTGCTTCCTCCTCCTCCTCCTTCCTTTCTCACTTCTGTAACAGTAGCCAAAGCACCAGGCTCCCCAACCAGCTCCATCTGTGCCCCAAGGCCATAACCTACCCTCTTAAGAATATAACTGGAAAACTCTGGGTACAATAACAAAAACAATAATAAAAGATAAAAACATCTCAGTGACAGAAATTGTGCCTCAAGTAATACTGCAGTTTGCCCTCTCTTGATGTTTGCTCTAACATAATACTTCTCCAAGACTGCGTGTTGTCCTTGCAATAGCTACTTAGGCAAATGTTATCACAGTGTGTGGAGAAATAAACAGCACAGAGCACCCCAGGTTCACCACAGATAAAAGAAAGAGAGAAAGAGGTTTTGCTATAGAATCTTGGAGGTGAATTTCTTGCCAGAGTAAGGGTAGCATCACATTTGGTCTATAGCAATGAAAAATTATTCATAAATCAGAAGACAGTGGCATTTCATGAAGTAATTCACTCCACTGCTGCTGACCTGGGAGAACTTTTGGGTGTACTTTTTCTTCCCATTGGCTGTAAAAGAATTTTAAGTCTTTTGTATGTGCCTGAAGTTAGGTGGGATAAACCCAGATTCTCAGTTCTGGTCCATAAGGAGCTCCATCAGATCCTTCAAGCCACTTCATAATATGTCAGCACAAATACGGGCTTCCTCTTTAGTGGCTTAGAGGCTCACTGGAGCAATCTTCCCCTCATATTTCTTTAAATATACTTCCTTGTCTCTTATAAGAAGCAGTGCCAATTTTAGTCCTTCCTTGCCTTGCTTTAGCAGAAACCAGCAGCTGTGGAATCACATGATGTGGTGAAAGGGTAGGATGGGACTAATCAGGTGACTTCATTAAATGAGTTTTAAAATAACTCTGCTGAGTCTTCTGATAACTTCACCAATACCGATCAAGTCATATTTGACTTTTAACTCTGAAAGTAGCATTGGTCTTGTATGAAAGCCAAACGTATACAAAAACCCATGGTAATAAAGCCCTCTGGTAGGAGGAAAGACCCATCTTTGCTGCTTTGTAATTCCTGCTGTTTTTTTCTGTGAAGCAACACTGATTTTCCATAGGCCAGATGCTCTGCTTCAAAAGAGGGAAAAAAAAACTCATGGGCATTTTCTTCCTCTCTTTTTCACAGTTTTCCAACCCATTCTGGACACAGCATCCCACTAGAAAATGTTCCACCAAATCATTTTTCTCCTTTAGGAGGAAAATAACTGAAGGTTTCAGGCATCTTAGCCTCTGTCATATCAATCTATAAGGTATGGGGAAGAGAAGCAGGCTACAGAAGGATCTTTGAGAATTCACTGAAGCACAAATGCTGAGCATTTTATATACCCTCCATGAGCGTATTTTGTTCTTTGCCAATATATACAGAAGCTGAACACGAAAGATACACTGCTTTTAAACTATCCTGAGCTTACAGACATGTAACAAAATGATAAGAAGGTTAAAGCAAAGCCTAATGTAGGAAACATATGCAAGAATATCCACCTGTAAAACAAAAGCAACATCCTCAGCCACTCCTTCTTGTAAAAAAAGATGTTCTGTGAACAGCAAGTACTCTTGAGCCTTCCTGCAGGTATATCATGGTAGTGCATAGCTCCAAGTTTCCCTAGCAGCTTTTATGTTATTTCTTATTGAAGTACCATCACAGCAGACTATGTCACATGTTTTTGCCTACATTTGCCAAGGACCAAAGGTGGCCAGTCCTGGCAGGTACAGGTATAAAGCTGGATCCATCAGCAACTGCTGCCTGGCTGATGGGCTGCCGCTCTCACTGTTGGGCAGACACTGCTTCCAGATTATTTCCAGAAGAAAGAGGCCCAGACATAGAAGAAAGGCTGTTATTGGTTTAATGTGTGGCCATACTCCCTTGAACTCAGTAACCCAACTCTTTTCTTGAGGAAAGGCTGTTTTCATGCAAAATATAAAGCATAAGGACATTTCTCAGTCCCTGAAGATAAACAAACTATTTTAAAGAGAAATACAGCTGTTAATGAGATTGCTGGCTGTCATTTAAACATTTTATGTTGTTCTGCATGTCTGTTGTGCATCAGTTCAACTTATCACCTCAGCATTCCCCTAGAGAAACCAGAGCTTTGTGGTGGCTGTGCTGAGGTGTCTCCAAAGGATGTCACTGGAGTGGCTGGGCGGATTTGCATCTGCAACCAGAGGAACTCACTGTTAGAAAACCACTCACATGGAGTCCTTGTTATAGCATGACCATGGCCCTGGATACAGCCTATGGTTGTGGAGTCACCAGCTGCATGGCTGTACAAGCGTAGGAAGGACAAACAGAGCCTCTGTAGTTACTCTGATTTCCACAAAGAGTTGCAGTTCTGCTAAAGCAGTGCTGCTTCTCAACTCACCTGACCCCAGTCTCCCTGTGCTTCTTGGAGCTATGACTTACCCCCAAGGATTTAACAGAGGTGGAGGTTTCAGAACTGTACAGGAAGCAAGGCTTTCCATCTCTGCTGTGCCGTGAATCACGCCTTTCTAGAGAATGTGTGTCATCTCTTCCCACAAAGGCATCTGCAATTGATTTGCAAGCGCTCACTTAGCAGAACGGAGCTCTGATCCTGAAAGTGCAGTGCAACACAAATAAAGGATAATAAATGGCAGGCTTCATAACTCATCCTAAAGCATGTAGATTTAACCTAGTCTTCTAAAAATTTGGACCAGGTTATCAGCTTGGATGTGTCAAGCTGTCTATATCCAGTCCTTTAAAAGCACAGTTAGGAAGGAAAGGAAGATAATCCTGTGATTAATCTCAAGAAGTGGGTTCAAGGGGAATCTCAGGCCAGTGGCAGAGCTGGAGATTGGCTTACTCAGTAACTGTCAGTTAATATGGCTTAACCTGTCAGTGCCTCCATTCTCCGTCAATGAGGGGCAAAAAAGAATTCATGACTCTTTGGTCCTGTCTGTCTTAAATCTTTCACAATTTTTAAGGGCTTTGGGACAGCTAGATGGAGACTCCATAGCACAGTCTGTACAGTCCTTGTTATTGTGGTTTACTTGCCATTTAAATAGTCCCTCTGGTGTTCACATCCTTAGGGGCAACACTTTTCTAAGATACAGAAAATATAATGGTTATTCCAGGGGCATTAGGAGGGAACACATAGCAAATGTTCCTTAAAGGAAAATATTAGACCTATACAAAACCAAAATCATCCCTTTCTGTGGATGGATCCTCAGTATTTCCATGCTCATTTGAAAATGACAAACCTTTAGTTTTCCACTGATTTAGCTTACTTTTTTTTTTTTTTTTTCCTTTGTTCCTAGACAAAGGCAGTGAGGTCTAAATTTTCTAATATCTTCAAGGAAAATTGCTCTGGGCAACACCCAGTCACATCAAGGAGAACTGCAAAGCTAAAACCCTGAACACTGGAAAATCCTGAAAACCTAGTTTAGTTATATGCCATAAAAATAAGAACTTGTTAAATGCAGTAGTATGAATACAGAACTAAAAAATATGATATATAGGGAAACTAAAGGGAGACACTGCCTGTCATTTTGTTGGCAGACTGTTTTCATAGCTAAACCTGCTTGTGCATGCTGGATGATAAATGCTTCATACTTTCAAGGAGTCCTTAAAAAAAAAAAAAAAAAAAGGATCTTTGAGAGATGCCTACCAACTCTGTTGCCATGGCAGCTGCAAGCATCAGTGATAACCCAGAGTTTCTAGGTTATTATGTGCACACAACCCTAATAACAAGTTCTACAAAGTGCTCCACATTAGTGATAAATGAGTTGTCTAGTTTGTCTAGTGGTCCAACGTGGAAGGCAATGAGAAGATCTAGATCGAAGCAAGGTCTCTTTCTGATACACTGTACTGCTGCATCTTACTGATACTCATCTCTTAACGATGCATAATACTTTTCAGAGAAAGATTTTACCTGAAGCTTGCAGGTTGTCTGTGCATTCAGCTGCTGTAGTCTGCATTTGCAAGTTAGGACACCTAAATGCAGAGAAGCTGGGCACAGAGAACTCAAGATCACATGGCAGGAGTCAAGAATAAATATTGTTGGTTTTTTTACAGTCCCTTATCTGCGTGAATTTTGTTTTCATTACTCAAGCACCAGCTCTTCTAAAAAAATGTTACTGACAGATTCTTGTTTCCTTTCACTTCAAATCTGTGACATGCCCATCCTTTTTAAGGCCTCTCTGTAAGCAAAGGAGACAAGGACAAAGCATAGAGGGGCAAAAATTACATTTTTTCCCTACTGCTTAGCCCCAGATCCACCACTGTGAGAGAATTTCCTACCAGTCATGGGTGTCTGGTGCTGTCTTGCTCTATGCTGTTGAGGGCAATGGTACATGAGGCTATCTGCTTGTTAGTGCTTACCTCCTACCAAAACCCTGCAGATTGTCTGTTAGCATCTCCAGAAGCAATGGTGATTCTGGAGAAAAGGCACTACTATCCTGCCCCTCGAAAAATCAGACCCAAAGCACTCAGATTCCCTGTTACTTCATCTCTGTATCACCCTTTCTTGTTCAGGAAATAGAGATGATCCTTCCTCTTTCCCCTCGCTATGTGTTCCCTGTCTGCGGCTTGCTATCTCCTTCAAGCAGGAGCTCTCTGCACTGACGTGTATGTATGGCATTTAGCACAACCAGGCCATTTTTAAGTTGAGGCATCCTGTAGGTACGATGGTGATACAACACTGGCAATAAATAATCACACGAAACCAGTGCCTCACAATTCCATGGGATTTATGCTTCCTTCCCCTTGCATACCTGAATGAAGGAGAAAATTTCTGTGAAAAAAGAAAAAAAGAAAAAAAAAAAAAAAAGAGGAAAAGCTGCTCTGGTTCTGACTCCACAGTTATTAGTATACCATACACGCAGCTTCCCCTTCTGTTTAGGTAACGTTGTTCCCCAGGATGTTCCACCAGTAATTCCCCAGGTCCATTACTTTTGTACATATTTTCAGACCCAAGCAAGTAATTTATTCTTCTGTTAGATACTGCTTCAAAGTACATGAAAGCATTAATATGCCACTATATATTACCTCTTCTTTTGTTTAAGGCATCTGGAGATAAATGTTCAGATTTTTTGAGTGAGGGAGAAGAGTTCCTACTCAAAGGTAATTGAAACATCTTGAAATATATACCACTGAAATACGTTGAAACATTCAATATATCTGAATACAATTTTCACCTCTTATAATGGAGATTTCTGTGAATGGACTTGATCATCTTAACAGCTAGACTAGAGAGAGAAAGATGTTTATTTCACAGACTTTATTATTCCATTACTTTTATTTCAGAGATTTCTGGAGAAACATGGCTACAAAATTTGTTTGTATTACAAGCAATAGAATCTAATTCATAATTTATCCAACCTAAACCAGTCAGTCTTGCCTTTCCACAGTCTGTCTTTCAGGAACACTACAAATCAGATCCAGATCAGGCTTGGGTGTGCAATTAAATTTCTGCCACATTAACCATAGTGCAAAGGCTGATGCACTTCTGCTAGTTTTATGCTAGCAGAACACAGATGATACCTAGTTTCTTATAAAGATTACTGTCACTACAAAATTAACCTGTAAGACTTTTGAGCAAATCTGAAGGAGGGGAAAGGGTTTTATCCAGACCAGTGCTGCATCATTTTTGATGTTGTATTAGAAGCCCTACAGCGGGAGTTATTGAATCATCCAAGCTCAGCCTAAATAATTTCTTAAATACGCTCACAGGCTTAGTGGTATATATGTTACCCTCTATGATCTTACTAAGGATAGGAAAAAAAAACTATAATAAAAGTGCGTAATATATGCAGAAATGTAAAGGCATGCCAGCAGTTTTCAGAAATGGATCCAAGATTCCATTTTGGTTAAGATGAGAGGCAGAAACTTCAGTCATCCAGCATTGCCCTAAGGCAGAGCTAAGAAAAAAAAATAAAGATGCTGTGTGATTGCTAAAATGCACAGGAGGCAATGATGATTTCAGTTCCTCAAATAGCTAGCTACATTGTAGAATAGTACAGGATAAAGATAGAGTGCTCTGAGATCCCATGGTGAAAGGTATTATTGGTGGGCTGAGTATTTTAATTGCTTTTGTACTGTTGATTTCAAATTTGAAATCATGGATGCCACATCACTGTTGGTATAGCAGAAAGGTTCTGTAAAGGAGAGAGAAAAAGAAAGAAGGATATTCTTCACCTTTCCTGTCATTTTCTATCCCTTCTCTTTAACACTTTTCCTTCCTGCTGCCATTATCCTCCCTGCCCCTTTCCATGAAGGGCACTAAACTAAACTAAATAATAATAATAATAATAATAATAATAATAATAATAATAATAATAATTTAAAACTTTGCAAAAAATATGAGTGGAAGTTTTAAGGCAAAATAAAAACCCAGCCAGGCCTCTTTTTTTTTTTTTTTTTTTTTTTTTTTTTTTTGTTAACATCTAAATAGTACAGCACACAAACCATAAAAACAGTCCAAAAACTTTTTTTTTTCCTTATGATTATTTTTACGTTGAGTTCACTAAGGTGAAGAGCACAAGATTTCAACAAGCTGCAGTGCTCTTCAGGGCAACAGCCGGTACATTTTATGCAGGTAACACACCTTAAGGGCTCTTTCCAAGGACAGAATACAAGTTTCTGAAAGAGTTTATGAATTTTTGCGCTGGGTGCCCTTTCTCTTTTACCAGTGGAAGCTGGGAAGACCTGGACCAGCAAAACGCAGAGCTGATTTTGCAAACTGGACAACTTCTCCTTGTCTGCCTCTTCCTCAGAATAGGTAAACCAAACAAATTTGAATTCCATATCCAGAAATGCATTGAACACTGTTGTCCCCTAGATGCTGCTTGCTAAAAATTATGTATAATAGTAGGATTGAACTTGAAATACCTCCCTTCAAGACCCTGTTTTGTCATGTGTTCCGCTGCCTGAGTTTCCTTTCATACACAGCTCTCTTTTTGTTACTTAACCTGTATTTTCCAGGAGCAGCTTAAACCTATTATGTTGGGCTTTGCCTTTGATATCTAATGAGAATAATAGGTTTCCAGTATGCAGGGAAGACAAGGCTGGTGTTGAGCAAGGCCTGAGGGCTGCCCCTGAGAGTACAGACACAGCTATTATCTTTCCTGTGAAGACATTACTGCTCCATAGCTCCAGGAAACATGCAGCAAAATGTTCAATTAAAGTGGATTACATGTTCTTAGCTGGTCAGTTGTAATACCTAGGCTTGGAAATGTATTAGGAGATCCAAGAAAGAATGCTATTTCTTTATTAACCTCAGAGCTCTGCCCTTTATGCCTGTGGTTGTATTTTGCTTTCATATTCCTTTGCAAATTTGCCTAGCTGCCATCCAGTTTTACAGAATGGCTGTTTTTTCTACAAACACTGTATCCTGCCCCAAATCTGGTCTGAATACCTTTTCATTACAACAACATAAGCTGAGTAGCGGTGTTTATTTAATTCCATGCACTTCATTTTTATTAGGTAAATCCAATTCTTTCTTTGCCTGCCAGTACCATCCCAGCAAATATCTAGGCCTTAAGTCAAAAGTTTTCAATAATGTGTTATCCAGGTAGCTCAATTTCCTTTGTCCTTATGCAAGGTTGGTTCACTTCTAACATCCCATAGGAAAGCCATAAGCTAACTAAACACTACTACAGTGGATGCCTTTATTTCCTGCTGTGGCTATGTGACTATGGTCAGGGTTGTAAATGTTGTACCCTGCTGCATAGTGGGGATTGCTCTTCATTGGCTCCCATAGCTATTATTACTGGAGGGAAAGACCATGGTGAGTGTTAGGAAGAAATAAAGCTCTGTTGGAGCAAGTCCCTGAGGGCTTTTCTATTTATTCAAGTTCACTGTTTTAGGAAGTCATTACAATGAGCTATCCCAAAAACCAGCTCAGCAGAAAAATGTATTTAACTGAAAGCCATTGTATTTGGATCTCAGGGCAGGCACAGCACTCTGTGTTAATTCATGAATTACAGCTATTTGTTTAATCCCCTTATTTCCTCCTTTCAGCCTGGTATCATTCCTTCCCTCACTCCCAGATGCACAGGGCTAGGCAGGTCCATTTCATCCACACCAAGACCCAGCAGAATCTGCTAGCACATCCCATCCTTCCACTGCTCCAAGCCATCTAAATGCAACAAGTGGCTGTAGATCTTGCCTCCAGAAGAACTGCATGGAAAAACAGTTCCTTGCTTTGCTTTATCACTATCTGGAAAGCCCTCCCTGATTCACAACCTGACATGGAAGTTCAACTGAATTCTTATCCAGTCTGTCTCTTCATCATTTTTAGTGAAAACCCCCTCAAGAGTAAGTAAGTGTCCTCACACTGAAGTAAATCTATCAGCCAGTGGTGCTGTGTCTCAGCATGGAGTGATATACAGAGCTGGCTCCATTTCCTCCTCCAGACTGGAATCTCAGCTGGATACAGGAAGACATGAGCTTTCTTTAAACCCCCTCAGCATCATAGGTGCACCCTTTATTCAGAGCTGGCAGTTGCTCCTATATGACTACTCATACATTTAAAGATATCTTTTGAATGGTACAAAAGGGGTTTTTTGTGTGTTTGTTTTGTTTTAAAGAAATAAAAAACACGTAACTAATTCAAGGACTCTCTAGACAATCATTACAACTTGTTTCAACCAATGTCTTTTCAAATGGATGTACCACCTTCCATTGTAAACCTGCACCATAAGGCTGAAGGATGCAGCTAAAAAGACCAGCAAACATAACGTAATCAATTATGACTCTGCTTAATGGAGTGGTGGTAACAAACACATAGCTCTTTGCTTTTCAAACAAAAGAGTTACAACTCGAATAAATAAGTGTGCATGTAGGAAAGGCAGGGAGTACTCTCATGGGAGGCAAATGGGAGGCATCACACTTATTTTTAAGTATTGTTTCTGTGAGTAACAGTTCTCAAGATGTTTAGAATTATTTACTCAAACCCAACAAAGAGTAATTAAATAAAATATTTTCCTTTCTTATACTCTAAGAAATCTTACTTTTACTCTTCCAGAGTGAACTTTCTGCATATTCAAGAGTGGCAAAGAACTGAATTTTGTACTCTGTAGTGGTCAATAGTGGACCACTAAGTTGATAGATGACAGTTCTGAAAAGTGAGAGTTATAAAGATGAGTAGCACGATGCATGAAGTCAGAAAATGTTATCACGCTTAGGAAAAGAAGCAACAGCTGCTGAAGAGGATTTCTGCTGCTTTCTTCAGCAGAAGAGAGTTTGTCAGAGCTATAAATGTTTGCACTGACGAAACCATGGTGATGGTGTTGCATAGCCAGCAAACCTCTCTTATAAAGTTATGGCTGAGCACAGCTTTCAATGCCATGACTTCGACTGAGTTTGTGGAAACCCCCTTTAATGTGCATGCCCTGGATATGTGGAAGCGGGAGGGAGAATTTATACAACCTTCATCACATTGGTTCAAGCTAATAAAATACCTTTCAGAGATCCTGCTGCCTTTCAGAAAGATGTAGCAGCTCATGATTCGCAAAGTAACTATTTTGCTAGAGAATGATGCGGTGCTGTCATTGCTGACCTTAATATGAGAAGACTTACCTTAATATGAAAAGTTGTAGTGCTGGGGTCAGTTCATCCAGGGGAGATGAACCAGGTTTTCTGAGGACAAAGATAGCTGGGACATAGGGCACATCCATCCAGAAGAGACTACATCTGCAGAAAAGTTGTTAGCATCTAGTTCAGTAAGGAGTTATATTACAACACTACAGTGAGATGTTATTGCAGCATTAGTTAAATACTGAATTTTCTCTTACCATGAATTATCACAGCATCAAGCCATTAGTATTAGTTAATTGTAGCCAAGTGCTATGGCACCACAAGCTATCGTAACATTTCCTGGAAAACATATACGATATTTCCAGAAGGCATCCTAAACTAATGTTTTAACTGCTTTGCATTCCAGGAAAGTGACGCTGCAAACAATAAGCCCTTGTAAACATTTTTAATAGCTATCATTTCAGAATTAGGAAGAGAAAAAAAGAATAATAAAGAAAATAAATGGTCTCAGTAGATGAGCTTTGCTCTTGAGCTGAGTTCTGCTGGAGGGCATAAGGTCCCATAGATCCCCAAAGGACTTCTGTTACTGTAAGCCATGTAGCTGAAAGGTAAGGTGTGGAAGAGGCTCTCACTGGGCGGTCACAGAGACACAGTCCACAAGAGACTATGATATAAGGTGATACTTAAGGCAGCCCCTGGTAACACGAGCTATTAAAGTCTTGCTTATTGAAAGCATCATCATTATTACTCTGAAACATCCAGTTCAAGCTTTCTAGATAGATTGCTGAGAAAAGGAGACTTAGCCCTGAGAAATGCTTCTGCATATCAGGGACTTCCCTGGGGAAAGAATTAAGGGAAGTCAGTGGTGGCTGATTCCCTTGCCCTGGTTTTTGCCTCTTGAAGCTGTGGTAGAGCAGATGTGTGTAGTTACACTGAGAACTTGTCAGAGTCATGAACATTGGTCAAAAAAGTGGGAATAAGTCAGAAAGTAGATAACAGGGTTGGGAGTTTGATGACAAACCAGCAACCTGCACTCATAAAATGTTAGATTTAAAAAATGGATGGTTGTTCCACAGTCAGTGTGACTCATGAGGGTAATAAAGCCTTCTCTGGAGTGGCAGGAAGAATTCAAATTCCTGTTAATGCCTAGCAAGTGCATACTGGCATTGACATAACCAAAGTTATTCAGGGAATGTGGGCAGGCTGAACTGAAGCAGCTGGAACATGCAGGTTCAAAAACAATCTCAGCTGTCATCAGCCCTGAGCTTGAAAGTGATGAGGTACGTGACCTACATGAGGGCCAAGAGGACATCATCCCAAAGACAAAAGATGATGCAACGCCAGCCTTTGGTCCTGATCAGCCTGATCAGAATTATTGCAAAAGATGCAACACCAACAGAAATGGTTAAAGACAAGATTCATCAACCTGTATCAAACTTGGCAGGAGATGCTTTGCAAAAAGGAAGTATTAGGAGGACTTACTGACAAAGGTGTCTACATGGTTGCAGCATTTCAATAGACCCGTTTTACTTTCAAAATTAGTGATATGATAGTATCAGCCCATGAGTTATTTTCATGGAGCATAATGGCTCTGTTTGAAACCTCTCTCGCAGCTCTGAGCAAGGTCGTTTCCTTCTCCAGGGGTCTTCTCCCCTCACCACATTTCATCCATCTTCTCTGCATAGCTAATAAGCTGTTTGTGCCAGGACTGTGTTGTTACATGACCTTGCCAAAACCATTTTCTGGACACCGTCCTCCTATAAATTGTGGAGCACAGTACAGCACAATGCATGGGCAAAGCTGCAAGGAGCTTATGCTTAGCTCTGTAATTAAGACATATGGAGCCTTATGCACAGCTTAGAGAAGTCAATGGAAACACTGTCTTGTAGGCTGGATGACAAAATGGTAATGAAGCAGATGTTATTTTAAGGAATCATTTTTTCTACTTGGGGATATTGTGATGCTTCAGGGAAGAACTGTGCTACTAAAAAGCATAAAAATGAAGAAGGGGCAAAATTAATAAAGTTGTTTTTTTTTTTTAAAAAAAAAGAAGTGTATCAGTGTTATAAATGAGTTTAAGAGGAAATCTGGAAAAAAAAATTACTCAAAAACAGTACAAATGAGATATGAGTTAGTGTGTAACATTTTGTTTCAGATTGTTTTTAATGATCTATTAAAAAAATAATTAAAGACTGTCCTCTTGTTTATACGGAGATATAAATTAACTTACCGAACAGAGGATAGTGATCAAAGTAAGAAAAAGATGACCTGACTCCAGACAAATTAATTTTAGGTGAATTATAAGAAATAATTAAAATATAAGAATAGGATGGAAGGTACTTTTTTATCAGCAATCTAAAGAAGAGAAAAATGCCAGTATGGCTGTGGAGTGAATAGCTGGCAGGGCCACTACATGCGGATATTTAGTAGATTTGTTTATGTGACAGTTTGCCTGTTAACAGGAAAATATTGATTCCTCTGGCTTTGCAAATCAGTGCCCTTAAGTGTTCTGGCCAGAAATTCATAATGGCAATACAAAAATGAAGTTCTCAAGGAATGAGTCTGGCCCTAAATATTTGCTGGGCAAAGGGAAGCATTTTTCTTGCTTGCAAAATGACATTCAGGCTCCCAGTTTCCTGCCTTGCAAGGTATATGGTAAAGGCCTTAAAAATAAAACATACAGTAAGCATGGTCTGTTGTAACCCAGACAATTATAGGCATCACAACAATAAATTTTTAAACAGTTAGGTAATATATAATAAATAAAAGATGAACAGGAAAGCACTCACAGCTACTCCCCTAATGCATCTGGAAAGTAATTACCTTTTTTTTTCTTTTTCTTTTTCTTTTTTTTTCTTTTTTTTTTCCCTCCTTTAAGAATGTAATGCATTATACGCTGGCAAAGGAGGAGCCTGGCCTTGCATTTCCAATAAGATTTATCTGGGGTCAGGCTCTGAGGGAGCAGCCCTGCCACCCACCCTGTGGGAGCGCCGTTTCTATTCGGCATCATGCCACTGCGAGCCAGCCTCAGGGAAACAGCATCAGGAGGGCTTCCTGGTCAGCAATATCTCACAAAAAGCCCTCACAAGAGAAATTCAGAGCATTTTATTAGTACAGAGGGCTCCCCAGGGACGCCTGTCCCACCACCCCAGCCATGGACAGTGTCGGGGAAGGCCTAGTGGGGCGTGCTGAGAGGCAGTCAAGGCTGCCATGAAGTTCACTCTGTTTTCTGGAGCCTCTGGGTGCCTGTGCTGTTGGCTCCCTGAACACAGGAGTGTGAGCCTGAGCAAGGTTTTCTGAGGCCAAGCAGTTGTAGACTGCTGGGTCATTGCATGTTTTCTGCAGTGGGAGTGGGAAGAGCTCCTCAAGGGTGTGTTGCCAGAGCCAAGTTCAATGGAAAACCCCAAGGCCAGTTTAAAAGAAGGGAGTTTGCCAATGTGGGTAATGCATTGACTTTGGCATTTACAACAAATAGCACAAAAATGCTGTGCTGTGAGGTATATTGCAAAATCAATTACCGCTGGGAACTTTTGGAGAATTGGAGATGTTGCTGAGGGGAAACTTTTAGGATAGTGGGAAACAAATTCATTTATTTTTTCTTAGATGATCTCATTGAGTGCTTTGCTTTTAGGATTAACCATGTTTGTAAACCATTGTCAAAGATATCGGAGTTCAAGGTGGGTGACTACAATTCATGCAGATTAAAAAATGCATTGCATTAAATACAAACTAAAGCACAGATGGAGCAAAACTCTAGGAAATGTTTTACAGCAGACAACCTTGCAGTGGTAAAGGTAAGTGAACAGACGATTTGACAGGTGTTTTTTGCTGTCTGATTTATGTGGTTATAGATATAGGCAAACACAGAAAATGCAGGCTTTCTAGAATGAAGAACTTCACATGGACATTGTCCTGCCTAGGAAATAGAGAGACTGTTTTACGTCCTGTGCTAGTTGTATGAATATCTATGTCCACTGCTGTACGGTTCCCCACTTCCCTGTTTAAACCAGATACCATCACATGTCATTTCACTTCTATTTAAAGAAATCAAGCCACAACCAGACACATTTTTGGCTGATTAATTCCTGGAAACATCTGTTGGAGCCAGACTATTATTAGATATGGACTTTTGACATGATTTGCAGACACGGCCATATACAGAGATTAACCTCTCTTCAATAAGCACAGCCCTGGTTTGCATCCTGAACAAGATGCCATGACCCAGATGCCCAGCTGGGCTGAGCAGCAGCACAGTGCAGCCCTAAATCAGTTCAGCTCTCTGTGTGCTAGTCCAGTGCCAGCTGCCAACAGATTGAGGTCTTCAAAGGAGGCAAATGCGCAAACTATGACCCTTCCTTTCAGTTGTGCTTTTGAAGTAAAATGGGGGAAAAAAGGAGTTGGAGAATGTGCTAAATCAGCTTTGAGCTCCTGGGATACATCCCCTTTGCTTCTTACATGCACTCTGCAGTCACACCGTGTTTGCAATATGTAGCTGAAGCTGTAGGTATGTCTGTTTTTTAACAATGCAGATGGATGTGAGATAAAGTCTTTTGTAGACAAGACCCTTGCAAAGTGCAATGTCAGAGTATTCCAACAGCTGTGCATGAGGTACATCTGTTCTTCTGTCTGTGTTATCTTTTTTCTCATGTTCGTTGTGACACTAAAGCAAATATATACAAGACTATAATTTGATCTTAAAACAGTGTGTGCAGGATTCATCCTGAACCCTCCACATGACTCGACCCGTGAGACTCAGAGACAACTGTCCAGATCTAGCTCTGCATATCCAACCTGCATATAAACATACCCTTAAGAAGAATCATTGAACCATAGAATGGCTTGGGTTGGAAGGGACCTTAAAAACTATCTGGTTCCAACCCCCTGCCATGGGAAGGGACACCTCCCACCACACCAGGTTGCCCAAGGCCCCATCCAGCCTGGCCTTGAGCACCTCCAGGGATGGGGCATCCACAGCTTCTCTGGGCAGCCTGTGCCAGTGATGCACTGCCCTCTGAGTGAAGAATTTCCTCCTAACCTCTAATCTAGATATTACCAGAACACTGTTAATGTTACAAAATTCACTTCCAAAATGTAAATAAATAAATAAATAAATAAATAAATTAGAATGCTTAGATTCATCCTCTCACCTCTGCTGTTATGTGTTTTAAGGTACGGGCCATAATCATGTGATCACATACCATTTTCTCCATGGGGCATGGTCTAATTCAGCCCCACAAAGATGGAGTTGTCCTATGACTCCTTTGTTCATGTACATGGTGTTATTATCTCAGATTCCTTTGCCTGAGCATCTTGGGTACATCACATCAACATTTCTGACAGTAAAAAGCCTAACTGATGCACTGAATAAAATCTCAGAATACTCAGTACCCATTCATTGTGCTTACTACTGCATTTAAAAATCAATCCCTAATCATGCCTAAGTGACACAGAGGAAATCTGTGGCCATAGAGTCTCCAGTGTCTTTCCCACAAAGCCTTCCCACCACTTCCTTCCCTTCTGCCTCTCAGCTCCTCCGCTGCGCTGAAAAGGTTGTTTTGTCTCAGGCTGATTTTTCCCTTTTTGAGAGCAAATGCAGCACTCTAGAAAATGAAAAGCAAGTGAAGTTCGTCAGTGTACTGTTGCATTAGGCTGTTGTTTGGCCTTGTAAAGGAATAACCCCTTTCCAAGTATCTTTTGTTAGACTATAATTTTATTTACTTGTTTATTTATTTATGCTTTGAAAATATTTCCTGGTTTGCACTTTATGCACCAATTTGGTTGTAACTGAGTAAAAAATAATTAACATACAGTAAGTGTCTTCTCTTCCCTACTGTCACAATGTCCCCTGGCACTAGTGAGAATACCAGCAAGGAAGTTTGACATTCTAAAATCCTTTTTATTTCACAATGAAGAAAGGTATTTAGGCTATAATTAAATTTGAAAGAGCCCACAATGGACTCCAGAGGCCACGTTTACTCTTCATGTACATAGGTCTACTCCCATTGACTGAAATCTGCACTTGGATCACAGATTCATTGATTTCAGCTTTGATCTAAGCCTGCAGTGGCTTTTATTTTCTTTATTAGGATGCAGCTGATTTTCAGTAAGTTTCTTTGCCACAAGTGTTGCAGATACCTTCTGATTTGAATCCCTTTCTGAAAAGCACTAATGGTATGATTGTTTTCTGAAAATAAATAAATAAATAAAATAATAATCAATTGTTATCCCTTTGAAACTCTTGAAACATGCAACTCCATTGTAGTTCTTTGGCAAGCTGGAATAAAGAAAATTGGTTCCAGAGTTCCAAAAATACTTTCATAACTGCATATGTTCCAATTAATTCCCCGGAGCATTAGGAGGAATTCAAATTTTCCAGTGGCCTGGGAGCACTACTGTCAGTTCCTTCTCTTCTGCATCAGATCACTTCCTCCTGAGATTCCAACCAAATTCAGGAGTGATGCACAAGGTTGTGGTAAATTCCGTTTGATCTGTTTATATTCATATGTATTTCCCAAAGGCCAGGCTCCTTTCCAAATACTCTCAGACTCTCCTGGAAGTACTTAACTGCAATCTGCAATCTATAAAGAATAAAAGCAAGTCTTGCAGAATTGTAAAATACGGAGATAAGGAAGAGGTTTCCCCCACCAGCAAGTCAGTGGATCAAGAAAGGGAAAAGCTCTAATTCTACTTCTGCTGGCAATCCCATATTTAAACGATCTTCTCGCATCCTCATTTCACTACATCTCAAGCAAGACCAAAAAGAAGGTTATATTAGGCCAAACCAGAAGTCCATCTTTGCCTGTATCCCGTGTCTGGCGTTGAACAGCAATAGTAACTGGAGGACAAAATACCAGAACAGGACAAATGTGAAATGGGGACTTTTTAGGCCTGAGGTGGATTGACATCTTCATGTTAGTAACCATGGATGGAGTTTTCATCTGTGAGCTTGTCTAATTGCTTTCTTAACTAATTTATACTCTTGGCTTCCGCAACACCCTGTGGCAATCAGCTCTGCTGTTTAATTATGCACTGTGTGGAAAATGCTGCCTGTAGTTTCTTTTAAAGCCTTAGCTTGAGAGTTTCATTTAAAAGCTACTCGTTTTGTAGTATAAGAAATAATAAAGAACCTTTCCCTACTCCTCCTTTCAGCATCACCTACGATTTCAGAAATCAATTGTATCCTATCCTTTTTATTCATGGATAGGAAGAAGTTATTTAGTTTCTCATTGTACAGAGGCTATTCCGTAACAACAGGCATTTCTGTTGCTCTTTCAGCTACCTCTGCTCATTCTTTTCTGGTTCCAGAGAAGACAAGACCAGAACTATAAAGTTTATGTGCATCACTCCTCTATTTACTGACCTGAATACTTGTTTTGCTTTCCTTTTGTCTTTTTCCCTGTTCACTTTGGTTTCCTTGTTTCCACTTCCTTTGCTAACAACTTCTAGCACTCTGTATGACTGCCCCTGGGCTATTTTCACAGAGCAACCTGCACTGATCTGAACATCTAATTCTTTAAATGAAAGATTTAAATTCTTTAAATGATGTTTAAATTAAACATCTGATGCAGACCTCATCACTCTTTATATATAGGCAGGATTATTTTCCTACATGTGCATCAGATTTTCAGCTGACCAGAAGACAATTTCACCTGCTGTTTTATTGCCCGTCACTCAGCATCATGCAATCCTCCTCCAAGTCTTCACAGTCAATTTCAGCTTTCATTACCCCTCAGCAAAGGTTCCCCTTTTCTTCTGTGTTCTCCTTTCCAGATCATTCATTAATACATTGGAGAGCACAAGTACCAGCACAGATCTCAGTGGTAACCCCTTGCAGCATTTTCTGCACTGTGAGAACTGAGCATTTACACTTGGATTTATTTCCTGTCTTTTAATCACGTATCAGCCCATGAGAAGAACTTGACCCTTCTACTCACTGCTTAATTTCTTCATGTATTTTTGGGGAGGGAAACTTTCAAGTGTGTTTTATGAATGGACTCATCACAAAGTCATTGATTTGCATTGATTTTAATGCCTGCCTGCATCACAATGGGGCTATAATTAGGAAACTCCTAAGATACATGAAATATAAAATTTGTTAGTGCTCTCACAGATGTTCATTAGCTCCAGAAGTGCTCATTTGTATGGAATGTGGTGCCTCTGAAATGTCTTAGCCTTGTTTTGTGCTACATAGGTTTGGATGTGCGTGTCTATGGGAATGGGCATCTGGCACTCAGAATGTTTCCCATGACAAACAGTTTTTGAAATTCTTGGCTTATTTCGAACAAATTTGACAGAGGAAGAAAGGTTTGGAAAAAAAAAAAATAAAAGAAAAAAGAAAAAAAAACAATCAGGGAAGGAGACAGGAAGAAAGGATGGCTGGTAAAGGGCTGAGATCTCGTAGTGATCTGTCTCACTGAAGAATGGGTTTAACACAAGCACATGTTAGAGCACCTTGGTAGACATCAGAGACAGAGAAATAGAAGAAGAAGAATAGGAGAAACAGATGGTATGAAAGCTTCAGCTGTAGTAAAAATCTTCAGTCAGATCTTATGATAAATTAGACACCAGAGAATCCAACCAGCAGTCACAGAAGGCTTCCAAAACAAGGCTTTAGTCACTCATGGACCATCTTGTCTGGTGGTGATAATTGTGGGAAGGGAAGGGAAGGGAAGGGAAGGGAAGGGAAGGGAAGGGAAGGGAAGGGAAGGGAAGGGAAGGGAAGGGAAGGGAAGGGAAGGGAAGGGAAGGGAAGGGAAGGGAAGGGAAGGGAAGGGAAGGGAAGGGAAGGGAAGGGAAGGGAAGGGAAGGGAAGGGAAGGGAAGGGAAGGGAAGGGAAGGGAAGGGAAGGGAAGGGAAGGGAAGGGAAGGGAAGGGAAGGGAAGGGAAGGGAAGGGAATATTTATTGTTTGTTTGTTTTTCATTTCACTTTCTGAAAGAAACTGATGCATGAAAATAAAACTGCCTGCAAAGCCAAGTCAGTATTGTAGGAATGTGTATTATATGAATAAGATAAACAAGAGAAACCAATCATCTCATTGCCTGGTCACATCAACATCTGTTTTATTTGAGCAAACCTGAGCCATGTAGGCTGAACTAGTAAAGGAAATTACTGGTATAATTGTGATGACGACTGTAAGCAAGCTTAGGGTAACTAAAATCTTAAGGTGTCTTCCCTCTGCTCTAGTTACTTATCTGGTGTATCTATGACTTTGTTCTAATTGCTTATATAATGAACTACAGTACACCACTGGCAAAACAAAACAAAACAAAACAAAACAAAACAAAACAAAACAAAACAAAAAAACTCTTTTTAAAACCTTAGCCTGATGTTGATTTTGCAAAATCCAATTATATACGCAAATAATTATCTCACTTTAATAAACCTTTTTCAGTCACGTCCACTGTAGACTGGAAGGAACTTGGTAAATCTAATACTTCTTAATGAAATTTTATGTCAGTGAAAAAATGCAGATTCTGTGACAATGAAACATTTACTCATTCTTCTCAATTTCATTAAAATATCTCCCTCTGTATCTAACATCCAAATATTCTGTGACAATGAAACATTTACTCATTCTTCTCAATTTCATTAAAATATCTCCCTCTGTATCTAACATCCAAATATTCTATTTAAATATTTTGAAACAAACAAAAAAAATTGTCAATTTTAATACTACAAATGGCTTCTCATTTGGAAAGAAATATTCTTTTTTATTGAAACTTTTTAACAGGTTTTAACTTCAAAATTGCTAGTTTCATTTTCAACCAAGCTATATATATGTGTGTGTGTTTGCTAAAAATATCAGCAGCTGGAGACGATATGTTTTACACTTGCAGGGGGAAAAAGTTACTTAGCTCTAGAATTCAGGGCTCTTGAAAATCATGCCATTTTTGAAGTTCTCATTTGAATTTATAAATTTTAGTTCAGACCTCTCTAACTGAAATAAGAATATGCAGAGTCATTAAAATGCTCAGCATTCCCCAGATACCCACCCAACACATAGGGATCTTCCTAAGAATGGATTTTCAGCTTATAACTAGGACTGGATTGAGTGCACACTAAGCATGTTTTCTTTCTCAGTGAATAGCCTGTTATTTTAACGTATTGGTGTAAAGAAATTGAAGTGCTTCTCGGCACACAAATACAACTACAGTGTTCTTGTATGTGTATTGTATTCTGTCTTCATAACACCCTAAAACATTTTATGCTGAGTGGCTGTGAATAAGACTGCAACCCTGTCCAGGCACCTTAAAAGATTTCTTGCCTCACAAAAAAAAAAAAAAAAAAAAAGATTCTTTCAAAGAATTGATCTTATTTCAGCTGGATTTTCCAGCACGGCTGGCCAGCTTTGCCCACATGTGACCTCTCATGCTGCAGGTACAACTACCAAGCTACCTGCCGTACAAGTTTTAAGATTTCTGTACCAGCACACAATGACAACAACCTGTTTTGCCTCCTGATTTTAGCGTGCCTCTTCCTCTTCTGCTTTCTGTGTGAGCTTGGTCTTTTTTGTTCTGTCCTTTTCTCATTCTTCTCATTCTTTTTCTGCTGAGTCTTTGGCTCTTCAGCCTTGATTTCTCTTGGGCTGTTGCTTTTGCTACTAAGCAATGAGGCATGTGGATTTTCTCCTCATTGCTGGTCCTCAACAACTCTCAAGAAGGTGTGGAGAAGCTGCCATCTTTGTTGGGCATTTGCTGCCCCTGCAGCCAATGACTCAGACATAGGCATCTGGGGCTTTTATAGTATGAGGGAAAACTCCTTACCAAAACATATTTACCTAAGGGTTCACAGACAGCTTGTTCACCCAAAACTGGTTTTCATTTTTGATACTTTTTACCTGCTTAAAAGCAGAATCCTACAAGGCATGTAAAAAATCCTATTCTTCACCAACAGAATTTACAAGGCTTTAGCTGAATGGCACACTGCTGCAAACACACTGAGTATTTGCTATCAGCAAAGGGAGCTGTGCTGGTGACATTGATTATATCTGGGCAATTACAACCATGATTTTCAGTATATTCAATGCAAAGAACACATTTATGATTTTGTGCCTTTTTTTTTTTTCCTTAATTTTTCACTCTATAGGTCATGGAGTTCTTAGAACTTCCACCTATTTTTTTAAGGAGAGTAAGTTGGTTGAAGAAGTTGGTGTTGGAACACAACCAGAATAATCTCTCCTGTTGCCTGTCCTCTGCCTGCTGCAGATACTGAATAGCTTCATACTGCTTTGGATGCTCTGTACTCCTCCTCACTGTGCTGCTGTATATGTTGAAAGTGAAACGAAACGATTTTCAAACATTTCTCTGCATCTTAAAATAGCAACGGTAGTACGTAACCAAATTGGGAAAGGACATGTTTGGGGTGGTGTTCATTTGTGCATTGTTTGCCACAAAGAGGTCTTAAGAGCCTTCCTGCCAATATGCTAAGTGCTAATAAAGCATCATCAGGCTTTATGCTGACTCCGATGAGACTAAGCTAGCTCTCCTATAACATCTTAAATACATTTAGCAGCTGCATGCACAAACTCTGACTAAATTCCTCTGTTTTTCAGCAGACTTTTCTATCTCACACTCATACAGACTGGTAAGATTCAGCCTTGACTCCCCGCCAGGCGCAATATGAAGGATTCTATAATTATCAATCTAGTGATGGCATTTAAAAGCAAATGCATTATCATGCACAGAAATCATCTCATGTCCCCTACAGCGAGTTCCACAACAAGGACTGTCACTTTGTTTGACTATAACTCTGGTTTTATTACATTTAAGCCTCTTCCATCAACAGACTCCCCCAACCAAAAAAAAAAATATTCTTTTAATCATCAAATAGCATGTAGTCTAGAGTGTCTGTCAATGTACCTAAAGGTCATATAATGTCAGAGTCATTATTTTCAAATCATCTGCACTCATGAGTCCTACTTTGCAAAGCTAGCTATCAAAACAATAATAAACACAGAGCATGTGTGGTTCTGCATGACAATTTATGCCCTATCATTTCAGCAATGTGGAAGAGAAGCAGCAAGATTCCTCCCCAGTCCTCCCCTCTCTATTGCACAACCACTGTACTCAGCAGAGCATTGTATTAAATGAAATTAATAGCCTGAGCACCTCCTTACCAATACCTTTTTCTCCTTGACCCACTTGGAAATCCAATGCATTCAGGAACCAGATTATCTGTTACAGAGTCACCAGCTCTCCCAGAACCCGGTATTTTACCCTGTCATGGATCAGAAAGATAAAAAGCAACTTTAAAATGCACATGTTATGATACTGAGTCCAGTAACTCTAGCCTGTCTGCCTCAGCTCAGGCTTGGAAACAGAGCAAAGATTAATGTTTTGAATGGTATCTGAATTAATGTCCTGTCAACCAGCCACAGGGACAATGCTTGCTGTTTTCCATTTGCTCGTGTGGGTTTAGTTTCCATAATCCAGGTAGGTTTCAATCACTGTTTGCAGCATCAGGAAGGCTTTGCTGAATCTGCAGTCCT
This sequence comes from Aythya ferina, assembly GCF_964211825.1. Classification (NCBI taxonomy): domain Eukaryota; kingdom Metazoa; phylum Chordata; class Aves; order Anseriformes; family Anatidae; genus Aythya; species Aythya ferina. The sequence continues at coordinate 90,473,642 of NC_140296.1, read as the reverse complement.
GGGCATTGTTAAAACTAATATTTCCAGCCACACTCAAGGCAGGAGCCACGGGTCATTGGTTCAACAGGTTAACGTGACTGACATAGATCTCACTAACTCAAAGAATGATTACATTTATTTGCTGACCTAGATCTTTTGTAGATTAAGACATACTCCTGTCTTCACCTTCTTTACCCTCCCATTTCCTCTACCTTAAAAAAAAATAAATTGGTTAACAGATGTAGGCAACTGGAAGGCCTCACATTTCACCTCTCTATTTTCTTCTTCTCAATGACAAAAGCAGCAAAGGCAGAATAAGGCTGAGACACAAGAAATAACTGCCCTGTACTTTCCTCAGCCTGCTATCCCATACATTACCCCACTCTGTAATGGCACTGGCAGTGGTGTTAATATACTGTATATGACATCAGTCCAGGGATAAAACAAGAAGACAGACTTTAAATTTCTGTATCCAAAGCAGACCATGTTTATCCAGTCTGAGCTACATGCAATGCTCTGCATGAGCTCCAGTCAACAAAAAGCAATTTCTCCTTATATTACTGTGAATTATTTACTACAACGTTTTGAACTGACATCCAGATTTTCCCTCTCTGTTGAGAGTTTTATTGCAATGGAAAGAAGAGAAGTAAATGAATAGCAGGAGAGGGGAAATAAATCCCATTGAAATGCACTGGCTGATAAAATAAGTGTCTTTGAAACAGCGCCTTATGCAAGAATAATTGTATCATTTATTACAGTGCTCTACTGATGTACTTAGGGCCATCTCTGACTATGACAGAGATATGGGAAGCAGAGCTCTGGCAAGAGCACACGTGGGTCTGTGGGACTCTGTTTATAAGCAGTTAGTGAAGACACTGGCCAGCCAACTGGCCAGCCCTAAAGGTTTTGAACCCTTCCTATAAACTGTGTAGAGTTTCAGAGCCAGGATATTGACCAAAGGGCTACAGACACACACATACATGTACGCAGACCGGAGAGGAAAGTCTTCACCTTTACCAAGCAACAAAGGATCTCGTGTCTTTGGCACAGAGGATAGAGCAGACACTTTGCATCTTGTGTTCTGCCCTGAATACAGAAACATGCAGAGCTGAGAACAGGTCCCTGTCTGTCTCTCCCACATGAGCATTAGCAGGGAGGCCCAGCTAGATCCCAGACAGAAGCATCACCTATTACTGTCTCAGCACCAGAGGTAGCTCAGGGAAAAGGACATCTGAGCCTTCTCATGGACAAAAAGGCTCCGTTCCAGAAGTAGCACCTAGCTCTAGTTCTGAATCGTAGATGTGAGCCCCCCTTCATGAGTCCAGAGTTTAGGAGTTTCCAGACCCATTGCTAGCTTAGTTTTCATCTTAAGCAGCACCAAATGAAGTTCAGGAGCTGAGCATAGATCTGTAGAGCCTGGACCAGCTTATCCTTTCTCTTCCAAAGCTTGCATTTTCTCCTGATCCAAACTAAAATTTTCAACAAAAGTTTGTGTTGATTGTGAGGAGCTTTCCCACAATCTTCGGCTCTTGCTATTAAAGCTATTGCTGAATCTCATGTAAGCGTTGGTTGAGTTGTTCCTTCACTGCTGAGGAAAACAGCATTTTGATCCACAGCTGTCATTCCCAGGTTTCACTCTCCAGCAAAAGAAGCTAAGGAAAATGGCTGTTACAAATGTTCTTGCATAAGATTCTTCCTGAATGAGTTTTTAAATGAACAGAGCATCCATAAATTTTTGACAGGATGAAAACTTATTTGGACAAGTCAGAAGAAAGCTTGGCTGAATGATCACCACAAGCAACCCCATGAGAAAGGAGTACAGGCAGAGAGAAAGCTGAAGTGGCAGACAATCAGGAATGAGAGGCCAGTGATGAGCTGAAATGCTGGGCTTCACACATACACAGCTGAAGACGGGCACTTGACAAGCTGGTAGTGCCACACTTGCCAAGAGTTCTGGTGGAAGCAGTGAGAAAGCTCGGGAACACATTTTCTGCAGCTGATTTGCTTGTCCTTAAATTATAAAGTCTAGGCACTGGCAAAGCAGGCAGTTGCTGATAGCAGAAGTGACTCCACCACCAGTTTCCCCCTCCAATGGTCAGGCTGCTTCCAAAGAAGATGTCAAAGTCCAGGAAGTGTGATGGGAGAGCCCCTCACATCAACAGCATATCCCCTCCTTTCCCCAGCAGCAGCAGGAGCAAAAAACCTGATTCTCTGTGGCTCTCCCCTGAACTCTGCTCTTTTTCCACAGAGGACCAGCTTCACCTTCATCTTCTAAGTGGTCAAACTCTGCACTGTCTCTGGGTCAAGTACTTTTTCCAAGGTGGAAGCCAAGGGTCTGAGTCTGAGCCCTGTTGTACTGCATCGGCCCTGACTGGCTGCAGTTATCTTGTCAATGGGAAGATACATGCACGTGCTTGTCCCTTAGCTGTATACCTCTTCTCTTGGGAAAACAACTTTAATGAATTATTTTCCAAGTGGAAAGGGGAGAATGGAAGATAAGACACTCAGGGAGTAAGACTAGTGAGAAGAATGGATGTAGACAGTGCAATCAAGCGTGTGTTTTTATTGTTTGTTTGTTGTTTTTTTGTTTGCTTGTTTGTTTGGGGGGGGGGGGGGGAGGGGGGGATTACCTGGGAAGGAAAGTAGAAAACTGTGTTTTTCTCTGTGCATGATGAGGCAAATCCAGCCTTTTGCCTGAATAGGTTTGATCCTGCATCATTATAAGAGCTTTTGGCACTGCTATGATGCAGAAGTGGCAGAGATGCACCTCTGCAGGTCAGTCCCAAGGCACTGGTGTGGTGGGGATGTAGTGGTGGGACAGGAGCAATCCCATTCCATAGCAGGATGGGATTAGTGCCTTGCAGTCTGCTTTGGTGACTGCGCTGCACCTGGACACCAGCCCCAGAACTTTTTTACCAGACTTATCCACATGCAAACTCTGAAACCGCGACCCTCTCCAGTGCCAGAGCCACTCACAGTGGCTCAGGTATTCACTGGATTTACCCTTGAGTGTGGATCAATAAACACTACCACTAGACAGTTGGGATGTTGGGATGTTACATGTGCAGGCATGCCTAGTCTGCCTCCTTTGCTTTGACTAGCAAACAGCAAAGGAAGGACTGAGCCTGTGTCAGTTCACAAAGGCAATGAAAACCTTCAACCATTCATTAACAAGGTTCCTGTGAACAGGCATGTGAGCCTGCCTTGGGTTATGTAGATAAGCCAACTTGGAAATACAGTAAAAATGAAAAAGAATTGCCAAGCTGATAATTAATGTGCAGTTCAAAAATTATGCCTTGTTGATGCTGTCCTGGTTAAAGGAATAGCCCTGGGGTGGAGTTCTGAACCAGCTTGTACTCTTACTCTGAATTTCCATCTCTGTTATGGTGGACACTATGCAAGTACTCTTTCTCCTGTTTGAAATGAGATGGAATAGTGTGTATTTTATATTAACCTGTGACCTCAGATTCAGTTTCTTTATTAGGCTTCTCCTACCTGAATGAGAGCAGCCTCATTCTCTCCTTATAGAGGTAGACACAGGGTGCAAAAGACACCCACAATCACCTGCCTGCTGGTTCTGGCACCTCCACTGGCATCCATCGTTTGTCCAGGACTCCCATTTGTTTTCCTAAGAGAAAAAACAAGGATCCTCTGACACCATCATCCCATTCAGTGTGAGGTGCAGGAGGTCTTAAAGAGGAAGTATAGTTACTCAAGGTCTTAGGCCAGGCAACAACAAATCTGTATTGCTGTTAGTAGATCTATTCTCTTCCTCTCCCTTTCTTCCAAATTGTTCCTGTTCACAAAAATTCAGAAGAAGAATTCATAGGACTGTCTTCACAGGCAATAAACAGAACTCAATGATCTGAAGTAAAGACCCTGGAGTGAGAATATTTTCATCTGGCCAGAAGACACAGGACGAGGAGGCAGAAATACAGCCTTGCAGGTGCCGTATGACTTCATACATGTTACACAGAACCTGAGTGCTTCTTCCAGCCATTAAAAGGGATCATGCTCAAATTTGAAGTCTGTAGAACAAAGAAGTTTAATGACTCAATGCGGAGGTGCTTTGAAGCAGAACTGCTACAATAAGCAAGAATAAACAGCCTTGCCTTCCCATTGAAATTAAAAGTACACAACAGAATTGAGCTGTGGTTAGCAGGGCTGCACCAAAGGAGGTATGTGGTTACCTTCTCAGCTGCTCCACGTGCAATGAAAGGAGCACACACTCCCTTTTTGTTAAGGAACACGGACAGTCCGTCGCCTCCTGAAAGAAATGCTGCTGCGCCTTTCCAGATATGTTACTGGTACATCGGAAAGAATTAACATCCTGCCTCCACTTACACAAAGAGAGGGCTCTCGTTTGATGCCAAATGGCCATGTGCACTGATACAGAAATAATGTCTTGGCAGACAGTGGGAAGGAAAAGGAGCCAAATTACATCATTCACTCTCCTTTCAGTGGGGATAGAAGACTCTATTTACTACTTTGGCAATAGCCGACACCACAGCTGCCACTGGTCACATGTAACAGGAACAGAGGGAAGGCAACAACAACAAAAAAACTGAATCCTGAGAGCCTTGAGATCCTCTCTGCAAAAAGTCCCATGCCTTGTGCAACAGGGTGCTGTCCTAGAACTTAGGCAACCTCTGACCTAGTCCCACCACTGTCACCAGTGTCTGCTGCGTGACCTTGGCCAGTCATTTCTCTTCTTTCTTCTGGCTCTTGGTCCTGTTTATTTGGTTAGCAAGCTTTTGAGGGCAAAGAGTGACATATTGTGTAAACTCTGTGCTCAGCTCAGCCCTCTGCCAAGTCTCATCTGGGTCCTATAAGCACTCCTGCAATAGAATAGAAACAACAGAGGCTGTATTTCTAGTAAGAAAGAGAATGCACTGCAAGGGCCGAAAAGGGGTTGATTTCCAAAGACAGGATGAAGATGTAAGGTAAATGTTAGTAGATGGGCAATTCTGCCACTCCAGAGCAAGTTTAGCTGCACAAATGCTTGATGGAGTACAATGATGAGAAGTCACCAGTGTGGCTAGAATGAGAAGTGGAAGCAGTTAAGCAGCTTAAATATTTCTTTAAGCAGAAATTATCAGAGAGAACAGTTGAATTAATATGAGAAAGCATGGATAAATGCCTCTGAAAGACTGCCAGATTCATCTTTATAGGAAGAAGCATATTTCACAAAGAATACACCTATAGGGTGTAAAAAAAAAAAAAAAAAAAAAAAAAAAAAAAAAAAAGCTGTGCAGCCTAACAAGCTTAAGTTTTGTCCAGTTTCCACTGCCAGAAAGCTCAAGCATACCTGACAACATCTTATACACTTCAAGCAATTGATAATTATCAAGCACAAAAAAAAAAACATCTTAATTTCAAATGCATGCTCAAGTGACACAACTCATTTCTTTTTGCTCAAGCAAATCCCTGCAGAGTAGAAATGTGGTAAGTGAAAGCTAAAAAATACCCCCCAAATAACAAAATCCTTTCATCTCAGGATGGAACACAGCGTCAATTTATGAAACCTTTGTTACATATAATTCAACAAAACCTGCTGAAAAACTGAAGGAGTTGGTGCCTCAGAGAATTTCTTTTAAAATGACCTGTAGTAGCCCTACAGAACGATATTAAGGAGGCCCTCATCTGTTGTTTGCTTTTTTTTGTGTGTGTGTGTGTTGTTGTTGTTGTTGTTGTTGTTGTTTTTTTTTTGTTTTTTTTTTTTCCTGCAGAACATACCCCCAACTTCGTTAAGAGAAGCAGTGTATTTTGTAACTAAATGAGGTTCTGTCTCACTGGCAAGCATATCCTGCTCACCCAACAAAGAAGCCACACACAGAAGCATTCCAAAGGGATATGTCCTTAAGAAAAATAATTAAAAAAAAAAAAATAGTCATTGTAACACCATCAGACTGCAGAGTCTGCCAGAAATTGACTTTGTGGAAGAAAAATGACTGACAGGAGTTAGGAAGCAAGCTAGATGTACGTGACAAAAGTCTGTTCTCTTGACCTTTTTATTTTTCGGTTAATGTCCGTGAATTTCTGCTCATTACAAAGCAATTGCTGAGCTGTTTTGTTTGCCTGCATTCAAGTATTCCCTGTATTCAGTCATACTATTGCCCTCCAACCCCTGTAAAGAGGATCTGGGTTTTTGTATGCAATGGATTTTCACAGTACCGCACCAGCATCCAGAGCCCTGGAGGATAAAGCCTTCAGGGCTTTCCCTCAAGGCCAGGAGGTCTGCAGCTGGGGTGGTATCACTTCCATGGGCAGCTGAGCTCCAACACAACTGCTCTCCCATTCCCTCTCCTCAGAGGGAAAAGGGCAGAAAATACAATGGAAAAGGGCTCAAGAGTTGGGATAAGGAGATACCTGCTCTGCTGTGGGACCTGTGGGCTGCAGGGGAACAACCTGCTCCACCAGGGACCTCTCCACAGGGGAACTGCTGCTGCCTGCCTGGAGCACCTCCTGCCCTCCCACTGCACTGACCTGGGAGGCTTCAGGGCTGGGTGTCTCACATGTTCTCCCTCCTATCTCCTAGCTGCTGTTGCATGGTGTTTCTTCCCCTTCCTTAACTTTGCTCCCCCAGAGGCCCACCCAGTGTCACTCCCTGGCTCGGCTCTGGCCAGTGGCAGGTCCCTTTGGAGCTGGCTAGAGCTGGCTGTGGTTTGACATGGGGCAGCTGCTGGGCTCTGCTCACTTCTGCAGCCTTCCTGCCAACCTCGCCTTTGTCTGCTACCAAAACCTTGCCATGTAAACCCAATAGGGCTGCTAATCTCCTGCTGCTAATGTCCTAACTGTCCCAATTAGGCTTGAGATGAAGATCTTGTATAAGGAAATACTCAGACACGCATCCATGTCTGGTGTTCTTGCTCAGAAACTGATTGGGAGTGGAAAGGGATAACAAGAACTCAGATCTGGCAAGGAATGTTAACAGTAGGCAAGAAAATGGAAAAGAAAAAAAAAAAGGAAAAAAAAAAAGTTGAGAATGAAGAGGTTGGTCTGATATCCAGCATATTTCTATTTGTCATGTTTTTCTTCTCCCCTTTATCAAACACAAAACCAAGACAAACAAGGGAACTGGAGGTAAAGTTCCATACAGGGTTTTTGTGAAGGACTTCTTTTTTTTTTCCTCATCATACATGACAGATTGTTCATTATTTTATTTCAATTGTCAAAATATAAGAGCTGGAATTTTCTACACTAGATGGTGAATGCTTCCAACAATATTTAAATTCCAAAGAAACAAAATTTATCCAAGGTGTCAAAGGTGAGCTAGGTGTTCACTTCCTTCACTCTCAAGGTAACACCATAAGAATTTCTTCCCAACTTCCTTAGACTGCTGTTCACTCAAAAGAAAACAATTGAGGTGAAATGTTGAACTGTGATACATCTGTAGTCAGGGGAGATGAATCTCTCGTGAGGTTGCTGCCAGCCCATACAATTACAACTCGCTCTGACCCTACGGCTTCATTATAGCTTGCAAACAAGCACCTATCTCAACCTGGCTCCAGACTCTCTTCAAATGTCTGAATTCTGAAAAGTGTTTGCAGCATTTGTAGAGAGATTAGCTAACCTGAGTTCTGAAATTCATGGCAGAAGGAAAACACTCTGCAATAAAAAACAGGCCTCAGAAAATCCCTTCTTGATGTATGTCTGCCTTTTATACAAGAATATCTTTGTCATGCTGATAACCTCAGCTGTGAGTAGGAAAAGATGGATAGGAAGAGATCAACTGTTTTCAGGCAATGTAAACCTAAATCTGCTGGAGATGTAATTCTAATTTTGAGAGGACAAGAGACATCGGGCGGTTTCCTGTTTATTTTGGCTGTTTATAGAATGTTTCCATGCATATGAAATCAATATAAAGCTGTGCTCAGAAATCAGCTGGTAGCTTGTTTAGTCTGTAGCACTCTGGCATTATGTGATACCAGCATAAAACTCCATTAGTAAATGCGCTGAATCAACCTGAACAAGGTTCCTGGGATGTAAACATATGTGGAACATATGAGTGGTCTACTCTACAAGTGGCAAAGGCATGGATAAGCATACCATCCAAGCATAAGGGTGTACTTGCCTTATCAAGCCCAAAACATTCTTTTTAATTTATGGACAAGTCCAGAATTCTGCTTCATGAACCAAGTCACACATTTTGTTTAGACTCTAGCTAGTCTCCCAGTATGCTTCATGGACTTACAATTTTTTGTTAAGCCAATTAGTCCTCCTGAAAAGTGAAAGCCTGTACTGGGTAGTAAAGGGTTACCACAGTGCTATGCCAGTGGGCTATTCCATTCACGTCATTTAAATATTTTCTACATGCTGAAGATGCTGTGATATTGGAGGCAAATTCTGTTTACAAGTCCTGTAATCATGTCAACTGCTGAGCAAAAGGAGTTAAAAGAGAAGCTTTATTCTTTTCATTTCTACAAGCATTGATTTCAGAGCTTTTTTTTTTTTTTTTCAAAGTTATAGTTTTGCTACATGGCATTCACAGAAGGCCACAAAGACAGCTCAAACCTTGAAACATCTTTAAACAACCTGAATAAAGGGCAATTAATTGTGTTGACACTAAAATATTACTGAGGTAAAGCAGTGAAATTTTTAAAGGAAACCGTAAGCTGAATATCAAAAAGAAATTCATTTATATTCACTCCCTGGACTCATTTTCCCTGCACACAGTGAAGAAAGAGCACCACAGCTTCTGGGGGTGAATGTCTAGGGTAGAGAGATGTTGGGGAACATAGTCATGGTCATCAAAGAAGGTCATCTTTGCTGGGGGGCAGCAAAAATGACCGTGAAACACCCTTTAAGACGGGCTCAGTCTCTCACCCCCCAGCACTCCCTTGCCTAGTATGTGAAGGTTCATCGAGGAGTCAGCAGGGTCAACCCTGCAAACTTTTCCAGAGTTTTAGCTCAGGCATCTCCACAGAGAATGTTGATCTGTCCCTATACATTGATGTTTTTCAAATGACAGTCATCCCCTCCTCTGCAGATGCTCTACCCAAATTAAAACTATGCTGGAACCCATGGAGGCTAGAAAATTCATTAATGGATTTGAGTGAAATTGCTGTTTTATGGATTGTAATTTCACATATGGGTAGCTACACTATCTGTGGAGTTCATGGTTGAAACAATTTAAAGCACTTCTCACCCTCACACAAAAGATACACTAGTTTTACGAGCTTCTTAGCTTCCTCTCACCCATATTAAGCACAAATACATAATGTGAACAACAGAGTCTTGTAAGTTAGATCATCAAGAGGAGCTGAAGATAGATTTAATGTTATAGAAATACAGCCCTCTTCAGGGTGATATGTGGTACCCTGTCATTTCAGAAACAACCTGAGGCACAGCAGCTTTTCAATGCAAACAATATTTAAGAACTTGGTTTTCATCAAGCCCAGTTTAAAGTTTGATCTCCCAAAGTGCTGATAGAAGTTGACCGGGACTGGTGTTTCACAAACCCTGATACTTTGCAGGAACCATTATATATTAGGCAGACTGAGCAGAAAGCATTTGATGAAGACTGCAGCTTGTGGTTGACTTGCCAGATACCTTCTGCTATAGTGTACTGTTTTTTTAAACATTTAAGAGATACACTTTTACTCTAGGGAAATGTTTCCCCTTCTCCAATTGTTGTGGAGCATGGCTGGCAAGTAAAAATTTATCCTCTCCAGAGAAAATAACACAAGTGTGCTCCACTGCAAAACCACAAAGATTATATGAATAATTTTCAGACCAAAATTCAAGGCACATTGTAGTGTGGTATTAAAAATAATGGGGTTTAGCTTGCTTTTGTTTATCAAAGGTCTTAAGTTTCTCACTTCAAGTCAGTGTCTGGAATCCAATACCTGTATTTCAATCATTCTTTCAAACCAGGTTTCTACAAAAAAAAAAAAGTATTTCTACCTGATTCACTTCACCACTTGTACAGTGCATTTAGAAGATCCTATCACAAGACATGGGCATATTTAATATTATTGAAATTACACTGCTAATATCCATGTCAATTATGTTTTGAGATTTATGTTTAGTATAGATATTCATGCAGTCTGGCTTTTCCATTTTTACTTCTGCAAGTATAATTTATTGAGACATAAATAGTAATATTAAAGCTATCAAGTATAAACATCAATACTTGACAGTGCTATGTAATTTAAGAGTTACACGCATCTAAATTCAGTTACAGTACTTTCTGAATGCATACATCTTAGCTGCAGACTGCACCTCACCAGGAATACTGAGTTTAGGAAGCAGCAGGCTGTTAAGTAATACAGTTCTAACATCTTGAAATAAGTTTTTCAGAAGGACTGGGGAGTCAGCAGCACATGGCCAGGACATTAAAAAATGAATGGTTTTCTCTTTTCAATAAACACTTCCTGTTTGCACCCAGTAACCCTTTTTTACATCTTCTGGTCAATTTGGATTAACTATACTATTGGTGTTTTAGTGATTCCAGAGCTAGAGAATACAGAAAAATGGGCTGGAAAGAATCTCAGTAGGTCATTCATGCTGTCAGTACTCTGAGGTATATTCAGCTACACTGAAACCTTTCCTCACTGACCAGCTGATGACTAACGTCCTCCAGAGATGGGAATGCTACCTTCCATGAGTAACTTATTCCTTTGCTGTACTGTTTAATGTGTTAGAAAGTGTTACCTTATAGCATGAAACCAGAAGTAACTGGTAAGCAATGGTATGTGGTTAGAGAAAGAAAAAGCATATGTGACAAGGTTTGGCTAAACAAAAACTTCTTTTATTTCAAACAGACATTTTCCTGGTGAACCTTGGTGAAACAAATAATTTCATCAAGGTGAAAGCTTGCAAAAAAGGGATACCTATTTTCCAGTTAAAATACAGCATGCAGTAAAGGTAGGATTATTTAAAGGCTCAGTAACTTATACAAGCTTTTCATCTCAGCTCAACATAGACACAGACAATGTAAACTTGAAGGACTTGTCCTCTAGAAGTGGTTTTTCCTCTCCATTGAGACCTCAGTGACTTAACATAAATGCCTAACTTACATGAAGCTGTACACAGGGAATGCCAGTGTCAGTGCATGCAAAAGAACAAAAGATATTTAATATTTGTCAACATAACAAGGAACCCATATTTAGATTTTTGAATACTGGGTGGATGTGCAGCATTGCCTTTGATTTTAAGCTCAAAATACTAGCATTTTATTATGTTCATAGTTGTTCGAAGTAAACATCAGTACTGAATTACCATTGGCATACTTTGAGACAACTGTTACTTGTGTTTTGTATTAATGGCTGTTTTTAAATTTTAAGGAACCCTTCCAAACTGACACTACCCCAAAGCTTGCATCACTCAGTTCAAGTGAGGTGTTAATATTATCAGAGTCCATGGCATCCTTCACACTTGATTTATCTAAAGACCAGGGAGAAAGCACCTTTAAGATGAAACAATCTGAAAAGGAAGCCATGAACATCATGCTGAAGGCAAAAGTTTTCTGTTGCCTTGGTTCAGTGAGCCGCCTGATAGAGACAGATGCTTGTACTTACCAAGAGGGGCTACCTCTAGCAAAAAGAGCTTAAGACCACACTTAGCACTGTCAGACACATAGGAACCTTTTGGTACTTTAAAGTGAAAACCTGACCATGCTCTGTAACTAACTCAATAAGTTCTTAAACTCATAGCCTTTTCATCTTGAATAACTTTTTTCCTTTTTCTATTTGGTCTTGTTTTTATTGGGATATGCCAGTGTAGTCAAGTGTACATCTGAATAACCTGAGAAATTTAATGTCACAAGTAATGGAGAATCATTTCCTGGTGCATCTGGAGGCACCTACCCTTGAAAATAAGAGTTTAGTCTGCCATGTGTAAAAATTGCTGTCTTTCTATCAGAAGACTGTTTGACTGTTTGACACAACCCACCTTTGCACTGAAAAGACTAACCAAACAGTATACTTATTTATTTCTGTGAGTCTCTCCAGGAGAAACATTGCTACAAACTGAGTTTAGTATTATTTCTTATTTAAATGTCGTCTGACAGAGTGAGGATGAAACATTTCTCACCAAAAAAAAAAAAAAAAAAAAGGACTCCCATCACTACCAGTGCTACAAAAGTGACAGTACAGTGTAAAGGATCGCCCAGATTGCCCACATCACTAGTGGAACTGGGGGTGCTTTGAATAAACCACATTGGCCTCAGGCTTACAGCCTTGTGCCTCAGGGGAAATCTCAGCCAACAATTTCAATGGTAGTCTATCACTGTTTCCCAGATTTGGGAAGCCTGCAGGTCATGGAGGTATGGTCAAAGAGGACAGATACCTGAAGGATCCTATCAAAAGGGGACTGTTGGCAGCACAGATGAAGGAATGCATGTGTGGGTGTCCAATGTTTCCATAAATTCCATTTTGGGAATATTTGTGGGATTGGTTGCATTTTTCCCCTCTTATTTATATTTAACATTCCCTCGTTGGTGGGGAATACACTAATATTTTAGGACTTTCTTTTATCTTTTAACATTTTTAAAATGCACTGGCAACACACTAATCTGGCTAACTTTGACCTCCTTCGAATAATTTAATATTTCAGTACTACTCATCCAGTCTTAGCCAATCTCAGTACTGACCAAGTTAAAATAAACGTGGCAGAGGCTATGAAGGGAGCAATTCACTTACCAGAAAAAGGCAGCTACTTTGGGGACAGATGTTTATTGTGGAAAAAACAATGATTGAATGAAAATGTCAGGAAAAAAAAAAAAAAAAAGAAAAAAGAAAAAAAAAAAAAGCAGGGCATTACAGTCCCTGCTGTCAGGAAATGTATTAATTTCAAATCATCATCACTCATGCACAGAAATGTGAATTATTAAAAAGTACACAAAGATTCTCTTTAACTTATATTCTCTCTAAAAACTGAATAATACTCGGGTGTTGCCTTCAGCTGTGTAGGTGATGTGGCCATTATTCTCTCAGCCCTTATTCTCACCCACCCACACCCTTTTGTTTTGCCTGATGGCTGGAAAGGCAGATTCTGCTTTCCTTTGAAGTCTCTGGAAATTAGAATAACACCTTTGCTGCTATTTAGCCCTGCTTGCTGGCAGGTCTCAAACTGCTTTACAGTAGCCATCGGTATTATTACCCCCATTTTACCACTGTGGAGATCAGAGCCCAGGAAACAGCAAGTTGGGTTTGAGGACACCCAGTGAGCCAGAAGGAGAAGATGGAGGAACCCAAAGCCTCCATGCCCTGGTGCTGGGTTGTTGCCTCTTATTTTCACAGCCTCAGTGGCTCCCTGGCTTTCTGCTCAAGTTGCAGAAGCAAAAAGGTTTGTTATCATTTCCCCCATTTCAAATCTGGGGGCTAACCTACCTCTGTGTGTGGTGTTACTGCAAGTACAGCATGATGAATGATACTTTGCATACTCTCAGAAAAGGTTATTTTCTTTGCCATGGTACTCTAGATGGAAGTTCCCGAAAGCTTACCTGCCTATCAGCTAAGGAACTTCCTTCAGAAGTCCTCCATTTTCTTCAGCCTCCATTTTCTCACGTCAGGTGCCCTATTTGCTCTGCTGCCTAGGCAAAATAGCTTTATCCCTATTTAACATTCACCCCACTGAGGTATTTATCAGCAGAAGCAATGCTTCTTCTCACCTCCATTCAGGTAAATTAATACAGACAGCCTCTTCTAGTATCCCTTCATATAATATGCTTTCCACTTTCCTAACTATCTCATGAGCCCTTGTCAATCTTATATTCTGCTTTTATGCAATCATTTTTGATCCTGGGTGATCAAACTATACCTGCCAGTGGTGTATGTGTGCACTCTTCTCTCTGCAGGAGATAACTTGCCAAATGCAACCTGGGATTCCAGGGATTTTGGCTTTTCTGTCATGTTGACAGCTTATATATGATGTTACCTGTGTTTATCTTAGCCTTTCTCCTTCTCTGCCATCTCAGCAGATGAGCACCTAATGACAGCAGGGGTTCTTGTAACTAATATGTCCATATATATCTTATTTTATACTGCGTGTTGTGAAACTAACCCAGTTTCTACACTGTCCTTGAATTCTACCTGTAAAAGATTCTGAATGCCCTGTCTGCACCCAGGATGTCATCAGCTAACCATATTAGTACACTCTCACTTTTTGTGTAAAATAACCCACATCTCTTGCAAAGTTGGTTCTTGAAGAAATAAATCCATTTCCCCCAGCCTAAGGTGTCTCACTATTTCATTGATCTCATAGGCAAAATAGTCATTTTAGCCACCATTAATGAGTCCTGGTTTTGTGCATGCTTGTGTGTGAGAAAGGGGGAAATGAGGTAGAATCTGGAATAGATCTGGAATAGTTGTTTTCACACTGAAAATCATTTGGAACTAATGGACAAACATTCCCAGTGAGAAGCATGATAGAAAAGGTAACTGTACTGCTGCAGCCAGGGCAAGGTGGAAAAGTAAGGTGACTTCAATTTAGGCTAACTGCAGCAGTGCATGGCAGTATTATCATTATCAAAGGACATTAGCAGTCTATACATAAAGCAAGAGAGGGAATGAAAAGTGAGAAGGCAGGAAATAAGCAATCATTTTAGAAAAGATGTTTTTTCCAGAGAATTGCATCACAAGAGGAACAATATCTGTAAAGAAAAATACAGTGAAATACTTGAGGTCCCAAATAAACGAGAATGTTTTTACATACACTGAGCTTATCATCAATATGGTTCACTACCTCCTGGATAGAGTGATTCTTGACATACATAAGAACAAAGGAGGCACTGCTTCAAATTAAAGTGTCCATAAAAGAGGTTTTAGAACAACCTGATGAATTGAGATGTTAGGGTGGGGTTCATTTGGCTGTTGCTGTCTGTAGGTTAGGAAACTGGACTGAGCTTATCAGCTAAACGTCTGAGAGAAAGAGAAAGATCATATGAAGAGACGAATATTTTTAAAAAGTAAGAATTTTCCCCTTGAAGTGCATATCAGTCTCCCTTGACCATAGTGCTAGATAGTACACACACATTTTATGCAATTAAAATGGATTAAAATAAATTTGGGCATATGATTTTAAAATAAAAATATAAATGAGAAGAACAAATTATGTGCATAAGTCCTAAAATAAATTCTGTAAATTACTGAACTACTAGGGGCTAAGTTAGTTTTGGTACCTGCTGTAGTTTAACCCCAGTGGGCAGCTAAGCATCACACAGCCACTCACTCACTCCCCATTGCCCCAGCAGGATGGGCGAAGAAAATCAGAAAAGCAAAAGATAAAAACTTAGGGGCTGAGATAATAACAGTTTAATGCATAATACATAATCAGTTAGAGGCTGTAGCGAGGTGGGGGTTGGCCTGTTCTCCCATGTGCCTGGTGACAGGACGAGGGGGAATGGGCTAAAGTTGCGCCAGGGGAGTTTTAGGTTAGATGTTAGGAAGAACTTCTTTACCGAAAGGGTTGTTGGACACTGGAACAGGCTGCCCAGGGAAGTGGTGGAGTCATCATCCCTGAAGGTCTTTAAAAGATGTTTAGACGTAGAGCTTAGGGATATGGTTTAGTGGGGATTGTTAGCGTTAGGTAGAGGTTGGACTCGATGATCTTGAGGTCTCTTCCAACCTAGAAATTCTGTGATTCTGTGATTCTGTGATTTTCTTTTTTTTAAAAAAAAAAAAAAAAAAAAAAAAAAAAAAAAAAAGATGAGAATAATTGTCAGTCTTCACAGCATAATGCTGTCACTCATGGTACTGCTAATAGATGGGATCTGGGCTCCTCAACGTGTTCCTAAATGTTTCAGGAAGCAGAAAGAAGGACACTGATAACATTAGCTGATACAAAATTATACAGAAAAGACTAACCTAAAGCAGACCATGAAGTATTACAAAAGATAATACATTTTTCTATTTAATTCCATATTAGTAACTGCAAAGTGTTGCAGAAGGGTAATGTTCTGCTTATAGAGAGACAGGGAATACAGATATACATGTGCATGTATAGGCATGCATGTATGTACAGGCTATTATATAGAGACAGACAGGTGGTAAATTATCTAATGTTACTTAAGAAGAATAGATGGAGTCTTCCAAAATTCTTTGAATACTTTGAATACAGTGGTTCAATGCTCAGGAATTATCTAAGAAACATAGGCTATTACGAATGTTAAGGAAAGGAGAAGAGAAAAAATCAAATGACATTATGATACTGTAAATTATTGCTGTGCATTATGTATGCATTGTTCACCTCACCCCACCTCTAAAGGGTATGCTGGAACCAAGTTACAGAGAAAAGAAGACCAAACTTGGAGAACTGTTTTGTTACAAGAAGAGTGGATAGTTTAGATGACAGATAATAGATAATGGACTACATAATACATGACAAAGGGGGAATATGACTGAGTAGAGATGATGAATAGCTAATGATTTATTCACTCTTTCTCACCTTACAACAGCAGGTAGACTGATAATGAAATTATCAACCAGCAGTTTGAAAGCAAAAAAATACCTCTTCAGACAAGACTGGAGAATTAATTCTCATCGGATGTGGTGGAAACCAAAGCATAAATTTGCCCTCAGGTGTCAGTGAGATTCATTGAATGTAGGGCCACTGACACCTCTGGTCTAGAAACATCAACAAGATCAGAAAGTTTCTCATCAAGAAGTTCCCAAAGTTGCATATGTGTGTCAGAAGAAGGACCCCTGTACATTTGCCCTGTCTCTTAGAGAATTAGAAATCTCTCTAAGAGAATTAGAAATTCTCTTTCTAATCGGGTAAAGTTTTAGATACCATAAAGAAAACTCATGGGGATATGTATGCATTTGCAGCTTTAGTACACTTGAATGAGGCTATATCATACTTTTTTTTTTTTTTTTTTAATGTTTCCTACCTGTTTCCATAACTCAGAATTCTATCTTAGAGAAAGGAAAAGAAAAGAGAACAATGCACTGCTTCCCTGTTTCTGTTTTCTGATTGAGCTCTTTTCCCCACAAAATATTGACTGATAACTTTCCTGGTTTTGTTACTGGTACCTTCAGTTTATTTGCAGAATTAATCTCTTCATTCTCTCTATAAATACAGAAATCTGCTTTTTTTTTTTTTCTTTTCCCATTTATTAAAAAATAAATAAAAACAGCAACACAATAACAACAATTAACTAAGGTCAGGGATATGCTGTAAAAATCACACCCTCAGATGGAATAAATTAGTGTAATATTATTGGTTTCACTGCAGCCATATCAATTTGCAGCAGCTGAATATTGCTCCAGCACTACAATTCAAATTATCAAGAATGTGAAATGCTGCAATATTGATTCAGAAAAGTCTATTTGACTTTATTTTTCCAAATTCATTTGCTCCCAGATCCATTAAACATAGTAGGGGAATATTTCTAGGATGCATATCAAGTACAAAAATTTAAACTAGGGTCCAAATTTGCCAATGCATTTAGGAATTTTGAGGCCTTCTTAGTCTCTCAAGTACTTTATGAGTCTGACCCTCGTGGCATAAGACTGCATAAATAGCCTGTTTAGAAAATGTCACTCGTGGATCTTTTTTAATGTAGTCCTAAATATTATCCTGGTTATTTTTTGGTAATGACAGTATTCCAGTAACAGTCACTGGCAGTGTTCTTCAACAGAGCTATAGACATACCCTGCCTTGAGATCTCACAATTTTTGAAGACTGTATGGGGAAGTGTCCTTAAAAATTCTCTCTTCAGACTAAGGTTGCCTCAGTGACTCATCTGCCCTTCCCATTGTAAAATGGCTAATTTCCTCCAGGTACCTCAGTAAAAATGGTTCTTGAGAAGGTTTGTGAAGGAGTAAATGACCTTGTGGGTCAGGTTTTGTCAGACAATCCATCCATAAAGTCAAGGTTGAAGAACGTCTAAAGGGTTGTATTCAGATTGTCTGTTATAAATGTGCAATTTCCTCGTTATAACTGATTCTCTTCCATGACCATAAAGTCTGGCAGCAAAGTTGGTGCCATGATTTGCTCGTTTCTCAAAAAACTTAAATGTCTTGACAGCAGCAACACCTGATTTATGCACCTCGTGCCTATTGCCTACATATGCACTAAAGACAATTGTGGATAAAGGACAGACAGGCAAATATAACATCTGTAGCAAGGCTGAAGGAGCAAGGCACAATGTGGTGACACAGTGGACAAGAAGATATTTTTGTTGTAAGTGTCTTAACAATGAAGGCAAGTTTGAGCTACAAACAGTGGTTCAGAGTTCCTGTGAACAGGGAATGCCACCATGAAAGCAAGGAACAGGAAAGCTGCTGTTAGCAGCTGCTGTCTGTAAGGGATGACCTGGGGCCAGGACAGGTACAGCCAAGGAGACTAGCACTGCTCGAGGGCTGAGACAAGAAAGCTGAGATACAAGGTTGGGTGGAATTCAAAGGCGAGCTACGTAAAATGCTGTAAAAGAAGTTGCACTAACAGAGAACACCCTACAATAAAATTGGAAAGCCAGACACATGCGTGTGGTGCAAAGGAGAAGGCATGGCCCAAGATGAGGGAGCAGGAGGACCTTGCAATTTAAACACAGGATGGGGTCTCAGTCAAATGGTTTGTTATCAAGCTCTGCCACACCTCTGCCATGTGATTTTGGATACGTCATTGCATCTTTCTCCCAGTTACCTATTTATGAAGTGTTAATCATATTTCATTTCTAACACTTGCCTTGTACCTACCAGTAAATTTGCTGGGAAAAGGATAGCCTTTATTTGTGCGTATATGTGTGTGGGGAAGCAGCTTTCTATAACAGAATCCAGTTTTCAGTGGAGGTTCTAGGAACCACCATAAAATCAACTTTATTTTATCAATAAAACATAATTGTAAAATTGCAGGCCCGAATAATGTGTTAATTTTAAGATCTTCAGCCAAAAAAAAAAAAGAAAGAAAAAGATGGTAAAAATAGAAAAACAGAGGATGTATTTGAGATAGATATTGTCTTCTTACTTTTTACCTTCACCAGGTCCTCTAAGATATTTATATTTTAAAAATGTAAGAATATACATCATAACCATAAGCAGTCTGCATGTGTTAGCATTATAAGGAGTACTGGTAACCATTTTTTTCCTACTTACAGTGTTTGTAACTGGCATCTACATTTACTAGCATTATAAACAAGTGAGAGAGGGGACAGTTTTTCTCCACACTCTGTGTATTTATCTTGTGTGTTTGGCAACATTTGGAACCAGACCAAAACCAATTTAAGTCAATACTCAGTTTCATTTGTTCCGTTTATAGCCCATTTCCCCTCTTGGTTTGCGTGGGTATTTCCAACAGCAACAGAGAAGAGAAAATATTTCAAAGCAAAGCAAAATGAGGTTATATAACAGCAAACAAAGGCAGGAGGTTTCAAGGGGAAAATGTGACTCCTGAACATAATTTTAAGAACTTATCTTTACACAGACTGCTACACACACTAATATAATTACAGAAGTACAAATCCCCCACACACATACCAATGCACAGGGTAAATACAGTTACATCAGTGCTTATATCAGCATAGCTTATTTCATTATAGAAAGAGGAAGATGCTGTGCTGGTACTAGACCTAGATACAGCTTACATCCATGTTACATTTATTATGATTTTTTCCTTAAATATTTGCACTTCTAATACATATAGTCAGGCTGGTACAAAAACTGGATGTAGAGTAATGCTTTTCTTTTTCTTTTTCTTTTTCTTTTTTTTTTTTTCTCTTCTTATTTTAAGGTTCTTTGTCTTCTGAGCACCTCCTTCAAATTATTATAAGACGGAGAGGGGGCGGAGGGAGCAAATTATTATAAGACTTAGGGGGTAGCCACCTACTGGAGAGAGACTTCACTTTAGTGATAAGCTGTTTATGAGTTGTTTAACCCAAGAGTGTTCTCTGCTTCTCTGTGACAGCTGCTGAAGGTGAATAACACAAAACCCTAGCAGCAGTCAAGGTAACCCACCCAGCATTATAATAGTCAAGGAAAAAAATGGTTTGTATTAAATAAAATGTGTTGAGTTAGAAGCATTTTTTTAATTCAGATGTTAGAGGTGTGTGTCTTTTTAATGGCTCACTGGTTTCTATGGGAACAAGGGCTTTCCCCTCTCCCCCAGGTTTTGCCATTAACAGAGTGATGTCACTTCATGTCGTTCTCTGAGCTGGTTCAGACAGCATCATATATTTTTATTTCAATATACAAACAGCCACCTACAGAGAAAGAGAAGGTTGATTTTTTTTTTTTTTTTTTTGTCAGGCACAGTGTTAGATAACACAGCTAACTGATTGCAATAGATGATTTTTTCCACTTAGGTTTATTGACTTTTTTGCTCCTTTTTTTCCCTTCTTTTAAGTATTGAGGATCTTATATCTATCACATCTTTTGATGTCTCTTTAAAAATACAAGATAGAAAATCAATTGGCAGTACAATTAGTAATTGTAAATCTGCACAAATTGAAATAATTTCACTTACTGCTTAGCAGCTGACATAAAGAATGCAAATTAGAAGGTGGAACTAAAATTAAGCTATTGAATCTGGGAATCCTCAAAAGAAAAGACCCTGGGTTTCAGGCTGTGAAGAACATAGGCTTCTTTTAACACGATGAGAAAGAAGAGAGAGCCAGAACATGAGTTTAATGAGCACATGCTTTTTTGCTTCCTTTTCAAGAGACATCGAGACTGGCAGCACTACAGTGCGTGGCTGTGTGGATGGCTATGAGGGCACAATAAGCGCTCTTGCCCTGATTTCCTTCGGCTCTGATGAGCACTCCACTTGCTGCTTGGCAGAGAAGAAGAAGAGCACAACAACTGCTGTGTCGTGGGCCCATGCCTTCCACCTCCACCTCCCACTGAAGGAGGGGAACGCACATACCTCATGTCCCTGGGTGGCCAGGCAGGGCTGTGCCATCTTTTGATGGGATATCGGACCTGAAAAAGGACACCAGAGCACCTTATCCCTGCGGCGGGAATGTCACCTCCTACATCTGACAGTGAAAGGATGCTACAATAGTGGATTTTTTCTTCCTCTTATCTTTTGTTTTAAACAATGTCATAACTGAAGGATGTACAGAACACGCTGATTCCTCTGAGCACTGCAGTCACGCACAGTTGCACTCTATGTACAGTATCTCCCAGATGCAGTCACTTTGCTTACAGCTTTAGGGCTCTGTTTTTGTCTCCTTGTCTCTTGGCACAGAGGCACACACCCAGATTTCCCAGTTCACTCTTAATACCTTGCAACTTGAAAAGCAATTATTTTCCATTGGCATTTCTTATTTCATTTTTCCCCTCTATCTTCCATCTAATTTTGCTATGAGCACTCTTTCATGGGGAAGTTGAATCAGATCAAATGAGCTTTGCATTTTGTTCTGAAGTTAATGTGCTCATTGTCTTCCTCAGGCCTTTCCAGGCCTCCTAAATCTGGGATATGTGCAGAAGAAAACTATGTCCTTCACATCTCCCTAGCTCCATCACAAGCCTTTCACTTCTTTCCAGGTTATCAACTGAGCTGTTGAAAATAGCCTACATAGGAGAAAGGGTGGAAGTGGACTTGATGGCCAGAGCCAGTGCCATGAGAAGCAGTGTGGTACTCTGTCCTTCAAGGGTTCAACTCAGAGACTGATTTGGGTTAATTCAGATACCCACTAACAGACCTTAAGGGTTTTTTGTTTGTTTGTTTCTGAAATAGGAATGGAAGAACAAAAAATTAATGACAGGACTGCTTATTGCCCTCTCATGTGAGTTGCAAGGTAAGAAGCAGTAAGACATGCCAGCAAAAGCAGTTTCAAGGCCAGATTCACTAACTTATACTAATGCCCTGTCAGAGCATTTCTTTGCTGCCCAAGTGACCAGGGGTAGCTGGTAGCTCTGGCTTCTCCTCTGGCTTCTCTAAAATCTTAGAAAGCTCTTGTGGATGAACTTGCGTGGGTGTTAAGATTCTTTGTCGGTCCCAGCCTTTGCCATATACCCCATCTGGTTTCTCATGATACCACATAACCAACATCACACATACAAGGTAGATCAGGTCCTTCCTACAAGACTCTGGAGTCACCCACTGTAAATCCACAGAGAGCTTTGCAAGCAGCCTAAATCCAGGTTCAGCTCTTGGGAGCAAGATTTAAGATGCTCCATCAGCTTCAAGTCCTGGGAAGCTGGGAGGAAGATGGGTGCAGCCCAGGAGATCTCACTGCCTTCCTTTTGCTTCCTGCAGAACTAGAGACCATCTGAAATCTTGTGCCCCAGCTCCCCAGAATCTTTCCTCTAAGGCAGCAATGAAGAAATCAGTAGTGGTTTGCACTCCATGCTTTTTCCTACACAATGTGTAGTTGCCACAGATACCGTGCATACAAAGGCTGCATTTCAGACTGTAACAGATCAGAGGGAATTTCAGAGCCAGGCTAAGCAGGTGCAACTCCACTGATAACTCCCACCTGCACCCCTATCTCAATTTGTTGCCAGTGTAACTCTATCACGAAAAGGTACGCTCGGAAGACGCGTTCTGCGATGCAGCCTGGAAGGCATTCTGTGGAGAAGAAAATGTCTGTTACATTGTTCAGTTATACACGACAGACCATGGAGGAGATTCCCCGTACAATGTTTTGAATGAAGAATTCAGTGGAGAGGGGGCCCTTTCTCAGTTTAATTTGTTTATAATTCTTCAGGAAGTTCCTGCTAAGGAATACTAATGTCACAGTGGAGAACAAATCACTCTGGTGTGTCACACAAAGTCAAACCTTTTCATCTGACCTGGGAGATAATTTCTCAAAACAATATCACTATAGTCAATAGGAATTATAATTAATTCATTGAGAATATGATTAGCATTCATAGAAAAGAACTGACTGCAGATGTGCTTAATGCCTTATGAATTTTTTCTTAGGAGAGATAGGAATAAGGCCTGAAAATCTCTTGTTATTAGTCTCATCTCAAAATAATCATATTTACCACTTGTCAGGCTGCCTTTTGGAAGTATACTATATTAAAAAGCTGTACATCAAATAAAAATAGAGGGTTGACTATTACAGGAGTTGTGTCCTTCAGTATTAATAGCTAAAGAGCAACCTCTCCTCTCCATCTTCATGTCTGTCTAAGCAGTCAAGTTGCAGTCAAGTCAAGTTGCCTTGACTGCAACTTGACTGCTTACAATTGAATCTTAGACTGATTTATAGATATGATATTTAAAAAGTTGGAAGGTTGTTGCAGCTACAATGTCATCGACCAAGTCTGTATTATTTTTTCATCAGTGACGATATTGCTTACTTAGTAGAGGTAGTTCTATTCATATTCCTAGTAGTCACTAATTTCTCCTTGGAAATGTTTAAACAGTTATTGAGTGAAGACAGGCAAAGAAAATAGGAGTGGCAAAAAACAATCTGGTAAGACTTCAGTAAGGAATCTTATTGACTTACAAACTACCTAGCTCTAATTCTGAAACAAAACAGCAGTAATAAAATAAAATAAAATAAAATAAAATAAAATAAAATAAAATAAAATAAAATAAAATAAAATAAAATAAAATAAAAATAAAAATAAAAATAAAATAAAATAAAATAAAATAAAATAAAATAAAATAAAATAAAATAAAATAAAATAAAATAAAATAAAATAATATTATTAATAATAATAAATCTTAAGGAATATAAAACAAGGAAAAGGTACTAGTTTTATTAGTAGTACCTTTTTAATATAACTTTATTGTTGTCTCTGTTAAAACAACAACAGGATGATGCTACTTTCTTCACCTAAAATATACATATGTAATTTATCGAATTTCTCCAACTGCTTTGACTAAAACTACTGTGTTTTTTGTTGTTTTATTTTTTTTTTAAATAGAAAATATTGAAATAGTTATGCATTGATCTAGAATTTTGCATTGACATTTCAGTTTGAAAATTACTCTGAAATACCATTCAGAAAGGTGAAAAAATGTAAAGCAAAGAAACAAAACCAGTTTGTCTGATTCAAAAGCAAATACCTTGTTGGACTTGGATAAAAATTTTTAAAAGGTTGCTCTGCTGAAGCGTGAAAACAAACAAACAAACAAAAAAGGTAAATTTAAAATCAATTTTTCCCACAGTCGTTCACTTCATGAAAATTCAGATATTTACACAAATTCATTTTTGACATAATAGATTAATCAGGCCTCAACAGCTCAACAGACTTAATTGTTCTGTAGTTTCTACACTAGAAATAACTGCTTACAATCATACTTTATCACTGTGTTTTGTTTTTTTATGAGTGAACGATGCAATTCTGTAGGAATGTATCTGGAATCCTCTTGTCCACAGGTTACAAATAAATGTTTATTATTTTTATATTACTTATGCATACAAGTTGACTGGAAAGGAGAAAAAAGTACCTCTGTACCTATCGGATGATCTAGAAAGAAACCTACTGGCATGTTTGAAACACTGTTTAAAAATGTATTTTATTTTATTGTGACACCAAACAACAGAGATGTGTATAAGTGATATGAAGAAATGTAAATCACAGTAGAGAGCCCATGAAAATTTTTCCTTGTTTAGGAGCTCAAAGGAATGACTTAGTTTTTTGTTTTGTTTTGTTTTCACTTTAGACCTTAGATTTTTATTTCTTTATTTATTTTTAACTTTAGTTCCTCTAGGTCAGTGCACTGATTATTTATGGTTCTGGCAACTTGCATGAACACAGGTCTGGGCTCTCTTCTCTTTCACAGGGGGACACTGTAGTAATTCTATTTCAACATAAATTTATGTTTCATTTTGAAAAAATATTATTTTCTGGACATTTCAAGTTATATTTTCTCATTTTTCTCTGTTATTTGGTGTTCCTCTCACCTTTTATTTGTCATCCAATGGTCAGCTCAAGGATTTTAGGCCCTGAATATGCAGTGCCTGAAACCTAACTAAAACTTGAGTATGCAATGCAAGAAATATCTTTTACATGTCCTGTCAGGTAGAAGTCTCTGCTGTTGAATAATTGTACTTGTTTGCATTTGCATTTGGGTCTCTCAGGATGGTATGCACACTGCCATATGGACAAACTGCTTCAAAGTGGTGACACTTTGACGTATTACGTGGTTCATCAGCATGGCTGGGCCCTGTGGCCTATGATGGTAGGCCTTATTTTGCTGTAGCTCTCTATTCAAAAAAGGGCTTGTATGCTCTTGCTCTGGGAGATCTGCTTGTGCACAATGCTCTATTGATCATTCCTGGGGGGAAAAAAAATAACCCTATAAGGATCCTCATAAGGTTGAGTATAGATGAATGGTATAGGAGAAGTCAGGAGCACTCACTCAAGGAAGAGCAACCAATGTACAACAGAAAGTTTCACCATTTAATCCAATAAGTGTTTGTCCTTGGGTCCTACATTGTTCTCTAAATTTCCCATACTTTTCTGAAGACATATAATATCAACATTCATGTAATCCTCCACATTCCTTTCTTTCAAGGTGATCTTTGTATTCATAACTTAATCCTGGGAATGCCATCCCTAACCTTTTGTACAAAAGTGATGAGAAAGAATAGCTACATATTTTAGTTTAAAATGTGACACTGAAAGTGATGAGTTCTAGATCAAATCAATTATTTTGTGAATGGTAATATGGTTCACATACCAAACAGTTAATAGTTGGCTTTTGTAACAGCAATAATTCTTGGTGTTGGTGTTTGTTGTTGTTGTTGTTGGTTTTGTTGTCTTTTGTTTGTTTGTTTTGTTTTGTTTTTCTGGGAAAAAGTAACCAAATCAATAAACACTAAGGTTACAGACTGTTTTTGTTGATTGATCTAAGACCTCAGGAACTTCTAAGCAATACAGTTATTGGTGCTGGCCATTAAAAAAATATATGTATGTTTGGAAGATCTGCTAAACAACTAAAACAATACTATTATTTTTTAAAGCCACGTAATTGGGCCATTTCAAATTAATTTTAATCACTGGAGATTGTTGCCTTCATGTGGAATCCTTCAGGGTACATTAATGCACTTCAGCTTGAAAATGTACTTGCAGCCTGGAAAGACATTTAAAAGTCACTTGACTCTGTGATGCTTTGCACAAGGTTTTATTACTTCACTGTTATATCTAGTTTATACCATGACTTAGCAAGAAACCACATTTCTAGTTCTATTCTATATATCTGTACAAAGTGTGTTTGTCATTGCATTGGTTATAAAGGTGCACATATTGCTATAAAAGTAAAAAAAGAGAGAAAAAAAATCTTCCTTAATTGACTGCAGGGAGAATTTAATTGATAATGGATAACAGATATGTTTATACTGCAACCAGGTATTAGGTCATTTCCTAGATGTTGCTTTCACATCAGTAAATGGTTTGTTTACTGTCTAACCAGGTAGTAACTCCATACCAGTATGCCTGAGGGACATGAGCGTTTCGAGACTATTTCTAGAAATCAACAATCCTTTGTGGGAGGTATTAAAACCTGAGATCTTCAGTAAGTATCTGGTTTATGAATTGTAATAAACCCTCAAGGGGACATTTACGTCTAAAAGGAAGCTGAGAGAAAAAAAAAAAAAAAAAAAATTGGGAGAAGACACCTGTCTCCAGCTCTGTATACTTTTTGGGAAAAGCATTTCTGCAACCAGACTTTGTCAGAGGATCAGTTCCCATTTGAGAGTGATGAAAATTGCCAAATAGGTTTTCAGTTGAATGGTATTGGTACAGACTATCTCAAGCTACAAAAAGGATAAATACCTATAAATAATAGGTAACAATAATGGTTTTATATTTTATTATTATTTCTTTTTACTCTTTTTTTTTTTTTTCTCTACAGCTGTCCCCAGTATACCAAAGTTACTGTCTGAAGTATGCTGTATTGAATTTTTTTGTGTGTTTACCATAAGATCTCACTAGCACCATGCATGACCATAGTGTGTCTGGCAAGCCATAACATCCCACTTTAAAGAGAAAAACCAACAAAGCTATTGGTGTTCAAAACCTTGATTCAAAACCAGTGCTAATGCACAAAGGAGCACTAAGCTGAGTCAGCTAGAAGCATTTTTTGGATCTTTTACACAGGATAATGTTCACATTCAGATGGATCAGATGATACCCCCCGAGCCTTTCTTCTGTCTTTTACTTACAGAAGGTGATGATGTGACCTGCATCCTGACTGGCAATCACCACCTTATCTCATCTGCTTCATTTTGTAAGCCCACTGAGCTGTTTGGCAGTTGACTATACAGAGCAAGGATTTCATTCACTGCAAGGAATACACCAAAGAAATTATATTTAAAGTTCACCCGCTAAAGCTATACCATTGTACCAGACACAAATTCCTGCTACAGACATCTCACAGGTCCTCCCTTCAGCTGTAATACACAGTGATAGCCAGGAGAGATGAGTTCTTCTCTCTTCTTCCCCTGAAGAGGAGTAGATCTGGCTAGGAGGCACTGATTATCTGAGGTCTGTGTCTGAGCCCTGAGGATCCTGTAAACGTTCATACCATCCAGTTTTGGCTGTCTAATAGAACATGGCAGTGGTACATGAGCTAGCAGGCAGGTTTCTGAGCTCTCTCTTAGCTGTAGTGAACACCACCACTGAACAGAAGAGGGGAAAAAACAGAGAAGTGTGCTTGGGTAACTGAAGAAAGATCCATCAACATATTGTTCTGAATGGATTATCTAGACATTTCCTTCGAGGATAATATAGATTTGGAAACTAAGCTTAGTTAACCATATGCATTAACAAAGAAAGAGAGTGTCTGTTTCTTCTGGCTGGTTCCTCCTGGAAATACTTTAATATTGTCTAAACAATCATTATGCTACATAATCTCCCTTAAACTTCAGACAAGGTTGTATTAACTCCTTGCAAGGTGAGGAAGGCAACAGAAAAAAATAGTCCTGGTGCTGATCACTGATTATCCTTGAGGAACTACATTTCATCATGGCAGTATTTTTGCCATTTGAGGTTCTTGCACAGAAGTGAAATCAGAAGGGTGCTTGTCTTATATGTGTCAAGAACAATCTTCTGAGAGCAGCTTTCCATGCAAGGCATGTAGCATTCACAATTGGCAGGCGGATATAAAGGCTACCAAGGGCTACTAAACCGGTTGGTTGCTGATATGCTGAAAGGAAGCATTAGAGAGACACCGTGATGCATTTCCACATTTTCTATTGTTCTAAGCTATGTTCTCTGCTATGGAGACATTTAAACAATTTGTTTCTTTAGATGTCCTTTCATTCCTTCTGCTAGTACTACATTTGAAACCATGATCTCTTTGCAAAGAAAGTATGATCAGAGAGGTGTGAAAGTAATTAGAACTTCAGATTTTGGTCAAAATTCAGTCAAAATCAGAATTTATTCTTCATTGTTTTCACCTATTTTATAATCAATCTAGACATTACCAAGAACACTTATGATAGAAAATAAAAATCTGAGCTAGATAAACTCTTCAAAAAATAAGAGTTTCACTTTTAGGATAGGGGCGTTAGTGTTTGTTTTCAAATAATCAACAGAGCAAGTATGCACTTTATCTGATTTGTCTCTAAAGAGAAAGCATCTAAAATTTCCTCACAGCATTGATTAATATTTAATTCTTCAGATTAGTTTTAATCAAGTAACCAATTAAAATGAATTTTCTTCTGACTGGTCATACTTGAATTACATCTGATTTTAGTAGTGTTGATAGCAGAAATGCCTGTTGAAAATTCCTGTTGTTTCAAACGTGTTCAAAATTGCTTTAGAATATATGACTCCTGCTCATGAACTGTTGGAGATGGACCTAAAATCTTCAGATAATGCTTGATATTTCTCACAGCCAAAAATAATACACCCTTAAAAAAATAATAATTAAAGAAAAAGGCACCATGGATCCTCTTCTTGCTTGTTCCCAAATGTCTTAAATTTATTTCAAGAATTGTAAAACTGAATGATATAGTAGAAAAGACTCATACGATTGCTATTGATATGTTTAGTAGTCCTCCCCAGTGTTTGTACTGGCCATACATCAACCTTCATCTGTCATGGTCCAAGCTCCCATGGAGCAAAGTATGGTACAGGCTCTGAACAAAAGGAGACTGCCTTCAGTAGGAGTGAGAGTGGTTAGATGCAAACAGATGGGTGAACATAAAACAGTAATGAAACACCAACAAGCAATGGAGCTTCTAAGGATTTTTACAGAGCAGCAGTCTAAATGGTGTTCTGTTTTACAGGCACACACAGGAAAGGAGAATTCAAGCAAGGTTTCTGAAATTTCTGGGAAGTTCTCCTGGGTAAAATGGACAAAATAGAATCAATTTGTCTAGAAGACTACAAAACGGGGCATGACAGGGTGGCTGGCAAGCAGGCTTGACTTTACAATTCCAAATTGAGAGCTGGTTGGTTGGAAGAATGGCTGTAAAAGTCATGACAACTGCAGTAAGCCTAAGGCAACAAAATGAATCCAGCATAAATTTTACATGGACAGAGAAAAGGAGAAGTTATGGTCAGTGTGATCAGAAATAGATAGCATTGAGTAAAGTCCTTTCTTTTAAAACACATTTTAAATCCCAAGTAAAAGTGTAATGAACACAAGTAAAGGGTCAGAAGAGTCTTCAAGCTGTCACACTCTACTTTGTGCTGGTGCAGCCTCCCCTCAAGTACTGCGTACAGTTTGGGACTCCACAGTATAAGGACTGTTAGAGAGAAGGCCTACAAAGATAATGATAGGTCTGGAAGACATATGAGAAGTAGCTGAGGTCCCTTGGTTTGCTCAGCCCCGAGCAGAGCAGGCTGAGGGGAGGCCTCATGGCGGCCTGCAGCTCCCTCACGAGGGGAGCGGAGGGGCAGGCGCTGAGCTCTGCTCTCTGGGGACAGCGACAGGACCCAAGGGGATGGCATGGAGCTGGGACAGGGGAGGGTCAGGCTGGGGGTTAGGGAAAGGTTCTGCACCCAGAGGGGGGTCGGGCACTGGGACAGGCTCCCCAGGGCAGTGGTCATGGCACTGAGCCTGACAGAGTTCAAGAAGCATTAAGACAACGCTCTCAGATATGGTTTAATGTTAGGTAGTCCTGTGTGGAGCCAGGATGATCCTTGTGGGTCCCTTCCAAGTTGGGATAGTCTATGGCTCTATGATTCTATGAATTTACATAAGATGATCATGAAGGTTTATAACGTGGAAAATACAGAGTCAGGAGTTACACTTTGGCAGTAAGGCTAAATTGGAGAGGGTGGGTCAAAGGAAAGCAATACGTAACTTCATTATGGTAGGGGAGAAGAAGAAAAGGCAGTGCTGAGAAAATGAGGAATTCTGCAGAGAAAATGTTAAGCAAGGGATCCAGTTCTCTAAATACCAAAAGTGAAACAAACAAACAAACAAACAAAAAAACTCAGATATTTTCTTTGGCCAAACTTCTTTAAGAAATGGTGTGGTCAACAAAGGAGAGGTAAGAAGAAGCAATATGGAGTAAGGAATGGCAGTCAACAGGGGATGCACTGGCATGCAATAGTAAAAGCGCACAGAGAGAACACATGCAAAGGACGGATTGCAGGGGAATGAAAGCAGTAGAAATGTTGTCAAAGGAAAAAACAGGCACACACTAAAAAAATGTGTGGATATGAATCATGACTTGTATGGTGGTAGAGGGGAAGAGACTGGAAGTCTAAAAGAATGGAGAAATCTCGTGGGAAAATCTCCAGATTCATGAATTTTAGGAACATGAAGGGGAAGCAAATAGAGACACTGGAGAGAAAAAGTGAGAGGAAGCTGGAAGATTCTCTGAAAAAAATGCAAGTAGTGGTAAAAACTGGAGCTGGAAAACATTGCAAACAAGGAAAACCAAAAATCTCCAGTGCCCATGAACAGTGCCTTCACGTTGTTTCATGGGAGATGAAGGGGATAGAACTGTTTGGACTCAGATCTCCCTTGTTTTGCCTACAACTGCCATTCTTCCGTATGCAGTGCAATGCTTATTTCAGAGAGGGGAAAATTCCCTTTAGAATGGAGATGGCCTTTTTCTACATTTCACAGGCGGATGTGCTTCTCTGTCAGCCAGTTTATAAACAACAGAATCCTGGCTAAAAGGAAACTATTTTTTCTTGGCAGAATTATTAGCACCAAATGACTTTTGCTATCTTTCATTCAAGGCAATGGGCAAAAGAAAACTTCAGAAGTATTCATATGAATATTTAAAAGTAGGGAAAATAAACAGTCCAGATATGCTGCAATTCCATCTAGTTCCCACAGGCAAAATGATGCCAATACATCTCTCCAAAGAGCTGTTACATTGGCATTTATTGGTCCTTGTCAGCTGCTGATTGGAGGGGGAAGGAGATAATGTTCAGGAAACAAGCATACCAGAGGGGCCCCATTTCAGGCTTTGGGATTTGGATTTGCTTATAGTATTGCCAAGTCCCGTCGATTCATTTCTGTTTGCACATGTAAGTTCCGTACTGCATCAGATTCATCTGTGCCATCCCCTCCCTGTGCTCCCATTACTGAAGGAGGCAACACGGTAAGAAGTGTGAGCAAAAGGTGATTTAGGGGATTCCAGTTCCATGCATCAGTGGTTCCTGAGGACGGCCCTTTACTTATTTGTGCTTGTCTGTAAGCTATTTAAAACTCATTTAACCCTCCTTTCTTACAGAAACAATATTGTGCTCAATTCTTGCTGCACAACTGAAAGTGCTCTTAGGACATATGAGGGCAATCCACAGGTTTTAAAAATACTGTATCTGTTTTGATTTTTTTGTTTGTTTGTTTGTTTTAGTTTGGTCTGAGCAATTCTTGCTTTGTTTTCTGGAAGGCTGAAAGTCACTACTTAGCTGTTCCCAATACTACTTTTTTTCTTGCGCCTTCTAGCTCTGATAGCACAATAACAAACACCACTTATTGTGATGTTTTGCTGGAACCCCTCCTACTTCTTACCTGTGTCCTGTAGCTCATCAAATGAGATGAAGACAAGAAAACTCAAATTCTATCACAGGAGACAAAGAGTGTTTGGCTAGATGCAGCAGAAAAATCTTACAATTATTATCTGCTGTTTCCTACTTTTGCTTTAATAGGTAATTGCATGAACTCACATAATATATCTAGTTTGTCCTTTGGATAGACAAGATTCAGAGCCCAGCAATGGAAAGCCTGGGAAGAGCTGGATGCAGGCAAGAACAAACTATCATCTGCCAGAGACCTGCAGCAGCCCTGCCCCACGGTGTTTCTGATGCAAGCCAGGGGACTATGTTGGCTTCATTAGGGGAAGCTTTGATGACAGCAATATGCATCTCTTCCTCAGGAAAATCTTCCAGGACAAGATAGTGGTACAAAACCTGTCTGACTTCCTGCAAAAAGCATTCCCCAGTCTGCTATCAAGACTACATCTGCTGTTATGCAACGTGGCAAGTTGATAAACATGAAACCTGTCCCCCACCATCTTGCCAGCAGGCATAAAACAAGCTCAGTAATTTGAGAGGCAAACAGCAGCCTCCTTATTATATGGCTGAGGTAACTAAAGATAGGTGAATAACAGATGAGATGGCTTGCTGGCAAAAAATAAAAATAAGAAATTAACTGGCTTTGGTCAACCTGATGGGAGAATTTATGCTTTGTCATTTTTTCTTCCACCCCACCAACATGGTTTATTTCTTTAATTTCCTTTTTAAATGTTGGAAAAATCCATTTCAAAAAGGAATATTAAATGAGAAAACCCAAGACATTTCCTTTTGAAAATGCTTAAAGGAAATATTTCACATTGACCAAAAATCACTCACCAAACATTTCCATTAATTCAATAGCTTTATATTGACTAAAAGATGCATTTTCCTTTGGAATAAAAATTAAGAAAGTCAGGCTGTTACATGCTTTCTGTCACTAAGTATTTCTGAATCAGAGCAAATCTCAGACCATGTGAAACAAACAAAAAAATAAATAAAGGAGGCAGTTATGAAAGAATTTATTGCAAGAAAATCACTATTTCTACTAATGATAGGAGATTCTTTCAGAATGTGCCATTTTGATGTTATCTCTTCTTTAAACTATTCAGTATTAACACATAAATACCCTCTCTGATTTCAACAAAACCATCAACAAATATTCCAGGGTTAAAAGTAGAAACACTGAACAATTTATTCACAAGCTTAGCCTCCTTTTTTATTTGCAAAGTACTGGTGAATACATTTAGTGTTCACAAATGTTATTATTGCCAAGAGTTTTTCAATTAATCATTCAGTATGTGTAACAGGTATTTATCAACATTTTAAGTTTTGAGCATCTGCTGTGTGTTTTCCTTTAGTTGGAGAAGTGGCTGCCTTCTGACTCCCTGACACATGCAGGATTTTCCAGTCCTGATGCATACCTGTGTGCACATACTTGCATATGAATTCATGTAGTTATCAGCCTACAGCTGATCAGCACTAAATTAGCTACTCTTATAAATAATACTAATGAAATATATGGCAATACCAGCTTTAGCTAATATTTTAGTGGTAGATGTGTCTGTTATCTGCCTTTTTTGCAGAATGTCCTAAGTACCTTAATACTGCCTTTCTGTGGTAGACTTATTAAAGGTCTTTCAACATATCTAGCTACAGAATCACCACAAATAATGCATTTGAAATGGCTAAACTCATCATGGTTTCTTCAGGAATAGAAAGAAATCACAAATAATACTAAACATATGCCCAACATGAAAATATTTGTTACTTAAAGTATCTGGAGAAAAACAACCACTTCATATAACCCAAGAATAAGAAGCATTTGATGCTGTGCAAAATACACCTGTAAAATATATAGCAAATTCTCAACTCCAAGGAAGACTTCACATGGACTGTTAAAATTTAAAGCATGTTGTTCACATGCATTATAACATTACCAACAACTTATTCTGAAGTGACCTGTAGCACAGCTCTGGGCTAAGCCAACTTGGCAAGCCACATGCCTGCAGTTAGCGGCTCACATAAGTCCCTTTAGGTTTCTGCTCAGGGGTCAGGAGTTGCCCTGACCAGAGATACTTCTGAAGCAGGAACTTCACTGAGTACATTGCATAACTCCAAACTACATGCTATGCTGGCACTTGAAGCAACCTCCCGAGGGAAGAAGGTTGGGCTCTGCTGGGCATGAACAACATCCTTGTGTGGAGCAGCAAATCCAGAAAGCAAAACAAGGAGAAGGTGACAAAAAGCAGCAGGAACAACAGAAGTCTTTTGCCAAAACTTTCCTCGGGTCATGGGAAGTATTCAGGTCAAGCCAGGCTTTTTTTTTAGCCTCTTGTCTTTTTTGTTGCTCTGTATTGTCATCCATTCCTTGATCCCTCTCCCCTTTTTATATAAGTGATTTGCCCTGACATCAATATACCACAGAGTAAATGAATCACTGCAGTAGTCATTATGAAAATATAAATCACTGGTTATCTGTTCCTGCATGTGTAGGCAGACAATATATTCAGCAATAAACCATGTGCTGAAATGAAGAGATTTATCTGGTGCATAATCTTTGGGAAAATGCTTGTGCCTAATATGAATCTGTGGAAGCATGATCTCACCTGGTGTCCCTGGGAGGGGAGGCAGGGTGTGGAGGAGCAGCATTGGTTGGGCTTCTTACAAAAGAAAAAAACATTGCTGAAAATGCATCCAGGCTAGTGAAAAGAAAAAATACTCCACAAAGGAAGAAAAACAAGACAAGAGAAAGAAAAAGCAGTAACTCACAGAAGGAGGAAGAGACTTGTTAGTAACAAACAACTTCTAGGAGTGTTCCATTTCTCAACAAGAACCAGGGGCAATAACCAGGTATGGTCCTATCAGCTTTATTATTTCTTATTCCCAGCAGTGCAGATAATCCACAGAAGCAGGAAAGGGACCAAGATGAACAAAAATTATTCACGAAAATTGTATTCACAACATTGTCCGGTTCTTTTTACCATATCCTCTCCTGGAAAAAGCCAGACAGAGGAAGCCAGCAGTTGATGAAAACCTCAAATACATTTGACAAAATGAAGTATCAGTTTGATTTGGTGATGATTGTGGTGGGGATAAGATTCACATGCTGCCCTGCAGGGGAAGACAACACTTGCAAATGACAAATATAGCAAACAGAGGTGGTAAATACTGTCAATTGCTACATTAGCAGTGCAAGGGTAAAAATGGGTACAATCTAAATCCACCTCATCGCACAGAACACCACAACTGGGAGGGAGCAGGGTGATCTTTGGTGTGAGGGGTTTTCTAACCCTAGACAGAGACAGCCCTCATCGATACAGCTTGCCCTTTGCAGTGAAAAATGTCAGT
The DNA here is from genome assembly GCF_964211825.1 of Aythya ferina. Classification (NCBI taxonomy): domain Eukaryota; kingdom Metazoa; phylum Chordata; class Aves; order Anseriformes; family Anatidae; genus Aythya; species Aythya ferina. The sequence goes on along the minus strand of NC_140296.1, from coordinate 90,438,540 downwards.
GAAAGCAAAATGCTGGGAACATCTGCTGTAGAAAGCCCTGTAAAAAATAACTTCAAGCACTGCGGCACACTGCGGACGTTACAGAAAGAAGAGAGGAGAGGGTCCCACTGATAATTCTCCCAGCTTTTTGGGTGTGAAGTGCAGACTGGAAATTAGTGTGAAGGGAAGACTGATAGACATTCTGACATACAACTTAACTGTGTGATTGCTCAGAGTAATACTTCAAGGTGAGATAAAACCTCTTAAAACTTTTCACCTACATGTAAATTCCCTGCCTCAGATCCATAGAGGAGATGTCAGGAGACTCTGCTGAACCACACTTTGCCTCAAACAAGAAACATTCTCCACTTTTTTAAAGTTAGGATCAGAATAACACCAAGACCTCTTAGTTGTGCCAAATTTCTGAGTTTCCCCTTCCTCTTCCCCACCAACCTTTTGGGATACCTGAAACTCAGGCAGCAGCATGGACCTACTGTTAGGTTCAGACCTGCAGCACAGCATTATCCTGCCCTTAGGTCAATGTCTTTGGTGCCACAGTAACAGTGGGTTATGTTGTTAATGAGAATCTAATGGCTTTGTACCTTGCTTTAATTCAGCAGTGTTTTAAGGCAGATTTCCCATAAATTCAGTGTCAGCTTGAGTCAGGTTTATTGTGCGTGTGCAGCAAACACAACAAAACTGCCTTTCATGTGCATGTGTGGCACACATGTGTAATACACATGCTACCTGTGGGTGTCTGAAATTTTTAATAAAGCCCTCCTTTTATTTGATTATCTATCTGATATTTTATGCAAATGCGGGGAGGTACTTATATTAGCCCCTGCATGAAAATCCTTTACTCATTTCAGTGCCTCATTTATAACCTATCACACTTCTTCAGAACAATAGAAGGGGTTTACCCCTCTACAGGTTCAGACAGAAACTGAACATCTGGGTCTATGAGGTGCTGTCCAAATGCTATTGGTATGTACCTATGTGAGTCCTATCAAAATCAGCTGGAAGACTTTATGTGCACTCCATTTTCTAAGCAGTACTTTGAAAGCTGGGAAAAGCTGAAGTGGTAGCACTTCCTTGATATCTGCACAGTGGAATCATCTGGTGAAGTTGTAAATTCCTCTCAAGCTGTTTTGCAGAGACTGGACACAAATAAGCATACTGAGTGATGAACACCCCACCACCACCACCATGACTCCATACACACATACAGAACAGATTTCATTTAACTGTAGAAAATAAACAATTGGAGAAGTTTGCTGAATCAAAAGATGATGTGGCCATCAAGTGCTGTGTATTCAGAGGATTTCTGAGATCTTCCTGGGCTTCATCTTTTTAGTTTAGATCCTATTGATCCATGGAGCTGTTCAAAAAACCTACCTGAGACTTAATCAATTGTACCCAGGATGTGTTTGCTATGCTTTGTGTTGACCTCCCATTGCCTGATACTACGGACTGAAAGATTTTTTTTTCCTAAATAACCAGAACTGCCATTTTGCTTTAACTTAAAAAATAAAATAAAATCATATTTAGCTAAGGAATAGTTTTCAAAATGGACCCAGGAAGACACTGATGGAAAAATGCAGATGGGTAATTTTGGCACTGAACACATACACTTAAAAATTGTTATAAAGTAAATTACCTTTGCCCTAGGCATGTTTTCACTTAGGATTTTGTTGTTCAGTTCAATGAACTGGTTTGCTTTTATTGTCTTGCTGAAGTTGTGACTGCAATTGAAATTACATTTAATGCATCTAGCAGATTAGTTAACCAGGCAATATCATTTAAAGTTTTATGTGTATGTGTGTGCGTGTTTGTGTGTATATATACATATATATATATAAAGGCTTTCAATTTTTTTCTTTGTGGAAGATCTTTGTGGGTTATTAATTCTTACAGACAAAAAGCAAGTTTCTGGAGGGTTTAATTGGTTTATAATTATACTTTGATAGGGAATAATTTTTTAGAAATAGATTCTTTTGTTTCTCACATCCAGAGCTGTTGAAATTGAATACAAAAGACATCTTTTAATGCTAGGAGAATAGACAGTTTTAAATTTCCACCTCTTCTGTAGTACTTTGATTTCTAGCAAGATGGAATTTGTGTGAAGATGGGTAGCAAGCCACTTGTTTTCTATACACTAAAACACAGGAACAAAGAAGGAGTTTCTTTGGAGGAAAATCTTTTTGAATACCTGAGGAGAAAAATGGTTCTGTTTTTGAAGTACTTGATCCTATTAAGGCATCAGATCCACAACTTCTTTATCATTTGATTTTTCAAGCTGTGGGATAAAATGGAACTGAACACGTGCTATATCCTTCAGCATGTTTGAGATAACAGAAATCACAGCTTCAAAAAACTAGACAATGACGGCAGAATTCATCTATGCCAGTTCTTTGAATGGTTCTGAGTTATCAAGAGGGCAAACCTTGGCAGCAATCTATAGACCACCCTAGGTGGCTCTTTTGCCAGCAGTTATCGCTCACCAAGGTTTCTTCAGCCCTGCCATTTACTAGTTGGCTATCTATTCTGGTAATTATTTATTTATTTATTTATTTATTGAAGTGCAGTGGCACAGGAGGAATCACAGAGGTCAGTAAAGTTCTTAGGGATAATAATAACTAAATTGCCTCATTACCAGTTACTTCAAAAGGAGGTTGATGTGGGGATATAGCTCCTAATTCATTCAAAGTACCAGAGGCAAAAGGACAATGTAAAAGTACTGTCAGTATCACAGTAATGGTTCTAGGGACTTTCAGACCCTTTGTCTAGAGAAAATGAGGAAGGATGCAGAAAAAAAAAAAAAAAAACTCAAGGCTTTTGTGGAGTGCTGAGATTCCACACCAAGCATAACAAGGTATGTATAGATATCCTTTCTAGTTGTAGCTCTGAAAACCAGCCCTGCCTCGCTTCCAGGTAATGTTACGGACATCAGTAATTTCATACAAAGTTGTAAACTGCCAGGCATCGGGTGTCATGCCATATAGTCCAAATAAGAATGGCCTGTGGTAAAGCACTGCCACAAATGCTGGCTGGCCCCATGAAACACCCAGTGAAATCTAAGCTAGCTTATTAAACCATGCAAGATATTTCTGGACACCACAACAGAAGCACCTCTACCAGACTGGGGTGAAGTTGCCCCTTGTACAACTGAAGCTTGGACCAGCTAGTACTATCCCAAACATTCACTGGGAAAGAGCCAGGGACCACTCTAGAAAAAAACAAGAGTTTTAGAAAATAAGAGAGCATGTAACACCACAGACATGGACCTTTCTGTGCTGGTTGGTCTCAGCACCAGGAACGTTCAGCTTATGAGATAGAGGTACATCAAAAGGGGCAATCTAAGAATGAAGAGTTGAAGCAGATGGTTAAATTTTCCATACACAAATGTGTTTCTCCTACGCCATTCTCTGAACTAGTCATATGTGCCTATTGACATTCTGTTTTTTGTCTTTGGGATTGCTTACCTTTCCTGTAAAACATAGAAAATGTCATATTCTTTGTTGTCTTATCTCTTCTGACTTCAACTGAGTTTCATTAAAGGGGCTTGGATCAATGGAAAGTTTCCTCAGTGCATATAATCTTGAATATTCTTTATCAAGATGCCATTTACCATCAAAATGTGGGAAGTCATGCTTAATAGTACCTATGTGAAACCACTGAAACATGTTTTATCAAGATCAATTACTCAAGCAAAAGTCTTCTGAAAAAAAAAAAAGAGAGAGAGAGAGAGAGAGAAAGAATGAAAAATGTATACAGTTTCACATAACAACTACGCATGTGGCAAATACTTGAGTGAATACTTCTAGTGAATTTATATTACTTAGTCTGTAACAACAAGCTTTTCTCTTTTCCCCATTCACACCATTTCACATCCAATTTATACTGTAGTCAGGTAAGGTAACCTGTCATCTACCCCATATAGTGTAGACAAACATTTGCTTTCAAACAGCTGTGCTGGTGGTAAGGTCATCACCCCTGCTCATGTCCAATTTTTTCTTATCTGTTAGCAGTGCTGCTTGTCTGATTGCTCCCTAAGCAATTTATTTAAAATGACCTCTATGAACAAACACCTGCCACTTGATTTCTTTAAGCTAACCAGTCCCTCCTGGACTGACACAAGCTAGGGAGTGTTCACAAGGGCCCGTGCTGGCAGATAATAGAGCAATAGCCTCCAAATGCAGGGTATGATGAGAAACTTAGGGCAAGCTAGGGTAAGCATCTTTTTCCTACAGCAGAGTTCAACATGGAAGGCAGTATCTGTCCACAGCCTGACTGAAAGGGCATCACATCATTTTTCTTTAAAAAGTGATCATGTGCAACATTGTACTAAATAAGAACAATTGTGTTTGTTTGTTTTTCACTACAGAATGCTATTACTCTATGAAATGTTGGAGTGAAATATATGCCTATTTCCAGATGTTATAGAACTGCAAAAGTTTAAGATATGTTTGGTGGTTTTTGTTTGTTGGTTTGGGGTATTTTTTTTTTCATTTCCTTGCTTCTTTGGGAAAAAAAAAATAAAAATAAAAATAAAGCACTTTATTAAGTGACCAATTTAGATAGTTTTATTTAAGTGTCAACTTTAAAAGTGGAAAAAAAATCTGTCCTTAATTCCACCAGCATCTACACAGAAGAGGTCATGAGTCCTGTAGAGCGCATTTCCTATTTGCATTTTAAATCAGTCTTCGCTGTCATTTTTCTTCTCCACAAAGTGACAAAGGAGGTCTGTGCTTTTTTTTGCTTTTTTTTTTTTCTTTTAATACAGATTTTTTTAAGTAAGTCATTTCAAAATGAATTTTCAAAGATATCAAAGTGGTCCTGTCTACATTAAAGGCAGCTGGTATAATCAATGGGTTGTGTACTAGAGCTCCTTAGTCCTAAGACCTTGCTGCACTGCACTTTTAAAAATTATGTAGGACTAATTGATTGTAAACTGTAAAATGAATGGATTTATACCATCCTGGAAGGGTTCCAAATATATATGAACTTTTTTAGCAAAATAAGAGAATGACACCTTGCAGGACCTGGTGTTTGATTCACCTGCACGTAATACATATGCAGGCTGATCAGAGGATACTTAACCTTAATTACAGCTTTCAGCACAGACCTGGAGGAATTATATTCATCAGCCTGTACCAGTCCATGCTTTCTGCCACCAGCACCTCCCACTGCTCTTTTCACGTGGTACATTAAGTTTCAGAACTTAAACAGTGGTGCATGACTAGAAGACATCTGTTAAACTGGTCCTGCTTGGCTTCTAAAAAGATGTTTTAGTGATTTTCTGCCAAAATAATAAAGAATATGTACTTTTGGGATATTTCAAGATTTTTTTGCCACTGAATAAAGAGCTTATTCTACAGCTGTATAGATGCAAATTACTTTTCAAGATAGAGGCCTGCTTTCATGCTGCGCTTGGTGCAGAAAGGAAGGAACTCTGAAGGATAAGTCTTGAATCTTTAGTACATGTTATATATCCAGACAGAGGTGGCAAAATGAAGCTACTGATATTAACTGGAAAAATATCTGTGCGTTGGAAAAAAATATTACCAAAAACATTCCTATGATGGCATGCCCAATATTGTAGCCTGCCTTCAAATATTTTTGTAATTACTTTCCCTAGTTACCCCAAAGTTCTGCATTCTGCAAAGAAGGGCTAGTGACTGCCTAGACTGAAAGACCTCTGCCCTGAGGAAATTAGACAAAAGCTAGGGAGCCAGTGTCCTCTGCCCTTATGGGAGAGTAGAACCATTTATGAACTTTTTGACCCATTTTTCTCCATTACTCATGCAAGGATTTGGATATACTAATTTCTAATTCCCAGACAGAAAATGATTATTCCAAAGTCTTTCTCCCAGACCTTAATTTTTAAGGGACATTAAAATTATGGAAATGGAGCTTTTTCTCATGGGAGGGAAAGCCTAACATCCTTGGCTGTTGTCCTTTTAAGCCTGATATAATTCAGTCCCAGGAAAGCTCCATCTCAACAGCGGTGAGTTTGATTTTAATGAATAATGCTTTCTCTTTAAAGACAGAAGTGTTTCTGAAATAGAACTCTCTGCTTTACAAAATGTGGTCTTGGAAAGCAGAATCTGCTTGAACCACAACCTCACCACATGCTATAGCTGGATGAAGTGTTAGTACAAGAAGGACAACCTGTGTAAACATGCTCACTTTGTACTTCTTGATCTATTTTCCCCTTTTCAGAAACAAATCCTGTAACAGACCCAGACACCACAATGCTCAGAGCCAGTAGAGCTTGGGGAGCAGTTACACAAGCTGCTCAAGACAGATCCAACAATCTGCCACAACCATGACCTTAAACAACTTTTCTTCCTATGCCAATTCAAGCCATGGTTTGACTACACAGTAAATCTAACTTCAGGGCTGCTAATATAGAAGGAGAATGCCATGGCCACATCATGCAAAGCATTGATCTAATATAAATGCACTCAATGAACTCAAATCTTCTGAAACAACATCAAGAGGTCAGGTTCATACCGACAGACTTCACACCATGGCATGTATTCACACCATGCTGTGCTTCTGAGCAGGAATCATCAGTCCTGCCAGAGCTGGTAGAAAGCCAGCGTGAACTTCCTATCATGTGCATTGTCTCTCTGGACAGAAATGCAGCTATGCGCCCATGCCTGACCCACATCAAATTCACATTACTGAATGAATCAGCAGTATCTCATCCAGCATTACAGGTCATAGGGTCTCAGTCTAATTCCTCCTCTGTCCTGAAACCCTGACCAGAAGGAACAGATGACTGCAGTGCTGGTTTTCTATTCCTGCCTTCTCCTTCCCATTCCCTTTCCCTTCCCCTTCTCTTTCCCTTTTCCTTTCCCCTCCCTTTCCCTTTTCCCTCCCCTCCCCTCCCCTGTCCTTTTTCCCCTATTTTAATTTTCATTTTCTTTCAGTGTGTCTGTATTTATTTATTTATTTAACACAAGACCCTGTATCCTCACAACGTGGTTTGGGACTCATGTCTGACTGATCTGACCAACTTTCACACTGTCTGAATGGCATCCATGAGGACAAAGAGGAAAGATTCAGATCATGATCTTCTGATCATTTGCACTTGGACTAAACCATGGACCTGAAGGATAAGGTAATATTGATTACAGGAATGGTGTAGTAACTAGAGGATATTCATGAATATTTAAAGGTCTATCACTTACAGAAGTTTTGACTATTATACATAAACAGGAGTACCCATCAAGCATATAGTTCAGTGCTTCCATTTTAGCAACTAAACTGTTATAACCAGAATGACATTAGCATAATTTCTTGGAGGAATAAACCCAGTAGCATGAATCCAAAATAAATAAATAAATAAATACATACATAGAATCCCTAAATAAATCATAAGATATGCATGCTTCTGCAGATGCAAGCCTTTGTACAAATTAAATAAAATTTGAGCACTAATGTGGACACATAACTCTATGCCTGAAGGCTGCATATTCCTGATGAATTATTTAACTGCAGAGAGAATACAGGTCTGAACAGGGTTTAGCAGATCTCCTCATCATCTTTAGGGGTTCAGCCGTCCTTGCCTCTTATCTGGCACAGGCACTTTTCTCTCTGTCACCTGCCGCTGCTCTTTCTGTCTCATTCCCCTTTAGAGGAAAGGCACATCAAACACATCTGAGAAAAACAGGTTCTCAGTGCATCTTAGAAGGAAGAGCCCAGTAGTGTGGATTAGGATCACATAGTCTTGTACTTTCTCATCACAACAATAGGTATCCCACTGCTAAGTCCAGCTGTACAGTACTGATTTTTACCCTTGGTTTTAAGAAGAAAAAAATGGAACAAAATCAGTCATAACTCTCAGGAAAAAATTACTGCCATCCCTCACAAGATATTAAATCCCTCTTCTGATGGCAGATGTGTGTCCAGTTGCATTGATCTTCTTCCATATAGGCCATTCCCCTGAATAAATATTAACTTTTCTGATCAAGCATCAAGCAATTATTCACATAAGCCTCATTCCCAACATAATGACACTGGCAAAAAAAAGATAATGCACAGAACAAGTATTCTCAAACCTACCCTGGCAAACCTTTTGTGTTCTTTATGGGATGGTTTGTTGTGATATGTTACATTACTATAATACTATTACTTGTTAAATTACTATGTTGGGAACAGACTGTCAGCAGCAGATGGACTATTACTGATATGCAAGTAGGTGAGATGCAGTGGCTGGGCAAATAAAACCATTGTTTGCAGATCTCTGTGGCAGTTTCTCCTCAGTAGAGGGCCATAACAAAGTGTTTAGAATTCCTCAATATTAAATCACTGCTGATTTTTTATATTACAATGTAAAAAGTAATGCAAACAAAAATTACTGGCAAGTCATGGTTGTGAAAGCCATTTCTATGCATCATTAGTGTACGTATTTACAATAAGATGTAAGATGCACAGGGATTTAGCTGTGAAACTCCCATAGGGGAGCCATATGTGGAATAAATCTATGTACATCTTACTGCAAATTTACTTAAGCTTTAAGTATTTGGGTAAGTTTATGGCTTGAATTTACATGTAAGGTTTTAATGGCTAGATTTGGCAGATTTTAATGCTTTCAATTAGGCAGGAAAAAATCTTTTGTCTCAAAAGTGAGGTCTAAATGACATTTCCTCTTACAGCTGGCTTATAAACAAAACGATGCAAAAAAAAAGTCTGTTATGTGCTTTATTCTTCTCTAACTTCAGTGGCAATGGGGTCCTCCGGTCATTTCCAGTCTACAATGATGACAAGATTGGATCAGCCTGTGGACAATAGCATTCTCACAGATGGTAAGGAAAGTGGCATCACATGAACAGACTGTGTATCGTGTGTTTGCTAAGACGAGGTACCCATCCAGAATGCACAAGCAGCCCCTGCTGAATTAAGTCACTTCCAGGGAAGGGAAGGCCACTGGCTGCTCCAGCTCAGTGTTCATTATTGCTGTTTGTGGGTTGCCTTCACAGATGCTCACACAAACTTATTCACTAGGGGAGGGTGCTGGCATGTAGAAAAGTCAGTAATCTCCTTCTGCCCCTTCCTCCTACCTTTGTGCCTTCGAGGACAGCACCTAAATAAACTTCATGGAGACTGTGCCTTCATGGCAGCTTAGCTTGTCTTCTGTCCACCTCTCTGAATCCCTTGCAATTTGAACGGTGTAGGCAAAGAAAACCTGGCAAAGGGCACCAGCAGGTCATGGGATGCAGGGACAGGTGCTTATGTAGATAGTGCAGACACAAAAAGAGCTGTGAAGCAAAAGCCCTGCTCATATTGGAAAGCTGTGGAAGGACCTCATCACCTGTAATGCCTGCACTGCTCATCTGGGTGTCAGCACTATGCCTCTCTGCTGCAGATGGTATAGCCAGGAGAACATCTTTTCCCTCTCCTTTCCTTTCTTTTTTTTTTTCCTCAGTTAAGAAACAGACCAACCATGAAATGAAGTGTTGTATATGTGATTGCTCAGGAGAAGGGTGCAGACCCAGGACTGAAGCACAAACAGAGGTGGGTTTAGATCCCAGCTTTGAGAGTCTGAAGTAGAGAGCCCAGAATAACACACAGAGGCATGTGTTGAGCAGTGACTTGCAAGCATTTTGTTTTGTCTTCTCTAATTGGCAGAGATGACATGTAGGTCTTCTCTCTCCCACTCTGACCACTAACTCAGTCATAGAACTGACTATATTATCATAGAATGGCTTGGGTTGGAAGGGACCTTAAAGACCACCTGGTTCCAACCCCCTGCCATGGGCAGGGACACCTCCCACCAGACCAGGCTGCCCAAAGCCCCATCCAGCCTGGCCTTGAGCACCTCCAGGGATGGGGCATCCACAGCTTCTCTGGGCAGCCTGTGCCAGTACTTCACCACCCTCTGAGTGAAGAAAGTATATTGGTCTCCTGCAAATTTTATCATGGGGGAATGGTGACAGCCACCTCCATGATAGCTGAATTCTTCACAGAGCCATGGTAACAATGCTTCTAATTAAGGGACACCAAAAAATGAACAGCTTCCCCTCCCTCTCTGTCTCTTTTTCACATGCACAGGCACACACATACACACAAACCCCTGAAGTAAAAGATGCAGGCTCACCTGAAGGGTATGCTAGGTCTGGAGAAGGAGAGTGTAGATATGGGACACCCCAGCTTTCTTCCCCTTGCACTATCTGTAGCATTCCCAGACCTGCCTGGTAGCAGGACTGCATCAATAGGACTGCACAGACTGCACTACACAGAATGCTTCAGATAGGTTTGTGACAATAAGGTTGCATCAAGCTGTAAAATTAAACATCTTTGCCTTTGTAATTTTACATTTATTTAAAGATAATTTCCTTTACCTGCAAGGTACTTAATCAAAGCATGGCTGGGAAGAGACCTGTAGGTTTAATCACTGTAAGGGGCTGGTAGAGTTTGTTTAACTTCCAGCCAAGGAAAGATGCTTCTGAGTCAGCCAGGCTAAGCTTGTTCTCATGCCTCCCTCCTGTCCGTGGATGACAGGGTTCAGCCTGGACAGAAAATCCTACAGAGTGTTTCAAAGACTTCAGCTCTTCCTTTCTAGTTAATGCTTTTTACCATTGTTTCTACTGTGACACAGTTGGGGCTCTGTCCCTGCTGTAACGAGCTACACCACATGGCACCATGCACAGCCTTCTTCATCTTGTGCATCACAAGAGTGCATCACACACCTCTTGCACTCCACACAGAACTCAGGTTATGCCTTGTTTTCAGCCATTTCCAGACAGCAAATTCCCCTTTCCCAGTTTGAGCATCCTCAGACATACCTTGTCCCTTCCTAGGGTGGATAATTAATTTCACCAGCAGGCTTCTGCCTGTTTATGCTGTACATCCCAATTGAAATTAATTACCCATATTAAAATTTTCAAGCTAAAAATGAAACATCCCTGAAGATGCTATCTATGCCCGTAAAACATTATTTGTGCTGCCATGCAGAAATTCTGAATGTCTTTTTTTTTTTTTTTTTTTTTTTATCATGAGTAGCCAGTGGGCTCACTTCCTCTTGCACAGTCTTTGCCTTTGCCTTTTGCCTCAACATTTGCATCACTGCAGGAGCCCACAGGCCCTGGCCCTGTGCTGCCTATTTAAAACACTGTGAATCCCGTCAGCTAAGGCCTTGGTCCAGTAGAAGATCCTTGAGGACCTCCTCAGCTCCTGAAAGTTCCAGTTCCAGAATGAAACTACATGGTGAAGAATGCAAATTTGTGCTGTAGTGTCAGTCTTGCAGTAAAAGCAATCATTTCCTGGTAATAGTTTTTGTTTGTTTGTTCATTTGTTTCCCTTCATAAATAAATAAATTAAATGATTATTTGTAACTGTTGCTAAAACTAAACTGTTCTCATAAGTTCTTATTTTTAAAAAGAACTGGTAATGTCTCAAAAAATGCACCACATTCTGGCTATTATTAAAGGTTACTACCATTCCAAAGCTAAAAGAATACCAAGCATTTCAGTATTGGCTAATTAAATACCCGGAATTTCTGAGAGAGGTGTTCAGTCCTAAATGTTGAGGGAAAAGTGCACAGCTTTTCCAGAAAATATACCAAAACTGGCTTATGAGATGAAATACATAAATAATTTGACATTCTTGCTTTAGTGTTATGAATTTGGGTTGCTTTTTACAAAAAGTACATGTTATTTACTATATGAATGGCCATTCTGCATCAGATCAAAAGACCATCAAGTCCCATCTTCAATAGCTGCCATAAGCAAATCCCAAAAGAAGAGCAAGAAGAGGACAAGAACCTGTGATATTCTCCTCTCATATTCTTCCAGTGTCCAACTGTTTTCAAGTGGAGATATTTTCTGTGCTAGAAATGGTTTCTGTGTAATTAGTAACACTTGATGCATTTCTTTCCTATGGATTTGTCCAGTCTTCCCTGAATATATGTCAGCCTTTGAACTCTCCTGTCAAGTTTTCTCCCACAAATGGGAAGGCTTCTTTCTCCCTCTTTTTTTTATTCTTTGTTTTGTTAATTTGTTTAATTGTTTTAATGGAAGCTGAGAGATTCACAGAAGTGAATGGTCAAGGCTTCAAGAAGGAGACAATGTACTGTGAGAGCTGGAAACACCAGAAATTGGGAATAAACCTTTCATGTCAAGCAAGGCATAAGCCAGCTTCTGACTGGTGATGGTTAAGAAGAAACCAGCCTTGTAATTTATTTCGTAACCCTGTACTAAGCTGTATTTTGCAGATTTCTTTCAGGCTTTTGGTGCTGGTCATTGCCAGCAGTAGTGACTAAACTGTGTGGACCTAAAACAAGAAAGTTTCTGTTTCCTTGTTCCAACAGTTCACTTTATTTATTTCTTAACTGAAGAAATGTGCAGATTTGACAAATGGTTGGTTTCCTTCCAGAGCTAAACTTCTGTCATCCACACTAACAAGTGCTTTATCCATTGATCTAAAATACTTTCCTTCTCTAATTAGTCTGTGGCAGGGACATGCTCATGTTTTCCCATACTTGCTCCTTTGCCTGTATGCTTTTAAGCTTTTTCCATGCCTACTGTCTTTTCTGCCAGAACAGTACCTCTGATAAAGCATTTTTAAATAGTGCTAGAGTTCCTTTGGCCTTTTTCCCCCCTCTATTTTTGCTACCTTGGGACCGACAACTGCCCCAGAACCCACAGAAAAGCATAGCTTTCCTACTGATGACAGCCATAATGTTTGTACCCCTTGAAGTCAAGCCGAGGAATGTCCTAACACAAGACATTGGTCTTTATTGTTCCCTGCAAAGTCTATCTGGCCCATGAATACACTATAACAAGTCTACACAAACCTCAGACTTCATTTCTGGTGAACAGCACAGGACTCTAGGCTACAGGAAAGCCATCAGAAGGCTGCACAAGCAAAGCACATGCTACAGTATTTCTAGCAGTGTCAAACACCCCAAGTAATGATACTGTTCTCCTCAGTCCTAAGAGGTATGGATGCTACTGTGCCTGTGTCAACCAGTGGGCTGGCTTTGTTGAATGCATCCAGCCCATTCAATTGGAGGTGGTCAGGGTGGGAGTGCAGGCACTGGACCTTTGGCCACCCTCAGTGCTGATTTCTCTGTGTCTAGCAGGGAGCAACCTGACTCCATACCTGCACAAAATACCTGGCCCTCCATACCTGCACAAAATGCAGCAGCATTTGCCACTGCATGTCCCCAGGCACAACCTCACTCAGTGTAAGGAATGGGGGGGAGAGCAGGGTTTATAAAGGAATTTGGCTATGACCATGGGATGAAGAAGATACGTGGTAGCAGAGAGTAATCGTGTAATCACAGAATAACAGAATCACAGAATGGTTGCTGTTGGCAAGCACCTTTGGAGGCCATCTGCTCCAACCCCCTGTTCAGGTAGGGCCACCCAGAGCAGGCTGCCCAGAACCATGCCCATGTGGCTTGTGGAGATCTCCTAGGAGGAAAGTTGCTGAACGAGTCACCCACTGGTGACTATATATGAGAAAAGTGACATTAAAGATACCAATCAGGTTCTGCTCTCAAAACCATTCATCTTGTATCTTCATGCAGCCTTCAGCTGTCACATAGCCCACTCCATCTGAGTGCAGCTTAGAGGGTCAGGACAGTAATGATTGATCCAGCCCTCCTGCAGGGTCACTTCAAAATGATTTCTGCTACAAAAATTAAAAAATCAAACCTTAACTCTTCACCTGTCTTTCATCTTCATCTGGAGTAATTTTAAAATGCCCATAAAAAGGTAAATAAAGGACATCACTTGGTGTGGAAAGCCAGGAAAAATGGCTGTATCATGAATCTGTTCAATATGACAGCTGCTTCCCTGATGCTGCATGGCCTCCAGCAACACAAGGGTGTGTTTTCAGAAGTATTTTATGTGGATGCCCACGGACTCAGGTGTTCATGGTGGAACCTCGGATGCAAAATGTTTTGAGGTGCCACAAATCACCCCAAAATCAACAGAGGGTGCAGAGGCTTTTCAGCTGCCGGGAGTCTCCAGGTGGGCACTAAAATATAGAAGGTACCCAAAGTGAGGAAGTTTTATCAGGTCTGCTCCTTAATTATCTCTAAATTGGCAGTACTAAAACTCAGCTGCTCCACCGGGTTCCTGTAAAGGTTAAATAGTGGCATTATTAAAGTGCTTTTAAAAAGTAATTAATCTGCATTTTTATTTTTAGAGCCAAAATTAACCATTAAAAGAAATTTAAAAGATATGTCTCACTTTCCTGGCACTTGACTACCATTTATGCTCTAGGAAAATCCATTTCTAAGGACCACTGCTTTTTTACCTACATCAGAAATTCTCAGTTAATGCATGCCATATCATAATAATTACATTTTTGTGTCATTTAACACATTATGTATCTGCCAAACTCTCTCCTGGGCTTATTTTAAGTGCGACTGAATTCAAACTGAAACAGTGACCACACTAAAGCACTTCAATTTGGAGCAATTTCTCTTCCCTTTCCAAGAGAATAAGAGAGGGACTGAGTGGTAGTCAGTTACAAGGAGGCCACAGAGCTGAGGGGAAACCACGATTTCTCTCCTTTGCGAAATTCCAATTGTTTGATTTTATTTATTTATTTTATTCCAGATCAAAGGAAGGGCTAATTAACAGAACTTTCTGTGATAAAAAATTCTTTAAAACTCTAACCTAGCATCGAAGAGAGTTCAGTTCATTCAATTCCTGAGAGCGAAAAAAAACAGGCAGTTTAGTATTAGAAGAGAACAAAAGGTCCCAGGTAAGTTGTATACCCATAAGGAAAGCTGGGAACATGAATTATACCTCCTCTGAGGCACAGCACACAATGGTAAACCTCCACTTTGGTGCTAAACACAAAACAAAAAAAGTGAAAATTTGTGATTTCATCTGAATAGTGACACAATATCTCATTTTGATGGCTTAATGAGAAACCAAATACTTTGGTCTTAATAGAAAATTCCCTTTGGATATCTTCATTTTTCTGGAGAATCTTTTTTTTTTTTTTTTTTCTGACAGCAAAAGGACAAACATTTGATGGAAGATTCCCACAATCAATCTAATGAAAATTCTGAGTGACTGCCTCTTCAGAGCTACACAGGAGGCTCCCCCAACAACACTGAAGAATTTTAGCCCCTCACCTTTAATTTTATTCCCTACAGTGTTTTTAACTGAAAGTTATTGTCTCAAAAAATAACTGTTTGCTTAGGCATGCATTATTTCTGGCACAGGTAAGTGCTGAAAAGTGAAACTGTGCAGGATCTCTGCAGTACAGGAAACAGCAAAAGCTACAGACATGAATTTTCCTTTCCTTAAAAAGAACTGTGGATTTGACCTTTACATGTACCATGGATCTCACTCAAAACCAGTAAGATTTCCACTGTAACAAAAATCATTGATCTTCATCAGTAACTAAGAATAATAGATTACAAAATCCTGTTGATTGTTTATAGGAATTTTACAGGTGTTTCAAAAATCATCTAACAGAAAATCCAAATATCTTTTACCAAGCCCTCCATCCCTGAGATCAGAAAGGTCACTACAATGTCTCATAGGGCCTGTACAGCCATGGCTTTGTGCCCTCACTCAGCTCTGTGGGCCAGAGTCTTGAACCAGATTCCCACAGTCTACCAGATTCCAACATTTTGGAGAGAAGAAGCAACGTGAATTAGGAATAACCCATTCTAGAATGACAACAGGAGAGACAAACTGGCCATGGTGGCTCAGCTCACCACAAAGTAATGATCTTAGAAAAAATATCAGTTTTGTTTAAAAATCTCTGTTTGCAAACATGAAATTTTACAAAATGAAAATGAATAACCCATCCTATTTTCATGTGATAATAGTTTCAGTGTGGTTAATATAAAGATCCTTCACACTAGTGCCTTCACTTTGCTACCCTGATCTACTTCCCATAAACAGATAGCACTCACTAACAACAGTGAAAACCACAAAATGAATTATGACACTTTTTCCTCTAGGAGATGACTGTGGGTGCTTAGTACCAGTCCATTCATGAATTTGGTAGTAATACACAATATCTTGGCCATTAGAAAAGCACATATGGGAGCAATTCAAGCTGCCCCAGCTCCCAACACATGCTGAGCTGCCTATCGGGTGCGGTTTCTGTATGGGTCAAGTGTGTGACTCCGTAAGACAAGGTCCAGAGAAAGAGCTCAGGAGGACATGGGACGCCAGAGCAGGAGAAAGGCATCAGAGCGTGAAATAGGAGCAGAAAAGAGCAACTCTTATGCTCAAAACCTAAGAGCTGCCAGACCTGTATAATAAACAGCCACTGGAGTGCTTACATTTGTTTTCTTTAGAGGTGGCTGAGAACATCATCAGAGATGGAGGTCAGCACTTAGATATAAACAGTCCCTCCCTTCCATGTCAAGAAGGGCGAAAAGCCAGACTCATCAGACGTGTGAAGAGATGTCATTCCACTGCAGCTCACAAAGGTGCTCTGATTTATTCCACTTGATTTTCCAAATGTTAATTTCATGCAGGAGATTATGCAAAGTCTTACTCCCTGCAGGTTGACAGAGGGAAACGTAAGCCTGGTTCATAGGGCAGTAAGCACAGCCCCATTAGCTTTCATTTAAGCTTGGTCAGAAGTGCTGTAAAATGTCTTTCCTAACAACCAGATGAAGCACAGTATCTTTTAAGCTCACTAAAAACAGTGATATTTTGCATGAGGAAAGCAGCAGTATTGAGGCAGACCTGAAATCTCCCCACCTCAATTCTGCTGCAGAGACTGGGCATCCCTCCAGTTGCCTGTCTGCGTCCAGCCATGTCTTTGTTCCCTCCTATTACCTTATTTTAATTGTTCAGTTACCACTTTCTCGACCCTCTAAATGGAAATTGCTGAGCCTCCTGGGTTTTGGTAGAGTTAACAGTATCAGGTGACAGTCTCTAAGCCTTCTCTATTTGCAAGTACCCCTGCATGAGCATGAGGAGTGCTCATGACATTCCTCCACTGGTTTCCTGTGTTAGATTTATTTGTATTGGTCCTCTTGATGTAGGAGCATTGCACAGCAGTATTCAGATATGAGTTCTGTTCTACAGAGACTGGGAGAAGGACAGATACACTCTGCCTGCAAGCAAGGACATAAGTGCAATTTGAAACAGAGATTGACTACCTCAACAGAGTGTCCTACAACCAGTTCTCATTTAAAATGTTTCCTAGCAGGAAACCATCCCACCACTTGGCACATCTCAGCCCCATGACAGAACCTGCAGAAGGGAGAATTAGGGGTTCAGAAGGCCAGGATGGAGGGATAGGGACCAAGCCAGCCAGCTAGGCCAACCACACAGTTGCCTGCTCTTACACCTGCCTTGAGAAAGACATGCATGCATGGAAACTTGACCACTTTGTAGTGTGGTGGTTTTTTTTGTTTGGTTTTGGTTTTGGCTTTTTTGCGTTTTGTTGTTGTTGTTTTGGTTTGGTTGGTTGGTTTTGTTGCAGTTGTTGTTGTTTGGTTTGGTTTGTTTTTTTAATAAAGGAAAATGGAAACATTTTTAAAAGGTTATTACCCCTTGCAGGAGGAGAAAGAAAAGCTCAGACCTGAGCTTGTACCTGCTTGCAGTTGTGGCAGAAACTGAGCCTCCACTGCCAGCCTTTGCCTCTGCCTCCAGCCTCTGACTTCGCCACCATGCCATGCCACAGCTTATGTGGCACATGTGTTTTATTCACTGTCTTATTTTGCTTACTGAAGTACATAACTCCTAAGAGTTTTGCTGGTTTGGCCATATATCTCTTGTTTCTCTGCATTGTATTGCCACTTTTGAAGCTAACAGAGATTTTTTAAGCTGAGCCAGAACAGCTGGCTTCTGGCAACACCAGTCACGCATCAGCCCATCTTCAGAGAAGTACTATTTACACAATCCTCTCCTGCTCTCCACTTGATAACTAGACTACCTCAAAGCAAGAGAGAGTTAGGGTACTGAAGTGGGAAGCAACCAATTCACCTGTGTTCAGCTGGCTGGGTGCAAGAGCAAGTGTTTCTCACAGCCTTCTTGCCTTCTAAACCCACAGATACCTCCCCATCAACCTGCCCACAGTCAGCAGACAATCTTTGACCAGGCTTACTAAATACGCAATATATTGATCTTAGAACACACTGAACAACAACAAAATCTTTAATGCCAAAATCTGTTCTTGATTAACTTGTTTTCACAAACTTTTCACCACTACTGTCAACAGAGCTGGGCTGACTTAGCTTGGAAGCGGAGTCAGCATCAGACCTAGCTGACCATCTCACTTTGATGTGTCTTCTTTCTCTTTGGTAATTTTCTTTGTATTGTAAAAGTCCACTTCCAACACCAACATCCCTGTTGTTTCAGTCACTTGCAATGGCTCCATTTCCAGCTAGAGAACTGTTTTTTCCTAAAGCACAGTCCTGTATGTACCCCAGTTTACTCGTTACAACCTACAATTTCCAGACTGCAGCCCTGGGCCAGTGCACAATATAAACAATAGCTGTGTCTTGAAAACCATCCAAAATAAATGGGTCTCTGTGCCTGTGCTGTTCTTAGATCTGTAAAGAGAGCTTACTGTATATACAGTTGGTTTAATCCTGTGAATAGTCTGGAAAGTATGATATAATGTTCATTTCTAACTGATGGGTTCTTTGTTGGGGTCCTGCTATAGAGAACTTACCCCTGGATTATTCTTTGCTCTCTGTAGACAACTGAATGGTTGAGCTATGTTTCTAGATTTTTTTGGTTTGTTTTTTGTTTAAAATTAACATCAAATTAAAATTAACCATCTGTAACAAGGAAAGAAATAATAAAAAAGGGCAAATAATCACCCTACATCATTATGACTTGGCAAAGCAGTCATAATAAGTAGCTAGAGCTGGAGTCAATATTTGCCAATACTCTGAACATTCAGAGGCATGCTGTGCACCTGGGATTTTTACTAATATTTCCTAGATACTCATATTTTTCTTTTTGCCTCTAGCACAGTTTCCTGCTGTCTGAGTAAACTCCTCAGAGATGTGGTTTTCACAATCTCCTACATTTTATAATTCAGTGGCAGTTTATCACTGCTTTCAATAATCCACAGTGGCATATACTGAATCTTCTGCTACAGGGTTGTCAGGCATGGGATCTTCCCTCCAACACAGAGCAGCTGGTTTGCTGACCTAGTCATGACAGAATCTCAGGTCACAGTGGAAAGATCTTAGTAAGACAAGAGATTAATGTCTCCATGAAAGGGTAGGCTGTAATTTGGAGAAGTAGACCAAAGAGGATAAACTGGAAATGCAGCCAACTCAGGTTAAAGACTTACGTGTTTTTTTCTCATATCAGTCTGGTTCATACATAGTCATATGAATTCCTAAAGTCATGGCTCTCTGTTGTATATGACTACATCATTTTACGGTATTTCCATGATTCTAGTTGTCCAGGTTGCCTTATTCCTCAGCAGAAAAATCTTATATTTCTCTGATTAACCAAGCCTCCTATTTTTTTTATTTATTTATTTTCTCGGGTGCCAAAGTAATCTATAAAAGATGTTGAACATAGCTTCCCAAAACAGTCCTTAAGGACCAAACTACTCCCAGATCAAAATTTTGAAGAATTTATTTATTAATCAAAGACAATTCCCAGTGGAGTTATAGTACTGCATTGATATGTAAGGAATATTGGATTCATTATTCTGGCTATCAGTAATGAGAAAATTGAGTATCAGTCACAAGACTAGCCTTTGAAGAATGCACTAAGAATCCCATTCAAACTAGTTGATTCCTCTTTCACTACAAGACTGTCATCTGCCTTCTAGTTTGTGCCTTACCCCCTTATAAGCAATGCACCTCTTCTTCAGCATAACTAGTAACTTCTTGTGTGATACCAATTAAAAAAGAAAATCTAGATAAACTAGATCTATGTATTTTCTTGTCTAGAGAATCAGTTATCTCATCAAAGATAAATATCAGACAAAACTGGCCCAAGTTATTTTTTGTGAAACCAAGTTGCACCAGTATATCTTCATGTATTTGCATATTCTTTCTTTCAAAATTTGTTCTCTAGACTTGTATGCCATTGAATTCAGATTAATGGTCCTGTTTTTTAAGTTGTTTTTTCCACTTCTTGTAGTGTAGACAGTACATTTACTATTTGCTACGCATATGGCATAAGTTCTCAATATGCTAGGTTTTTAAAATAACTGCAATTTCAATGTCAGTTTGTTCAGTACATAGAATGAATGCTACCCAGCCCAGCTGATCCAGATGCCTTGACCTTCATGACCTTCATGAGTTTTACTTCCACCTTGGGAATAGTATGTTGCATTTCCCTACACTCATTCCACTAATGAGCATCTGTGCCCTGGCTTAATCAAATGGAATCCATTTTCTTCTTGAAAGATGAAGTATTCATTTAAGTGTAGGACCATAACATCTTCCTGGGAAAACAGTCCCTTTTGTTTTTCCTTAAATGGTTTTCATAATCTCACATGTTGTTTGGCTGTCCTGATACTTCATGATCATTAAATGTAATTTTCTTTTCTAATCACTCCTGTTCTCTTTTCCTGCAGGCTTTTTACTACTACTTTTTGTTGTGATTATCCACCCATAAGCTTCCAAGACGTACTCTTTTTTTGGCTTTGCTTTGCCTGCAAGTTCCAAATATACTTTCCTTTTCTGTAAACAGGAGAATATGGTTTAGTGGAGGTATTTCTAATGAGGTTCTGCAGGGACTGGTCCCTGGCCTTAGGCTTTTGAATGTGTTTTTTATTTGCTTGTTTGTTTTTTTCAGTCTGGAATGAAAGAACACTATTATCTTCAAAATCTGCAGATGACAGAAAACTAAAGAAACATTAAACAAGAAAGAGGAAAGAACTTGATAGAACTACTGTGGTCCTTAGATGTACAAGAAGAATAAATGTAGATTTATATTATTTTTGCGTTTCACACGGAGGAAACTGCTGTTGAGTCCATCTCTGTTAGACAACAAGGCGAATGAAAGTAGATGAATGTGGGAGAATCTGAGAACTTCAAGAATGATATAGGACTGGAAGTTTTTCTTTATTGTGATTGATATAGGGAGGAGCCAACCTGTGGGGAGCATGTAATATGAGTGTCTAAGATTAGTGCAGAGCCACTTCTGTGAGATTTTGATGTGACTGTTGATAGAAACAGGCTACAACGGAGGGGTGGGCTAGATGTGGGATAGTACCTCATGTCTTTCGTCCTTCTTCATTCTACCTTGTCCAGCTTTCTGTAGTGTAAATGCACTTTTGCTTCTGTCCTTCTACCGCAAAACAGGAAATCTGTTTGACAGAGCCTATCTATTTCTGAGATGTTCTCTCCTGTATGCCCATCTAATTCTCTGCAGTGGTCTCACTTTCCAGTGGAGAATGATTTCCTCTGCACACTCTAATCTCCAGAGGATCTCTGCCCATTTAGGTAGATGCCTCTGCTGACCATAATGTATCTCACTTGATAGTACTGCAACCACCAGTAGGGAGAGATAATTCACCCTCCTGAACACTTTACAAGCTTTAGAAGCTCAGATTTTCACCTTTTCAAAAATAGAAAAGAGTAAGAGTCAACTGATAGTAACAACCTTTTAAAAGGCAGAGGTCCTCCAAGGATTTTGTATACACCAGGATTTTCAATGTTCTTAGATGCAGTGAGGCGGCTCCATTGATCATCATGTATCCCATTAAATCATTTATTGTTGAAGTCTCTCTACAAAATTCCTTTAAAAAAAAAAAAAAAAAAAAAAAAAAAAACAGATAATATTTTGTATTATTTATTACGAAATCATATTCTGCCAACAGTGATACTTATTTCATACAGAACTTCAGTAGTGGTAAACTAACTGATTTACTGCAAACTAACTGATTTACTGGAATAGCTCTTACATTTTTAATAGCTCTGTCTGTGTGCCTGCTGTTATTTGCACCCTGCAAAAGTGGTAAATGAAATACAGACAGATGTTCTGAAAGCTGAAAAAGAACACTTTAGTTTTAACAAACAGCTACCTGTTGACAACTTCTGCTGAAAATAATAATAATTAAAATAAAAATAAAAATCAATTTCTAGTTTGCTTCTAATGAACAGGCATTAAACACGTTAGAAAGTATTACCAGCCTTACTGTTGTCACTGTGGTTTTGAAAGACAGACCACTGATTAGTGATAAACAAAGTTCATTTCCAGATGAGCAAGAGTTTATCAATCGAAACTCATAGAATAAGTTTGTCCCACCAAAGATCATACTCAACAGACATACTTTGTTCACAGTGAACTGCTGACCATCTTCATTTAAAGTAACTGCTAAGCACCAGGAGGTTAAATAAGCCTACAGGAGAAAGTACAGTGTCAAATAATATATGCTGTAAAGATGTAGTAATGGGGCAAATTCAGCCTAAATCTCACTCCTCTGAAAACCCATAGACTAGAACAAATTTGGTTTAGCGTATTGAAAGTGAAGTGAATCAGCTGGAGGCTGGTTGCAGGGGTTACTTCTTATTCACAGCTCATGTGCTCTGCACAGAGAAATTGAAGTAGTTGATGCTACCTGGTTTCTTGAAATTCACAGCATTAAAACTCCAAATGTTCCAGATTTCAAATGTGTCCAGCAAGAATAAACAACAGATTTTTTCTGCTGAGATCTGGAACCAAACTGAGTGAATCCATGAGGAACAGGTACCTCCCAGCCTGATGGTGATATATAAAGGGTCGTGCAACTGAATTTTTATTTTTTCCTTCTCTTAATACCCTTTAAATCTTATGGATGTTGCTGCTTTAGTTACCTAACCATTCTGTATAGAAAGCCTCATGAAAATAACATCTCTTTAAACTGTTTTGTCTCAGCTGCATGTAGACCCTCTTTGTGACAACATTCAGTGCCATGCATGACACACAGATTTCAATTCAAGCTGCTTAATCTCATTTTAGAAAATAAATACAGGCAGGCATGACAGAGGCATCTGAGTATGTGGATAGTTGCCTTTGTATTTTGATATAAGCCTATCCCAATGACAAGCTATTTCAAGTGAATACCATGCTTCATAAGGATATGCACTAAGATGTTACTGATTAAAAAAATGGTCTGTTAAGCAGGCTTAACACTATTCAGTAACCTACACTAGAAATTATGCCCCTTTCTTGTAGATGCTAAGTGCTTTAAGCTAATGAATAGGGAAGAAAATGAAGGGGAAGATACTAAGGGATTAGATTATTTTCTGCATGACTTAGGACTCCCAGTCATGGCACTCTATTAAGGGCTGCATATATAAAATCTAACAGGGTCCCTGCTCCCAAAATGTAAGAGCATGAGTTTTAGAAAAGAGGGAAGACATATATGGTGATAGACAGACAGGAAAGTAAAACGAAACAGGCAGTGAATGCCAGTCAGTCAGTAAGCAGTGCATCCACAGACAAGCCATTCACAACCTTTCGTTTAGCTCACTAAAAGACAGCAACATCCTTTACCCTCCCAGTACGTTGCTGGAATACTGTAACCACACACAAATACAGGAATCATGACTCCACACTTCCCTCCAGCCTTCAAAAGAAATCAACATAATGTGGTTAACAAGACACACTTACATGTGAATGAATTGCAGCAAAATGCAAACCTGGCAGTTCAATTATAAAATGTCAAGGCCTTCCAGAAGTGATTAGCATCATAGCATCGAGTAAGTTACTAGAGGCATGACTGACTAATTGGCAATACTAAATTTATTTTTAAATGCCAAACAGTATCTGATTGATGTGGGTTGCTATATGGACAATATATAGCACTTAGTAACTGGTGGCCCACATATCTTGGGCATTCATCTGTATCTCATAGAAACAAACAACATCCAAAGGGTTTGTCAGCTGACTGGCACAAATGACAGTGGCCAGTGCTAATACATACCATTGTGTCTCTAGGTGAAAGACAGCTAGCTAATGGCATTCTTGCTAAAGTACTTTTAAATAGCCAAAATTATATATATTTATTTTAATGGAAAAGATACATTCCAGATGCTATAGAGGTATTATAACAGGGCTAGCCCCAAGGAAGCTGAAACAGAGCAGTTGGTAACTGGCTTGGCTGCTGTAGAAATATGGTTTTGCTGGGAGATGTTTACTTCTACTCCTTTCAGTTTCTTGCTGAAAGGCTCATGCATTGTGCTTGTAATTTTAATTACTTATAGAAGCATCTGACATGAGTTTTGACATATGAGGTGGTACAGTCCCTGCCCCAGGGAGAACTGGTATGTACATCTCCACAATACAAAACAAACAGCTGGAGAAGCAGAAAGGATAAAGTGACATCACATCTCTAATATAACAGTGGCACTGTTACTGCTGAAGTGCTCAACAGCGGGCCTTTAGGTTATTTAGGCAAGAAGGAGGACCAAGGCAACTACCTGCCAGTTAGCCTCACCTCCATCCCTGGAAAGGTCTCCTGGAAAGGTCATCCCTGGAACAGCTCATCCTGGAGGTCATCTCCAAGCATGCGGAGGATAAGAAGGTGATCAGGAATAGTCAGCATGGATTCACCAAGGGGAAGTCACGTTTAACCAACCTGATACCCTTCTATGATGAGACAACGACTAGCTGGTTAGATTAGGGGAGAGCAGTAGATGTTGTCCACCTTGACTTCAGCAAGGCTTTTACACTGTATCACATTATATACTCATGGTCAAGCTCAGGAAGTGCAGCCTAGATGAGTGGGCGGTGAGGTGGATTGAGAACTGGCTGGATGGCAGAGCTCAGAGTTGTGCTTTGTGGTGCAGTCTAATTGGAGGCCTGTAGCTAGCAGTGTCCCCCAGGGGTCAGTACTGGGTCCAGTGTTGTTCAACTTAGTCATCAACGACCTGGACGATGTAATGGAGTGCACCCTCAGCAAGTTTGTGGATGACACAAAGCTGGGAGGAGTGGCTGATACCCCAGAGGGCTGTGCTGCCATTCAGAGGGACCTCGACAAGCTGGAGGGTTGGGCTGAGAGGAACCTCGTGAAGTTCAACAAGGGCAAGTACAGGTTACTGCACCTAGGGAGGAATAACCCCAAGCACCAGTACATGCTGGGGGGGTGTCCTGCTGGAGAGCAGCTCTGCAGAGAAGGACCTTGGAGTCCTGGTGGACAGCAGGTTGACCATGAGTCAGCTGTGTGCCCTTGTGGCCAAGAAGGCCAATGTTATCCTGGACTGCATTTGGAAGAGTTTGGCATTTGCCAGCAGGTCAGGGAGGTGATCCTCCCCCTCTACTCAGCCCTGGTGAGGCCTCACCTGGAATACTGAGTCCAGTTCTGGGCTCCCCAGCACCAGGAGCACCTGTCGTACAAGGACAGACTGAGAGAACTGGACCTGTTTAGCCTGGAAAAGAGAAGACTGAGGAGAGAATTTATTAATGTATGTAAATATCTGAGAGGATGGTGTCAAGAGGATGGAGCCAGTCTCTTTTCAGTTGTGCCCAGCCACAGGACAAGAGGCAATGGGCACATACTGAAGCACAGGAGGTTTCAGATGAATATGAGGGGACAATCCTTTACTGTAAGGGTGACAGAGCACTGGAAGAGGTTGCCCAGAGAGGCTGTGGAGTCTCCTTCTCTGGAGATATTCAAAACCCACCTGGATGCTATCCAGTGCAATGTGCTCTAGGTGATCCTGTTTGGCAGAGGGGGTTGGACTAGATGATCTTCAGAGGTCTCTTCCAACCTCAGCCATCCGGTGATTCTGGGATTATTCATTGGTGTACATAGAATTCTGTGTGAGGATGGCGTTAGATGGATTTCTGCAGTTAGCTGCACAAACAAGCATCACAGAATTCATGTTTCTGTAGCGCTAAAGATGTAATTCTCATATGATTTATTAAAAAAAAAATCTAAAATCTGAAGTATGAGCACTCATTAACTCCTTTACAGTACTTGTTTTATACCAGTCATAACTGGAAATATTAATTCCTGTCAAAATATATCTCCGAAAATGTAACGTTTCCATACTTTGAAATAGGGGCACTGTAAACAAGAATTGACCTTGCAGTAACTGCTAAAATAAAGTTTTTTGAAAAAAATTTTTTGCCCTGTTCCTGTCAGTGGGCATCAAGTAGATGGCTTATATTTATCAATTAAAAGCAGCATATCATCATTTTATTTAAATGTTTTATCAATTCTTATTCAAATAGTAGAACATTCATTTCAGAAATAATCACAAGAAATCTCTTTCACTGTTAAGGTACTGAATTTTATTTGCAGACTAAAACTCTGTTAATGTAACTTGTTAGCCAGTATATATTAAGAAAGGAAACAACCTCACAGCTTTTGTTCCTAAGTCTCTGACAAAAATGAAATTTCTAAATACTTTCTGAAACTGGAACTTTGTATATTAAACACTTGAATGTTACAGCCAGACTCAGAACACAGGTAGGTCAAAAGGTCAAGATCATAACTATTGAAACCAAAGACTGATTTGAACACATAAAACATTTTTTTCCCCATTTCCTAGGATATTTTTGTTTGTTTTATCTTGTTAATGATTCTAGGGTCTGCTAGAGCTTTGGAAAAGCATCAGAAAATTAAGGAGAATGTAGTAAAAAGATGTATTATGATTCTTGGGATAAGCACTGCAGGTATAACCCTCCGCTTGAAAAGATTCAAATGGAGAAGAATTTATAAAAAATCTCCAACTGAAAGGCATAGAAAGTAATTTAAATAACTGCAACTGCCATTGCTTTAATAACAAGGATTCCTTAAGCAACCACAGTTCCATGATCTGCTATTTCTAATGTAAATTATTTTGATCAATATATGCCACGGAGTAGCAAACGTGTAATGGAACTAACAATAAGACTACAATGAATAATGCTCCTTGAAATGAGGCATTTATCTCAATGAGTAATGTTCCTTGGAATGACACATTGGGAAGGTGATTCCAAGCTTCTAAGTCACCTCAGTAGGAATATAAAAGTTATACAGAATGTACAGTATTATTACATACTCTGCATACTCTGAGACTTTTGAGTATTACATATACAAAAAAAAAAAAAAAAAAAAAAAAAAAAAAAAAAGTTGAAATATTAATAAGAACCTCATTTAAGGCAGTGTCAAAGAAACACCTGGCAAAAATGTGTTAAAACACAGTGACTGAAAGAACAAAACAAAACATAGCAAAGCAAAAAAGGAAATAAATAATGCATGAATTAGTGGCTTTTCTTGCATTGTTAAAAACACAACAGAGGATCAAATGACATTAAAAGAGAAACAAACATAAAAGCTTCTTTCTAGAAGATGAACTGTCAACATTCACAGAATCTATCTTTAATTCAGCAAAAACATAAAAAGGAAAAAATACAAACAAAAATTCACATTGCTTATTAAAGAAGGTTTGGAAGTCTACTTTACCCCTTTTTAGGATTTTTTGTCAAGTTAGTAAACTTGTGGACTTAAAAAAATTATCCTTTTTCACCTAGAGGTTGAAATAGTAACACTGTATAAACAGAAAGATAATCAAATACTTAGAAAACATATGCAAAAATCAGTAATTATATAAAATCTCTTCATCCTTCATCCAGTCCCACAACATTTCTAACATTTTTCAGCATGTCTGGTGACTTCCACAGTGACATCTGTTCAAACACTGACCGATCCCCCTAGCCCCTCTGAACTTCATGATATTTGATTCTTGAGGCAAAGTCCAGGGGTCTGTTACTGTTTTTATTAGAGTCCCTGAGAGTTTTGCCATCCACTGGTTTCTTACTTTGATGAGAAAAAATAAGGCTCATGTTGCTGAAATCTAAACCAGAGGCTATTTCCAATGTGATATTTTTTGCACAGTGATTTCAGTACCTGGGCACAAGAACAAATGTGGGAACATATAATCCAGTCTCTGTTCTCACTGGTGAGTATGTGTGATACATCCTATTAAAAAGGACAGATATACCTAAACCAGCACTTTTTTTTCCATTACTTTTTTTTTTTTTTTTTTTTTTTTCCTGTAACAGTGAGGCCTATTGGTCAGACTGACAACCCAAGTGAACATCAGACGTTATTGCCCTTCCAGAAATTAAGAATGTCAGGGGAGGTGCAACACTGCAGCTTTTTCTCAGCCCAGCAGGTCAGATGCAGACATCCTCAGCTCTACTTTGGAATGATTTTTTGCTCTTAGTTAGCATACCAGGGTTGATTCTTTTTCTTGTTTTTGCTCCTCTTTGCTACCAAAGGCAGGATTTAGCTGCATAAATGTAAATGTCTAAGACTTTGTTTGCTGTTTGGATACCCCAACCAGCCCATAGCTACCTCTCCAGAAGGCATGGCTTGTGACAAAGCCCTGTGTCATGTCTTCCAATCCTCTGTAAACATCTGCAAACCATACCTGAGGGTATCTTAAGTGACCCTACATGTTTATATTTAGGCAAGTGGTTCATGTTGTGATTGCCAGCATTGCTTTTCGCTCTGCAATTGGCTCTCTCCAATCTCCAGATAAGATTTTGCACCTGGAAATTCAATGTATTCTGACTCTGAATAGTGGTTTCAGCGGTCTCACGTGGAGCTGTCTTGAAGATTACACTCACAGGCAGTCTGTAGCTTACAGAGTAGGGACCAGTACCTGGAATAGGAACTGACATCTGATGGAGGGAAGCCTGGGCACAATATACGATGGAGTGCAGCAATCCCTAACTGTGTTCCTTGCTGAGAAGGCATATTGATGGGTGTTGCATAAACTGAAGTCTGCAGATGCCATAGAAGTTAAGGTTAGTTAGAAGCATGGGACTGTGGCTTTGTTGTGAATTCAAATGGCTGGGTATGACTAGATCCATGTGAAATACAAATATATTTAATTACAGATAAAGAAAGGAGTGAAAAACTTCCTGTACAGTGCTTGCAAGTACAGTATCTGTGATATCAGGATGGAATTTCTCTGGTTGCTTTCAATTTTGGTCAGTGCTGAGATCTACTTTTAAATAAAAAGATAGAAGGACTTTTCAAATCATATGAATGAAAACAGACATACCTGTATTTGAAGAGAAAAGGAGTTCTTGTTGTAGGCAGTGTTGATTATAAAACCCTTTACATCACTGGCAGACAAAGAAAATACCATTTGTTTTTACAGACTGATAGTATCTATATCTTTGTGGGGCATGAGGTTAATGTTTGGTTTTCTTGAGTGAACCTGAGAGTTTCTTGCTGATTGATCTCAACTCAGCTGCTGAAACCCTTCAGAAAAGCAACACAGACAGGAGATTGGGGAATAGCAGAACAACGTGCCTTAGATAGCAGGAGGAGTGGAGGAAGGTGCTCTGTTAGGGAGTTACAGGCAAGAAAGTCTTTCTTTCTCTGTGGGAGAGAGCAGACACCTTTACACCTCTTGACTTCTTAAGAATGGGGCTCACCGAGTGTTGGCACAGCATCAAGACTCCCTCCACACATGTCCCCCACATACAGCCATAAGGCTGGGGATGGGCAAGACATGGGGAAGGGACATCACCAAGGCAGCTGCCCTAAACCAACCAAAGAGATATTCCATACCATGTGGTGCCACACTCAGCAATAAAAGGTGGGAAAGGGGAAGGAGAGGGGGGCCCTCATGATGATGTCTGTCCTCCCAAACAGCTGCTACACATACTGAGATGCTGCTTCCTGGGACATGGCTGAACATTACTTGTTGATGGGAAGTAGAGAGTAATTTTTTTTCTTCCCTCTGTGCTTCTGAATGGCCTTTGCTCATTTGTTGTTTTTGTTTGTTTGTTTGTTTGTTTGTTTTGTTTGTTTGTTTTTAACTCTCTTTCTTTTCCCTTTAATTAAATTACCCTTATCTCAATCCATGAGTCTTTTTTTTTTCTTTCCAGCATACTTTCTTCTTCCCCTCTTCTTTTGAAGAAGGGAGTGAGAGAGCAGTTGTGGTGGAGCTCAGCTGCCCAGCAAGGTAAAACCACCACATGTCCACTGCCATCTCATGTCCAATTTTTCATGCACCAGCACCCTCAGGTCCTTCTCTGCAGGGCTGCTCTCAATCCATTCATCACACAGTCTGTACCGATGTTTAGGATTGCTCTGACCCAGATGCAGGACCTTTCATTTGGCCTTGATGAACTTCATGAGGTTCACGTGGTCTCATTTCTCAAGCCTCTCAAGGTACCTCAGGACGGCATCCCTTCCCCACAAAATGTCACCTGCATCACTCAGCTTGGTATCATCTGCAGACTTCCTGAGGGTGCACTCAATCTCACTGTGTCATTTATAAAGATAGTAAACAGTAGATCCCAATACTGAGGGACTGATCCCCCTGAGGGACATCTCTCTTTACTGGTCTCCACCAGGACATTCAAGCTGTTGATCACTACTCTTTGGATGTGGCCAACCAGCCATTTCCTTATCCACCAAACAGGTTGTGCAGCACGGCAAGGAAAGAAATATTTCTGTGGCAGATACACTAAATCTGTGAAACTGTTACACGGAGGGGTTGCAAACTACTAATATCAAATAAAACTACAAAGCACATTTTCTAATAAAAAGAAAAACAAAGTTATATGTTTGTGATGTCAAATAAGATGCATTTTTTATCTGTGGTTTTCAAATGTCATTGCGGAGGCCAAAAAGAGGAAAAAAAAAGTCATGTATAATGGCCATTACCACTTCTGTGAAAGACAATGATGGACAACAGTTATGTGCCCTGAGGTGGTCCTCACATAGGCTTTCTCCTTCACAGATGTTCAGAGTGTTCTTTTCTCTGCTTTTTCAGGAGTCAGCTCAAACAAACGAACAAAAAAATCAATACATCCCTTAATCAAGAACAGCTTGCAGAGTTCATGAGAGGCTGCTGCAGCTTGCCAGGAGCCCATGACTCCTCTAGCTTACCTCACCCAGCAGCAGCTGGTACCCTGACTTTCCTTAGGGGTTTTCTGGGAGGCCCCTGCAATACCAGATCCAGCTCCCTGAGTATCTAGACTACCTCAAAGCAAAGCCTCAAAACCATTGTTCCTGTTGACTGTCTCTTTTCACGCCATTCATCAAGGTAAATTAGGCTTATGATCTCGCACTAGTCTGTGAAGAGCAAGGGACGATTCAGCTATCTGTCTCAACCATCCCTCTGAAGCCTGGAGTTACCTGTCTCTGAATACAGAGAACAGATCTCTGGGCTTTGATGGAGACATGTTCAGACTAAACACTGAGCTTGCAGAAGGATAGAACAAGAGAACCTGAAGCAACAGGTCTGCATACAGTTTACAATTTAGACAGTAGGGGCAGGCAAAAGAAGAAGCATTGTCTCTGCATTTTAGATTGCTGACTGCAGAAGAACTGGGAGGACTGGTCTGCATGAGGAGCTCACAGGAATGCAGTGAAGAAAAGTTTGAAAGCTGGATATGTCAGCCAGCCAGAAACCTTTTTCATTTATGTTGTTTGTCTGTTTCATATTTAAGAAAGACTGCTAAGTTGACATTCATCTACATAAACTTCACATACATATTTACACAGCGTATTTTATATATACATATATATAAAAATATATTAAGGGCTACTGTGGGACTTCAGAAATATCCTCCACGCATCTATCTAGTTTCATCACATGCTGTCAGTCTTTGTTAAAGACAAAAACTTGTGGTTTATGGCTTATTAGATGAGGCGAGAGCAGTGGATACTGTCTACCTAGACTTCACTAAGGCTTTTAACACTGCCTTCTATAAGATAATCGTAGAGAAGCTGATGAAGTATGGGTTGGATGAGGAGACAGTGAGGTGGACTGAAAAAAATTTATTCCAGAGGATGGTGATCAGTGATACAGTCTATCTGGAGGTCAGGAACTAGTGGTGTACAGCAGAGGTCAATACTGGGTCCAGTCCTGTTTAGTATCTTCATTAATCATTTGGATGATGAGACAAAGCGTTTTCTGAGCTAATCTGCAGATGACTCAAAACGGGGAGTTGTGGCTGATAGGCCAGAGGGTTGCACTGCCACCTGGAGGGATGTGGACAGGCTGGAGAAGTGGGCTGGCAGGAACCCTCTAAAGTCAAATAAGGGCAAGGGCAAAGTCCTGCAGGAGGAACAACCCCAAGCACCAGCACCTGCAGGGGGCCACCCAGCTGGAAAGCATCTCTGAAGAAAAGAACATGGGGGCCCAGGTGGACACCAAGATGAACGTGAACCAGCAATGTGCCCTTGTGACAAAGAGGGTTCATGATATCCTGGACTGCATTAGGCAAAATATTTCCAGCAGGTGATCCTCCTCCCGGTGAGGCCGCCTTGGAGTATTGTGTCCAGTTCTGGGCTCCCCAGTACAAGAGAGACATGGACATGCTGGAGAGAAACCAGAAAAGGGCCACAAAGAGGAAAGGACAGAAGCATCTCTCCTATGAGGAAAGGCTGAGAGAGCTGGGACTGCAGCCTGTAGAAAAGAAGGGTGAGGGGTGAATCTTAGCAATGGGATAAATACCCATTCAAAAGCCATCTGGACATGGCCCTTGAGCAGCTTGCTGCAGGTGATCCTAATTGAGCAGAGGGCATTGGACTAAATGACCTTGAAGTATCTCTTCCAACATCAGCCATTCTTTGAAAAATAATCTGAGACTAGATTTTGATTGAGAATTTTTGATAAATCGCCTATTTCAATAGATGATTTCCATTTCAGCTTTTAGGGGAAAAAAAAAAAAAAAAGTGTGAACTTTGGGAGTTTCTCCCATTTGCAAGACTTCTGTTCAACAGCTTCTACTAGTTTCATCTGAAAAGGTACTTGAAAATTAAATGATCCATAATTTTCAGATTGCCAGTCCTTGAAAACTTTCGGGATTTCAGTTTTCTTTCCCTATTCTGTGCAAGGAAGAAAAAAAAATCTCAAAATGTCCTCTGGGATAAAACAAATAATTTCCCTCCCACTCCCTATCATCCCCAAGTGAAACACTGGTACCAACAGAATCAACAGAAGATTACCACTCACAATTGCCTTAGGCTAGGCAATATCCTTATGGATTTTATTATGCACTCCATTTTAAGTATAAAGAATTTATTTTTACACTGATAGAATCTTTCAAAGCAGTGAGCTTTCTGAAGCTCAGTCTCTGTGAAGTTGCTAACCTTTTTAATTAATGCCATGAAGACACTCAATTCTCCTTTGTGCAATACAGTGAATTTAAATAAGTTAAAACAACAAGAAAAAAAAATCTCATTCTCTGATCCTTATGAATTATTTGCAGACAGTCCTGCCAAAACTGCAAGATTTTATATCCACAAAGCTTTCCTTTTGCACCTTCATACGGGGCAAAAATTCTCCTTCCTTCATTGTCAATGCGATAAGGTCTAAAGGATGTGACCATGCATATTTTAAAACTTAGGAAAACATAAGTAGAACTCAGTATACTATTGAAAATATTGTGTTCAGCCTTCAGGGTGAATTTTCTGATGCTGAAAGATTCAATTTAGACTTTTCAAGCTATTTTAACTTTATTTTTGACATGCAATATATAACATGGATGTGTGAGATAACACAGTATTAGTTATCTTGTCACAAGGTTTGATAAGATCATAAAGAATATTAGCAAAGTGGTGTTCAGCTCCCCACCTTTGTTCACTGGGGAAGGATTGGTAAGGTGGAAACCACTAGTGATGAGTTCAGAGAACGTGACTCAAAAAGATTTGCCTATTTCCCTTTATCTTCTAGCTTAGAGAATAAAGGGACTGTGAGAGGTAAAGAAGTCCTATGAGAAAGAGGGCAACAGACTGATGAAGTAAGCTGTTTATGATAGTATCTAATTTGTCAGCAAGGGGTCATAGCCTGACACACTCCTATCCTGGTAGCAAACATGTTATGATGTGCAGACAGACTGTCTATTAAAAAAAAAAAAAAGGCTATAGAGCAAAACACATATTCAAAGTCAGCCACAGATACAGAAAAAGAGTGCTTACAGAATGGCTGGATACACTTTTCCAGGAAAAGAGGTCAGAAAGGTGCCATCACTAATGAGATTTGAACAACGTAGAAGGGGCTGATAAATTGTGAAGCTTTACAGAAACAGTTTTTTGTGGACCATATAGTCTTCTCCTGCCCTCAAACACTCCTGTCTAATCTGAATTAAAGGTCTTTATCTAACCCTCCAGAATATGAGTAAATTGGGTGCTGGGTATGAAATACAGCTTTTCTGTTAATATATAGACCATGTAATATCTTAGCATGAGGGAACGTTGTGAGAGGTAAAGAATGGAAAGCACCTGCTACAGCACATAATGTAGAAAGTCTCCTGCACATCTGCAGCCCCTGCTTAGAGCTGGACCCAGAAGCAGGGCATACAAAGGTTTCTGATATTTAGAACTGGTTAACAAAGAGACATTTTACTACCCAATTCAGTCACTGGAGAACAGAGTGCCTGTTGCCAGGAAAATTCCTGCCTTATCAAGTCTGAGTTTCTTAAAAGTTTAAGCCCATCTATGCACGTTCATTTTGTAGCCCAAGGCAGCACCAGAAATGACATATTACTCAAAATTGTAATGTGTAGGTCCCCCCCACCTCTAGCTCACCTACCAATGACTTAAAATCTCAGTGAGCCCTTGGTGTGTCTCAGTTCTTTGTACAGATTTGCAGGGACTCACATACGATTGTCAGCATTGTTATCAGAAGCAGTGCATTCACTTGCTTTGGCAACGTTGTACTGGTCTGTCATGATGAATGTCCATCTGTGTCTTTCCACTGCAAGACTAACATTAATATTCTCTATATTCATCCTTCTGAAAGCTGCAGATGGTACAGCTTCTCCTGCCTCATTACACGATGATTTGATGAAGAAACTCGTAAGACCAGGGACATAGCTGGTGTGTTGTTGTGGTTATCTGTAGCTACTTTACATGACAGTTGCGCTATGTCACATTCATGAAGTAATACCAATTGCAAAGATGCAGCATCATATTCTTTGTCTTGTTCAACTATTGCCTCACACTTTTGCAGATCTCCAGTTCCTCTGTCTTCCATGTTACAATACATGTCGTTCAAAATTTCCTGTTGAAAATGTTTCAGTTAGATATAGATCACACTTCAGTTGACTCATCTTAGCATTAAACTGCTTTAGTTATTATTATTCAGGGTCCAAATCCTTCACCTTTTTCAATAGACACTTTTTTTATTTGAACGGCATTTCTACCAAGATGTTGGACCTGATTACAAGAAATTAGGATATAGATGTCTAACCCTAAATTCTACCACAAATTGCTTAACTTACGCTCATTGTTGTGATCACACAACATTACCGTCAAGGGCAAAACAGGCTCAGTATAGGGAGATTAATTTATTGCCTTTCACTAGCAGACTAGAGCAGTGAGAAACTAAAAGGAAACCAAAAACACCTTCCCCCATCCACCCTCTTCCACCTTGTCCCCCCGAGCAGTGCAGGGGAATGGGGAATGGGGGCTGCGGTCAGTCCCTGACACTTCGTCCCCTGGTCCCCATGGGGTCCCTCCCACGGGATGCCGTCCTTCCCCAACTGAGCCTGCAGGGGCTGCCCACAGGCAGCAGCTCTTCAAGCACTGCTCCCACAAGGCTCCATCACACGGGGTCCATCCATCCCCCAGGAGCAAACTGCTCCAGCACGGGTCCCCCACGGGTGGGCGGCAGCTCCCCCCAGACCCCCTGCTCCTGCGGGGGCTCTCCATGGGCCGCAGCCTCCTCCAGGCCACATCCACCTGCTCCACGGGGGCTCCTCCACCCATGGGGCGGCTGCAGCGTGGAGATCTGCTCCATGTGGGACCCATGGGCTGCAGGGGGACAGCCTGCTCCACCAGGGGCCTCTCCCTGCACAGGCCGCAGGGGAACTGCTGCTGCCTGCCTGGAGCACCTCCTGCCCTCCTGCTGCACTCACCTGGGGGCTGCAGGGCTGCTTCTCACCCCTCTCTCCCAGCCGCTGTTGCATGGTGTTGTTTCCCTTTCTTAACTCTCCCAGAAGCCCACCCAGTGTCACTCTCTGGCTTTGCTCTGGCCACTGGCAGGTCCCTTTTTGAGCCAACATGGGGCAGCTGCTGGGCTCTGCTCACAGAGGCCACCCCTGCAGCCCCCCACTACCAAACCCTTGCCATGTAAATCCAACACAGTCTCTTTCTTCTTTTCTGATTATTCATACTGCAGGTATAGTACAGATCAAGTACTGCTGATTACTTTAAAAGAGACAGCCATGAGATCACGCTGCTCTTTGTGTAAAACCATAGCAACCACAACAACTTTCATGTCAACAAACTGTAGCAATAGCATAAGTCTTTCTAAGGCCAGGCCTTATTAATTTTAAGAATTTATGTCCACTAAAGTCATTGGGAAATTGAAAATCTGTAGTGAACTACAGGGAAAATGGACCAGATCCTCCACAGATTATACAATTATCAGCATTGCCAAGCCAGCCATTACAGAGCCATGCTTCAGGGAGCAAGAGAGTCATTCTAAGCTTGGCTGTTCTTATATGTATAAAGTAGAGCATGACAATAGGAAACAAATGCTGCAGATGCCATGATGCTTTCCACAGTCTGTAGGCAGTCTGAGCATCATCTTTGAAATAGGGACAACTCCTCTGTCACTGCAGGGTATTAAAGTGAGGCCTATCCATAGCATCCCTCCTCTAACAACACTTCCACTGTAATTTTTACCTGGCAAAAGAAGCTGCAAGCCTCAAAAACCTATCCAAATATGCTAAGTGACTACTAAATCATGGAAAGAAAGCCTGTCTCTTTGTCTATCCATAGCAAGTGGGAGCCCTGAACATTTCAGAGGAAAGATCCCTTCCCTGAATCTGCAGCTGAAGATAAGAAACAACAACAGAACACCATCATATAAACAATAGAGGCAAACAGCATCCAGAGGCTTTCTAGCTTCCTCTAGAAAGTAGATCAGCAGCTTATCAGCCACACAGTTCATACTTTTGACCTATATTGTTCTTAGTCCAGGGGGCAATTATCCTCATCCTTAGTCCAGGGGGCAAAACAAAACCATTACTGTTCCAGGTATTTGTCACATTGCACTAAAAAGCAATTGTTGCCAAGTAGGATACCCATTTCAATTCAATCAAAACAGAATGCAGGAGGCTAAATATAAATAATTTAATTGCTTTTTGATGATCTAACATCCGTGATCCAGTCTAGATATTAAATTGAGCTAGATATTAAACCTCTAGCCAGGATGAAAAAACTTCCATTCAAAATTTATAACTGCAGCAAGCAGTAATATTGGGTCACTTGGTTGAGGTCAAAGTGCATTATCCTACACCATAGAAGCCAAAGAAAGGAGGAGAGGAGCAGGAATGTTCCTCACCTATTGCATAAAGCACTGCCTGTTTTACTGGGACTGGCCTCAGATCTCCGTAACCTTAATGATATCCTGACACTACTTCACTGATCTTTAAATTAAATGTCCCTGTGTCTGTGTTGCCTCTTATGACATTTTGTCCTGTAGAAATAAGCAGAAAGAAATATGCTGCAGATATCAATGAGAAGCCTTCATTCTCACCACACCGAGCATGCTTCAGCATAGACACCTTTCTGAATTGCTAAACCTTCATGATTTAGCTATGTAGACTGAACGAGAACGGACCTTCCATGGTGCTGTTATGTTGACATGATTTTCTCCGACATCAAATTCTTCATCACTTGACCTTCTAGTAAATCAGAGGAAAACCCATAGGCATGCATCCTACCTTCCTGGCTTCAGGTGCAGACTCATATGCTTGCTCACAAATGCACTCATGCTAGTGCCTTCACTCTAAGCACATGGACAGCTATACAGAACGGTCAAATCAACTGCATTTGGCATTCCTGGTAAACATTATTTTACAATCTGGTAAACATGCATAGTCATGAAATACATGTTCAGAAAATACATAAGAAAAATGCATGATTCCTCAACATTTAGGAGGATAAGCTGTCTTTGTGATGACTGACCTAGCAAGAAAAATAACATTTAAGTCTTTAGCATGGTCTCTGGCCCATATTCAGGAAGCTTACATTTCACCTAGCTCTCTTTTTTTTTGTTCCCTGCAGCTGGTCCCAGGCCTTCAAAAATGACAAGTGACATTTCAAGGCACTCTGTTCTAGTCACAGCTTTGGGTACACTGAAAGGCTGGTCCACTGTTAGGGAATGGAAATGGGACAGAGAGAGTAGTCTGAGTGCCCCAGAGATACCGTGCTTATGGCTCCCTTAGGACTGTAGAAAGGCAAATGTTAGATTTTACTCTTTCTCCTCCATGACTTGTTAGGAACACAGTATGTAGATCGTCATCCTCATTCATCCCTCCATTCTATTGCAATTATAAATAACTTCTTTATCCAAACCTGTGTCTGCAAGGGAGTTAGCAAAAAGAGTAGGCCAATGCAGGTGAGGCTGCCACAGCTCCATGCCCCCAGGTCCAATATGTAGCGAGGCTGAACATCTTTTCCAATTAGGCACACACACAAATCATGTATATCACACATATATACACACACAGGACAGCACATGCACATCAAGCACTCATACAAACACAGACAGCACCAATGGCCTCATCTTGTTCCCTCCCCTGGCTGATCAGAATGGAGGTCCATTACTATGAAGAATGCACATCAGTGCACACCTGCACACAGACACATATGTAAGTGGGTCTTGCACTCAACACTTAGACCCCACAGTGTCTGGAAGGCTGTCTGGAGCCCCTGGTCCCTCTAGTAGCCAGCTCTTCCATGTGTCTCACCCTCAGAGATACCCCCCCGGCTTCCTTGCCACTGCACCTACCCACCAGCTCATCCAGGTTGGTCCTTGCTAGTTGATCATACCCTGATACAAACCTCCACACTCAGTGTGTGACACCTTCATCTTGCAGTCCCACCCCAGTTGCTGACACCCAGCTGCCTTGATCCCTCCCTTTCGCCACATTTCGTTCCTCCCTAAACACCCCGTATTGTCTTGTGCTATCCCTGAATGCGCTTCCTTGGCATCCCATGATGAGTCCTGTATCCCTGTAGCCAGCAACCCTCTTGTACTGCAAGGCACTGCAGAACACCTCTCCATTGATTCACTGGGTGGGCATCCCTCAGCCCATAGTGCATCTTGGTGTATCTTCTTGGTGCACAGAGATGAGGTTTTTTATCACATAATCAATGTCCTGCATATAAACATTCTTATTTTATTATTCCTGATAGTATCATCTTTTATTGTACATCTCCTTTAGCCCAGTGACACTCCTGAGAGCAAATACTGACAAACAAGAAAGCTTCCAGACTAAGAAAAGGAGACCAGAGTTATTTTTTAGTAATGAGGACCTCCTAATTGTGCACTCTTTGCTTAGGACATCTGCATCTGAAACAAGACCAAAGTTAACAGCATTTAGGTGTATCTTATTATACAGTTGTCCTAACAGGGCAGCCACTGAACTGGAACAGCCTGATGTCTCCTTTGGTGTCCTGCAATGTTATTAACCACCTGATTA
Organism: Aythya ferina; assembly: GCF_964211825.1. Classification (NCBI taxonomy): domain Eukaryota; kingdom Metazoa; phylum Chordata; class Aves; order Anseriformes; family Anatidae; genus Aythya; species Aythya ferina. Next base: position 90,399,241 of record NC_140296.1, on the reverse strand, counting down.
CCTCCTTATCAGAAGGAAGGAAGGCTTCTTTTTATTCCCATTTGCTTTACACCAACTTCAGGTGATTAATCCTGAAATATGTATGTTAAGATCCACTTTCTGTTTCTTAAATAACTGTAAAGACTCAGATCTACTGTTCTGTTTCAGAACTCAGTTTTGTACCAGCCTTGGTGGAGTCTCCATCCTCACAGTTGGAAGTACTGTAAGTAAGTATGACAAGTCAAGAAAAGATATCTGATGTGGTCCTTCAGACTTCCAAGCCAGCTTCTGGTCTGTCTGTGGATATTCCATCTATCCTTCGGTCCTAATTTCTGTCCCACCAAAGTTTGCTTTTCTGTGATAGACTGAAAATTACTGTCTCTGCTGTAAACTGAACTCCTCTCTCAGTATTGCAGAAGACAGCAGGAACCTTCTTTAAAGTGGGAAAGCAGCACTTAATCTGCACACAATAAGAAGAGTTCAATTGACTTTATCATCTTATTTGCCAAGTCTTGTCCTTTAGCTAGTCAATATTTGTAATGAGTAAGCCTGTCTTCCTCAAAGTTTATCTAAAGGTTTTCCAAACCATTTAAGGTTCATGAGTCTTAAACCTATTACACATTTTCTTCACAGGTTTTCTAGAATTTTCTGGAGTGTTCTACATTACACATTGACATCAGGCAAGGGAAAATAATCTCCTGCTAGCACTAAGTGGGCAGACTCTGAATCTAAGGGTGCTAATAGATATACATGTATAAGCCACCTAGTCATGAAAAAGTACATACCACTTCGGATCCAGTATCATGAAAAGATCATCTTTCATGATGAAGACTTCTTCATAGCTTTTTAGTATCTCAATTTCAAAAATGCAGCCATGAAAAAGGAAAAATTAAGTTAAAAATGTTGTTTTAAGGTAATCCATTAAACCTTCATCACTGGTTTGATTCCACCTGGAGAGAAAATCCTGTATACTGTACCAAATACAGTCAACTGCACAGTATATACTATACTGTATATATACTATATATACTATATACTGTATGTGTATATATACTATATAGTATATATACTATATACTATACTATATACTATATGTATATTATATAGTATATAGTATATAAATACTATATATATTATATATACTATAGTATACTATATATACTATAGTATACTATATATATAGTATATACTATACTGTATATAGAGTATAGTATATATTGTGCAGTATATGCATATCATATGTATACTACGTATAGTTTTGCATACACACACTACATAGTACATTATAAGGAATATATGCTACATTAATATTTTTTAGATTTGTTACTGTTATATGCATTGATTGTGCATTTAAATATGAAATATTAAATATGAAAAAATGCAGTAAGATGATAAATTGCTGATAATGAATGCCATAGAGATAAGCAGCAAAAGATCTGAAAAGAAACTTGAAATCATTTAAGTATTGTAAGGGAAGAGGGGAGCCTGCACCAAAACAATTAAAAATTTGATGCAGAGGAAAATAAACTATTCCTCATCTAAGGGTGAGAAAACCTATGGAACCTGAAGTAGCTCCAGAAATCATACCAGCAATATCACTGGGAGAAAATATTAAGGGTAAGAAACAAATTTTGCAGGGGATCTGTAACGATGTTTTATTCAAACAACAGCTCCTGTTGGAAACAATGGTCAAGATTTTGAGCACACAAACCAGACTTCAAGAGCATCCTAATGACAGGTATTACAAGCAGCATTACAAGTTCTTGCAGAAATATTTACTGTGAAGGAAGAATGGAGTGTCACAAGTTCAGCCATTCACAGCAGCGTAGCTAAAGTTGGATGCCTAAAGTGTGTAAACAAGCCCCTTATGGCTTTTTTTCAGTGATTGCAGGAATTTCACATCATGCAGCTGTGACTCCCATCCAGAATATATCTTTCCTAATTAGCTTGTGTATATCTTTAAACTACATGTTATATGGGCTATTAAACAGAGGAAAGGCAAATTAAGAATGAATCAATCTCTTTCACCAGTCACTTCCCAAAGCCAAGTTACAGTGTGTACCTGTGAGCATGGGTGTACCTGATGGGATCTGCGATGGAGTTGGTGCTCCTGGTCAGTTCTGCTTCACAGACCAGCCATCCAAATCTCCTGCCACTCCACACAAGCTGTGTAAGCTCTCCACCTCCGTGCCTGAGTGCTTGCTCAGTAAAGTCATTTATCTGAACCCTTCTGTTTCCTTGTCTCCAGCTTATGCATCCCAAAAACAGTCATTGAGGAGGCACACAACAGATCTCTGCAAACTTGGGGCAGAAATAGACGGTACCAGGAGAGGAATAGCTTCTCTCTCACACAGACACACATATTCCTCTATCTTACTCCTGTGGGTTCTCCTGAGAAAAGGAAAATAGGATCCCCCTTATAACTCTCCTGAATTTTGATTGTTCACAACCAAAATTAAGTTAAATGCACAAAGGCTATGCATATTTCAAAAGCAAAGCCAGCTGCCTCATCACAGTCCCAGCTACCTGTGTGTTGCCCCTGAGCACCCAGCAGGCTACCCCAAAATCCTAGGGAAGTAAAAAGACTCTTATTTCTGTTTGGAAATCAAAGACCTTGCAGAGGCAGGGCTCCTTATTTACTGATGTAAATCTCCACACAGTTTCCATAGCAAAAAGGGTATTTCCTTGTACTTTGTTGTAAAGCACTGCTTACTGATATTAGGAAGCAACAAAACTAATCAAGACTCTCCTCACCCTAGCGTCTTGACAACAAAATTACTAAATAAAGGAGCAACCCAGCTCAAGCATTTGCCATGCCCTTTCAGTGATGTTCATTCACATGTTTCAGCTCCTGTTTGCAGCTGCTTTTCCCTTTCTTTCTCTCCACCTTTTGAACAGGAGAAGACTTTCTCACTCAGAAAAGCCCATCCCACAGCATTTTTAAACCAGAAGACTGAGGCACCAGCTCCTGGTCTATGAGAGCAGACAGCCTCACTCTCCACTGCTCTACATTACCCTGAGCACTTCTCACAGGAAGGAGAAGCAACCTTTCCTTTGAAAGGGATATTCAGGAAAATTGGGATTTTTTCCATTCAGGGATCAGAGTTTCCTTACTGTTTCCTCTGCACTTATCTGCTTGGAAACTGCAACCTAGTTCTTCACAGGGGCTCTTTCATGTTTTCATCCATCTGAAAGGGCAAGCAGAGGCTTTATTTATTTATTTATTTATTTTTCTTCCTGCAGCTGCTCTCCATGAACTAGCTGGCAGCTGCATTGCCCATATTCTTCTCCAGGACTTTTAGGATGTGGCACCCACAACACTGCCAGTTTCTAATCACTCAAAGAAACTTGGAACTTTATTCATAGTCATCAGCCTGTTCACTGGAAGAAAGAAGCTGTTTTTCTGCACTGTTGTCAAATATTAAGTGTTAGTCACTGCTTGTAATTTCTTAGCCCCGGTGCTCAGGCTTCAGTCCTCAACAATGTGTCACTTTTCCCACACTTTGCTGGTCTTCTGGGTTTCCCATTAGGCAGTCACCAGGATGACAAATACAACAGCAGTCTTCAGTTCAGCCTCCTGAGTGTTATCAGCCAGTACATCAAAAATATAATGCCTTTTCTTTTTCTTATTTAATAACATTATCAGGGAGATGGCTATAGGCATTTGATGGGCTTGTCATATGCTCCACACTTCCATACAGGAAGATGAAGAAACTAATAAAATAATTATTTGAATAGCACTTTATGGTTTAAAAGGAGTGATTTGATGTGCATGCATATAAGTCCAGACCCGGAGCTATTATATCCAATTAAAGCATTCTGCACTTGAGCATACATTACAGTTAGCACACAGGAGCGATAGATTTATTTGTATTTTCAGTCTGGTCATAAAATTGAATCACTGTTTGCCTCCAGCTTAACCCCCTTACAGCTGAGTGGCTGGAGCAAAACTACAGATGAATCTAATAGACTAAATCTCCTCTTTGAAGAGACTGTACATGTCCAAGTTAAATTAGAGCAATTTTCTGTCTCTTGCAGGTTTTTTTGCTTTGTAGTATCATACAGTGCTGAGTGTCTCAGAGAAATCAGAGCACTGGTATCCTTCTCCCTGCTCCATAATACTAAATACATAAGCACTAGCCCCTTCCTAAGGTCCCTGTGGCAAGTGATATCACTTCAGCCCATGTTGTCATCGTGGATAGCACAGTGAGTTTGACTCATGACCCTCAATCAGTGTCATGGTATAAGGTGGATACACAAACGTAGAGGAAATACAACATTCACTTTTCAGATAGATAGTACTGAATATTTGTTTCCAGGATTTTAAAGACTACAATTCATAAATCTCCAATATATTCACTAAAGGAACATCTTTTGACAAAGAAAACAAATGAATCCCTAATAGAGACCCTCCTATATGCAGTCATTGCACTTCATTGGTCTCAATTATAACAAGAAAAAGAGAAAGATCATTCTGTTGACAAAGTGGATTTTTATGTAAATTTTTATATATTAAAAATTAATCATGAACATTCACTGTGATGATTTCTTTCCACAGGTGTTATCTATGAGTTACCAATGAATTGCTGTGATGTTGGAGGGAGTAGAACGGAACAAGTGAGACATCAGATCTTAACAACCTTGAGAAAACTAATCTGGGCCTCTACCCATACCCTCTTCCATAGGATATTTAAGCTCAGTGCTGAGCATTCACTGAGTTGGAGTTTATGTATAAGCTTTGTGAAATGAGTGTGCTCCAGCTCAGCCACAATTGTGTCCCTGCCTGGCAGGCCCTGACCAAGGGACTGACTTCACAGGTTGACCTTGGGCCTCCCTTGTTTTTCTGGAGCTGACTGGCATTCACTGGATCTGACCTATTGATTGACTTGCTAGCTTGACCTTGGACCTCGTGTCTCATCAACATGAGCCTGTCTGGTGATCCAGACACTTGTTGGAGCCTGCGTATGATCTCTGGGCCTGCCCTGCTCCTGTGCTGGGGCTGGTTAGGTGGGCTCTGGCACAGAGGCCTTGTGGCTCCTGGCTTTCAGAGATCTGTTGGACATTGCTGCACACCAACATTATCACTTCATGAAGCAAAGTTCTAGTATTTACTTAGCTAGTAAAAAAAAAAAGAGCGGACTGGCATTTGGGGTTGCAAGTCAAGCAGAAGATTTAACAAAGGAGAATAAAAAAAATCACAAACTGGGACTAAAGAGGGGAATGCTGCCAAGCATGGATATTATCTACAGGACCTACAGGAAATTATTCCCAGGACCTTGACTTCCATACTGAATAACTTTACCCCTTTAACAACAAATGTCCTAGTAAGATTTCTTCAGATTCATTCCTCAAAAATGGAAAGTATGTGTTGCTTGGTACTGGTATCCTTTCAGGGATCTCCCTGGCTCTGAAACTGGCCAGCACCTAAATGAATAAGGCAGTGACACTAGACAATTGGAGCCCCTTGGTGTGCGTGTTAATCCTATTAGTCAGAATGATGAAATCTTTAGCTGAACTGTGGCAGGATTATAGCTGGATAAAGGTTTGGTTTGGTTTTCCCATGTTACCATTATGTAATCCACTGTACTCTCTACAGAATTAATTGATGTCTGTTGTTTCCTCTCCAGGAATTGGGTTTGGGGGCTAGGAGTTACATTAATGAAAAATGTAGCTCAGACAATCAGTCATGAAAAGTCACTGACACCTGATGTTTCCTGTGATTGAGAGCAGAGGAAATGTTAAATTGTAAGGGAAAACTCAGTTTTCATATCTTAAAAAGGTAGTTCTGAGAACCACAAACAGCTTACCTTTTCTTCAAAACCCACAGTCGGATAAGATTTCAGATCCTTTCCTACCCAAGTCCCATGAAAAATGGATCTTGCAAGGACTGTGTCCAGAGGAGTTATTCACTGACCTTACTGACCCAGTCCTGTGGTCAAGCCCATGTTTCACTGTAAGGCAGTGCTGGCTTGGAACTCTTCCTGCAGAAGGGGAAGGAAAAGCAAAGCATCTGTTTCACTGCTAGTTGTGTCAACTCAACTCATACTGAATATTCAAAATCAGTCACGGGGGCACTGACTGATACATTCAGTAGCAATTATGTAAGAAGTGGATGCACAAACTTAGTTCCTTCATGTGACAGTTTACCATTTGGCCATTTGCCAAATGGTAAATGGTACAAATGTAATGGTACAAGCTAAGAGGTCTTCCTTCTTGGTGCACCCTTACCACTTTCTGGAAAGGCTAAGAAGAGAGCACGTAGTCTTTGCTTGCTGAAGTTGATAGTAGGGCTCCTGTTCACAGGTTCTCTGAAGAGGGAAGAAATGCTTTTCTGCAGCACTAGGGGTGTAAGATGGCAGTAAAAGAGGTATGCCCATGCCCATTTTAGGAACTTACGATGATGCAGGGTTGTGTTGGAGCCAAAGGATACAAGAACAGGATATGGAGGTGCTTCCAGGGCCTCATTTTAGAGGATACATGGCTGCAGACAGCATGCAGGCACTGAGAGAAGTTGACATTCAGGCATTAAACGGAGAAGATTTGATCGAGGATTGCCCTTTTAAACTGAGGAAGCTTTGTAGGATTATCAATCAGATATCTTGTAATACAGCATAGGCAGACTTACAAGGATATTTAACTATTGACTGGTCAGCTGTTGCATTCACATGAGTAAGTGGGACTTTGTTTGCTGCAAGTAATAGGAAAGGTTAGATGGAGAAATACACTAATTTTGAATTGTTTGGTAATTTGAAGATTTGCTGTTTTGTCAATGCATTGATTTGGATTTAAATTGCTCATAGTTTTGTGTCCTTATTAGAGGCACAGTGTTTAGGACAGAAATATCAATATTTTCACTAAATATTGTAAGTTATGGTGCATTAGGTTAATTCCTATCTTTTCTTAATACGTTGCATGTAAAATTACTTAGTATTTGGGGTTGCAAGGTGGTCATTTTAATGTATTTTTAAAGCTGTATTAAAACATGGCTCAGTTTTATAATGCTTAATTTGCAAAGGCAACCCGGTCACACAAATCCCATTGGCTTCAGAGGCGTTTATTAGTTCTTAGCACCCCTGAAAATCTGGTCATCCTGAGTGTCTGTAACCACATTTTGATCAGCTATTTAGACCTTTATGGTCAATGCACACATCACCTTATCCAGCTCCCAGAGGGACCACTTACAGATGTCTCACGATTCTCTCTTTCAGAGTCAAGGAGGGGATTATACTGATATTGTCTGCCCTCCCTATTTCTCCCTAGTATTTCAGTGTTATGCAGAAAAGGGAAAAGATCTTCAGTGTTGATCTTTCCTAAAGGCCCTGCTGCCACTGAAGATGCATTTTTTTTCTCTGGTGTAGTATAAGCTCGTCTCTCTGGTTCCTCCCTTGTGCTTCCAGGCACGCAATAACCATCTGCCTGAAAGCACCACACAGCAGCAAGAACTGTAGAATGCAAATAGGAAATGCAGCAAAATCTCCCAGATAAAGGATGTTGTGGGAAACGTTTTAATGTGAGAGCACCCTGCAGGAGGATGTGGGACCTGCTCCATCCAGACCCCACTTAAGGCTAAGGCAATGTATGTAGTGGTAGGGAACAAAGTAAGACTCTCCTTGGGAGAGTCTATCACAGCAGACAATGCAATTTGTCCCCCCCGTATTAGCATGGGTATAAAATCACAGTCTTAAATTCTCATTTCTAAACATGGGTTCAGATTTACGGAAACTTTTGCTTTTTTTGCTCCCCAGACTGACCCTGGCAGGGTACATTTCCCATGTCAATAGTGCATGTAAAGATATTCTTCACAAGTTGAAAAAAATATATATACATATCTTTACCAACCTCTTTTAGCAGACATTGACTTGGATCTAAGTTCTACTTACCTGAAGCAGTTCTTACCAGGGAACAATGTACTGTATTTCTGAATTGCCTGTAACATACTAGATAATGAAACAGCAAGCTAGAGGAAGAAAAAGTGAGCACTATACATGGTTTTGGTTTAATAAGGCAAAAGCTGATCTATGAGATTACCAGATACTCCTCTGGAGAGGAGTGAGACATCACCCTTTTAACATTTTACTAATACATAAGTTGAACAGTACAATGAAAATGTGTAAGTGGAAGTTAAGCCACAGCTGGTTTATAAAGTGGCTTGGTGCACTTCTGCCCTCACATCAACTTTTTGAAAATAACAACAGCTGCACTTTGGACTGTAGTCACTCACCCAGACAGGAAGGGCACTTTTCCTCGAAAGCATCATGCTGCTTGGCCTGCAGACAGACGGCATACCCGGGAGCCTCCTGAGCACACAACTGTGAAGTTGTTAGAGAAGCTGGGTTTGAAAGACTCACTTCATACAGAACGACCTAGAAAATTAGGCAAATCGTGTAAAGCAGTTGTTTGCCCAGCCAAACATCCTTTGACTTCCCTGTTAACAGCAAGTTTTATGTAAGGCATGTCCACACTTGTGTTTCCTGAAAGAGGGAGAGAGCAAACATTCATTAAAAAATAACTTAAACTCGCTTTAAATTCAACTCATAGAACGCGAATGTGTCCTGAGCTGGAAGCACAGAATCAGCATTTGTGACACAAAATCAAGGAGATTTATTTACCATAAGGAGCAGAGATGATGCCATACTCTTACTTCTTCCTTGTGGCCATCAATCCTGAATTGTCTGAGCCTCCCCAGTCCAGTAACTGATCACGCTGTCGCGGTTCCGCTCGAGTGGGCAGCCGAGCTCCACCACAGCCGCTCTCTCACTCCCCCTCCTCAAAGAGGAATGGGGAGAAAATATGTGAAAAGGGCTCAAGGATTGAGATAAGGACGAGAAAATCACGCAATAATTATTGTAACGGGCAAAACAGACTCGGCATAAGGAGATAGTAAGATTTATTGCCTACAACTAACAAGCGAGAGAAGTGAGAAAACAAAGGAAAAAAAACCAAAAGCACCTTCCCCCCCATCCACCCTCTTCCACCTCCTCCCCCCGAGCGGCGCAGGGGAACGGGGAATGGGGGTTATGGTCAGTCTACAGCACTTCTTCTCTGCCGCTCCTTCTCGGTCACTCTCGTCCCCTGTGCTGTGGGGTCCCACCCACGGGATGCAGTCCTTGATGAACTGATCCGGCGTGGGCTTCCCACAGGCAGCAGCTCTTCCAGAACTGCTCCAGATATGGGTCCGTACCACGGGGTCCATCCCTCAGGAGAAAACTGCTCCAACCTGGCTCCCCTACGGGCAGCAGCTCCTGCCAGATCACCTGCTCCTGCGTGGGCTCCTCTCCACGGGCTACAGGTCCGGCCCGGAATCTGCTCCGGCAGGGGTCTTCCACAGGCGGCAGCCTCCATCAGTGCAGGGCCACCTGCTCCACCGTGGTCTCCTCCACGGGCTGCAGCGTGGAACCCTGCTCCACCGTGGTACTCCATGGGCTGCAGGGGGACATCCTGCTTCACCATGGTCCTCACCACAGGCCGCAGGGGACTTCTGCTCCGGCGCCTGGAGCACCTCTCCCCCTCCTTCTACACTGACCTTGGTGCAAGGCTGTTCTCCCACTCCCTTGACTCTCCCGGCTGCTGTGTGGCGCAGCGTTTTTTCCCTGTCTTAAATATGCTCTCACAGAGGCGCAAAACAACATCGCTTATTGGCTTGGATCTGGAAAACAATGGGGCCCTTCCCAAACATGGGGCAGCTTCTAGATCTTTCTCACAGAAACCACCCCTATGGCTCCCTGCTACCAAAACCTTGCCACGTAAACCCACTACATTCCACCCCTCGCCTCTGTTAAAAGCATATTTAAGACTACTCACAACATACTCTCACTTTACAATTATCACAACAACCTTCACAAACTTCACTTACATCAAAAAGAAAAAGAATTCACCACACCAAAATAAACATAACATCATCACAGCACCGACAAGGTGGACATTTTACACACACACCACCCCTCGTCCCTTCACCACACTAACATCTCACAGTTACTGCTTTCTTAAATTCTTCACAACTTGTACATTCCTAACAATCATCCTGCACATATTTTTGCCCGTTACTTCTACTAACTATCATCCTTATCTCAATTCCTCGAGCCCCACGTTGGGCGCCAAAAAAGACTGTCGCGGTTCCGCTCGAGTGGGCAGCCGAGCTCCACCACAGCCGCTCTCTCACTCCCCCTCCTCAAAGAGGAATGGGGAGAAAATATGTGAAAAGGGCTCAAGGATTGAGATAAGGACGAGAAAATCACGCAATAATTATTGTAACGGGCAAAACAGACTCGGCATAAGGAGATAGTAAGATTTATTGCCTACAACTAACAAGCGAGAGAAGTGAGAAAACAAAGGAAAAAAAACCAAAAGCACCTTCCCCCCCATCCACCCTCTTCCACCTCCTCCCCCCGAGCGGCGCAGGGGAACGGGGAATGGGGGTTATGGTCAGTCTACAGCACTTCTTCTCTGCCGCTCCTTCTCGGTCACTCTCGTCCCCTGTGCTGTGGGGTCCCACCCACGGGATGCAGTCCTTGATGAACTGATCCGGCGTGGGCTTCCCACAGGCAGCAGCTCTTCCAGAACTGCTCCAGATATGGGTCCGTACCACGGGGTCCATCCCTCAGGAGAAAACTGCTCCAACCTGGCTCCCCTACGGGCAGCAGCTCCTGCCAGATCACCTGCTCCTGCGTGGGCTCCTCTCCACGGGCTACAGGTCCGGCCCGGAATCTGCTCCGGCAGGGGTCTTCCACAGGCGGCAGCCTCCATCAGTGCAGGGCCACCTGCTCCACCGTGGTCTCCTCCACGGGCTGCAGCGTGGAACCCTGCTCCACCGTGGTACTCCATGGGCTGCAGGGGGACATCCTGCTTCACCATGGTCCTCACCACAGGCCGCAGGGGACTTCTGCTCCGGCGCCTGGAGCACCTCTCCCCCTCCTTCTACACTGACCTTGGTGCAAGGCTGTTCTCCCACTCCCTTGACTCTCCCGGCTGCTGTGTGGCGCAGCGTTTTTTCCCTGTCTTAAATATGCTCTCACAGAGGCGCAAAACAACATCGCTTATTGGCTTGGATCTGGAAAACAATGGGGCCCTTCCCAAACATGGGGCAGCTTCTAGATCTTTCTCACAGAAACCACCCCTATGGCTCCCTGCTACCAAAACCTTGCCACGTAAACCCACTACACACGCTCAACAACGGTTCATTTTCTGTAGGCCTGTAGCTATTATAGAAGCATTCTCAATATCACATGAAGGTTTTTTTCAGCAGCATTTGAAGAAATTCATGAGTCACCAGATGACTCCCGTTGAACAATGAGAGCTTTATTCACTAGTAATGTAAAAACGTGGCCAAAGCTCATAAAATAAACTCAACAGAAATTATCTGAAAAGGCAATAAAACACCTCTGCAATACACTTCTTCAACCGTCTTTGTCTTTACATGCTTCAAAACAAAGGAGGTTTTTTCCATGCAGGCAACATTTTTTTTGTTCTCCATGTCCAACAGGCCTCTTAACAGACAGACTTTGAGTTTCATGGGTTTGGTTCAACCCTTTGCAAAGAGAGAGAGGCTGATGAGATGGCAGATCTGGGGTTGGACTCCAAACTCCCACCACACTTCATGGTCTGCTGGAGTTAAAGATTTGATTCAAGTCCATCCTAGTAAGCACTTATTAATGTTTGTTAGCACACTGCATTTTTTAGCCATTGATCATGTTTGTTTTCATACCATGCTCCCTTCCCCCAAAAATTCCCAGCATTAGTCTGCTATTATATCTGCTAAAATATTCAGCTAGCATATATAGTTGTCTCCCAAGTCATGGAGACCACAAGTGGGAGTTGTTCTGCAACCATTAACGGGGTAATGGGGCAGTGTTATCATTTATGTTTTCATTGTGGCAGTAAGGACATTGCGGTTTACAGATTTCACAATCTTGCTTTGTCAGACAGACAGACTGCTATGTAAAATATTCCACAATATCCTGAAAGGAACTTGAAGTCAGACGCAGTTCAAATTTCAGCTAGATGAGCCAGCTGGAAAAATCAAAGAAGATAAAAAAGGGAAGAGGGGAAAAAAACACTGCCAGCATATTTCCTCCTAAATTGTGTCAGTGTGGTTTCTGACAGACACAAGTTGAGTTTATTATTGCATTTTCTAATACCCCCAAGCTTTGGACATTTCTCTTTGCTATTTCTCTGCATTTTTCACTACACTATTAGCTCAGCTTGCCCAATAGACTGTGTCTGGAAGCCAGCTGGCCCTATTCTTGAGAAAAGCCCCCACCCCTCACATTGTCAGGCATTCTCACGCCATTGCAATCTTTCTTAACATTGCTTTCATTGTTGTTGTTTTTTTTTTTGGTGTGTTTGTTTTTTGTTTTGTTTGTTGTTGTTGTTGTTCATTTGTTTGTTTTGTATTTTCCCCCATTGTGATCATGAATGTATCACATTTGTTGGTTTGAACAAACATGTTCTCCAGGATGAAGAAGCTGGGAACAGAAGGATAGAGGACACATCTCTGGCCCCTCTGAAATATGTAGGAATGCTGCCATTGACTTCAGTGGGGTCAGGATTTTAGCCAGAGTTTTTCTCCAAAACCAGCATTTGCATCACATCTTTCACATGGACATTACAGTAAAGGAGAAAAAAGAGGAGATGCTGTTCCCTCAGCAGCGGTCTCCTCTCAAGCAAATGATTACTCTGCCAAGACACAGCTGCTACAGAAAACAAATTCCTGCTTACCTAGGGTTGTATCAGGTGAGGCCTCTGACCTCCAGCACTGACTAAAACTCTCCAAAGAGCAGAGTTAGTGGTGTTCGTCAGCGGTGGAGACACCAGAAGCTATTTCACAGCCTGGGGCAAGCACAGCTTTGCAGTTCTCCCATAACCTGGCAGTCTCCAGCGACCACCACATATCCTTTGTCCCTCTCTACTCCCGGGATAGCCCTGACCTGCTGCAGCTCTAAAGGGAATATCTATAGTTCCCCAAAACCTCTGCAGCTAACCATCATCTTCATGATGGCTCTGGACATGAGGCACTGATCTTTCCTCCCAGCAGTGGTTATTGTATTGTGCATAGCCACTGATCGGCACAAAAGCACTCACTGTAAGGGGTTTTAACTACTGAGTACCCGCACGTCAAACCAGACAGTAACTCTGGAAAATTGGAGACTTTAACCACCCTCCTACGACTACGAGGTTTTGAGTTAGCTTCAAAACATCCATCCCATCTTCAGCTTCGCTCTGATGTACTCCTTTCATCAGTGAGCTTTTGAATGTTTCCGCAAAGCAAAGCCACAAGCCAGAGAACCAAACCAGTCAAGTATATTAACCGAGCAGCAGCCACTGCCATTAGAGAACATGTAGGTGTTAAACAACAAACACCGCTGAACCCAGAAATAGCTTTTATCCTATTTGTTGTATCGCATGCACACAAAGAAGTGTCTGCTTATTTGTTGCCTGGTTTAGCTGCTTCTTGATTTTGTCTTTATAAAGAAAAACAAATTCTCAGCTTTAGCTCACTGAAGAAAAAAAAAAAAAAAAAGAGTCAGTATCTTCATTAATCACCATTTGCAGCCTACTCCACCTTTGATCACAGCCAGAAGACTCAGAAGTTTCACGACAACACACCTGCTAATGGCAATACATTTCAGATTAGCAGCCTGGTGCAAAGAAAAACGTACCACAGATTAAATGCTCTTCTCAATTTACATAATGTACTGGATCTGGTATTTTCAGGTTCATGAAGTATTTAAAACAAATGCTTTCATTTGCCGTATCTGGTTGTTAAAATATTTTCTGATCAGTTTGGCTCCATCTTACTGATACAGTTCCTCTTGGCTCCATCTTACTGATACAGTTCCTCTATTTAGTTTCTCTTCACATATCCTGTGTCTTTGCAGTTCGAAACTAACCCTCTTCCAAGAACCAGTTGTCCAGCTCTCTACCTCCTTCAGAGTCCCCTGGTCACCACATAACTCAGTCACTGGCTGTAGCACCTCTCTGCAGTTAACATTGCAGATAACCAGGTGTTTTCCCTAGAACCTTCTTCCCATTAATCTTACAATGGAGGATGACCTCATGCAGTGTGCTCAGACTGACTAGACAGCTCTTCTGCAAACAAGAATGGTTTTTGGTGAATAGGCAGCATGGAGAGAGAGAAAAAAGAATGATTTCCACTGTCTCTTCTAACACCAGTTAAAAGTGAAACTCGCAGGTAGCAGGTTTGCATAGAAAAGCACAGCTGTCAGCTCACTGAATTAAGCTTTAGAGCCTCTTTTTATGGGAAATTGGGAATGCTGAAAAATTACATGAGCTTTAAAAAAAAAAAAAAAGTATTAGATATATTCATGAGGAAAATAAATCCACGAAGGAAATGTTAAATAAGCTGTTCTCTTCAGCAAGTGAATTGCTGCCATGAGTATGCCAATTTTAAGAGAAAGAGCAGAAGCCTATACTAATAGCAACTTATCCTTCTAATTAATCTTTCTAGGTATTAGAGAAAAAATACACAGAATGTGTCCTTGATTTAACAGTATTGCTTATAGTTCCGTGCAAGAGGTAAAAAAGTATGGCATCTGAATGATTAAATATATTTGCTGTAGTAATAGTTTAGGAGACTTGCTAGCATTAGTTTCTTGCACTTTTATAACTTCTCCCTGATAATTTTAATTGCCCTTTTATTATATTTGTTCAATAATTTTTACATTCAGCTTTAATTATACTTTTTATTGCACAAGTCTGGGATCAAATTTAGATGAACTGCTTTAAATGGGAAGGATGATAAATTTTGGCATATGGCTTGAGCATTAAAGTGAACACTATTCTTTAATATAGAAAGTTCCTGCCTGAAAAGTCTATAAAATGCTGAGAGAGCTGCTTCTCAGGACAATCAGTCTGTGAGTGCCTGTTAGACTCAGCAATAAAGATCAGGAGTGGGAGCTAGTGAGAGAAGAACCAATGGGCTTCCCCACCACTCATTTCGGCCTCTTCACCTCGACTGCTTGGGCTCTCTACATTTTGCCCTGCTCCTCTTCACAGAAAAGCAAAACCGAAGGAAAATTCCAATCTTTTTAACTTACAGGATAGCAAAACACCTTCAAACATGAATTTTGCTTTTTCGGTATGTTGATAAAGATGTGAGGCCTGTGTCCAGCAAAGTTGCCCTCCAGACAGGCCTTTTTGAGGGCCAACCCAATTGCTCTGTCTCCCAAAAGTCATCCCCATGGCATGTGGGTCTTCCTCCATGAACAAGGCTAAGTGGTCTCCAGCCCTTTACCCCCAAGGCGTGAACACTGAGCTCACCAGGATGCACAAGGCAGCCTCATCCCTTGTAGTGTGGCAGCATGGTGACGTCTTTTCTCATGCACACCTACCAACACAACGTTACGCATGGCCTGCGGAGATTTGACACTTGGTAGCACGCAGGATGTAAACTACAACAATTTCACAGCACTAGGAACTGTTAAAAGTTTCATGACTGATTAGGAGCCTTATTAATTAAACATGCTCTCTGTTATTAGAGCTCTTGTATCAATTAGGCACTGAATTGGTGCCCTGCTATACAGAGTGACAATGCCGTGGCCATTGGTGTTTTGACTTATTAGTTTGGTTATTTAATCCAGATTTTCAAACATGTAATTAATAAAAACTGAAGGCTTCCATTATGCAGCTATAGCACTAGCCACACTTATTAATTTAATCACTTCTCGTGGGCTTGTACTAATTACATCACTTCAGTTTTATTTAAATGCCTATGAAATCTTTTGATTCAGAAGAGAAAAAAAAAAAAAAAAAAAGGAAGAAGATCTTTATATTCAGCTCAGTGATGCATCAGGCTCCCGATTTGACCAGCACTCTCACTGCCCACTTTGAAATTAACAACTTTTCACTTTCAGCTTTACCCCAAATTCATCTGCCAGGCATTTGATGTTTCTTTCTTCCCAAGGGAGGTAATGGGTTGGAGTTATATTTGGTCTTGTGGATACAACAATAGCATCAGCGTCAGCTGAATACAGAAAAGTGAAGTAAAAAGAAAAATACGCTTATTGTGTAGGTTCATACAATTAAAATTCCACAACTGGCTCCTAGGCTCTAGGTTGCAGTATCATCCACAGGCCTGATCTGGTATTTCCTCCCTGAAGTTATAACACCTTTTCTGTTTAGGAAGATAATAATTTCTTTTCCTGGTGAATTTCTTCTCCATATCTTTCCTTGCTGCCACAGTTAAGTCACCTGTTTTTTCAGTGTGAGATAGGAGAGGCATGGTAGGCAGTACTTGAGAGATGCTCATGAAAGCTGTAGTGGTTTGAAGGACCCTCGAGAGTCACACACCAACAAACTTCTGAGTGACCTGAGAGCAGGGAAAAGTCACAGCCAAACAGTTAATGCTGAAGCTCTTTCTCGTCTGGCAGGTTACTTGGTGCTAATGCAGCAGAGCACACTACGTGGTGACAGCATGCATCCAGGGACAATGAAGAGGCATAAGCAGAAGAAAAATGTCCAAAAGGTGTTACTGGTGTGCCTGTCACAGCCACCCAAGCCCTAGTTGGTGTTGCATGGAGATAGGCTTGAGGAGCGGTATGTGCTGTTTGCCAGCCAGAAAAAGAGATGGAGGGGTGAAGTCACTTCTTCAGCCCCCAAAACATGATATATTTGTTCCAGAAGGGAGAGCAATGGACAAAGCATAGCTTCTCGGTGACACTCCACCTAGGCTGGGGAGCTTATCAGTGCTGAGGAGCAAAGGGTTCTTCTTGGAGAGAGCAGTGGGGTGATCTCCAATATGATACCTTCCTGTGCTGCCAGGGGAGGCTGGCAGATCGCATAAATCCAGACATGAAGCACTGGCTTTTTCCATTTCTCCCTCTCCAGACTTTCTTGGACTGCATGGTTTCTCTGCACCAGGCAGAGAAAAAGGGAGGAGTTTTGCTCCCACAGCGGATGGGAAGCACCAAGAGCATCCCTCTGCTTCTAGAAGCAGAAGGTAGACACGTTCAGCCCCATTTCCTGCTGCTTTCATGACAGCTACTGGAATCTAGCCATGCTTTCAGCTTCAAAACATCATGAACCTTTGCTTATCAGAGGAAGAATTGTAAGGGTTTTGCAATGAACAGCTGAAGTGTCTGTTTCCACAGTTTCCACAGCAGCACCAGGTGCTATCACTTGACCAGGAAGCAACAAAGGGCATCAAAACTGATCCTTTTTGCTCCTGCAGTGCAAGCACATGATTAAAGATATCTGTCCTTGTTTAGACAGGAAACTGGGCATACAGTCTAAAGAGGTACCCACTGATAAAAAATTCTCTTTTCTTCCCACTTTCCTGCTCCTTTGGGAAACACAGCTCACCCAGAGCTAAGAGATTGCTTTTCTTTTTGATTGAGCTTGCAGCCCACATCAGGGAAAGCGCACTAACACCAAACGAGTGTTATGTTAACAGCAACTATGCTGGCTATATTTTAACTGATGTAAAACTTACCCTGCTTATAGATGTGCTTCTCTGACCAAAGACTGGGTGTTCATTTCAAAGCCTGTACCAGCGCCTGACCAAATCATCAGATAAAGTTTTAACTGGAGTATCCTTTAACCATTTTAGGTAGAACACAAAGTCCCTTTAGGAGAAACTCCCATCATTGAGCTGGCATTTGTAATGATGAGAATAATCTCCACCCCTTCAGGTTCCTATGGCCCCAAGAGGTGACATGTCCTAATTGCACAAGATCTCCTGCACAAAATTCTACTGCATGACAGCTACAGCAGTTCACGCCACAAAGCAACACAATAAGACCAGCAGCAGAGGTGAGGATCATGTTTGCTCAGTCTGGGATAAGCACCAAGCCTGAACACCAGGAAAGATTTCCAGAACCTTAAGAGATGGGCAAGTCCAATGCTCCTCCACCACTTCAAATCCAGAGATCCTCTTCTTAAAATAATCAGCAGACCATCTTGCGCAGGGCTGTCACAACAGCTCACCGATTTATAACTGATAAAAATAAGGTGAAACTTTGAATATTTATTAATTACTTTTCCTTTATATGTTCTTGGAAATGTGTCTGGAAGTGTGCACATATGATTTTCCTTGACTGATTTGCTTGCTTAGCAGTCATTCCCATGGGGTGCAGGTGGAGTTCTGGTCCGGTCCCGCTGCCTATTTCCTCTGCAAACCTGTGCCAGCTGTACCTAGGCAATCCCTGACAGCTGTTTTTTTAACAACACCAAAAAAAAAAACTGCTGGGAGAAACAGTGTGGGCTCTCACATTAGGAGGATTCAGTGTTCTTCTGTTTATGAGATAAGAAGTTTTATTTGTTATTCTGAAAGGTAGATGGGAGGATCCCATTGTCCTACACAGTACTCCAGGTACTCTAACCAGGAGATTTTAATTTAAAGAAATAAAAATAAGAAGACTTTTGCCTACCACACAGAAATAAAAAAGACAATTTCACGTCTGGATGATTGACTCCAATTTACAACAATCTTGTAACAATAATCATTTCAATAATGTGGCTTGCCAAGGGTTTTAGGGCAGCTAACTGAATTATAGCAAATCTTTACAATTACAACGTTTGTAATGAATGCAGTTAGCGAAGCCTCAGCAGCCTTCCCTGTTCATTTGCCATTGACTGATTGCTTGCTGGAGGAGGATACCACCCTTCAGCAAAGAGCAGCAGAGCAGGGCACAAATCAGCCAAGCCTCCTGTAGCCTCCAGGAGAAGGGGCTGCAGAGCGGGAGGGCACAGGTGATGCACACAGACTCCTAGTGTACGTCTTAATTGTTTTGCTAAGGACTGTTTGGATCTATTTATTCCTGCTCCAGTTGTTTTTCTTCAGCCACCCTTAAGCTTCTCTATGCACCTGATGAAGAGGAAGCTGGTTGTGCCACTGCGCCTTTGCACGGGGCTTAATGGGGAAGCAGGACTGCTGGTGGCAGGGGGCAAGGGGTCAGATGGCCTGTAAGGCCTAATTATTGGGAGGGCACATCTGGGTTATTTTGTGGCATAAAAACACCGGAACAAGGGAATGGGCAGGCCTGCCATTTCCTACCACACTTGGACCATAGGAAGCCCCATTATGGAAATACTTGAACAGTTTCCCTTCTATGTGCTATATACACTTGCACAGCACTTTGCTAAAGCACAGTTTCCTCCCTTAGCAGATGTAGGCTTCCTCCTCAGGGCTGGAGCAGAGCAGGTGTGCTGCATGCTCACAGACACTGCATTTTGGGGAGAACATGGGGCCACCCACAACATTTGCTTCACCATTCTGGTTTCCTGCAGCTGCACAAGCAGACACACGGACATGGGCCACTTCCTCAGTAAGTCTCTGCTCACTGGTCACAATGTTTCCCCTGCATGCAGCACCCATACAACCTAAATAGAAGAACAGTCTTGTCTGGGATCCAGGGAGACATCCAGATTACATCCTTTGGATGTGACAGAGTTTCTTTCTTGTGGAAGTTAACATCCCCTATGTTCTCCAGTGTCTTTTCATGCTCAGTTGATTGCAGCTCATGCTTGGGGGGCAGAACAAAGACAGAAGCACCCAGAAATGCACTTCATTCATGCCAAAAGGCATCACAGGAGACTCAGTTGGCTCTTCCTTCCTGTCTGCCACCATCCTAACAAACTATATGGTCAATGTGTGTGTGATGAGGCCAAGCAATCACTATGAGGTAGCCCAGCACCCTTGGGTGGCCAGCTGTGGCCAGCCCACCTCACTCAGGCTGCTCATGAAGGATCGATCTTCTGAGCATGCAGATAAGATCTAACATGGAAATCATCAAACTAAGTATGAATGTCTATGTTGTTGACCACTACATCTGAGGTTGTTGCCAAGGTTCCTTCCTAGTCTGCAGGGATAAATAGCTGTTCTATCTTGTGAAGAGGGGACATCCAAAATAGTTGAGACATACTGTACCCTAGAGCTGCCTGTTTCTTCCAGCTGCCATATAGAGAGACAAGGGTGATTGGGGATGGGGTCAATGCCTACAGTGTAGATCTAAATGTTGTGAAACCTAGCAAAGCATCCAAAGTAAGTCTCTCATCTGGCAGGTGAACATTGACTCAGATAATGCACCAGAAGGTATGTGCTTGGCACCTTGCAGCATTCCTGGATAGCTTTTAGAGGTACACAAATTAGCTTGGCTGCAAGTGGACAATATGCCATTACTGCAGCACTAAACCACACTCTGGGCTTACATCTGGAGTACAAATGTTAATGTTGACTTCTGTAAGCAACTAGCAAGAGCACAGGTTAGTAGAGCTTCAGATTCATGCTACAAAAAAACAACCATCTTTTGGCTTGACACAACAAGCAGCAGTTCCAGCAGCAGCCTGTGAGTGCACACATGCTCTCAATTTGTTTTCTTTACTAGCCTAATATCACTAGAAAGCTTTCATACCAATGATGGTGATGTGTGACTGAGTCTAAGACTTGTAAAACTGTCTGTTGTCATTATATAAATAAATAAGCGCTAACCAAAGCAAGTTGCAACCTAAGTGGGCTTTAGGGAGCCTTCTGTAGTGTTATTGCATCAGGTCATCTCTGCACATTTGTGCTTAAAAGCACAAGTTACCTCCTTTTGAAGTTGATGGGGTTTTGCAACTTAGTGGAAAACCATCTTTTTCATCACCAACAATGAAAGTCAACAGTTCAAAAATTCCTGGTTTGCTGAGCCCACCGTTTCTCCTGATGATAAATAGTTTTCACACTTTCTTTCTGTTCCTTTATCTCCTGACTGCCTCTGACAGCTGCCTCTCATTCTGACACCAAACATTTCCCAGGCAAATGGGCATCTTTTTCTTCTAGGTTTGTTTGGCACCTGACAATATAATAATGATAATGATAAGAATTCATATATTTCCAAAGGAGATACATAGGGACTTAGCAGATTTTAACAAAGTGAAGAAATCAGTCTCCTCCTGTAAGGAGCTGTGCTAAAAGATCTGAGCGCCCTTGCCTCACACTTCAGGACTTGCTTTATCACTTTGCGGTATTGATCACTGTAACCCTGGGCTATCTTCTATGCTGCTCTGGTTTCTTTGCCAGCAAGAGTTATAACTAATTCAGACAGGCAAACCAAAAGCCCAGCTTATAACTTCAATTTCTGCCCTCACGACTTAACTCTCATCGTTCTTGGCAGACAGCACCCCTCATAGTCTGCAGACAAAAGCTTCATTTTCTTAATGTCAGTACAAGGAGCCAAGGTAGTTCTACATAGCGCAGAGGTACAGCACCCTTGACAGAGAGAACAAAGAGCTCCCTCACAATAGTGTGTGTTAAACAACCATGGAAGGAAACAAGAATACTTCTCCAACAAAAATTAGGAGGTCTTTTGTATTGGAATTATTCAAATATGAATTTGCTTTTAAAACTCAAGCTCCAGGTAGATTTCTTCCACAGCATGGCCTATATTCAGGATATTGAATATATAACTACATACATAACTGAAGGTAATACTGTGCTGAACAAAAGGGAGAATTGGCAAGGACGTGCCACTGAACCTCCTTCCCCAATTACCCCTCCTCCTGGGTGGTGCTGTAATTGACTTCTGCTGTTTATTAAATGCAGCAACATTCAGTCCATTGCTTCTGTTCCTGAGCTTAGAAAACTACCAGCTGAGCCTTTTCTTAGCTCCATCGCAGGAACAACGAGGAAGCCATGGGAGCTTTGGCTGCAACCCACGCCTCCTTCTCCCCTGTGGTGTATGTACATTTTGAAGAGAACGTAAAGCCTACGTGGGGCGAGCTCTCAGAGGCAGAACTGATGCTAGTGACCGCTTTGTGCTAGTCACAAACATACTTTGTTTTACTGTTTTGGTGTGGAGAATGTCATAGTCACCAGAAGACTATGGTGACTATCTATGCGCTTATGATGCCATTAGGAAAAATTGTAACTTCAATTCTAAAGGCAGCAAAGTCTTGTTCCCTCCCCTTCTCCTTGTTATGAATGACTGCATCTTTTCAACCATTTCTGATAACAGAAATCAGACTTCATGATCGAATGGGCAGAAACCTCACCAGGTTTTACATGCTGGCAAACTCTCAGCAAGCTGAAAAAAAAAGAAAAAGAAAAAAAAAAATTATTTTAAGAACTTGCTACGTTCATCCAAAGCTGAGTGGCACACATTTCATGGGTGGGGACACATACTGTGAAGAAGGTTGCACTATAGCTCCCTGATTAAAGCATTCCCATTTGGGCAGAAAGCAGGCAGTGAAACTGCTGGACCATTTTTTGTCCCTGGCAGAACAAAGGTTTTGTCTACTCTAGGGGAAATTAGAGGAGCTGCTTGCATCTTACCAAAACTTACCTCATACAGAGGCAGAGGTTGGCCCAATCCTATTCTTAAAATAGCAAATGGAGAGAGTAGAAAGTCACAGTCTCTGATCTGTTTTTTAGAGAACAGCAGTTATCAACACCTTAGCTACACGTAGGTTAAAGCAAGCCAGGAACCAACACCAGAGGGCCCCTGGGACAAAAAAAAAAAATCAAATCATGTTTCTGAAATGCCTTAGGTGTTGATTTTGGTTTAGAAATCAAAAGCTGAAGATTTTTTGTTGAAGTGCTTTTTCATTTAATTAGTCATGATTTTATGACTGAGCTGTGACATTGTACCTGGAAAAACAGAGACTAGGTTGTCCGACCCTGTGGCTTCAGGTGCTGGCTTTTTTGGTCAGCCTGAACGGATGTTCAGTCAAAGCAATTGCAACAGGTTGTATTTTTAAGTCAATAATACTTGGATATCTGAAAAGTAAGCCAGTTGTTTCCAACTAGTATCTGTTACAACACAGCCCATCAACCCAGTAAAAGAATTTGGCTCTTCTCCAGCTCAGAAAAGTGTCAAAAAGACCTGAAATTTGCTGGGAAGGGATCTCCTTCCTTCCTTGGATGGGTTTTTCCTTCTTTCTACCAGGAAAATGTGAGTCATGACAGCTGACAGATAATTTAGGAAAAGGACTCAAAGGCAATAAAAAAAAAAGTAAGTCTCTTTTTTTTAAGTGATGCCATCAAAACTTACAAGCCTTGCCACTTCTAGTTCTGCTGGTGGATACTTTCTTCAGAAGGACAATTCCCCACACAACTGGTTCAGAAGTAGCTGTGGTAGCTCCACACAGACTCATTTAAAGTATTATCACTCCCAACATTGACAAAGTTACGTATTTGTTCAGTATGCTCAGAAGAAAGGTGTAAACATGCCCAAACTACTTGCGAAAGGATCTTCAGAAGTCCTGCACATGTCAGAGAGGGCTTTTTACTCAGCAGGCTGTATTTTTCAATACTGGGAGTATTTTAATACAGTTCAGATCTCCTATACATGAAAAAGAGCACTCCAGGATGGAAGCTAATTAAACAGCTCAAGTATCACTTTTTCTAATATTCTAGCATTTTTATGCATATTTTTCTGTCTCATACCAAAACAACTTGAAGAAGATATAAAAGTATTATTTATTCTTCCGTCAGAGAAATTCACAATATACAAAACATTAAAAGATTTTTTTTGTAGAATTCATCTTCTAACTTGCATATCCATCAGATTGTGGAAACTTTAATACTGCTTGATCATTTTCATTTTTTCTGTTTTTCTGTCACTCGTTTTTCCAATATTTAAGTTTAAAATATTTTCCTGTGCATTCTGTCATCAATTTGATTATTTACAACATTTGCTTATGATCAGTAATACTGAAAACAGAGAAAGTAGAAAGAAATTCCTCAAAGGCCCTTCATTTGTCTAGTGTAATGGAAGGTGTTAAAGTATTTGACTTTATCCCATACTTCATTAAAAAAAATAAGCAAAATAGATTCCACTCCAATGAGGCTGACTAGCTTTTCTCCTTGTGGTCATTTTACTCAGGCGGGCAGCTGAGCTTCACAACTGCTCTAACTGCTCTCTTGTTGCCCCTCCCCAA
Organism: Aythya ferina; assembly: GCF_964211825.1. Taxonomy (NCBI): domain Eukaryota; kingdom Metazoa; phylum Chordata; class Aves; order Anseriformes; family Anatidae; genus Aythya; species Aythya ferina. Next base: position 90,375,391 of record NC_140296.1, on the reverse strand, counting down.
AGGGTAAGGGGGAGAACATACGATGGTAAAGAGCTCAAGGGTTGAGATAAGGACTGGGAGATCACTCAGTAGTTATTGTGATGGGCAAACAGACTCAGTATAGGGAGATAAATTTATAGGGAAATAAATAAATTTATTGTCTATTACTAACAAGCTTGAGCACTGAGAAACTGAAAGCAAAGTAAAACCACCTTCCTCCCATCCACCCCCATCCATCTCCTCCCAGTGAGTGACACAGGGAAATGGGGGAATGGTGGCTGTGGTCAGTCCCTGAGGCTTGGTCTCCACCGTTCCCTCAGGGTCCCTCCCTGCCCCTACTCCCCGTGGGGTCCCTCCCACAGGATGCTGTCCTTCCCCAGCTGATCCCACATGGGTTGCCCACAGGCAGCAGCTCTTCAAGCACTGCTCCCACACGGCTCCATCCCACAGGGTCCATCCATCCCCCAGGAGCAAACTGCTCCAGCACGGGTCCCCCACGGGTGGGCGGCAGCTCCCCCCAGACCCCCTGCTCCTGCGTGGGCTCCTCTCCATGGGCTGCAGCGTGGAGATCTACTCCATGTGGGACCCATGGGCTGCAGGGGGACAGCCTGCTCCACCAGAGGCCTCTCCACAGGCCACAGGGAGACTGCTGCTGCCTGCCTGGAGCACCTCCTGCCCTCCTGCTGCACTGACTTTGGGGGCTGCAGGGCTAGGTCTCACTCCTCACTCTTCCAGCTGCTGTTGTGCAGCATTTTTTTTTCCTTTTCTTAAATATCCTCTCATGGAGGCACAAACATCTCTTATTGGCTCGGCTCTGGCCAGTGGCAGGTCCTTTTGGAGCTGTCTGAAACTGGCCCTTAACTAACATGGGGCAGCTTCTGGATCCTTGTCACAGAAGACATCCCTGCAGCCCCCTGCTACCAAAACCTTGCCACATAAACCCATTACATTCCTTTGACTTCTTAAGTCATATTCAAAGTCTTGCTAGAAACATTTCAGCCAGTTGTTCTACTATTTTGGGTGATTGACAAGAAGTTTGTCTCCCAGACTACTTATCTTGTACTGTCCACTAGGTTACCCCTGAAGTCATGGGCTCTGCTCTCCCTCCAGCTACAATCCACACCTCATTGGAAATGTGGTCTCCACAGAAGGCCCTGTCAAACCTCCAGGTCTCTGACCTCTGCTTCCTCAGGGCTTAGAAATGAATAATGCTTCTGCCGAATCCCAAATTAAGCACTCAGCTATCATACATTTCAGTGTAAACAAATCTGATATATGTTATGGGGACTGACAGACAAATATATTAGAATAACTGATGATGATGTAGGACTGAGAGAGCATTTGTATTCAGTACCCAGTTGTTGATAAGACTTCTGGTGCAGATGCCAATTGTGACAGACAGCCATACAGCTCACCTCTACAGCTCTAAATACTATAACTAATCAGAGACAAGTCAAATGGATGATGACTTTTGGACACACCAGCCTGGGCTGAATTTAAGACCTTAAGGAAGACTTGAGAACAGACAGTTTTCCATCACCAAAGACATAAAACTTGTTTGAAAATGTGTTGGCACTGAAAGGTAGACTAATAACAGCATTTTAGCTTTGCCTTTTCATTTTCAAACATTTAGTGATGTCTCTAATGTTATGCCAGAGGAGGATATGCTTGTAACAGCGAAGTGAAATGAAAAGTGTTGTTATGATTAACTCAGAATTTCTTATACAGAGCTTACATTATAAATGTTCTGTAGTGCCTTACAGTTCTGAAATAAGTTTAATGCACTTGGATATCCAGCAGTAGTATTAAAGATACTAAAAGTAGCTTCCTGTAAGCCAAATAAATGCTATGTAATTAAATCATGTGTAAGAAAATAGCAAGAAATAGTCAAATGCACATTAAGAATTGCCTAATGGTTTCATTACATATAACTGGCACCTTTGTCTAAGCCTCTGAAAGAGGAGACATGGGCTCATATTTACTCCTTGTGTAAACTAGTCTTATATTTATCCATGGAGGTGAGTCTAACCCAAAAGCTAATATCAGAGGCCAAAGAGAATGCTTAAAAGAATGACGTTTTTAGGTACCAAAGCAATGGGCACCCTTTTAAAATTTCCAGGAAGACAGAGGAAAGAGACAGACGCTAAAAATAGGAATCTGTCAACATGAATCTTTGGGAGATCATTTGTCCTATTCACAACTACCAGCAGGAGTAAAGCTTGTTTCTCTTCACTGGTTACAAAATGCAAAACAAAGGTTCAGAATGAAATGCAGCCGCTTTAAGGCCACATTGCTGAAAAATGCTCATGAAGTTATTCCCTCTGTATGTTTTAAGTGAGGCACTGGTGATGTTGTTTCATGGCTGGAATGCACCTGAAACTAGCTCTTAAATCCAGCCATAAATCCTCAGTGTCTTTGATAGACAGGCAATTGCCACAGACTGGGGCCATAAAACACAAAGCCTGAGTTTTTCAAAGGGTGCGCTCATTTTGTGTATTTTAAGTGAATTGCTGCATCTAATATTTTTATCCCTAGCTACATGGATTACTATTTCAAATATTTAATATAACAGGTTCTGTAACCTATGTGATAACAGAAAGGCCAAACCAAAGCAGACAACATGAAAAACACATAGACATGGCAGGTTAATGACTTTATTCGAATTCTGTTCTCAGATAAATCTTGTCCTTCCATACCTATTTCTGTGTTGCACTGTGGCAGCAGCAGGTTTCCTTCTTCCTCCAAATAACTGCTCGTATCTGGAGTCTCCCTGTAGAAACGCGTCACTTTTTCATGGAAATCAATGGGAGCTCTGCAATCAGCCTCCGGGAGGAGTGAACCTGACCAAGGACTGGCATCTTTGGTAAGGCAACACTGGAACAAGAGACACTAGCCAAATAGACAAGTTGTCTTGTCTGATTGCACAATAAACTGTTGCTCTCAAATAAACATTCGATGTCAAAGTAGTGTGATATTAGTGATGTGGGGAGATCTTGTCACACTATGAAGTTTAGCAGGCTGGTAGGATAGCACAACCATGCATCAATTTCAAAAAACAGTGGCTAACACCAAAAGACAGAAGAACTTGCACACAGCTTATCCAAAACAAATGTATCGTTTCAGACACATCCTTTATAGAAAGTGTTTCTACAAACTACTATGAGGAGCTCAAGCTTCTTGAACATAAAACAGCATTTTAACAGACATTAACTTAAGAAATCCAGATTCCTGAAAGTTAAAGGTTCTTTTTTCTCTCACACACAGGAAAGTTTGCTGAATAAATGAGCAGGAAAGACAAGATGATGGTATCTTTAAGAAAACACATGTAATACATTAACATGTATGAAAAATCAAGTAACAGTTTTCATTTTGCCAAAGCAATGCGCCCACTCTGCTGTCTAAGAGCAGAAAGGCAGTGGCTGTGCAACAACATTCAACTCCTTCCCTGCTACCAGCAGTGGCCTGACATCATTGTGTTTTTCTGCGGAGTCTGGGGGTGGATTTACTTTTGGCTTTCTGTGTATAATATATATATATATATTCAAAGCACCTCACAGAAACAAGAAAGCATTTAGGAGCTCCGATAAGAATGCCAACTCTGCCCCTGAGGTGAGGAAAACTGTGGCAAGGGTAGACAGGAGAAATTATATAGGTGACACTGTTAAAGTAGATTGCTCTTTAATTGTCTGCCGTGGGCAAATATTATCATCTTTTTCCATTCTTCATTCTGCTTCTCCCCCACAACTCCAACACTAATGTAAAGTTTCATTTTTCAACTATTAAGAAACTGGTAATGTTATAAAAACCTTACATCTGTTTGAGTAATGCCAAATTAACAGCCTAACCACTGATCAAATTTATTTCTATGTAAAGGGAGAAAATCTGCTTTGGTATCAGTGCATTAGGTTAAACTTGGAGAAGATCAGAGTCACACTCAGGATTACTGTCTAAGATAAAGCTTTTTTCCCTCCTGTTCATTCATCTTCAGACTGAGGCTGTATTAATTTTTGAGAACCATGGAGCATGAAGACTAGACTACATGTGAACTTCTACCAATTTGATTGAAAGGTGAATTTTAAGCTGATGCAATCAAGCAACAGCAAAATATAAGATCTTTCTAGAAACATATTTCTAAGAAGATGTTTAAATTGGTTTAAGAGTGGTTCACACTGATTTAGCTTAAAAGGCAATCAGTTTGCACACCTGTTTGTCCTCAGCTAGAGGTGACTGTCCTTCAGCTGAGATGCAAAAATTAACTCAGCTTCCCACATATAGTCCTTTAAGTACAAAGGGGAAGCAGCTTTTCAAGCAAGTCCAGCCCAAGCCTGAGCACCACCTGTCTGATCTGGGCTGGAGTGAATTCCTCTCTCATTTGACCTGACTTACGATAATCCATTTTTCCCTCTGAAATACAAATATCTATACAGGTTTGCAACTAGTTGACCAAATCAAATGCAAATAGATTTAAGTTGAATTGATAAAATTTACTTCTGCCCCCTTGCTCTCACCACATTCCAGCTCCTAAGCTCTCATAAAACAACCGTGGTCTCAATGCAGATTTAAATACTCTCCCATTAACCAAGATACGTGTACTCAGTGCTGCAGTCAGTGTCCCAAAAGTCCTGGCCACTGCTTTGGTGGGGCCTGATCCTGTGGCCCTGCCACACATTTCTCTCTGTTCCCCTGGCTGTGTGGCCGTGATATCTCTGGTATCTGTGGGAGCACAGGGCAGCTTGCAGGCATGGTCTTCAAAGCCACGAGTATGATGCAGACCCAGGTTCCCATTGACAGCACCTCAGTCCCATGCAGCCTGGTACTTCTCCAGACCTCCCAGGAAAGGCTCAGCAGTATTTTTAGTGTGCACCTCTAACTCCTTCCCTACAGCTATATTTTTCCCTTGCTCTGTGCTCATGTGTAATTGAAGCATCAGGGCTTCAATTACACATGGATTTTCAGTGTGTGGGAATATCTTGTGTCTCCACATATCCCTGCATTTGGTCCCCTGATGTTTTTCTTCAAACTCCTCCTTTTTGGCCTGTATTTGAGATCAGCATTATTTCACATCCTCACTCTGGCCTCTAATGTTATCATCACAACAACTTTTTCAGTGTGGTATGCTCTGGGAACAGCTGCTGATACCCCTTCAGGAACCTCCTTTCTCTCTGGCTTTTGGGAGGCTGCAGGTGTGCTCCAGCTCCTCGCTTTCTGCCTGTTGGTGCTGACAGATGGCCACCAAGCTCCTGGGGGTTCCCAGCATTCAGGTGTGCTCCTCACATGGAGCTACCTGCCAGGCAGGTTTTTCTGTAGTCCATGCCAGCCATGAGAGAACAGAAAAAAAAAAAAAAAAAAAAAAAAAAAGGTTTCTAGGAAGCACATTTATGTACATTTCAGGGAACTCAGCCTCAGCAATGGCATAGAATTATAGCACTCTAAGTCTGCCTAGCTTTTCCTGCATGGCTTTCCCAATTCTCATATATTTCAGGAGACCCTGTGTAATGCACATCCAGTGCCCTGCCAAATCACAGGGTATGCTGGCTAGAGCTGGTCTCTAACATACAATTGATGCATTTCAAAGGTGGAGATTCCCCCCAGCTTTCCAGCACCCCAGTCAGCTTGCTGCTGGTCTCCACAGCGGTGCACAAGCATTTAGGATCATCATTTCCTTGCTGGAACTTCGTTAATGGACTTGATGTCCCTGACATGGGACAGTTTGCCAATCAACCTGAAGTCCTTCTGAAAACTAAAGCAGCATCTGTAAAGAATGCAAGAGCTTAGTAAAACAGTCTTGGAACAAATTTATAAAAATGAAAAGGAAACTGTATCTCTCTGCTAACTGCATGCTGGCTTGGCTCCAGTTCCTGCTCTCTTTATTTTATCCAGCTGAAAGTGCTGTTAGAACCTGTTGCAGCTCCAAGAGCCTCAGCCAGAGCCCTAAGAGTCTGGAAAGCCTGCACAGTTATGTTGAACCCAAACACCTTAATGGCTTGCCAGATCCTTCGGCAAAGCGCAAAATAGGATGCTGCCCTGGGGAAGCTCCCATTCCTACAGACCCATTCTCTCTTTGTGGGTTGTTCAAGTGCAGTCACCCCTTAAAGGGTTACTTGCAGCTAATAAACTGAGTCTTTAATTGAGAGAGCCATTTTTAATATGCAATCTGTGGGGTTGTTATCTCCTACACCCTGCCCTCAGGAATGCTGGTATCTCCCGGTCACAGCCATCACCACTTCTGTGGCCAGTGCACACCACATTTTCATGAGCTTGAACACAGAATAAGGACCTGGTGCTGGGCTTTAACACCTTCGTTGCTGAGACCATGGATCTGTGGCATGCCAGCACCAAAGGCATGCAAATCTTCAGCATGTGCATAGGTTAGGCATTTACATGTATTCATTTCCCATACCAAATGTTGAGTTGGGTAATTCCACATCTCTTTTGAGGCTCGTCTCTCTGTCACACCAGGATGTCACATCACCATGCAACACGTCAGAAAGCAACATCTGGACTGCAGCCTCCCAGGGCCTGCTCCAAGCGCACTTGGAAGAAAGACTCAGATGTAGTTCGTATTGAAGGTTTGTAACCTCACACATGGCAGTTGTTACAACACGTAATGAAAGAGAGGCATTGCCTCCCTTGCCTGACATCAGCAGTTTTATGTTTCCTTTTGGTGAGAACAGCAAGGGCTTTCTCAAGGAGATGTTCTGTCAGCTCTGTTACAGGATTTGATAAGAAGTAAATGGTAAATGTCACTTGCATCCTCACTTACCTGCCAGCTGAAACTCAGCTTGATACTTTCAGACTTCCACTTTTAAGAGCACATTGCTTGAACATTTCAACAATTTAGATAAGCTGGAAAAATGCAGCAAGGACACACACCCACCTTCTGGTAATGAATTTGCTTCAAGATGCTTGATGATATATGGAGAGCAGCAGCTAAATCTAGCAATGACTTATGCTGAAAGCCACCACAAGTGATGCAGACCAGCACTCACAACCGTATATCACATTTAAAAGTAGGACTGAGAGGTGCTGGGGAGCCAGTGAGTAAAATGTTGGCATTTTACTTTAAGAACCATGATTTGAGTGGAAGATGTTGCCTTAATAAAATATGCTTTGTACCTACCCTTAGTAAATCACAGAGCAATCGACAGTCTATACAGGAGAGGAAGGCTAGAGCTCAGCTTGCTAGCAGACTGAATTACTTCTCACTACAGATTTGAGGTTATTGGCAGACAGCCCATGTTGCCATTTAGTCCTCATAGCAAGCATGTTTTAAAAAATATTTTCCATATAGACAGACACACTGTAGCCACTGAGACTCCAGAAAGCTGCCACGGAAGCCCTACTGCCCTTTAGAGGCCCTGGTTTGATTTCCAGGTAATGCAAATCAAAACAGAAATTGCAGTTTTATCTTTGCCAAAAACTGCAAGGTGTCCACACCAACAATCACAAAGAGAAGGGGGAAATGTTCCCAGAGAATGAGGAGAAGCACTTGGCTGTTTCTCCTCCCAAGAGCTACAAGTTTGTCCTTCTCTTGGAAGAACAGGAGCATCTCTGACAAAGAGCTGCACTCTGACCCCTCTGGGGCCCAGCATTTTTGCCATGGGCAACAGTGCACAATCACAGGATCTGCATCCCAGTCTGAGCACAGGGACAAGGCAAAAGTGTGAAACTGCATAATTGTGCAATATGATAGCCCCCAAAATCTTTCTAATAACCCGTGACCAGTCACATTCCCGGACTGGCATCTTCGTTCTCTACTGCTGCTCTTGCAAGTACTGGTCTATAAGTATGAAACCATATGTTCTGAAAAAGCTGACAAGCAGGAAAGGTAAGTGCACTCTGATCAGCCCCCTTTACCCGTGGTAGGGTTTGAAGTGAAAAATGAGTAAACCTGAATGCATTATGTATGTAAGAAACACGTAAACTCTAGAGAGAACAAATAAGAGTGAGTGAACCCCATCTACCCTCAGATCCATTCCTGTTTGTGGTTTGCAGATTGTTGTGTTGTTTTGGGGGGTTTGGCTTTGTTTTTAAGGACTGCATAGAGACATCCTAAATCATCAATCCTTGCTGGGCCAAAAAGGCACAAGGATGGGGTAAGCATTTGCAAGGCTGACCCTTCCATGACAATTGATCAGCCAATGCCTAGAAAAAAGGTAAGCACAGGCTGGCATGAAGCTGGACAATCCTGTTGCCTCTGGAATTTGTTGTGAATAGAAATTACTGGGTCTTTATCAGAGTAATGTCTTCAGCTGTAATGAGGGGAACATTTGGTAGCTGTAGTGTTTGCTGGTACTCGATTACTATGCTTTTTCTTGTTGTCCTTCTCCCTTTTGGATTTTAAACAAGAATATCTTCATATTTAAATGTCTGTTAGGTTGCTTCTAAAATAAACAAAACACTTCTAAGAACTCACGTGGATTTTTTAAGATACCTTCACCTTTCTCCTCAAAGAGTAGAAGCTGTCCATGGTCTACACAGAAATGCTATAAGGTATTTTTAGCAGTGTATTATGGCTGCATGTTAGTCCCCCTTTACAGAGGCCCTTAGGCTATTGCTTTTTTTATTTTTTGCATGATCAAACTTGAATTGCAGCAACTTCTGGGTGACTAATTGATGCAAATTATACTGACATAGCTGGTGATTTTCCTGCTTTTAATTAGCATCCATTTCAATACAAAAGTCATTTAAGGAAAAAAAAAAAAAAAAAAAAAAAAAGGAAGGAAGGACTAAGTAAAAGAAAAACGCTATTTATTGTGGTTTTGGTTAGGCTGAGTCCACTAATGCTTTTAAATTGTCTTTTGAATTATTTTGTTTTAAACACCTCAGCCAAAATTCAAAGTCCCTTGTTTTAACATTACTGTGTCATTTTATTTTGAGGTCTTTTTCAAAACTGTTACTGGACAAGAATTTACACAACTGCAAGAAATATGATGGTGTCTGTGCTCAGGATGGGAGAAAGATGGGGGATGGAGAGAGGCAGGGAGGTGGGAAGACAAGGTGTTTTAGTACAGAAGGTCAACATTCAGCTCTACAATTAGTCAGAACTTCCTTCTCTAATTGTGTTTTTTCATGTGTCATTAAAAAACAAAGATTCAAAGGAAGGTACCTGTTTTATCTTGGAAAACTGTCTTTACTCTTTCCTTCCCCAAAGACTTTTCCTTTGAAGTTCACACACTGCGTGCCAGTATGTGAGTATCTTCTAATCTAATGTTAACAGAAGAAATAAATAAATAAATAAATCCTAAATCTCAGTGATGCAACCGTGATGCCTCTGGAAAAACAGACATCCTCGTAACTGTAACTTTCATCAGGCTCCTATTGTCCCCCTTACTCTGTTAGTTCTTTAATCACGGTAAAAGACTTGTGACTAACATAAAATTTTAAGAGCTTTGGAGCAGGGATCACAGCATTTTGTTGGAGCTAGGACATGATTACAACATTCAAAGATGTGATACGTTAATAAAAATAAATTAATCTGCTATAATGCAAGGAATATCTTTATTAACTCCACCGGGATTATATAAAGTGCTCAGGTGCTTAGGAAAGTCTTGCACTGTGCTATAATTTATGCTACTGCACTAAGGAGAGTAGACGTGGTACCAACCTGCTTATCTATCCATGAATAGGTGAAGGATTAAACATTATCAGTGTATTAATAGACTTGCCTGGAGAGAACAAGAGCAAATGTACCATCAATAAAGACAACCTTGTTAAAATAAAAAACGTTGGATTTCTAAAGCCTGTTGCAAAGTATGTTGAGTAGTCTCAGCTCTCAGCATTGCATGCCCCTGAACAGGGGAAGCAAAGCTCCACAGAGGCTCCCAAAGTGAAATGCTGAGAGAAGAGGGCATCTGCAGGGAGCCTGTTCTGCTGGTCAGTTCTGCAGGCAGCTGGTCTGGAGCATCCTCTTTCCATGGGAGGGGAGCAGACAGCAGGCCTGTGCCTAGGAAGGGCAAAAGAGAGGACAAGACAGTGGGCAGTGTCATAGTCTACTTGCTTCTTGGACATTTCTGAGATTTGGTGGCAAGAAATCAAGCAGGGTTGCTCAGTGAAGGCCCTTCAAGGGGATTTGCACCAGAATTGCATTGCTATCAACATCCCTGTGGCTTTAGAAATTATTTTTATTGTACTGTTTAAAGTCTGCCCTGTTTTGTCACCTAAGAATGAAGGCAGCCCCTTGCAAGACACTGCCCGACCTCTTGTGACCACATGTTGTTAACACTTGCAACAACCCATGTTTGGATTTGAGATCCTAGGGGACAGCTATAATCAAAGCTTCTTTAGGCTTCTGCTTTGTTTAGGTCTTTTATATGTGACAGCAACCTGTGTTTTTATAACTGTATTATAAATTAATTGCTGCAACCAGTGAAACTTGAAGGATGGGGGACAGGTTAATATTAAGGCTTGCTGATCAAACACAGAGCATTATATCTGTGTACACAAATTCTCATGTCTTGCTCAGCAGGTACAAACAGGTATTTCGAAACAAAGCTTTATTCCACACAGAAAAAGACTTGTTTTATCTGAATAGTGTCACTTAATGCTGACACCAGGAAGTCAGAAACCTGCACATCAGCGGGTTCCTTTTATAATCCCTTGAGGTTCTACCTCAGCTTTACTCTGCCCAGCTTGAATGTCTATTTGCCTCACCACAAATGATTGCTGATTTATTGTCAAGGGTAAAATTACCTATTCTAAATCCCCAGTAATTACCTCACTTACAAAAAATTATGACGAAAAATCCCTCAATCCTAAATTGAGGCTAAGGCAAATTATATCAAGAAAAGTTATATTAGCATAACACTAAGAATTTGACCTGAAATTGCAAGAGTAAAGAATTTCAAGGGTAAATCTGGAATTCCCATCTAGCAGCATCTCCTTTCTGCATCCTATAAGCACAGACTTTACACAACAAGAATATACTGCCCATAGTTTGGAGACCCATGAGCTACATCAATACAAGGAAACTGAGCAGGGCCATGGCCTGTGCTCAAGCACCACTTATGAAGGTCCTCAGTATTTAGATGTTAGCACACTCCCAGGTATGGTTTAGATTCATGCCTATTACCACTCTGCCACACAATGTCCAGAAACAGCACAGAGCTGTACCTGCTCCCATTCAGCTGCATGGACAAGGCCACTTGCTCTGTGGGAGAAGAACATGCAGCAGCATGGGGGCAGGTGGTGCTAGTTCACATCCCTCAGTGTGAAAGAACTTGCTCCTGTCTGCTTTGCTTCCTAGAACAAGCATAGCTAGTTAGTATTTTCATAGTGATAAGCCCCAAGACAATACTTAATTTTTTGCAGCAAGATTTCTTTGCATTTTCCTCCCTTCTGTCCTTTTTGCTTTGGATTGAGTCACATCCTCAGAGCACTCTTCCACTCTCCTTGGCACATCAGGAAACATAGCCAAGTCTAACTGTGCTCAGATCAAGCACAGTTCCTCAAGGGAACAACACAACCCAAATAAAATTAAATGTAAGGATTAAGATGAACAGGGGAGGATGTGATTAACACAATCAATTAACACAAGTTTTCCTGTGTGGAATAAGATGAGTGGAATAATACTGCATCCATGGTAAATTCTGATTAAGTTACTCATTTTATCATGGATGAAAGTACAGATAACCTATGGCAGTCCCTTTTTGTAAAAAGGGGGTGGGGAGCAAGAAACAAGCAATTTCCTATTGAAAAAAATTATCAGTCTCATCTTGGGAATTCAGCTAGCACTGTGCGTGAAGAATTCAGAGCTGTGGCACAGTCCTTAGTGCAAATCTCTGCCTCCAGGATCTGCATCCATTTAGAGATGACTAAAATAATCACTTTGCCAAGGCATTCACAGAACTCCAGAAGTATGGGAATGATGAAGCACAGGAATTTAGGAAAAACAAGAGCCAGCTCTGGATGTGTTTGTGGATGCTCTCAGTCCCCTTTCACTTTCTCCATTCTCCATTGCTTTGGGCAACTGCCCCATCCATCCTTCTAGACTTTTCCTCCAAATTCCTGGTTTTGCTGTCCTCCCTGCCCTCAGTGCCAGTTTTCTTACTTTTTTCCTAGTTCTGACTGTCCTTGTCCCCTCATCCAGATGTCTCTTCCCTGTGAAGTTCACGGTCCCACTTCAGCATGCAACCCCAAAGCCAACTCTAGTACTTGGAAATGTGTGTGTGTGTGCATCAGCTGCGTGTGGTCCTGCAGCCTGAATAGGATTACATGTTTCCACAATTGATAAAATGAATTTTCTCTCTTTAGTAAAAGTTGAAGAGAGAAAATTTTATTTCTTTCCTCATTTACTCTTACAGAAAGGTATGATGGTGTTGCTCTAGGGCTTTCAAAATGATGTGACACTTATCTCCTTGAAAAAAATAGCCCTGTAATTGCAAGTTCCTGAAAAGCCTCCCTGCATCCACCAACTCACAGACCCAGAATGAGCAAGGTCTTGCTTGCCTGAGCAAGGGTTGCTTCAGAGGTTTCCACAGTGGGAAAGAGGTGACAGTGGCCTCCAGGAGAGCAAGATTCATTTTTCAGCCCAGGTTGAAGGGGGCCCTGCAGAAGGACCATTTCCAAGGCATGACAGCTCCTGCCCAGTCAGCTGCTTTCTGTCTCACAATATTTCAGCTATGCAAAACACACCAATAACACTTACAATTGATGCCATTCCCAGAGTTTTTTACAGGGTTAGCAATATTTATCCCTGTGAACTGTGATCTTATTAAAACCTGACTGAATTAAAAAATACCTTGAGCACATGTGCTCTTAGAGCAAGTCTGTTCAGAAGGTTTGAAGGGCAGAGAAAGCCAGGTAAATACTCTTTTATGAAAGCATATAAAGTTATCAAAGGGGATTAGGGTTGTTTTTCTGCTCCTTTTGTTTGAACAAAATCTGTTTGGCATCTATATTGTATGTGTTTGTTTGTTTGACGATAGTCTGCCATATGGCTTTTCTCTTTTTTTCCTGACTGCAGCTCGATGTTCTCTAAGAAGCATAAATCAGAATGACAGGTGAAGTAACAAGACTTTTGTCCAAAATATATGCACCGCTAGGGTTTTAAGAGCATGTTCATGTAGCATGCATACTTGTGTTTTGGAGAGAGTTTGGAGAGAGATGAATTCACTTCCACCCCTTCCACTGCATTGCCGTCCACCCCAGCATGGCAAGCCCTGTTTCTGCACCCAAGTGCAGGTTTCCTTCTTTTTTTTTTGCTTCCTTTCCTTCCAAAATATTAGTCTTTCAGATACATGATCAAAACATCAACTTTTTACTGCGTAAAAAAAAAAAAAAAAAGATGGTTCAAAGTGTACATCAAAACCATACTCCTTCCTTTGTGAGGGGGGTGGTTGATTGGCTTGATCTTTGCCATTTCCCTCAAAATAAGCCAACTTTGCTTTCCCAGCCATTCCTCCTTAAGACAATAGCTTAAAATATTTACTTCAATGAAACCTGAACACCTGCCTTGTTTCAAAAACCTCTCAGTGCTTTAGCTGAAGCAGATGCCGTTCAGTCAGACCTGTGGGAATTGTACTGTTTCTAGTAATTTTTGTCATCTAGATTCTCCCTTTAAAAAAAAAATAAAAGTCCCCTTAATCAGTATATCACCGGGTCTCACAAAGCGTTACAAGAGGCTGCTGAAAAGAAAACAGAGCACAACATCTGTAGGCTGCAGAGTCTGCTCTGCCCAGCCTCCTCCCCGGGCTGGAGGCAGCTGTGAATCTTGCTGACTCAGACCCACCATGCTTCCCGAGGAGTAAAATATGACTAAAAAGTGCTAAAGTAAGTGTTCATCTATAATTAAAATTTGCCAGCTATGTCTAAATGAGTTCAAAATACCTTTTCCATAAAGCACTTTTCCTATAAAATTAGGTATTTTTTTCAGATCAAAGATATTTTTTTTATATATAAATGAAGACAAAATTATCTGTCACAGCACTTCTTACAAAAGACAACTATTAAATTGCTTCAGTTTCTAACATGATCCTTTTGACTTCTGAGAAGTTCTTCCTAGTCCTTTTGTGGGGTTTCCCTGTTGTGTAGAGACCCTGGGGACAGATCCTGTAAGCACCGCACAACTGCATTCAGAGGGTGACCACAGGCTGTTGTCCCTGTGACCACCAGAGAGAAAGCAACAGATCAAAGCAGTAGTTGTCTTTTACCCATCTTCTTGAATAATTATATTGAAAAGTCTACTTTCAGAAAACACCAAAGCACAACATTCCTGCTCCTTTAGAGCCACTTTTCCTCAGTTTCCAGCATCACAACAAAAGTTATTCCCTAAAGCCACCACACTCACAGAGCTGCTGGGCAAAGATGAGGGCCCAGCACAGCAGGTTTGCTTCATTTGCTCCAGTGCAGCAACCACGAAAGACCAGACTTCAAGCTGAGAGAGATTTCTGGGGAGGTTTCAGAGAGGCTGCTGTGCGTGGTGATCACTAGGTCTCTCTGGTGTGACTGTCCGAGCCAGCTAGCTTTCCAGGCATGTTTTGTAAAATAATTGGAATTTCTACTGACCTCCAGCATTACAAACCATTTCCTCTATTTCATCATATTTACCATGTGCTAACCAGCATCAGAAGCATGCAAATGATTACAGAGGGAATTTCTGTCCTACTGGCGTCACTTCAGCACAGTTGGAACAAAATCCCAATGTAAACATTTTCCCAGGTGTCCAAGAAGCTATGTTAAGAATATGGCTTATATAATATATAAAAATTATATATTATATAAATAAAAATTATAATTTGGTTTTCTTTCAAATGTGACAGACTTTTTATAATTGTTCTTTCTGCTCATCACTGACCCAAAACTCAGGCCAGACTAAAATATCAAGAGACAGGCCCATATGGCAAACATTTGCAGTCATGCTAAGCATTAAATGGATGGATGAGCAGATGAAAAAAAGGATAGCTGAAGATCCTGATGCTGAAAAAGGCGTTAGGCATGTCCTCTGGGTTGAGAGGAGAAAGGAACACTGTAAAAAGGGTGCCTTAAGAGTGGGAGTCAAAGGCTGAGCTGGGACCTTCTCACCTACCTTCTGTTTTTTTCATGAAAAAGAGGGATCTGGGGGAGTGGCTATGTGAAAAAGCAGGGCAGCTGAACGGAAAGAGAGGCACCAGATGCCAGATCTGCCTCAAAGGGCAGGGTTGGAGAGGCAAGTCTCCCTCCCCAGTCAGACAGTAGGTCCTGGGGACACAAAAGATCCCAGCCAAGCTGCCAGCACAGGGACAGACTTACAGCAGGATCTGTTGAACATGCTCAGATTTGTTCACCTCTCAACAGCGAGGGCCCTAAGGGACTTAAAACGATTAAACTAAGGTTCTGGGTTTTTTTCATGCCTTTGCGTCACGATCCATTTCTCCGTGCTTCGTGGCAATGATGAAGTGGTTGTCCAGTAAGACAGCCTAGTTCTTGTGAACTCTTACGAAACCATGATCATATTTGTTTATTGGGATGGCTTGTAAAGATAACATAACAGAATAATAAATCCTCCTCTCCCATCACTGAGGACCTTCTTTTTTCTTTCTGAAGTTAAATAATTTGGTGGGTTGCGGCAGTGCACAATTTACCCTTTCAGGATGTGAGTTGCAATCAAAGTAGTTCAGTCCCCGAGCCCCAATTACAGCAGGCACCATTGCAGGGCTTGGCGCCCAGCCCATGATCTGTCGGTGCATCTGAATCTCCCACATGTGTTCAGTGCTTCCCTACATAAAACTTTATATATTTCTACACTCCTTCCAGGAGTCATATATTATTTACATCATCTGTATTGCAAACATACCAGAAGTGCACTACAGTTTTCTCTGGAGTTCAGCTGGCTTTTCATGTTTCCTATGCCCAAAAATACATTACACATTCCTGCTTCATCCTGTATCTGCACTTTACCAACTACACAGCCTCTTTTATGCAGAGCAGGACTCCCCCCCGCCTACAAGTAGGTGAAAGTTTGTTTACTCACAAAGCACAGGGCAGCTTTTAAGCTAGCAATTCTGAAAAAAAAAAAAAAAAAAAAAAAAAAAAAAAAAAAACAGCTTTAATGGCAGTGAGGAACAAGAGAAGGGTCTGGGTAGTAGTATTTCCTCCTCTGAAGAGGAGTGGGTCTGCCTAGAAGTAGAACTGAAAAAAGGAGAAGATCACTAGGTGGGACCACAAGGAAGGAAAGCAGCTGAAAGTGTCTGTGTGGTTATGGTAGCTGGTAGGAGCAGCAGGGAAGGTTAGTATGGAGGAAGAGGAGAAAGGCAGCCCCTTAGTGTCCCTGCCTGCATGGCCAGGCTGCAAGCTAACCCTCTTGCAACTGCCCCAGACTCTGGGAAATCACTTTGTGGCTTTTGAAGTCTTTGTTCTCAGACGGGTCTTTTGTTTCTTCAGATACTGATCCGCTTTCAAGCCATGCTGGGCAAACACAAGAGGGAAAATATCATCTGGGGGAGGAGTGGGATATTGCAGAAAGTAACATTTCTAGAGCGAACATTAGAACCAGATGTTCCACTCAAAAGTATTTGTGGTCAGGGACTATGCTGAGAAACTAACTGCTATAAAGGGAAAGAAAAAGAAATAAAGAAAAAAAAAAAAAAAAAAAAAAGCACACAATACAAAAAAAAGTTACAACAAGGTTAAAAAAAAAAAGAAAAAGAAAAAGATAATTGAAGAAGGATATATTAGGTGTTTTGCACTGACAGCTGTAATTGGAGGTTAGTGTCCAGGAAAGGAAAGGGCTTTATCCAGCTCCTACCTCTTCCACAAATGTGCCACTGGACTTTGACCAAACCACGGAGGCTTCAGCCCAGTGTTGAGTAAGGACTTCAGGGCTTTGCCACACTGAGGGGTTTTATTTTCCTCTCTCACTGTGCCTTAGTCACAGGGGTGGATGCAGCCCAGTCATGGCCAGCTCTGGGGTGGCTGGCAGGGAGGCGTGAGCATGGCAAGGCACTTAATGGCCATTTCTGCACACACAGAGTGGGAGGAGGACAGGGAGGAAGGTGGGTCTCGGTCCTCGGGGCCCTTCCCAGCCCAGAAGAGCTGGAGGTTTCATCCTGAACATCATTTTGAACATAAACGGATGGCCCCATCCCCTGCGAATTTGTCCCATCAGCTTTTGTGCCCGTCTATTATTTTGGTCTCTGTAACATCCTGTGGCCATGAGTTGTACAACTTCGTCATGTGCTGGGTGATGGAGTGCTGCTTTTTTCAACGCCCAGCTCATTATTTCATCAGCCCTTATTCTTACATTGTCAGGAATGATAATTAATCTCTTTTCCTCAACTACCTATTACCATTCATGATGTTATCAGGCTTCATCTCTTTGGCAGGCTGAAAATACCCAGTGTATTTCACCTTTGCTCAAACAAAAGCCACTCAATTCAGGAAGCCTGCTTACTCCTTTATCTGGGCCACTTGCAGCTCTCCATCCTGAGTTGAGTGGATGACAGTCGATGAGGTCACTGAATAATATTCAGGATGCAGATGTACCATGAATTTATATGGAAGCATCCTTCTTTTTTTTTTTTTTTTTTTTTTTCTTGTTTGTTTGCTCTCTATTCTTCTCCTAATAATTCCTAATAATCTTTTTGACCACCACTGGGCAATTAACTGATTTTCAGTGGGACTCATCGGTAATGACTCCCAAATCTCTTTCCTGAATGCTAAAAGCTAATTTAGAAACTGTCATTCCATATGTGCAGCTAGGATGTTTTTCCCCTATATGCATCACATCGCATTTATTGACATTGAATTTCTTCTGTCGTTCAATTGCCCAATCACTAAGCATTGTGAGACCCTTCTGCAAAGGTGAAAATGAGAAAATTGATAGTGAAACCTGGCCAATTTCATGTTAAATGTAGTTGTAATTTCATGGGAAGCATAGTCAATATGTGAAGAATACAACTCAGCGAAAAACATACCTCTGACTGCCAAAAAGTCATGGGAAGTTCATCTCATAGAGGATCTAATTTCTAGAGAAAAGAAGTTCTTTTCTTTGTGTGGCTGGAGGAGGTATAGCTTTCCAATCCAAACTTCATGTCTGAAATATCTGCAATGCAAGGAAGGCTAGATTTTGCCATCAGGCAGTCAGCATCTCTTTGGTGTCTCAGGGGGACAAACTAAGCCTAGGCAAATCAGAAAGTATTGACAACCCCTCATCAGGATACTATATCCTGACAAGACTACGCCAGGCCTGATAAGACTGTGAATTTGTGCTTTTCAGTGTGCTGACACCCTGGTGTAGGGTGTGCCATGAGCTTCACTGTTGGCACCCTCTCTTGTGCAGGTGGCTGCTGCTCACGTGCGGCTTTTCCCTGGAAATACACATTGCAAATTATTTTCATTAATAACTTTCTGTAATGTTTCTGAGCCAGCTGCATTGGCTGTCCACAGTTAGTAATGTCATCAAAGCAAGGGTATGACCCGCTTGTAGAAGGAAAATATTCTCTCTCTGCAGTCAGAGAACTAAAGAGGAGTTGTTACCACTGTAACAGGCGAGTTTAAGTGTTCAAGAGGTAAAACAGACCTGACACTTGGACATGAGTGCCAAGAGGTTACTCTTTGGCAATGGTTTTCCAAACAGGTATCCTCCCCATTAAAAAGCTGTAGCAAGATCTGGGAGAGATCTAATGCTGCTTCCTTTCCTTCTCAGGCAAAATGCATCAAGCCCAGTCGCCCTGACTCCAGGAGCTTTAATTAAGCAAACACACAGACTTGTACTTTAGCACACACCATTTTTTATCCATGAAATCTGTGCCTTTTGTTGCAACCGGTATCATCACAATTCTGCAATCCTGTGTGGATCACTTTTCACAGGACTGCATGTAATTATTTATTCAGGTTCTTGTTCTGTCCCCAGTGAAGGCAAGAGCACTGGCTTCAGCAAAAAGAGTAGTAGACATATAGCTGGGAAGAGGAAAAAATGCAAATTAAATGACACTTAATCTCACTTAATCACATTTCCTTCCCTCCTTGCCCAAAAGAATAAAATTTAGAAAAGAAATAAATGGTCTGAAAAGGAAAACTATTAAGTAAGTCTCAAAGTCAAGATCATGCCAACTACTATTATCTATTTCAGGACTTCCTGCCTTGCTTATCTCCTTTTAATTAACCTAATTCTGACCTGGGCCATGTGCTTGCCTGGCACACACAGTCCCATTTTGCAGTTGCTATCAGTTAAACAAAAGAGACTGTAGCAGTGTTTGTGACCAATGCTGCTGCTACATATTTCCTGTAGCAAAGCTAAGGGTGCACATGAGTGATGCTAAGAGAGCAGATGTGGAACAAGACAGCCATAGTGGGAAGCAAGGGTTTTACCCAAAATGCTGCACATTGAAGAGGTTGATAAAAACAAAGTGGTTGATCTGCCTCTGTCTCCCTGCTTCTACAGCTCAGATGTCTGGACACAATACTGAGGCCAAAGGGAACACAATCAGCAGAACTTCTATTCGTTCTTATCTTCTAAAGTGCAGATTTGAAATCCTCTTGTGCACAGTGACAAACAGGTCATTGCTGGGTAACAATAAACTTGCTTCCTAAATGGAGTTCATCCCGTTATTAAAAATCTGAAAATAAATCCAATATAATTCTCAAACTTCATATAACACCTACAGGTCCCAAATGTGCATTGTGTAAAATGCATCAGCCCCAGAATTATGTAGTTTTAAGTGCCAAAGATTTTATCTCCAATTATTTTAGTAACCATATTGATGGAGTTCTGGACAGCAAAGAGAGAGAAGCTAATCCACTTAGCCAACAAATCCTGTCCTCCAGAAAGTACAGAGGCTTGAGGTAGGGCAAAATTGAGCTTGAACAGTTCTTCTTCCAATGCAGTAAATTGCAATAGAAATGCTGTATAAATAGATGAGTTGAAAGAAGGAAGAAAAACAGGATTCTGATGGGAAAAAAAATGGGTAGGATGAAATACCTTTATCTTGGCAAAAGGTATGCATTAGAGATTCTTATAGAAGTGAAAACCTTGTGTGAAAATACATGAATCTGATGCTATGAACAGATAATTTCACAGCTGATTCATTTTCTTCTCGATTCTTCTCCTCATTGTGTTCCAATAATTAATATAAAATGGTGGTTATTCAGTACAGGAAATCTGTATAAATGTGAAGTAAACACAGCCAGCTATGAACAATTGCGAGAGTGATTTAGGAAGAGAAAAGATGATAAAAGCCAGTTTAGAAAAAATTCCTCCCTGGAAGGCATCCCAGGACTGAGCAAAACCTCTTGCTCTGGAAAATGACATGCCTCAGTGGCCTCAGAGGTGATGGTCCTGCACTGTGGCAGGGTCTGTGTGTGGCTGCCCAGAAAAGACCTTTACAGACTCCAGCTCCTTCCAGTTTGGTCCAGCTACAACCTCTTCAGCGTCTCGGATCACCAGCAACCAGTGATGTGGGAGCTGAAGATAAAAGATGCATGCAAGCTTTTCTCTTCTGTCATGGCTCAACTGAAATAAATCACAGACCCAAGTGGAGAGATTATCTGAGACGCTGTTTGCCAGCCTGTTTACACACTTATTGTCAGATGACAAATGCTGGCAAGTCCTCGTCTCCTCCTGTTTGACTGCTGAAAACATTTTCCAGAGTTTCTCTTGTCAAAGACACGCTGAAGTGGACACAAACCAAGGTGGACTTAAAAAGCCAGGCCATACACTGCTGTGCTGGCAGAGCTGCTGCAGCTCCATGCCTGCAGCAAGACTGAGCATGTAAACCCTGTAGACACACACGTGCACACACGGGTGGGCACACACACATGGGTGGGCATACACACACTGTGGATGCCCCTGTGACTGGGCTTAGACATTCATGCTGCTGGTTGCTGGCCCTTGGTCCTGTCATCCTCAGCTTTCCCCCATAAACACACGTGTGCATACACAGGCCTCGAGGTCTCTCTAAGGGCTGGGTTAGACTCCTTGGTCCCTCCGTTAGTCAGCTCACAGCTTTCTGGTCTCTCCAGTAGTTGGCCCAGACCTATGGCCACATCGATATTGTCTCTTACAGCACTTACCATACTTGTCAGCTAGTCCAGCTTGAAATTCACTGGTGATTGCACACTTAGGTATGCACCTACACATTCCAGTCTCTCCAGTGGCAGCACCACAGACACATAGGTCTTCTGATCCATGGTCTGACTCTAGCTGCCGCACCCATATGCTTACATAGTGAATTCCTCACCTGGGAAAAGAGCTACAAATGGAGTCTTATAAGAGGGTTGAGGGTCCCCTGGGACAGCCTGGGGAGGGGTTAGGGCTGGGCTCCTTTCTCTTCCTGGGTGGCCAAGGTGACCCACCTGCCCCTGAGACCCCTGTGCTCTTGTCACTGCTCCTCCAGGAATTTTGGTGTCTGAAGAAATGAGCCTTTTACCATATAACCAACCGTACACTAGGAAATGAGATGAATGCTGGGGCACAGAAAGTAAGTTCCCATAAGATACCAGAAATGCAGTCTGACCATGATTTCCTCAAAATTCCCTTCTCTTCTCGTTCAGAGTTAATATATTTCCCAAGCATAGTTATATTCCGGCAGGCAGGGTCTATCTTCAGTGCTGTCAGCAGGCCGCACTCGAACATGGTTATCATGGCATTCTTTCTAAAGAGGGCAGTCACAAATGAAATGGAAATGTTAAAACCCTTCAAAGAAAAGCACTTTTCTGGCAACAATGAGATGTGTGCCAGCTCTCTGTGACAATTAGCAACACGGTTTTGGGCACTTTTCCTCGGATCTGAAAGATAAGAAATATGAGTTCCTGAGAGCAGAATATGGAAAAACATCATACAGCACTGCTAAAGACCATTTAATCAACTGCTTCCCTCCAGCACTAGTCAAGGAAGAAGGATTTGCTTCTCAGAGTATTCTTTTGTCTCTGTCTCTTTTAGGAAAGAATTTTGCTTATCATCTTTGCCTGATGTAGACCAACCCTTACCCAAACTGGGCAAAAAATCTCTGGGAACTAAAATAAATTGTTGCAAAATAAAACTTGAAAAGTACTGGAAATGTTACATCAAAACACTCTGTTTGGATGCCACTTCAGTGGCATAAATGCTTCATTTCAGAAATACCTCTATGTTCCGACTGACATCAAAACAAGCAACTCTTCTGAAAAGACACTATTTCTCTAAAAAAAAAAAATCTAAAGCAGAAAAAGGTTAAAAGGATAAAATAGTCACAGAATGAAGTTGAAAAATGTCCTTTTAGTTTAAACAAAGCAGTTGTTTCACAAAAGGATCCTTTAAAATACCCTTTTTGGCTTAGCATCATGTGAGTGCTTTTCCATTCTCTTGGTTCAATTGCTGTTCTGACAAATGTAATATTCACCTCTCCCTCTTCCACAGCACAAATTCAAAGCAGGAGTACCACTATCTTTCCAGACAATACTGCACTCTTTCCTGAGAAGAATTTATTTTGAAGCTGAGATGTCTTGAGCATGAAATCTATAAATAGATAGGAAAGAAGGTGACTTGGGACAGCTGTGAGCTGCATAAAGGGTGATTTCACTACTCAGTGAGAGCAGTAAAATTGGTTTCAATTTATTTCTATGCCAAAGACTCACAGCCACGTAACCAGATGTCTGTAATTTTCCAGAAGAGGAGCTAGAAAACCTCCTTCAGCGGGGAGGCAGGACTTCTTCTGGGGGAATGCTTGTACAGCCCAGTCTGGGGGTGCTCACATGCAGACCAGGCTGGAGAAGGTCAGGGAGAAGGGCAAAGCAAGGAGCACAGCTCAGCTCTCCCTTACCTGAACTTGTGGCTGCTGGAAAGCTGCAGCACAAACCAACCATCACAAACAGTGCCAGAATTAGCTGTTTTAATTGATGCCAAAGGTAAGGTGTGCATCCAGGTGTAATCACCTTCCCACAACCAGCAGGAGAGATCCTGTAAGTCAAGGCTTAAGGACATTAATAGAAAGCAGGAAGAAAACGCTATTGTCACTGTGGTAGCTGTACCTTCACCACTGGGTTATTTGTGATAAGATTATCTGAATATTCAGGTATAAGAGAAAATAACAGATTCTAAATCAAACCTCCAGCTTATTATCAACCACAGAAGGAGCTTTAATTTATATATGTAAAGAACTTCCACTTAGACATCATATCCATGCTGTAATTCCAAATAAACAACATTTAAAACCGCAGCTAACAAGACTTAAAGTTAAAAGCCTGATGATTAATCCTTCATTTCACCTGTCTTTCCAAATTACGCACGTTTAGCCAAATAAAGTATTAACACTCTACATTTTATGTACAGCTGGGCTGAATAAAATAATACAGCGTGACAAATGTTTCCAGAGGGGTGGAAACAGAAAAGGGCGTGTAAACTGTTAAGAAAGCTGATGTAATGCACAAGAAGGTCTCAGAGATTCACAGGCAAAAGGCTGAGCTTTCTGAACAACACCTTGCACATATTCTCTGAATGCATTCATGAATTATGTGAATTACTGAATTACACCACTGTGCATTTGTGGCTATTGTCGCTGGCAAAAAAAAATAAAAAAAATGCAATGAGGGCCAGTGGAGTGGTTTCTGTGCCCTTTGCCATTACAAAGGGTTTCACACTGCACTGAAAGAAGGAATAGCAGTTAGAGACAGAAGAAATGAAAATGGAAAACTGGAGAGAGATGGAAATCATGTTCCTGCAAGAAGTATGGCGTGGGGCTGACAGAAGCTGCCTGGCGTAACTGTGGTTTCTCACAAAAGCAGCCTGAGAATAAGCAGAACAGCTGATTCAGAACAGACCAGCAGCGAGCGTATTAAAAAGCAACGGCAGCTTGCGAAATACAACCAGAATAGCACCAAGTGCTGTGACACATAGTCAGGGAAACAGGCTCATTACCTAATGCATATGTTTGGAAACTGTTACAGAGGGAGATCTTCTGGTGATAGGTACGGTTTGTTCCTCCATCTTGTTTGGCTAGGTAACATTTTCACTGATAAAGGAGACCCATAAACCAGCTGGAACAAGACTGTGACACGTCCTGGCTAAGGCTGAAACTGCCTCCAGACCTGTGAGTTCTTTCTGGGGTGCTGTATGTGATGGAGTCAGGCTGCCCACTGAGGACCTGAAACTACCAGTGACTTAAGATATATTTTTCATTCACGTGTACAGCATGTCTTGCACCTCCTTCTCTATTTGCATATGAAATTTTAAAACCTGTGAGAAATTATATACAAACACATGACGAAGACGGAGTTTGCTGAGGGAAGGCTGCTCCTTGGTCAGGCTGCACTCTCATAAGCTTTCCTTCACCCTGTTCAAGCTTTTTGACTCTTGTCATGATGGAAAGCTTAAGAAGAGCCCAGACCGTTATTGATTTTCCTCCAGCATTACCACCTACCAGTGTCCTGTCAGAAAGCTCTGTCACTATCACACTAAGGTGTCTGTAAGCAATGTCTTGGAGAGGGGGTGGAGCACACCATGTTCAGTCCACGTTCTCCGATGGGATATTACCTTGTTGTTGACAGACTTTTTAGCTGACCACTAGGAGCTCAGAGGCAAAAACGCAGTAAAATTACAGCCTACGGATGGCTGAGGCACCAGTAATCTAATTTTCCTGTTTATTCTGGCAGGGGTCTGTTGTGTCTTTTATAAAGCTTAGTGATTTGGGAGGCCAAGTTTTTGTCCCAAAATCATGTAGAGCTTATGCTGAAGAATAATCAGAGTTTCTCTCTTTGTATTTCATTGCTCTTGATATTCTTCCCCATTTATTTATTCAAGTCCCAGACAGGATTTCAGCATTACGCAGCAAGGAGTTCTGCTGTTCAGATGTGTGCTGGGTAGCAGAGCATATCCCAGGCTTTTCTGAATCTGACAACAGGTGCTTTTCATCTGTTTCCCCAGATTTTGCACTGGAGGAATGATGTCTTCTGGGCAGCTCTGAGAGTCCCCATTCATCTTCTTCATACTGCTCATAATTTCTCACTGTATTATAACCCACACCTGATCCTCTACCTTCGTTAGCCTCTGGAGCAGGACAGCCACCTCTGCACACCACTGAGCTGTGGCACTGAGGAGCAGGGGCATGGGGCATGGTGCCATGCCCTGCTCTTCTCCACCCCATGCACTCTGGAGCTTGCTCAGGCACAGTTTCACATAACACTGACGTGCCTCCAACAGGCAGAGCTCCCTGACAGCAGGCAAGTTCTTCCCCCAGGACTTCATGTTTCGATGGGCAGGGAGGGCAGCAGCAGTTTTCCAACCAGCCCCTTCCAAAACTTCAGCCTTCCTCAGGCATGTTTGTTTTGACTGCTTCGAAGTTTCCTTTCCCTCTGATAGATGGCAAATACATTAACCAGCACAAACAGGGAGCGCATACGATTGGGTGGAGGGACAAAACAGATGGCGTATGAATCACTCCCGTTTGAGAAGCCTGCGATGAAAAGCTCTCTTGCCTTAACATCCTGCTGGATCCTTTTTTTCACAGGACAATTGAAGAGCTTCACTTGGCATTTGAGTCCCTACCACATTCCAGGTGAGAAAGGCATCCACTCTCAAATCCTTTCTTCACACATCAAAAGAGTCTCCAGAGAGGGCTTAGGGAATGTGGCAAGCCCCACGTAAAAGTGGTGTTTAGCAATAACTAACTCCCAAGTAATGATGTGCGAGGATTGAACAATGCCTCAAAGACACCGATTGCCGTGCTCTTCCCCAGGGCCACATGCTCTCAGTACTTCTTTAGTGCATTAAGCTTCCTTGTCAGCTTTTTCCACCTGCTTTGCTATTTGCTTTTAATTCCCTCTGCCTTGCAGCACTAGGCATGTTCTCTGTTTTCTTTTTTCTTCTTTTTTTTTCCCCTCCCACAATCCTTCTATGGGTAATGGATTCTTTATGCTAATTCACGTCACTGAAATATCATGAATGACACAAGTAAGAGTAGATGACATTGGTTATGCTCTTGCCAGGAAAGATCCTCGACCTATTGAAAATTATGATTATTTACACTGTATAAATTGGATTTCTGCCATGAACAATATTAGAAGGAAAAGGCAGTGAGTGGTGTTGCTCTGCTGCCGAGTATTCATTGTGCTAAAACAAAAATAGACATAATATCAGACAGGTACCACCTGGAAACTGCATTATGTATCTGGGTGAGAATACAGTCCCAATCTGCAAATACATTTGCACATGATTCCTTTTACATATTGCAAGAAATTTCCTTGAAATTCAGTCAGTGTAACTTTAATGGTCTTTACTCATGTTTGCAGATGACAGTTTTGGCTTGTGGGAATAAGTGCAAGGTAGCTATTACTAACAAATGAGTTTAATTAATTTTCTCACATAATTTGGGGAGGGAGATTAGTCGGAAGCAAAGACATGCAATCAATTATTATATAGTTAGCTATTTTTAATCTAGCTGTCCAAATTTAGCATTCTGTAGATAACAAAAGAGATTTCAGTTCATATCTAGCAAGGATTCTTTTTTTTCTTTTTTTTTTTTTTTTTTCCCAAAAACAACTCATATTTATTCCCAGAACTATCTGCAAATTAAGAATTGGATGTCAAGAAAAACTGCAGTTAAAGCAAATCAAAACCTTTCACAAAATTTTTCAAATGTGAAGCCTGCCAAAGTTAAGGTACAGAGAGAGAGAGAGAGACTTTTTGGCTTCGTTCTTCTTGTCTTTCAGCACTGACACAGTAAGATAGATAATATCAAAATTGTTCTGGTTTAGCTTTTCATTTTCCTTTTTATTGCTTTCAATAATTTTGAAATTATTTCCTTATCTTTGAGAGACAAAAATGAAGCAATCTCTCCTTTGTGTCACATTTTAAGCACTAAGAAGGTTTTTCAAAGTTTCAATAGCAACCAACAATAGAAACACATGAAAAATATATTTTTTTTAATTTTTAAAAGATAAATTTAAAAATATATATATTGCCAGTATGAGTAGGAGTGCCTGTTCAGCTTTCATTTTCCTGTCCCCGGTTGCAAACAAATATTTGACTGTTAAAGTTTCAAAGCAATCAGACTTTGGTGTTTTAAAATTTTATAAAAATTTCTTTTCAAAAACTATGTGGTGTCAGACAAAACAACATTCAGAAGAAAACTGACTTGGGGGATTCTGGATGTTTGCATTGGAGCACCGGTAATAATGAGGAACAGTAAAAGCAGCACTTCCAGAAGACTCTAAGCAGAAATGCTCTAATAAAGAAAAATGACTTTACCTTTACCTAAATTTCATCATTCCAAATACTCATCACACTTACACAAAGCCCCATAATTTGTATCCTTCAGTGACTGCAAATGAGAGAACATGCTTTTTGACTCAAGAAGTTATTAATGGAGATTTTGTAGGGAGAAATACATTTTATTAAAGTGATCACTGATTTTGTGTGCCCCCATCTTTACACATCACACGTGTGGGATCTTACAGGGATCTGATTTTCACACATCATGCAAGCTCAGGCTCTTTGAATGTGTTTCATGTTCAAAGTCTTCCACCAGCATATTTCTTGGCATATGTAATGTAGTATATGGAAGCCACACTGCGAATCTGTCACGCATGCACACAGATTTCACAGACCAATAAACTGAATGAAAAATACAAGAATTCAGTAAGCTGATAGAAGAAACAGTGGAAATGGATACTCATAAATATAAAAACTATAAATTTATAAAGAAACAAAACACCATTTTTTTTATTGCTAGTGTTGCAATCTCACTCGTTATCTTCACAAAATTGCATTTTCATGCCAACTTTGCAATGGTAAATTGGCTTTGATCCTTGTCTGCGTTACCCTCTGGTGCACACAAATGCACTAGATGGTTTCTATTGTGATAGTAGAGTTTTCCACCACAAGCGGAAGGGATTCACGGCCTCTCAGACCTGGGCTGCTGCCAGGTCATGAATCTGTTGCCAGAAGCTTTGTAAGCACCACGCAGCCACCTTGCTCTGCTGCACTGAAGTAGGCAGCCTCAGGTTAGGCTCATCTAGGAACAGCACTACAGTTGCTGAATCCAAACAAGGTTTTTCCACGTGAAAATCCGGGAGGCAGGGACAAAAATGTGACTGGATGGTTTACACATAAGTAATTAACAGTGCAGATGTATTCTGAGCTCACCATGCCTCTCTGCAAGCAACATGAAATAACAGCCCTGAGAGACGCAAGCATCTTTAATATATCCATTCCAGTGTATGTAACTAAGGCATTGATATCTGATTAAGTCTGAAAATATAGATATCAGCTGTATGATCTGTACTCCAGACCAAAAAAAAAAAAAAAAAAAAAGATGCGTGGCCACATGGTGAACATCTGCACTGCCTCTTTTGATGACTTTTCCTTCTTGATCTTGATTCTTGAATGGGAAAAACTTGGTATTCATAGCATCACTTACATTTCCTCCATCTGACCTATGTATTAAGGAATCATGAGTTGCCACTTTACTCTTTTTTTTTTCAATGGGAAATGATTTTAGACAATAAATCTTACTTTCATTCTCATGTCACACATTAAAGCAAAAATAGTGTGGCTTTGTTAATAAATCTGAAGCAGTGGGGTGTCCATGCCTGTAAGCCCTGAAACTTGAACCTGAACACTTCAATTTGAACATGGAGAAATGCAGACCCAGGCTGCATCTTCAGGAAAGCAGACACACACACACACATTTTTAAAGTGTGTCTGTTAAAGCCAGGCTTGAATTTCTGATGGAGGGACCCATTTTGCATTTCTGTTATAGGAGTTCTTGAGTGGGGTATATCAATTTGTTAACTTAATTCATTAAATCCTTAAGGGGGAAGTTCCAAAACAGAATGAAAAAAGCTTTTCTACATGAAAGGTGTTCATAGGTCCCGTGGGCAGGACTGCTGGTAATGCTGACCACAACTGGTCTGATGGGCTCAGCGTGTGGTTCAGTCCTGCATGGTTGGGTTGAGCCCTTTATGATAGTGCATCCTTCGGGGTCCCTCACACCCCATCACAGTCACCAACTGCCTGCTTCTCATAGCGGGACATAAGGAGATGAGACCATCTGGGGAAGGGGTGCCCACAACTTCAGGGACAGTTGGTGACATCCCAGTGTCCCATACTGCACAGAAGGGAGGAGAGGGATGTGGTTCACAGGAAAGCACCAGCAGAAAAGCCAAGTGCCTGCAAACATGCAACAAATGCACAGCCTCCTCTACCACCCCATGGCATGGTGTGGCCAAGGTCCTGTGCCCTCTACAGAGCTCCTGGTGTAGCCCATGCCTTTGTCTGGGTTCTCCTAATCCTGGGTGCACTGGAAGGGAGCTGGACAGCAGTGCCTCCAACCTCATAAACAAGCACAAGAGGAAGATTTGGACTTGGGCTGTCCATAGATACACACTGGGACAAGGATCTAGCTCAAGACTGTTGGTTTCTGAGTGCATTTTAATTGTGTTTCCCCTCCTCATCATCCTATATGGCCAGGTTTCTTTAAGTCACCAAACTCAGCCTGTGACTGGAAGAAGACCTCTCAGCCTGCACCCATGCAGCATCCTTAGGTTCAGACGTTCCCCCTGGGGTCTGATCCATCATACATGTAGGTTCAGGTTTCTCAGAAAGAACCTTTAGGTCATGGATGCAACTCTGAAACACATCCCCTCTAGGATGTGTTTCACGCCAACCCACGGTAACAGCAAATTCATTAGGCTCGTCCATATGCAATTCCGTAGTTACCCACAGCAGTGATGTCTGAGAGGACTAACGTCCAAAAAATCTCAGATGCAAAAATTGAATTTCTTATTATTCCAAAAATGCCTCTCATTGATAGACTAATACAGCATTCAGTTTATATATCCAATACCTTTATTAGTTTTACAATTCACTTTCAGCATAAAGTCAGAATCCATATGAAATATTTTAACTTTGCAAAAAGTCTGTTATTATTAGGATTTATTTATCTCTCTTTAGCTATAGAGTATGATGCAATAGGGAACAGATCGAAGGATCACTGAACTCAGGACAAGACTCTTACTCATTTGAACCACCTGGCAAAAATGATTTCCTTGAGTCCAGGGCATGCATCCCACAAATAGCTATAAACTAATAAAAATGTACAGCCTACAGGAATGCAATGAAATATGACAGCAAACTCACGCTGCTGAATGAACAGTATAGCCAACAGCTCCCCAGAATGCTTCGTTGATTAGTCAACACCAATGCAGAAAAGCTTCACGTGGATAATTTATGGTTCACATAAAGATCACATTATTATAACATTTTCCTGTTCACTCAGAGATAATAAAAGACATACTCCAAATCAATATTTATTATTTTAGTTTTCCTTCCTCCCTGCCGTTAAGGTTGACATCCTTCTCCTCCCCATTTATAGCTTGCCATTGCTAACTGAACCCCTTCACAACCTCTGAGATAAGTATCTGTAAGAGATCCATATATCATGATAGTAATAAACCAATCCCTCGAGACATATTTAAACACAATGGAATATTGTCAAGCTCTGAAGACAAGTTGTTCCCCGAGGAGCAGAACTACTGAACCTTGATTTCCTGCAGTTCAATGTGCCCAGCTTTCCTCTTCCACCCCAAACAACCCCACTCTGCTTCCAGTGTCATAAGTTCACCACATGTCCCATAAATCCTTCTAGCATCCTCCATATCCCTGTAACAATTTGCCTTGCAATGTCTCCAGCAGCCTTCACATCTCCCAGGTTTTCTGTTGACCCCGCTTGTTTCCCCTTCCTGCCCATGCTGCCTTTTTCCATCCTTCCACTAGGGAAGGACACAACAAATAAAGGAACAAGACTCAAAATACACATGGGAGAGTTGATCAGCCAGAAGGCACCTGCCTCCTGGACAGCTGGGGGGCTATGAAAAACAACACAGAGCACTAACTGTCCAGACAAATCATGAAGACAACCTCAGCTATTTTCTCACCTGACAGGTTTTGTTCAAAGCTTAATTGATAAATTAGGACTGCTGGAAACACAGCTGTTGCCTATACCATTTCCTTGCTCAAAAAGAAGGGAAAGAACACAAAAAATTTTTGAAGTATAGGAAAAGTCTAGGAATTGAACATTTAAGCCAAACAAGGCTGCAGTATGCACATTTCATTGTACAGTCCTTAAAAACAAAGTTTAGCTGCATGAATCTTAGTGGTTTATACTCTTTAGGCAAATATTGAGCTAATATCGTGATTCATGTCCCTAGTCATCCTCCAAAGCAGCACTATGTTCCCTCCACTGTGTTTTAGATGTGTGCAACAGAATGTTACTGTTTGATCCAAAACATGTTTTATGACTTTGCTTCCTT
This sequence comes from Aythya ferina, assembly GCF_964211825.1. Lineage (NCBI taxonomy): Eukaryota > Metazoa > Chordata > Aves > Anseriformes > Anatidae > Aythya > Aythya ferina. The sequence goes on along the minus strand of NC_140296.1, from coordinate 90,344,212 downwards.
TTCCTTCGGTGTAGTAGCAGAAGTTTTTGGCAAGCCTGACTCCTTTTCAAAGGTTATCAGAACAAAAGAGTCAGCTTCTAATTTCATATACTTGGAGGAAACTTGGAAGGGTGGGAGGGGAACACATATTACATCCCTCTCTGAGCCAAGAACAGGGTCCCCTGGGCAGTCTCTGGCCCTATCCTGTCTTCCACAACTTTGAGTCTTGGCTTTCACCAGGAAAAAGTGAGAACATATCCTTAAAGTGACTTTGGCATCTATTGATCATTTTGCCTAGTGAAGCCCATCACTTATATGCTAACAGCATGTACAGTGCTGCCAGCTAGTTCTCAGGTCGGTGCTGAAGTTTTCTTGGGTCACCTCTGCACTTACCGGTACCTCAAGGCTGACAAAACAGCCAGGGTCCTGCTGCATTCAAGGCTGTTGGGTGCTGCAATGGAAGCTGGTCTCAGCAGCCAACTCCAGAGCAGCATCAATGTTTGGAGAATGATGAACACTAGTTTTCTGCCACTCCAGGAGGACCACAGCCCCTGACATCGCATTATCTCACACATAGTTGTGCTCTAGGTTACTTTTTATACCCATTGTGGCCAAAGGATACCCTGTTTGTTAGTCATTGTGCCCACCCATGGCCCTCCACTTTCACGGGGAGGTTCCTCCATGCCTTCATGCAGGAGTTGTTTGTTTGGTTTTTAATGTTGTCCAGAATCCACATCCCTGCACTGTTGTCATTGCATAGAGGGTGATAGCTTGCATATATTCATATGCAAAATGAGGGATGAAGGAAGAAAAGTCTAGGCATGACCAAAGCTTGCTTGCTCTGTGGGTTTCCTCGATAAATTGCAATTATACAGATAGGGACGATCCTTGGTTGACTGCAGGTCATATCTTGGTATTATTGTATGGCAGACGTTTGGCTATTTTTTTGAGCAAGCTACAAGCTGCATGTGTCTGCCACTTATTCTTTGTTCAGAAAATATCTCTACGTTACCAAGAAGAGAGAAAGAGAAGAAGGAAGTATTTACACTTCCCTTGACATTACGCAATGCATTTGAACAGTGAACCTCTCCCATAAGGAGTTTCTAAGTTATTTTTCCAGTTATTGAACATCCTATAAATTTCTTTCTTTAATTTTAAATAAAAATAAATCCAAGTCTCATGCTTTGCAAGAACAAAATGTGAGAACACATATTGTGCAGACACATATTGTACAGTACTGCCAACATCTGTTGCCATAATAAAAGAGAGCAGTATTCACAGCAATAATAGAAATTAGAAGAAAATGCTGAAAATATGATTTTTCATAGGTTTTATTCTGACAGGCAGCTTCATGTAACACACCTGAAGAGTAAAAGACTATTTCTTATCTTTCAGCACTGAAGTTCTGGCAGTCTGAGCTTCAGCAGCTCTCATTATCTTCATCTTCAGACTTTCACTATCCTTTATCTTTATGTGTTTTAGAAATAGATTAAATTACTATCACAGGAGTATGCCTTCTTTTTCTGATAAAACAGAGCTTCTTCGATGCTAGATAATATGTGTTGCTGATGCAGGCTAGTAAGCGCTTATTCTTTTATATCAGATTTGAGGGGAAAATAAAAAATAAAATATATTTAAAAAAAAACAACAACAACACATTTTCTAGTTATTGGATGAATAGGTTGACTAGATTTGTCAGAATAAAACAACAGCACTTAGATTAACAAATGAAAGGTGTAGGAAGTCCTCAAGGGCATTTGGTTAAGACTGATTGTGGATATTTTCCTGGCATGGGATCACATTAAAATTTGTACTGCTACTATATTAATTGCCATTTAAAATATACATAAACATGACTAGAAAGTAAATTTGCAGACTGAATTTCTCATTCAGTCAGAAATTAACTCATACAGTCAGAAATTAAGTGTTGTTCAGTCTTTGCTGTTTATGGACTACATTGTAGCATTGGTCTGAATGACAAATTACAAATATAAAAGTCTTTGCCCTGAGGAGTTTACAGTATACTGGATGAGGACCCTTACAAATGGTGAAATAAAGCAAGCAACAAGATTTTTTTCCTTTTTTAGGAATAAAACTTCATCACATTTCTAACAGAAACTTCCTAAATTAGCATTGCTACCATTTCAAAAAGGAAAAAAAAAAAGAAAACAAAACAATTGGCTTGGTAATTAGAGGCCATGATTAGCTCAGAAAGGTGAATTTGGTAGGGTCAGACAGCTCTGCCTGGATTTAAGCTGACTCGTTTTAGATGCCATATTTTTCATATGTAATGTACTCAGTTACCAAGGGATAATAGACTCTTCATTGAAAACATACTCAAATTCTCCCACCTGGGAGTTCCAAATGGATCTATACACAGTTTGTACTTCATATATATCAGCCGATGTGCATTATTCAACAAGAACCAAGAGCAATTTTCCAATGCCTGAGAGTTAAGGAGATTTAACATGTCAATTTTTCTAACTCAGTGCTTTACAATACAATCCCATTGCTGTATAAATCACGGATAAATAATAACCTCCTTGATGGTATCTTCACCTTCTATTAACCAAAATGTTCTTAACTTTAAATTACAAAATTAAATAAAGAACTATTGCTCTATCACATATTACATGCACTGTTCATCACTTCAGTATTCAATAAAAAAGAATGTAACAACAGGACTCAACCTCCAAGTTGACTGTTAGAGAATTTTAATCAACTTCTATGCTGCACTGTCTCAACTGGAAACAGGAGCAGATGAAGGTCTACAGATAAAATTTATGTTCAAAAAAAAAATAATCTAGGTACAACCACAACCTTATTAGGCTAATTATTTGGAAATGCAGTTACTATTTGGAAGTCTAAATCAGTGGTAGATTTTTTTTATATATACTATTTCTATTTATATTTATATTACAACTATATTGTTAATAACCCTTCATTTGTTTCACATATGCTAATTATATATAACATGGGTATATTTGCAACAAATTTTAATACAAAATGCCACGTAACAGCCTAGAAAAACTAAGACAAATAGCACAGTTCCAACAACCAAAATGCACACTAAGACCTTCAAATAGGCCTCTCCCACTCAAAAAGTTATGGATAAAGAACCTCCCTTGGCCTCCCTCGAAGACCAGCAAATCCAGCATCTTCGACGACAGAGACGACAGCATATTTAGTCATGACCAAGGTGAGAAATTTCAGCCATTGTCACTGTGTTATGTAACAAATAATAGTGATGTTTTCTGACGGCAACTTTCCCGATAGAATTCATCTATATGTTACCTTTTCTAAGTGATGCATTACTAATGGTGATAGTATACATAATGGCAGTATTCTTTCATTTGACAGTAGTATTATTTTTTTATTTCTCAGATGTATATCTCCAAATAAATACTAAATAGACATAAGAAAGTACAACATAAAATTCATGGTTATAAATACCAAAAACAAAACAAAACAAAACAAAACAGATAAAACTTGATTCCTATTCTTTATTTTTTTCCTTCTTCTTCAGTGAAATTATTCTGAGCTCTCTCTTACCCTTTATAATTCATCTTTCAATTGCATCCTCAGGTTTTTAGCTTCTGTATTTTTTTTCTCTTGGGTTCACTGTTAAGGCACAAGAAGTCCCTGATTAGCAGCACAGGGCACAATTGTATTTCATGAGTGTATTGTCCATTGTGGGTGCTGTAGCCTAGGCACTCCATGGCTGCATTCTGTTTGGCACTAGTTATCCAGCCTTTCAGTGTTAAGATCAGGTACAGTAGCACATGCATTGCCAAGATCATTTCCAAATTCATCCTTAATAGAGCCTCCTCAGTGTATGCTGGAATGAAGTCTTCATAAGGCAGAAGTTAACCAGAATCTATTTCACCCCATTTGTTTCAGCAGGGTTGCTAACAGCAGTAGTTGGTATCAGCTCTTGCAAATTCAGGGGTGTGCAGATGACTCAAGAATTCCTACACTTTTTGAAAGCTGTGGTGAAAGCTCCTATGTTTGCCCAAGCTCAGCAGAATTCTGTTAAGTGCACCCCCTTTGCATGGATTTTAAGTTCCCAGAATTCCTCTGTCTTGAAAAAATCAATATTATTGCACCCATAAAAAGCATACAGACAGTCGGTGCCTTGTATATGGAAGTTTCAAGCCAACATATAATTTATTTTTCTAAGTGAATCTTTCCCAAGTCTATGTTCCAATTTTCCAGTGCACTGGCAAGAGATAGAGTTGCTGAACTCAAAAAAGATCACTGTTTTCAGCAGTGATTATGACTGCTTTTATCCACCATTTGAGACCTGGAGGACAAGCAAAATAATTTTTGCCTCTGCCTCCTCATTACACAATTTGTGAAGTTGAGTTCCTCGCAGTAGTAAATGGTTAGCCTGAAGTAGAGGTATGTGCCCATACTCTAGGGAATGGTGTCATATCATTTATCCTTGTATTACATTGTTCCCAGTCTTGTGAAAGACTAGGAACTGGAGGAACTTGACTAAGGACTGGAGGAGTGATTCACTCAATTTTTCTCCACTGCCAAGTCTTGCAACCAGTACCCACAACCCCAGACAGTGTGCTTATATTGGACACACCATGGCATTTCTCACAAGATTCAGAGCCTTTGTTAAGTACCACATATTTTTAAGATAGCTCTGGCAGCTGGTTGGCTAATTAGTAGATCTGTCTTGCAGAGTAGTTTGTTTTCCAAAGAAGTCCAGATAATCATGGTACTGGAGGAATTTAAACATCACGTCTGGTCTTCTTCTCTGGACAATTTTATTAATTCACCCCTAAAGTTAGTGACAGAGATGGAGGAAATACAAAAGGCTATTTGTTTTCATTTTCAACACCTTTTAGATGTCTGAGTTATACTTTAAATGAATGCATGGCTTATAAACATGAGTAATTGTAAAGGACTCAGTCAAGATTCTCTTGGCAGATATTATTAAAAACATTGTTGATACATTTAAGAATCTCTTCCAAGTGGGCAATGTCAAATATGGCTATGGCCAAGAAAGGAAGTAATTGCATAATTGCTTCATTTCTAACTTTGTCAAGCTTGACAACACAGGTATTATGCCATCCCTTCATCAGTCGCTGGATAGAGCCTCAAACTACGATGCCAAATTCTACATATATTCCTCACAAACATGCCTCTTGGAAACATTTTCCAATAGTAAACAGAAGATTGCAAATGGCTTTGAAGTCAACATCCTAGGAATGTTTCCATGTGGCCTGTGAGTTTATGCACATAGCCTTTGCATAGAGCACTTAATCAAAAACATTTACATTGGAAACTACAATATTCCCAGTTATTGGTACCTAACGTCCCTGCCTGTTGCAAGGAAGACAGCAGAGGGCAGGTAGTCTGCACAACAGTGACTTCCCAAAACATCTTTCCAGATTTCTTTTAGATTGCTTTTGATATGGCAGCAAACAAGTGCACATGCCAAATGCTAGGTCTGTAGCAGTCATCAGGAATGCAGGGCAGTGCACTGCATGCATTGCATCTCTGGTGTGCTCTGATGGTCTGTAATGTGGAATGCCCCATCCCATCCCTAACCCTGTAGTATGTATGATGGTGTTTCCACCATTTATGTCTCACAATAACTTATGGGTTTTCTGGAGGCAGTCTTAAGTTTTCTGGATACAGTCTTTCAACTTGCAACAGAACAGCAATTCCATTTATAAAATATAAAGGTATCCTCTCCCAGTTGCCTCCTGAAGTCTATCAGCATTGCTCACACCCAATGTCCAGTACACCTAAATAAGAATATTTAGTAGCAGCACTACATCTTGTTTGGAAGTTGATGTTAGGTTCTAACTAAAGGGTTGTCTCCCACTCCCAAGTACTGATTGACTAGTGATGTCCCGACCCATTTAGTATTTAAAAGGATCTGCTGAACCTTACAGGTATCAATTCAGGGATTACTCTTCTGAGAGCCATCCAGATTTCCAGTGTGGGATCCATTAGTCTATATGATGAAGTTCCAAACACCACAAACACAGAGGATGAGGGGTAGAGGGATGGTACAGAATCACAGAATCACAGAATTTTCTAGGTTGGAAGAGACCTCAAGGTCATCGAGTCCAACCTCTGACCTAACGCTAACAGTCCCCACTAAACCATTTCCCTAAGCTCTACATCTAAACGTCTTTTAAAGACCTCCAGGGATGGTGACTCCACCACTTCCCTGGGCAGCCTGTTCCAGTGCCTCACAACCCTTTCAGTGAAGAAGTTCTTCCTAACATCTAACCTAAAACTCCCCTGGCTCAACTTAAGCCCATTCCCCCTCGTCCTGTCACCAGGCACGTGGGAGAACAGGCCAACCCCCACCTCGCTACAGCCTCCCTTTGAGGTACCTATAGAGAGCGATAAGGTCGCCCCTGAGCCTCCTCTTCTCCAGGCTGAACAAGCCCAGCTCCCTCAGCCGCTCCTCGTAGGACTTGTTCTCCAGGAAAGCAGAGGAACCCCAATAACCTAACCATTGCCTGGAGAGCACCTGGATATAGCTTCTCCCAGGGCTATCAGCAGAGGAAAGCCCATCCACGGTCCAGGAGTTGGAGGATTCCATGGGAGTTGCTCTCACCAGACATCCTTGCAGAACAAGTGGGGTGCAGATGTACAGGACTCACATGGGGGGGTGTGAGTGCAGCAGCTGGAGTCAGACCATGGGGCAGATGGTCCATTTGTTTGGGGTGCCAGCAACTGGACAGACTGGTATGTGTTTGCATGGTGTATGTGCATGTCTCCTTAGGAAGCATCAGTCCTTTGTCAGTACATGGCTGTGTAATTTCTAAGAAAATTTCACGCCAGACCTGCTGACAAGTAGGATAAGGGATCTGAGAGCTAGATAGGAGGGAGACCACAGGTCAGAGGCTAGATGCCAGAGACCAGGGCTCTGAGAGCCAGGTTTTGGAGTGACCACAGGTCTGGACAAGTTCTCAGAGAGATCAATGTGTGTATTTTTGTGTAGCAGAGGTTCTGAGTGCCAGCAACTGGATTGGAGCTGAAGATCCATCTCTGCAACCACATGAATGTCATGGTCTCCAAGTTAACAGCCAAGAAAAACACAATGGCAGAGGCAGAGACCAGGCAGAGCACAGTGAGGTGCAGCATGTGGCTTGAGAAGAGCTCACATAGACTCATACCCAGCCATCAGACTGGAGCCTCTGCAGCACCCAGCTGAGCCAGGCAGAGGAGGCTGCGTGTTGGTGACTTGGCAGACCTGTGTGCGTGAGGTCATCCAGATCATGAGGAGCACATCCTCAGACTGTGCAATACTGTTTGTCCCAAATCAAATCAGAGAGGAAGGACCTGATGCATAACTGGCCACGCAAAGCTGTCTGTGACATGGAAGACACACTTAGGTACTCAAGCACTATGCAGTAGTGCATGCTACCTAGAGACACCCCCCATGCCCATGAGATAGTCTCAACCTGTCCTGACAAATGGTGTGATGGAAAGTCTGGGAGTTGTACAGCTGACTTCCCAGGTGGGTCATGCCATGTCCTGAGGGTGTGGGGTGCAGCCTCATGGGACAATGAACTGCTATGGACCCTCCTGCTGTGCTGCAAATGGCACATCCATCTCCTGACCTGGGGAGCAGGCAAGGCCAGCACTCCTTGCCCCATCAGGTCGGTCATCACTGCTGATCAGGACAGAGGGGCCTCAGCCTGTTAGGCCGCACCTCTGCAACTGAGTCGCATATTTGCATGCACTTGTAGCACAGGCACTGGTGCTGAATTTTTAATAAAATAGAATTCTTAATAAAATAGGCTTTCATGGGTTACAGCAAAGATGCAAACAGATGGCACAAGCCTTTGAGCGCAGCTGATGTGAGGAGCTGTCAGAAGGAGCCAGGAAGCACTCTCCCCTTACAGCGTGTTTCGCTGAGGTGGCTCCGGGCTGTAGCACGCAGCCTCGCCAGAGGCATCGCACCTCCATGCCGATGCAGGCTGTGCTTGTAAGGGAAATGGGACCTGGGGAGGAAGAATCGGTTTCTTTAACAATTGGCCTCCTTCTGAAACTGCAGTTTGATGGCAGGACTCTGCTTCTAACTCAAGTGTAAAGAAGGATTATAACAGCCCCACATTCTGTATTAAACAGAGCACATTAGAAAATGTTACAAATATCTGAGCAACCTCATGTCTAGGCATAAAAAAAAAAAAAAAAAAAAAAAAAAAAAAAAAAATCTGCTTTAAACAGTACAAAACTAACAAAGGATATTGGGCTTTGAACTTCCAATTATGAGCACTCCAGAGACAACAGAGCTGTGCAAGGAACACACAATTTGTATTTGATCTGATTTATTAACTTCTTTTTCTGCTCTCCAAATGTCTACATACTGCAGCAGTTACATGCATTTTTTATTCAATTGCGTTTGATTAACACTGTTTCAAAATTTTGACAATGTGGATTGATCATAAGTAATCAAAATCCAAGTTGTGTTGCATGGCTGTAATTTGTTAGGGAAAAATAAACCATTTAACAGACCAGCAAAGCACAGAAGTACTTGTACATAGAGGTTGATTTCTACATCTGTTTATCTGTGTGGCTTGGAAATTGACTCTTGCCCAATATTCGCACCAGTCTAACCATTGTTTTTAGAGGCATAGCACGCAAACTAGTGTTGAAGTTTGTGAGCATGTTCACTCAAACTGAATTAATTTAAAATCTCAGTCACTGTCTAAGTACTTTTAATTGCATGCTAAGAACTGGCAAAGCAAGCAACAGAACAAAATCCAAAGACAGGAGTCAGGCAGGCCAAACAAAGTATGCTACTTTTTCAAGTCCCAGCAGACTAGATCAGAGCTGGCCCTGGAAAAAAAAAATATAAATAAATAAATAAATAAATAAATAAATAATAAGAGAGAGCAGCAGAAAAGGTAAAAGAGAGGGGAAGAAAAAAAAAATCTCATTTACCCAACTTTCAAAGTTTCATCCAGTAAATCTTCTCTGATTCACTCCCACTTTGCACAGACCACTACTGCATTAGTAAAGCCATTTTCTTTCCCTGGAAAATGTGAATATTCCCTCTGAAGAGCACTTGAAGCATAGCAGGGGGAAATACTGCAGCAGAGAGAGATTTCTCTGAAACTCACCATAATGGATCCCTTTTTATTCTTGCACTAAGGGACTTGCAGTAGAATAGAAAAGCAACCAGGCTCCTCTACAATCTCCCCCTTTCCTTTTGCACTGTGTCAAATGGAGCCTGAAAGGAGAAATATTTTTTCCCTTGGGTCTGCCTCAGGGTACCCACTTCTGGTCCTTGGGGGCTCTGCATTGTATGGGGTCATGGTAGGTGGAGGATTTGTGGTCTCAAAGAGCAGGAGGAAAGAGAGAGAGGACCCCTGGATCACAGCCTATGCCCTAAGATAGAGATAAATGGTCACTTACATTCAAATATAAAACTTCCCCTTTGAATTAGTTTTTTCCATTCCCCAGCAATCACAGCTTATCTCCCCAAAGCGGTCTTCACTTTTAAAATCAATTTATACCCGATCAGACAGCTAAAATAGCTTCTTACAGTAGGTGTCTCTAGTCAATGACTGATTTGCATTAAGAAAGATATGACAGCCAAGTGTGAGGAGGAAAGAATGATAGTTTAATTTTAGAAAAACTCCACATTCATTTGAGAAATGATTAGTAAGCACTGGGTATGTTCATACATAAATTATTTCTAAAAATGTGAAAAGATGTTGAAATGCTAAATATTTTCTTGCAGAGGGAGCAGGAAAGCTCCAGATCAGACACCATACACAGCTCAGGAAACCCTGGGGTGGTGGCCTTGAACAGGAGGGGAGCAGCCACTGGGAGAGGGTCCCTGTGCTCAGTATGCTCAGGGATGGCCCCGACCGCTCTTTTTGGGGCAGCCAGCAGAAGTTATTATGGCAATAAATATCCAGGGTGACAAACAGGCAGGCTGTAACTTCTGTAGAGCCAAGAACAGCTTCAAGGAGCACGGCACGGCCGTCATGGGGACGTGCCAGAGCACCAGGTGCCAGCTCCTGAAATACGTCCCACAACTTGTCAGCAGAGCTCTGTCATCTCTATCCAGAAAAAGACTAATAGTGGGCTGAGCCTGGCACTGACAAATTACCAGGTTGCTGAAATAAGGATTTGGATTTGTTGCTGAGGTTCAGTTTGATTTTTTAACAAGTGTCTTTATTTTCCTATGACAAGCTCTATTCTCTGTCCTCTCATGGTCCAAGATGAGGAAAAGCAGCCTGAGACATGCCCCGGATGGAGCCCAGACCCTGCCAGGGCTGGTGTGCAAGCACAGGGCTTGTGTTCAGAGGTCGCAGGGACCTGGTTACACGTTGAATCGGAGGCTCAGAGGTTTTTGGTTTTATTTTTAGATGCATCTCATTTTTCTGTGTCAAGAGGAAGATGTGTATGCGGTATTTGTCCCAGCATAACATACTCTAGAAGAACAAACATCTGGCTATTCCATGTTTTATATTAGATAAATTGTATAGAAATATCCCTCCAAGTAGGTAATAAGTCCATGTATTGTAGCTCAGGTTTGACAGGAACATTAAGTGCTATGTGTACTTGGATGTATCAGTCCAGATTTGTAGGCAGCAGCGATATGAAGATGTAAGAAACTGTTAAGATTATTGTTTATGAAAAAGTTTCGTTTGTGGCCCTCTAATGAAGATCTTACTATCTTACATAAAGATCTGTTTCAAACAATCTAAACTTCTTTTATCTGACATTTTAATTAGGCTCGTCTCATTGCCTTGGAAACATCCTGTCTTCATGCATTAGAAGTCCTAGAGCATTTGACACTGTCATGAACAAGACCATTTCAGAAAGACAGAAAGCTTTTATTAGTGTTGACTTCATTGCTATACACAGAACTCCATTATTTGACATATTCACTCTGCACGTTGCCTAACTTCCCCGACATAGAATGGAAAGATCACTTCTGGCTTTGTTCTGAATAATAAAATTATTGTATAATCAAGTTACATCTCATACAGGGCCAGATCTTGTCAGGGTCTTTGGTTCTTAGGAGATAATACAGAATAAAAAATCCTCTTTCCAGAGAATTATACCCACAAGCACCAACTGAATGACCATGAGTTCCCTCATAGAGGCTTCTCAATGGGCCTCAGGTAAGGATAAAGAAATTCCTTCACATGCAGACTGGTCCGAACTCAGAAAGGCAATGGGAATCTTCTCAGCAGAGTTTATAGAGAGGAGGTACCTCCAGCCCCAGTAAGCACTTACTAATATTCACCCTTAGGTTAAGTCCCCTTCCCAAACTCAGGAATATTTTGGGAAAAGCAGAATGCTTCAAAAATATGCTGCCTTTTTTTTTGGGGCGGGGCTTCATTGATCATTGATGAAATTTTCAGTGGTTACCCCTTGTTGTGGCAGAGATACCAACCCTTGTGGCATACTACTGACATGCTATCAAAAAGTCAGTTGTTGTTATGTATTGATCTGCTCCAAACTCCAGAGAAGTATGCTTCCACAACCTCAATATGAGGCAAGTTTACCTGTCACCCCTTTGCAAACATAGAACTGTCATTGTTAGGGATTTATCTGAAAATAATTTAGCCAGCCCGTTAGAAATTATATCATTGTAGTATGACACCAAACAGTTTTAGTGCCTTCAAAAGTGCCTTTGAAACTCTGCATAAATCAAGCATTTTCCACACAGAAAAATAAAGAGGAAATAGTTTTATTTTGCATCATTTCCTTTTAGAATTTTTTAGCACATTTGCCCCCAAAATTGTCAGTTTGAAGGAATACATTTTAAACAGCAATTTTGCATGTGCACACACATTCACAGGGGGAGTGTGTACTCAGAATACTATATAACAAAATATTTTAATAGTAAAAGGATTATGCTGGCTTACACCAAAAGCTGTATCTCTAATTTAGTCATTATACATTCTGAGTAATAAAAGAAAAATCTGGTGGTAAATTAATTTTATTTCATCAACAGGTTAAAAGGTTCATTAGAAGACTTTAGGTCAACGTGGCTGAAATGCTTCCCAGCACTCTGGCCAGCAATGGCTGCAGTGTTTTATCTTTCAGAAAAGAGTCAGATGCCATGTCTTCACCTCACAGGGTCTGCATTAGTTTGTTAAATCTGGATGGTTTTTTTAGATATCTTAGCCAAAATGTAAGGGTTTTCATGTAGGCCTTCTGTACAACAAAACTCTCATTTTCTGATCACAGGTTACTGATGGGGTTAAATCACCATGTATCTGATGAAAACAGCTCAGTTGGCCAAGGAGCCATGTGCCAGAAAATGCCTCAAAGATTTTCTTTCTGACAGAACAAAATAAATTTAAAAATAATAATAATAAAATTAAAAAAAAAAAAAATGGCATTCTTCATTTCTTCTACAGATAACAGCTTCCTCATTCACTGGATGGGAAGGAAATGTAACAAAGCCTTTTCTTTTCAAAAGATTGCTCTTCTTCAGGGCTCCTGCAGGACTAGCTTGCCTCTTTTCACTCCAGCAGGTGATGCTGTTTTGGACAGGAGAGCATAGCAGGGACTATGCCCATGTGGGAAATGACTGTCGCCATCAGCAGCATCTGCAGGAGCTGTTCAGGAGTCTCGGAGAAAAATGCTGAGACAGAACAAGCCATTTGCTTCCATGTGCATGCCTTGGGATATTAAAAAAGTGCTTTTTCTGTTCAGTCTTTCACTGCTGATCAGAAGAGCCTGTGCAAAATGTACAGGACCTGCCTTAAAGGTTCAGTTAATTCATTTCTACTCCTCACCAGAACATACTGAAACAAGACAAGATGAGGTCAGGCCTAAGCCCCACCAATGAGTCCCAAAATGTTGCCACAGGACGCCCACACTTCAGAGAATGGGAACAAATGACAACAAAATCTGAGCAGCAAAGGTAGACAAGGACTCTTTAGCCAGCAATGAATGTGGGGCCACAGAGCATCTTCCCCACTGCTAGCAGGACTGCCTGCAGCCTCAGGGAGGACATTTCCACTATCCTGAAAGAGTAATTCTGTGAGGGCCTGGAAATACAATGCATACCTAGCTCTGTTTTACATGCCCACGGCTGGGGACAAAGAAGCCAGATGCCCTCACATCATCCTACCAAGCCCCCAGCCACTTGGTGGTCCCTGTTTTGGCTCCCCTCATGCCTGGGGCTGCACTTACACAGAAAGTGCATGGGCTGCAAATCTGGTCCTGTACATTGTACGTGGACATCTACTTAAATGACTGGCACAGTTGGACAATTTTTTCTTCTCTGGGGATGTCTGAGCAAAGCTATACATTTTTCCAGCACAAGGTGACATTCTGCTGTGTGTACACAACTCCAGGAGCCAGAGATCTGCAGGAGCCCTGATGTGAGCATGAATGGCACCCGGCTACATGGCAGCTGTGAAGAGAGTAGTGCTGCTCTCTCATTTACCCAGATAAAACCCAAATATTTACTCCCAAATTGAGCTGAGCTGCAGCTACTCTGTACCAGCTGGTTATCCCATTGAGCAAAGAAAGGAGGGAAATGGATTTCTTCCTGTTTTCCTTACTGGTCAAAAGATTAAAAGCAATATAGTGGTGTTGGTCCCTAGGTATCGTCTGATTAATATCCTGTTAGGCAGCTGGCAAAGCACCAAATTCACTTCTTAAATGAGAAAGAGACTGTTCCATGAGCTCAAATGGACTTTATTAGCATAACACTAATAATTCAGCACTTACAACTCAGAGAAAAGATTATAAGTAAATATAGGCATGCCCTGTTTGTCGTGGTTCCTTTTTGCCTTCCTTCTGGGTAGGCACGTATGATATTTCACAACTGCAGTCAGGTCTGAAGGGCCCAACTTTTCTAAAAAGAGCATTAAAGGGCGAAAAGAACAGAAACTCTGAGAAATTCCTTCCTCCTGGCAGCATCTAGAAACTTGTCCCAGTTATTTCTTGATGGTGTTGATAAGGCAAGATGCAACATGGAAAAGTCTCCTTCCCTATTTCCAGAATTGTTGTCTCCCTATTAGCTGGGACTTCCCCAGCCAGAGGCTGTCTGCTGGCCCATAGGTCAGCCTCCTCCCTTGCCTGTCTCTTCCAGCACATTTAATGTTAATAACTGCTCTAAATTCTCCAACACCTCATTTCACTTGGTCTTCTTCACAGCAGAGGTTTATAGACAAGTTCACTTCAGAAACCAGCAGTCTAAGGCTGAAGTTAGCAGCCCATGAGGTATGTGAGATCGCTTCATTCATTCAAGGTTACTCATGTGTTTAGGAGTATGGTTATGACATGCATATCTTTTGCCTTCCATCTGTATCAGCCACTGGTGTCAGCAGGGATTTCATATGAGATAACTCCTCTCTGTCACCTCCAGCAGTGGTTGGTTCCCAAATAGTGCTCCCTGAGGGACTGACATGTTGTAGAAAAAGATAAATGTTCTGAGGACTCTCACTAAAAATACCATGCGTTAATTCCCCAATTAAAAGTCTCAGGAGGAGAATAATGAGTGATCTGTTAGCAATTCTGTAGGTTCACAGTTGTCTGATATTCCACATCTGGGAGCTAACTGCCCTTAGGTAGGAGTTAATTGGCCCCGGTTACCATAGTGCCTCACGGTCCATAATGTATGTATCCTCACTGCTGCTTCGTAAAGCAAATAAGGAAGAATTTCAATTCGACAAACTGGAAGCTGCATCTCAGAGAAAGCAGGGAGCTGACCTTACTGCGTTGTACTCCATACAAGAACCACAGAGTTAAGCAAAATTCAGGTTCCAGCAAGGACTGTCTGCTCGGAGGAGATACTGGCCACAGTTCTTTGGGTTGCACCTGCTTACTTTCAGGGGTGGTAGAAGTGCTGCTTCCCTGTCACAATCAAACCACCAGCAGATTCTCTGCCTGGACCCTTTCATCCAGCTCTGTATGTAAAACCAGATCCATCACAAGGCTGTTTCTAGAGCACCGAGCCAGTGATTCTTGTCTCCTCAGCTCTGCATTACTGTGGAAGTCCTGACACATCTCCCACATGCCCAGGCACTCAGGGCTCATTACATCTCCCTCCAGGGCTTGCTCTTTTACTCTCACAGGCCGGTGTAATTCTGCTTTTGCGGGAGCTTAAGAACTTGCTCCTGTGGTTTTGGAGGCTTGGTACCACCAGGGAGCTCTATTACTTGTAAGGCTTATCTTGAACAAAGCATGGCTTTTAGCCTGCTCACCCCCTGAAAGACACCCAGGCTGTAGCAGCACTGAGATACTGAAGTTTTTCCTTTTAAAAAACGCTCCATCAGCATTGATTTCAATGGGAACTGGCTGCCTAATCTGCTTATGCACTTCTGAAAATCCTATTAAGTGCCTCTTTATTTCTCTAGGTGCCTAAATATATTTTTCTTAATTTGGCTGAGAGTGATTTGCATCCGTCATCAAGATTTACAAGGCACGCAGCTTGTGGGGAGCCGCCCTGTCACTCCTCCAGGTGCCCAAACTGGCCCTCGTGAAACATGTCTATTAAACTGCAAATGCTGCTTGTGCTCTTGCCTCTGGGTCTTGTCGTGCTCTTGCCTCTGGGTCTTGTAGGTGACTTCTGGGGAAGAATGGGCCCAGCCAGGGTCCCCAGAAGCTCTGCCCCAGTGCTGCTGGAAGGCTTGGTCACAAAGGAAAGGAGAGGAAATTAGTGCCCCCAGGAGTGAAACAGTCCCCAGAGTACCTCTGGCTATTCCTAAAAGGAAAAGAAACTTTGAAAGGGGGATTAAAGTTAGGACAGTCTGTTTTGATAGGGAAGAACAGCTTTTTAAAAAAAGCAATGAGAGAGAGGAACATGTTCAGAGATCTAAGCATGCTTTAAAAAGAAATCCACAAATGTTCCAATATACCATAATATACTCTGAGCATGGTGAAATGCTCTGAGCCTCATTGGTCTTTCTCCTCTCACAGACCCCATGCCACAGCTCAGGAAGCCTTGACAGACCAGGATTTAAAAGCCCACTTGGCCTTTGCCACTGGTTTCTGTCTGTACTAATTCTGCCTGCTAATATTCGCGGGGCAGCAGCTCACACACAGCGGTATTCACAGCAGCCCCACAGAGGACCCAGCAGTGCAGGATATGGCCTGTGAGCTTCAGTCAGCAATTCCCGTGTTCTCAGGTGTTCCCCTGCAAAGCATCAGCTTGAACTTGTCATACAACACGTCTGTGCTTCAGTCCCCTGCCTATAATGCTGTAGTAAAAGCAGTGGCCTTATGCAGTTCTTACGGATTAATTAATTACCAATTACACAGAATGCTGACAGTTAAATTGTACTTCTGATAAAACACTTGTATGGAAAGGAGTGAATAAAATCCCATATGAGAAGCCTAGCAAGTTACAATTTGCTGATACACAATGAACAGGGAGACAGTTCAAATCCAAAAAAAAAAGGGGGGGGAGGTGGGGGGGGGGAGTTTTTGCTCATCCTCCCATTGCTTCTGTCCCCAGTAGGGTTACACTTGTTCCTGGCAGGAGCAATGAGAATATTCTTGCCTCGGATCTGCCAAGCTTATAAGGAAGATCTCCAAACTGGATGTCCTCAGGGAGAAAATATTAACTAACAAACAGAGAGCTGGACGGGATCTCTTTCTTTGCAGAAGAGCAGAGCTTCCCTCAACGCTGCTTTGGAGAAAGGAGTTTGCATGAAGCCTAGAGCCAGGGGCCAGAACATAACCTAATTAGGCCGGAAAGGGTGATTAGCTGTTTATTTTGAAGATGTTCAAACCATGCGCTCACATTATGCACTGCCCTGGGAGAAAAAGGATGCTGTTTATAGTCCCAGATCTAAGGGATCAGCAGAGTTTATTTTCCCCTACAAATGAAGTCCTTTTCTACTTGCATTCTTTCAGCTGAGATTGGATCTGTTTATTTTCACTCATCTGCAGGAAATGGGAATATTTCAGTCCATTATTTGGAATCCAGGGAAGCTGTTTGTATGCTTAACCACAGACAAAGGCAAATTAGTCACAGTCTTCACATGCTACCTCAAAAGATGTAATACTGGTACCATTAGTGGCAAACGGATTTACAGAAGCCCACAGTATGAATTCTGCTTCTTGAGCCTGTTCCAGAAGGCACAAGGAACTTAAATAAACCTCCCAGATGACTGGTACTCCTGCATGGGATGTGGAGCTGGCCAAGTTTTCCCTCCTCCCAGCAGAGACCACTTGGTATTGATGCTGAGCCGAAGGGTTTGACACAACATTTTCAGGTCCACTGCCTCTTAACTGCATTGAATTTGCTGCTGATTTGTGAGGCTATCTGGGAGCATGGCACTGGAGAAAGAAAACACTGGTGGAAGAGAAGTGAGGTGCCACAAGAAACCCCCCACCCAGTATCCATCCTCACCAACAACAACAGGACAAAAACGTCTTCACAACGCATGTAGCGCACCCTGCTAAAACCTACAGTAGGATCCCACTTCAGTCTTTCCAAATATTTGTTTCAGTTTGCTTCATATTTAATTATATAACAATCCCCTTTTGCTAGAGGTTATTAACAAGATTTGTTTGCATGCTTTGATCTTTTATTTTTTATTCTTTCCCGTGTTCATGAAGCCTTTGCTAAGATTCTCTGCTGATAAAAGTGCTCAAATTAGAGCAAATGGACTACAAGGTGACAACATGTCATAGAGAAGGTTTTAATTCCTTTGAAGTTAACATTTTTAATGGTCAATTAGATTATTTTAATTGTATCTTACTTATTTTAAACTTAAATCAAGACTGTTTTCCAACTACTTGAACTTAAAAATTCTGCAGAACTGAGGCAACTGAAAGCACTGTGAATGTAAATTTTATTTGTTGACTGTATCTGTACCAGTGCAAGAATCCACCAAACATCAAATATCGTGATGAAGACAGAAATTACCAGCAACCAATTATAAAGATACGGAGCAGCAGAAGGTACAGTGTGTTACATATGTTGTGGAGCTGCCAGAATTGGCTACTTAGGGATGTACAATAATAATTTAGATTGTTGATCATCATAATCTCATGCTGGTAATAACTGTCTGGCTGTTATTTTATACTTCTCCAGCCTGTTTGCTGAATCCATGCAAAGGTTTTTGTACTGGTTTTATCATTTCCAACCTATTCAAGGTGAAGTGAATTTTGATGTTTGTTTGCAAAGAAGGGAATGGGAACTTCTGTGAATCTCCTTCACTGAAAATAATTTCAAAATCTCTAATGGACACAGCAAAAATTCTTCATGAGGAAAAATAAACCCAGCTGTACTCTAGCTATATTAACCAATATCTCTCATGATCCACCAGTTTTCATGACAGATTATGGAAAAACTTTAGGAAGTTTAAAAATAGCACCATGCTCCTCCCCATCTGAGGGTCCTGTCTGATATCAGAAGATTGACTGGCCACAGGCAGATATTCTCCACTACAATAAACATAATCCTCCAGTTCACTGGCTAAGTGAGTCTTGAAGGATTACTTTCCAGAGTAATGAGGGTTAGATGCTTCCCAAGATAGCTAGAAAGCCTTCATGCGTTTTTAAGATGAGCCAGTACTTATGAAGTTACACAGCGTAGTAGCCTTGTCACTTAGGTATTTTTCCCTTTCACCGCAAAAAGGCCAGGTGCTCTGAGCTTTTCTCCACCTTTCTATGAGCTGGTTTCTCCTGCAGATCTCAGAGAAAAAAGTTCCAGAAATGCAGAATTTTCTCTTGTTTGTTTGTTTGTTTTTTCCAAATGTCATCATTTTGCCTTCTTATTAGATATATATATATATTTCTGTTCCATTTTCCAGTGTTTCCCATGATTACTGGTGTGATTAAGTGTACCCAAGTACAACTTTCTTTGCAGGGTTTTCTTACAGTTGAGAAGTGTCAACCCACAAACTCACGTGCATGGCATAACCACACATCCTGGTGGCCTGGCACAACCTTGTTTTCCCTTTCTGTTTGAACAGTAAGAGGACTCAGCCCCTAGCACACCTCAAAAGATTTGTCAGAGTTCAAAATCACATGCAGGTGAGTCCTACCTGGTTTCTTTGCTTTCATGGACTCTCTGGCCAGTCACTGCCTCATGTGGCACCCTGTCCTGGTGAGATGGCTTGCTAACAGCCATAGACATAGGAGAGCAACTGCCCTAATACTCAATAGCTCAAGACAAGTTGTCACAAAAAGCAGTTCCCTCATCCCCACCGAGATTCTTCTGGAGGGAAGGGATGAGGCCTCAGTTGAATGGCTGGGGAAAAAAAAAAAAAAAAAAAAAAAAAAAAAAAAAAAAAAGAAGCAGGCACTAGTTAAATAAACCAACATATTTCATGCAGAATATTGTTTGTTTCTGATGCCCCCCTCACATGTGACCAACACAGAGAGTATTTTAACCAGAAGCTTGATAAGAGCCATTTTGGGGTTTGAAGATTTCAGTATTTCAAACTTGATTCAGAAATAGAAATTCAAATTATTTCTATTGTTCATGGGAAAAGAAGTGTTTAGTAGTTGATTAACTGGCTACTTCTTCAGCAAGGCCTGATGCACAAGAACAAGCATTCTTAATATCTACTTGTGATTATTAAGTAATGTCTACACCTCTGTGGAATTTACCTGTAGTTTCTTTGTGACATTCTTGAAAAATCTGCAGGAGCATAGATGATTTCTTTCAATACACATAGGAATCTATGTTAAATTGGCTAACAAAGCTGCTCAGATTGGAAAACAAATTAAACCACCCAGTCATTTGTAGAATGCCCAAAAGAAATGGAAAAATAGAAGCTTTTCTACACTTTACAAATGTAAAGAGAGAATGAAACACTCTCATCTCCAGAGATCACCCAGTCTGCATTCCCATCCTTTGTATTTTATCTTCCCTTCTCAAATTCAGAGCTTGAGGAGCAAAATGAACAATTTTTATGGGAAGAAGTGACAATGGCAAGAGGAAACACCATATTCATGGCATATGAACATCTAGGACAAAATGCTCACCACCACCAGACAGCCTGTCCAGAAGCTGCTGGGGAAGAGCACCACACATGCACTTCTCCTGCAGTCTTGATATCTCCAGCACAGCGAGACGTCTCAAGGTCTCCTCATAATCAATGTCAATCTAATCAATATAACTGTGGGGGCCTATGCTGTTGTTCCTCTCAGCCAAAAATAAAGACTTAAAAGCAGGTGTTTCTCTCGAGTGACTTGGACCTCTTGCTCACATGAAAGTACCCACATTTAGCAAAATGAATTACACCCTTTCAAGAAGCTGCTTGCATTTGCCAAGTTGTTCTTTTGCACCTCACCTCCACCCAAGAGGAGGGCTGATGTTCAACCTCTGATTTGCAGGAGCAGTCCCCCTGATGACCACTTACCAGGATGAAAGGAGGAAGAAGCTGTGCCTATCCAGAGGCTCTAGCAGAGTCCAATGGACTTCTTAGAGGTTTAAGAAATTTATCTTACGGGAAATGCTTGGCTATGTTTTGTCTGCAAATAAAATACTCCAGCTGTGCATCATGGATATACCTGACAATGGAATCTGACCAGCAAAGTTCATCCAGATCTGCTATCTTTTAAGAAATGGGCAAAAGTATATTTGATGCAGCGTTCAGATATTTGCACTTTGAAAATCCAGCTCCCAGGGAGTTACTCTCTCATTCTGTTTTATTAGTTTTCACTGTCTCCCAAGACCTGTGCAGTTCGGCTCCATGGTAACTCAAGAACTTGCTCAGTTGCCTTACATATTGATGTATACAAAGAAAGCACAGTGCTAATACAGTGTTTGAGCATCCCTAAGATATATTTAAAGTGTCCAAGAAGTGTGGCAAAGCAAGATTTATAGAAGATACAGAATAGTGTTGCTTTGCCTTAAGGTTGTAGCAGTTGTTTCTTGGAAAGTTCTACAGAGTTGCTCCTGGCTTTGCAACAACTAAAGTTGTACTAACTTTTGTCCACATTATTAAGCGACATCCAACCTACAGCGGTATTCAGCAGCCCAAACTGAGATTACAGTCCTGTGCCTGGTAAACATTGTACAGATTAAAAGGGAGAGTCCTTTTCCTCCACAGATTACAAGAAAAGGAAGGAAAGGAGAAGGAGAGAGAGGGAGAGAGAAAGAGAGGGAGAGAGGGAGGAAGAGAGGGAGGGAGGAAGGGAGGGAGGGAGGGAGGGAGGGAGGGAGGGAGGGAGGGAGGAAGGAAGGAAGGAAGGAAGGAAGGAAGGAAGGAAGGAAGGAAGGAAGGAAGGAAGGAAGGAAGGAAGGAAGGAAGGAAGGAAGGAAGGAAGGAAGGAAGGAAGGAAGGAAGGAAGGAAGGAAGGAAGGAAGGAAGGAAGGAAGGGAGGGAGGGAGAGAAAGAGAGAGAAGGAGAGAGAGAGAAAGAAATAGAGAAAGAAAGAGAAAGAAAGAGAAAGAGAGAAATAAAGAGAAAGAAAGAGAGAACGAAAGAACGAAAGAACGAAAGAACGAAAGAACGAAAGAACGAAAGAACGAAAGAACGAAAGAACGAAAGAACGAAAGAACGAAAGAAAGAAAGAAAGAAAGAAAGAAAGAAAGAAAGGAAGAAAGAAAGGTGATTAAAAAGGAGAAGAAAAACAAAGGAAAAAGGATTTGCCACACAGTAATGACCTGAAGTCAGATCTCTGGTTCCTAAACTCTCATCCTTGTGCTCAGGGCCTAGCTGGCTATCCCCATACATAACATAAACTACTCAGTCACTCTTAATATCTATGTGCATCTTTCTGGGATACATGATGGAATCCAGACACTAAAGTGTTTAGTGCAAGCTCTAGTTCTGGAAATGTTGTAAGGATTCATCAGTTAATGTAGTACATCGTATGTACATTAACTTGTAATCACAAGTACATGCTGTAGAACACCTAAAACTGTAACAGACTTCTGCTGATTCTCACTGTTGTTAGCTCAGAATATCTTTGGGATTACTTTTTTTAATACGACAGGGAAAATTACAGGAAAAGTTAGAAAGAGTATGAGAAAAAAAAAAAAAATGTTTTCCCACATGTTTTAGGACAGGAAATGATGCTGCATATTACCCTTTTAATATCTGCATTAATTTAGCACACAAACTTTCAAAGAGTAGAAGAGGGATCGGCTTTTGCTTCTTAGGCAAATGACCTCCATGGTGCTAGGAGAAGAAATACTTGTCCCAACATCATGGCAGGAGGATAAACACCTGTAACAGCGTGTTCCGAGATCTTATGACCTGGTTAATTTTTCATACAACAGGCCTACTGTGAAAAGCACACCTCTAAAACTGCTAATGAGCAATCGATGATATCATGACACAGTAGCTGTTGTGCCAGTATTTTCACCTTCTGTCATTTGGATTTTAATGACTTTCTTATGTGCCTGGATGCAAAGCAACTCATACCACAAACAAACAAGTTTAACTGTTCCCTTTTAACTTGCAGGATAAGCCATTACAGAAACACATCTCTCCAAGGCAGCTGGCAAAACAGATGAGGTGATGTACCTAATGTCAAAACAATGAGAACAAACACTGAAGAGCTTCTCAGGCCTTTGAAGACCTACATCTGCCTTCAAACACAAAATCTCTTCCAGAAGGGCTAAAGGATCGTCAATGTGTCAGGAATTAAAATAAAAGACCATTGTGGCTGCCTACACTACCGAACTTGCCAGCCTACACTACTGAACTTGCCAGAGTAATCACAGGATCCCAGCTCCCTCCAGTAGCAGTGGTCAGACAAGCAGAGACATCAGTCACTGGTTTCAAATCTGGAGGTGAGCATCTTTGCTTGGTAGTTTCAGAGTTCCCAGGCAGTCTACATTTTTTTATTTTTTATTTTTTTTTTTGGTCTGGCACTTCAGAGTTACTTGGGGTGTATTTTAACTGATGGTATGCAGCTTTCTGGGTGGTATATTTTCATGTATAGTCCTATCATAATTTCTGAATTGGAATAAAAGTGAGAATGCTTGTCTTCTATCCATATTTTAAAGCCTGTGTGGACCTCTAAGATGAAGTTCCTTGTTTTTATTGTTATTGGTATTGGCATTACATTTCTCATTTTTAAACACCAGAAGACAAGAAAAGAAACATGAATTCAAAATTAGATGGGTTAAAAGAAGTTCGCCCAAGTATATACAATATTACTTATACAAAAGGTATAACTATACCCACTACCACAGAAAATATATTCAGTCAGGATCCAGATCCATCCTATGTACAAAAAAGATGGAAGAAAAGGTACTTTACTTCAGGAGACATCTGTTGTCTGCTAATAAGTAGGAGACTAATTTTTAATTAGATATATCTTACATAAAATGTTTGGCATTATTTGAAGCACTCCGAATTCTGCTTCTTGTTTTAGCTACCTGACTCATCAATATTTTGGGTTTGTAGCTAAGGAGAGCTACATTATGCTCAGACAAAAATAAAGAGTCATCTGATCTGTAAGTAAATAATTACACAATAATGGTAATGATCCATTATTTAAAGTTTCAAAACAATTTTTCTTCTAAAGTCAATTATATTAGAATGCCTGAACACTTTTTTCTTTTATACCAAGAGTTTTGGCTACTCATAATTCAAAAAAATAGACAAAAATGAACTGATGTTTTCCCACTGGCCAAGCTGACAATGCCATGTTCTGCCAAGAGGCCAAGGGAGGATTTGTTATCAAAGTGATCCCTGCACCCAGTTTAACCCCATGAGAAGTTTAGGGAAGGGTATGAGTATATCATGTTTACTATTTCTATTTCTATCATATTTTGATGGCTGGAGATATTTTATATTTGTCTGGGGACTTAAATTAATCAAATTTACATAAATGTCCCCTATCTCTGCCCTTGTATCTCTCTAATGGAAAGTGAAGTCCTTGGCCTCCGACGATCATCCTGTCATCTACCACTAGCCTGTCTCCTTTTATGAATATTCTTTGCAGATGTTGGCAATGAATATACTCAAGCACTTCTAAATTCTGCTGATTTCTCAGGAAGGAAATTTAATATAAACTATGGTATCCTCTACTAATTCATTTATTCGCCTTCAAATGCCAGCTATAGCCTGATCCCATATGTGTGTTCAGGTGAAAAATAATAATAATATTTAAAAAAAAAAAAATCCCTATAAACATTAAGTATCCAAGACTTGTTTTGGTTTTGATTCAGAACAGAGCCAAAATACATAAACTTTCCCACTCCCTCTCAAAAAACAGAATCTCATGTCAGGTGTTCTTTGATTAAAATAGGTACATTAAATCTATGTCAAATGTTGTTAAAATTAAATTTCTAATTTAAAAGTCCTTTTAAAACAAAATCTATAACTATAATCATGGTAGAGATACTTGAATAGTTTGGTTTTTTATTTGGTTTGGTTTATTTTTTTATTTCTTATTTTTTAGTTATGCTGAAAACAACACAGTTCTGTGAAACATTTCCACCTTGATTTAATTATACACTTTCCACTGGAAAAAAATCCATTAGGATATTAGACATTTTCCACATTCTATTTATGGAAGCATCAGACCATCTTCTGTTCCACTGCCTGCTCTTCCTGAGGTTTCTCTACAGTTCAGACCAGGGCAGTTCACAGTTAGCACCATTCATTTCTTTACTGCCTAAAAAAAATTTGGTCTTCTATATATCGAATCATGAGCTTGAGAGATTCTAAGACCAAATCCTGGATCGCAGCTGAGGGAGCATTCAAAATACATTTAATTTGGTTGTTAACATATATATAAATGTTTCTCTGGGCTGAAGTTATCGGTTTAGACCACAGCTTAAAACTTAATAGGCAGTAAGTTTCAGTACAAATATCACCATGCAAAAGGCAAATGTAAACACTCCGGAGTGACATTTCATATGACAGCTAGATAGGATCCTCAGCTGACGGATGATGGGCATGTATGTACACAGGGAGTAAAACTAAGAATGTTGTAGGCTTTGTACTATATGCTTCCTGGATTTTTTAGTACTTATTTCACCATTATAAAAATATCTCATTGTTTTCAAGAGCAATATTTTTTCACAATTAAATCTGCCTTAAAGCTATCTTGTTTGCGAAGTCCTTTTATGGATCACATGTTTTCTCCAGAAATTATCCTGTTCAAATAGTATTACTTGTAAGGTGAAACTATTCTTAGCGAGTAAACTAAATATATGTGCAAATAAATGGATGACCTTAACTGAGCAACTTATTTCTGAATACTTGTCCATAAATTTGACCTTCTTCTGGCACAGAACCATAATTTCATCACCTCAGTAACACAATAGTGAGTGAACAAGAACATAGTCCTTGGTTTTTAGTGGATATTGCACAGAGTGGCATTTAACTACAAGGCCACAGCGTGAGATCACAGTCCTGGCAAAGACTGAAAGATCCCATTATTTGGAATTTAAGATTGCCAAAATGAGATTTTATTTATGATGAGATTTTTCAGAGCTCATTTCTGTTCTGTCAAGTAGAATATTAAGGAGATAGTATTTCTACCAGTATTGACACAAAGGATGAAAATTTCCTTCAAATTTCTACCTCTGTATTTTATCCTGAATCTATTTCAATGTACCTGGAGGTATCTAACTGAGATGTTTATTTCAGAAACCTCAACACCCAAGATACATCCTCAGCCATTCAAAACTCATTTTAATCACCAACTCACTTTACTGGCTGCAGAGAGATGCTTTTCAGCCTGCGAACCATGAACCCAGAGGCAGTTGTGAACTAGTTCTCCAAGGGTTTTTGAAAGGTATCCAGGAAGAACAAACCCATGGTCTGTGGCTGAAATTCATTGCAGAAGGGTTCCACCTTGCACAGGTAAGTTGAAAGGAGCTGCCTGTCAAAATGGCCTAGGAAGACTTTATCTGCTCTTAGCCACTTCAATGGCTAAACCCATGCACTTGGTACTGGCTTTACCATATTATTAACCCATTCTGGGCACTTCAAGGACTTTAGCAGTCCTTCGGTATCTTTGTTAAAGCTGTCCCAATATTAAAGCAGAATGTGACATAGTGGCCTTTCCTGAAACATATTCTAAGTAAACTTCTCATCACAGTCAATTGCATCCAATTATTCAAAAACATCCATGTGGTCAGCATCTTCTAAGCACAGTAGCTAATGTAGTAAAAATCATGACTACTTATGTTTTGCCTCTGCTGAATTCCTAAAATTACCTAATTGCAAAGCTAATTATAAAATGAGGAGGGAAAAAGTTGAGAAAAACTAGAATAAGCTCTCAAGCCAACACGGACAGAAACAAGGTGGCAGGTGTCAGATCAGATAAATTAAATTATGATTGCATTCCATAATGTTGCTTCATTAAAAATACAAACAAATTTAAGCCTAGGGTTATGCATTTGACCTTAATTTGTCTTTATAATGACATCTAAAATTTTCAGAAAATGTTGGCAGAAAATGAAACCAAAGATAATACTGCATGAAGTTCTATTTTTGGTACAACATAATCAGAATTTAAATAAAATTTAGGTTGAAAATCAGAGATACAATTAGGCTTCTAATGTGTAGGTAAATATTAATCCATGTTACTTTGAACTTGAAAGAAAAAAATAAGAATTAACTAAGTGGAGAAACACATTGTATTTGTCATGCTTAAAAGAATTTATGTAGCTATATTTTTAGAGGTATTTATATTTTTTATGTAAACCATGTCATCAAGGGCAAATCCTTACTTCTAAATAAAAGCTGGCCAAGGGGCAAGGGCAATCTGACTGGCCTTCTGACCATCCATAGTAGTTAACTCTTAGGTCATGCCTTGCAGGCTCTGTTGATGACTGTTTGAATCAGAGGTTT
This sequence comes from Aythya ferina, assembly GCF_964211825.1. NCBI lineage: Eukaryota > Metazoa > Chordata > Aves > Anseriformes > Anatidae > Aythya > Aythya ferina. Next base: position 90,317,531 of record NC_140296.1, on the reverse strand, counting down.
CCAATACAGATCTGCTGCTAAGGGACTAGCTCTAAGCATTATAAATACAGGCTATTCCATGTAGCTCTGTTGCAATAACTCATCTGTTTTCTTTTGCTGAATACAGACAAAGTCCAGGCAACTTGCCTTTACAATCTCAACCCCATTGAACTGCCCTCTGTTTTCTAGTTTAGCATCCACAAACACTACAGCTCTGCTCACGTCATTTTTTTAAGGACACATCACAGGGTTTTCTTAAAAAATAATCTGAAGTTAAGCTTGAAGGTTTTGCTAATACAGCTTCACCAGTAGAGATCATACAGCATAAGAATGCCATTGCACTAATAGTGTAGGTATGAGTTTTGAAGGTATGGTTAATTTTGTTTGGGAAATCAGAGGTGTGGGAAAGCTTAAACTACTTTTTGTTCTGTTTTGTTTGATTTTGATTTAACCAAATGAAATTACAACAGTAGTTAACTTTGAGTAGCATAAACTATGGAATTTCTTCAGATCATTTCCTTTATTGTACCATGTCACTCTTTTACTAACATGGTTTTAAGAAACAAAATTTTCTTTCTGACATCTAGAAAGCTGGCTTCTGTCTCTAGCAAATTCCACACATCTGAATAAAAAGATCATTCTAATATAGTTTTAGATATGAGATTTCATTACTAAATATTATGAAGGCATTTTATCTCTGCATCTGACAAACAAAGAATATTAGAAAAGATCAGCTGGAGTATCTGAGCTGCAAAAAGGACTAGAAGGTTCATTAGATGAAAAACCGAACCAAAACAAAACCAGAAATTTAATTCAGAGCCCCAAAATGTAGTAGGAAATAGCTTGTGTTTGTATTTCAGATGCATTTTTTTTCCAGACTTCTTTAGGAGTTAAGAAAAAGAGACTTGGAAACTGTGACTCCAAAAACAGACTGAAAAAAAGATTTACATCTATTTGCTGAAGTATTAGTTCTCAGTGAGTATGTCTGCATTCAATATTTTTATATTATTACATGGTTCACTGTTGCCAGTCTGTTCAGCCACTCTAAATATTTTTTGCTTAAGGATATATTTTATTTCTGTTGATAGGAAAACCTGAGCCTTGCAACTTTCTGCACTACAAATTCATAAGTGACAGTCAGACATGACCAGAATTTCTCTTTCTTCAGTGCCCTTGGTAAGCAGAAATAAGGAGACAATATCTTAAGTATAAGCAGGGAATACTGATGGTAAAGTGTTGTTCCAAAGACTGCCAGGAAGAAACAATGGAATTTGTAGGTAGTCAAAATAAAAAATAAATAAATAAATAAATAAAATAAAATAAAATAAAATAAAATAAAATAAAATAAAATAAAATAAAAAGCTGAGAAGAAAAAACTAATTAGTCTGTTTTCAGCCAGGAAATATGTCACATTAAAAAGCCAGCAAAACCAAGTTCATGAAATAGTATTCCTCTAGATGGAACTCTTGAATTTGAAAGATGACAGTCGTGTAACAAAAGCATCGAAACCTTCAGTAAAGATGAAATGCCACTTAGGAAATTATTCTCTTCCTCCACCGATTATTTCTCCTCCTGAAACACCTTCTTATGGGAAAATGGGCTTATCTCACTTACTCAGTCCACAGCATGATGAGACACAGCTCATCTGTGTAGAAGACTTGAATTTAAAGAACATGAATAAAGTGGTAAAATAAATAAAGTGACGGCTACAAAAGAGGTTTTGACAGGTGCAGAAAGTTATCTGTGCATATCTATGCTTTTAGAACAGGATTAAAGCTGCTAGTCAAGAATTTTAGATTTTACTCAGCTCTTGTTATTGAACTTCCTACTAACACTTGCAAACCTATATGGATAAGAAATAAGATTTTTATTTTTTTTTAACATTTATGTAAAAAAGCTTGGGAAGTGAAAGGGCAACAGATAATTAAGTTCATTTAAACAGAACATAATCTTTGCAATATCCTATGAATTATTGACACAACGATAGAAAAATATTACTTAATGCTTTTGTCAACAGCATCAGAACAGTTCTGCAATAATCTTTAAAACAAACATGGTATCTTTAAAACTAATTAATAAAAATGCATGTGTGAAAAAGAAAATGTATACTTATACAGAGTTAAGTGGCTTTCTTCAGTTTCTGAAAAACACAGATACTAGCAGTAACTCCTAGACACCACAAATATATTCAATGAGAGCACAAAAGCAGATGAAGCAGAAGTGTTAAAATGACAAAGAGCTTTGCAGGGTAATATGTTGGAGATGAAGCTCTTGTGAAGTAAAATATAATAATGTGGGGCTGCATTTCCTAACGCTTCTGCACTCACACTGAAGAATCAGGTATCAGCCAGATGTCAGCTCCTTGAACCCTCCATCAACTCTGCAACAAAACCATCATAACCAAGATCTCTGTAGTTCAGCATAGCACACGGAGTGAAAGTAGTAGACTCCTTAGAAAGCACGGTGAGATAGGTAGAGAATGTTGACTTCTAATGGTGACTGTGCAGTTCTTTTCTTTGCATTTTTAGCTTCACATCTGGACTACTAAAAACACTTTTCTTGAGGCTATCTTTGAAATATGTTGAGAAATCTTGTCTGGCAGAAAACATAATGCGCATGCCATACTGTGGTGCATACAAGCATGTGCTGTGCTCTCTGTTTGCTTCTGGCTGTTATTAGAGGTACCAGTTACCCTCCTAAACATATACTGAATATTTAACACTTTTATCTTCCAAAGATTGCTTTTCTCATTTAATCTCTCACAGCAAGAGCAATGTTTTGCTTTACTGTTTCTCTGAAGTCCTAGCATTGCACCTGCAGATACCAGTAGCCAGATATCCTCCATGCATGGGCCATGCTCCCTGAGCTGCTTTTCGCCTTTCACCTTGCAGGGCTTCAAAGCAGATCCCAGCTCCCTGCAGTCAATGACGCACACAACTCCAAAGTAGCTTGCAGCAGAAATGAAAAACTATAAAAATACATACACGAAATCCTTTAAAAGACAACCCTGCACAACCCTGCAGTAATACTGCCCAAGCCTAGAGACAGCCCAAAACACTCAGAGAAGTTGCCACGTGTACCATTATTGCTCCCATGCATAATAAAAAACTGCACAGGAGAAAAGAATGCACCAGACACTAAATAAACAAACTGATTTCTTTCTATTCCTAACGTGAATAGCAGGGAGGACTAAAGCCGCCCACGTTGTTCTCCGGCACAACAAAGTCCTCTGTTACTGTTGCTGGGGGAAAGAGTCCCTGCCCATGTGCCCCAGCTTGCAACCTGGCACAGGAACTGGTCCTAGCACTGGTACAGCTTAAACTTGAGCTGCAGTATGGGGTGGGCTCTGGGTAAAACTGGTCCAGCCCTGGGTGCTCACTGGGTGCTTCTGAGCCTGCAGGTGCCAAGCCAGCAAGGCCCATGCAAAGCCTGCAGTCAGCCCCCTGCTGCCCCAAGCCTGATGAGAGGGGTGGTGGTAGCTTTTCTGAGGATGTCTTGTAATTGCAACTGTGTGTCTCACGTGCAGCAGCCAGATGCCACGAAGGAGTTTGGGGGCGGGGGAGGCCTATAAATCTGCATATACATAATGGCAGTTGGGCTATGAAATTCATAAATTAATACAAGAGCAATTCTCTTTGTGGCAGAGTCAACACCAGCACAGTGTCCAGCTGTTTATTGCTTTGACATGGCTCCTGCCTCTCACCACAAAGTCAGCACAGGGCTTGCGTGGACTCCTGCAATTTTCTCCTGTTCACCCCTGGATATAATGAATTCATTTGTTACTGAGATTGTACATAGGGCATCAGGACCTACTAAAGTTTGCTTAAATAATACAACTCCTCATCCAACACCAGCCTCTCTGGTCTCACAGTGAGCTTGGTCCTCGCTACCTGTCTAAGAAGTTTTGGGGGAACAAGAGGCAAGAGGGGCCACCTCAGGCCTATCTCTGCTCTCATAGCATCTTCCCCCAGGTTTCCCTGCTGAGAAGGCCCCAAGCACAGCATTGGGCATGGGCTCTTGCACAGCTCATGGATGGACCTCGCTGCCCCACACCTCTAAGCTATAGCTCCTCTCCATCTCCGTTTATCCTGTCCCTTGGGCTATTTTATACCACTTCTCCTCCTGATCATCATCCACCATCATGGAAACATCATATGCTTTGTAGTTAGTCACTTTATTTCCATGCCAAGGCTGGTCTCGAGCTCCTGTCACTAGAAGCACCCTGTGTTCTCTTCTTGTCATAGATCTTTAAATGCAGTAGTTATGCATTACTTGAGCTGCACATATCTCTTCCTAAAATAACACAGGTGTCTCCATAGACCTTCACTAGGCCTTTGATGCACTCCAGGCATCCTGCTTTTCAGTCTATTATTCAGTAGCACAACTAAAATAATTGGGCCTTAGAACTTTCTAACACTTTTTTTTTCTATTTTTTTTTTCTTTTCTTTTTTTTTTTTTTGACTTCTAACAGGGTGAGTGGTCAGGTGTGATACAGAGCTCAGAGCAAGCTGGAAGAAAAGAGAATACATGAGCATGCTAGGAATTAAGCTAGTTCTTGTGGTTTGCCTGTGGAGAGGGGTGTAAGGCCTGCAGAGAAGTTGATCATAGATAGTGCAGTTCTGAAAACAGAATGAAGAAGGTGAATGAATGGGGGAAAAATAAAATAAAATAAAATAAAATAAAATAAAATAAAATAAAATAAAATAAAATAAAATAAAATAAAATAAAATAAAATAAAATAAAATAAATAAAATAAAATAAAATAAAATAAAATAAAATAAAATAAAATAAAAGTAAGTAAAAGGCCACAAAAAGAAAAAAAAAAAAAAAAGTGTGGATCTCCTGAAGCAGAACTTTATTCTCCTGAAAACAATAGGTAAAATCCCTGGAGATCCTGTCTCAAACACACCAGGAAGGAAATCCACAACTGTGGCATGTGTGAGACAAAACTTGTTCCAGCTGCTTCACTGGGTGCAGCCTGGTCTTGGACAGGAGCATCCTGTAAGGATGCATGAGGTGCCCACACATGACTTGCTGAGACTTCTATGCTTTCCAGGTGGAGCACTCCCCATCTTCAACCAGGGTCATGAAGTTCCAGTTCCCCACAGTGGACCCATTACTTTGCATCAAGTCTTTGCTATGGACTACGTTACTTCTCTAGACAGGGAAGTTTGAGCACAGATGGTGGGGACTGACCCTTCAGACTACATGCATGCTAAATGTTATGCTTTTGGCCTGCTCCAGTCCTCCAAGGACACCCCATCAGCCCTCAACCTGCCACAGCCCACTGCCCCTACAGGCTATAACCCAAGTACTCTGTCTTGACACAAAAATATGATAACAGCAGGCTTCAAACCAACCTTCTCATTTGCTTCTAGGTTTTCTGCATTCTGCTTCTCATTCTGCTTCTAGGTGTTCGAGGCCAAAGTCCAGAGAAGACAGGGACATGCTCCTTTGTTAGTACCACTTTTACACACATGGATTTGTGGATGGGAAAAACTGTTCTGGAAAAATACAGATACACTGGACTTGTGGTATGTCCTTTTGGGACCCAGGAATATCCTCTACATGGGTCCTGGCACAGCCAGGAGCAATATATCTTGTGATGCACCTGTTGTCATCACCATTTTGAAGTACTCTGCTGCTGCTACCAGAGCTCAGCTGGCTTGGTGATAAATATATATTAATCAAACAGAACAAAATCATTACCCATGCTTTTATTGAAGTCAACATTTGAAGTATTATAACTTAGAGAGACAAATAAAAACATTAAAGGAGAAAAATACAGAATATCTGTTAAACATATCCAGGGTCTGAAATAGGATGTGTTAGTTGTAAGCACACTGCGTGAGGTAGCAGCACCAGTCTTTCCACAAAAGCAGCCATGGGATATGCTCCTACATAGTAAGCTCCAGGAGAACATTTCTGCAGCATCTACACCCACAAGCTAGCCATAATGCCAGCAGTCCAGGCTTACCCTGGAGTGACCTCATGTGTGATCCAACTGAGATTAATAGGGTTGAACAGGTTTATAAACCAGGAGAGCAGGATACCAATTCTAGCTGTCAAAATTACAAGCTATATCTGATGACCACAGCCAGAAAGGTATGAGAGCTTGGTTAAAGTGGTACCAAGAAGTCTAGAGGTGGTGTACCAGGAGTTCATGATGGTTACTGTGGTAAACTCAGAGTGCTTCTAAGTAGATCATTTTTAACCCAGGTTTAAACCACCACAACTGGAAGCAGACTTTGGAAGAATGGATCCAGTTCTGCCCGTTGCTGTAAGACAGTAGCAGTGAATAACTTTTTGTGCTGAAGTCAGATTAGTCGGGTGTGGGGAACTTGCTGAAGCCAGAGAATGGTTCCTTGAGCAACATACAACATACAGCAACACCTGAAGTGAAAATGCTCCATCCTAAAAAAAAAAAAAAAAAAAAAAAAAGAGAGAGAGAGAAAAAAAAAAAAAAAAAAAGAGAGAGAGAGAGAGAGAATGACCCTAGAGACAGTGACTTGTTATATTAGGTGTAAATTAGATGTGATATTAAATCCATATGGTAAAGGTTAGCATGTAAGAAGTATTGCATATTGATTGAAGCACTTTAGAATCGGCCCATTTTTCATTAGCTTTTTATTGGCTTTGCTATAGGCAGCAGCAACGATACAGAATGCCTAAGAATTACCTGCAAGAGTGACTGATAGTGCAAGTTTAGAAAAGATAATGATGTTTTCCTTATACTCGTGATGATAGTAAACAGCAGAGATCTCTAGCAGCAACATCAAGTCCATTTCACAAACAAGGAAAAATTAACATGGGAGAAAGAAACCATGCAGATCTACCAATAAAATTATAAAGCTGATTGTAAAATGGTCCAGAAGCATGGGAAAAAAGAAAATCAATAGTAAAGTACGTGTTAATTAGTATCTTCTCTATTCCACTGGATATATATCAGACTTCAGTGCTTGCAGAAGCAGGAAAGCTTGTGGTATCAGGGCTCCAGTCACTGGAACTCATCTTTCTATGACTGAGCAATTGTCCCCAAAGGCTGCTAAATTCAACAGAGGGAGACAGAGCCAGCAACATTTTTTTCCCTGAGGACATAAATAGATGGTGAGATTAAACATCTCCCTGGCACTGCTCTTGATAAAACTCTGACACCCAGATTCCCCCTTATCTTTATGCACTAACATCCCAAACTCTGAAAAACACCTCCCCAATGGGCAGCACAGATTCTGCATACTTCTAGGCCTAGGCCAGGCCTAGCAGCAGGCTGGCATTCAAGCTGCCCCCAGCATCTTCAAGGTCAGTGCCTCCACAGCAGAGAGCAGCAGTCCCCAGCTCTGCAAATTGTTGCACTGGATTGTCCTCAGGCTCATATAGAAATGTCTATGCTGCTTTGTGTCTGATTTGCATTTTACGGCCATGCCTCTTTACATGCATGTAACTGGGACTGTGAGCACAGAGTGCATACAGTAAGGAATCATGGAATTACAGGATCACGGGATGGCTGAGTTTGGCAGGGAGCTCAGGAGGTCACCTGTTCCAAGCCCTGCCCAAGCAGGGCCACCAAGCGCAGGCTGCCCAGAGGTGCCTAGGTGGCCTTTGGAGATCCCCAAGGACAAGCCCCCACAGCTCTCTGGGCAGCCTGTGCCAGGACTCCTCACCTGCACAGCACAGAAGTGCTGCCTGGTGTCTAGAACTGATACCACAGCCTGCAGGCCCACCTGGACCTGTGCGCAATCCTGTTAGCTGAGTCCATGCACATGACCAAAATCTGGTGTCCGGGCCACTGGCATGCACTTGACAGCAGCCAAGAGGCTGAGGGATTCTGAATCCCACAAGCATCTGGGGTGCAGACATGCTTTCTAAGCTGTGGAGAGCACAGCAATGGTTGGTATTCAGCAGATAGCTGAGCTGAGGATTTACACCATAGCACAACAGTGATCTCTGTTTTGTTCTTTACGCCTCTGCCAGCAATTCCAGGCAGACTTTTTTGACTTTTTGTGGGCTGCTGAACACGGCTGTTTTTATAAAACTGTCTGTTATAGCCCAAGGTCTTTCTCTAGCAGCAATAGCCAGGTCAGACCCCATCATCGTACACGTAATACGGGGAGAAAGTCTCCATGTGTACTGTTCTCTATCCATCAGCACTGAATTTCACCTGTTGTGTGTGTTGGTTGTTTGTTGTTGTTTTTTTTTACTACTTGGTCATTCAGTGCCATGAAGCCCTTCTCTAACCCTCCCGACTGCTTTCATTTGTACCACTCTCAGTAGCTTAATGCCATCAGCCAGAGATGAAGTTATTTTGGCAAGTTATCTGAAATGTCTTCTTCTCTCCACAAAAATCATTCTGTCTAATAAACAATCCCTCTTCTGTGAGCACACCACTCCAATTAATGGAGGTTAATTGTGTATAACAAACAACCATTCATTGTATTCATTAAACTAATGAGATTTCCTTTTTAGAGAATTTATTACTTGAAAAATGCAATTTTGTTCACTCGGCTTTTAACTGCAGCAATGAAATGTGCTTGAATTTGAGGAAATCTTTCATTCCAAGAGAAAATGACAAACTGCTTTTAAAAGAAAATGAGTATTTATCCACTACTTGACATTTTAGATTTCCTGAGCAACAGAACAATGCAACTACTTTCAAATACATTAATTTACTAGGTGTTTTGTAATATACATGTGTGTTACTGCAATTGCACCTACTTGTTACATTGATTATACATTTTTTTAAGTATCCTAAGAAAAATCCTAAGAAAGCAATCTCTCTTCCCACATCACTCTCAGGTTGCCATCACAGAGCTAAAATTACCTACTTTTAACAGCAACGTGCTGTAAAGCCAGTGGTAACTAATTGTTAAGTTTCTTCTTAAAGTTCTCATAGTTAAAATGATTTGATTAAATACTGTCCATTGAAATGAAAAGACCAGGGACAACTCAGCCAGCCACTGGGCTTGGCTTGGCACTGCTACAGCCAAACCGGTACATCTTGTTAATTTACAAACAGGCTGTATATTGCTGTTCTGCCCTCCATTCATATCCATCTTTGCAGCATAGACTATACCCCAAATAAAAATCTAGTGTTTAAAATGATTAATAAAAGGATATTCAAACCATTCCATAAGGAAAATTAAAGAAAGAAAGGAAAAAAAAAAAAAAAGGAAAATAAAAAAATAAAGGATTCTGGTAAACAAATACTAACAAGCCTGGAAAGGAAGAAAGAAATTACATTGACTATGATCTTTGTCACATACACCTAAGCACATCCACAACATTTTCACTTCCTGTGACTATTTGTGCAACTCTAACTTAGCTAGTACACTTTTCTGCTGATTGCTTTTCTTTGCTATGTGCCACACACCAAGCTACTCTCATCATCAGGGCTCCATCAGTCCAGGTATTTTGTGAAGACCTGTAAAGACACATCTTCCCAAGAAATTTGAAGCTAAAAAAATGAAAAAGAGAACACAGTGGTAACTTCAATTCTTATGCACATGGTTTTATGGTATTTACCTGTCATATGATTAGATTGCATTTGCTCTCGATCTGGGTCAAATTCTACCTTGCAGGCAGGGTGCTCCAGTGAGGTTGTCCACATGCACAGGAATGTGAACTGAGCCCTCTAACTGCGGTTATCACTTTTTAGAGATATGTTAAAGTTAGGTGATGTCTTATGAGGGAAATACTCTGTGTTATTTAGAGCAATTTCAATTTGATGAGAAAAGGAGGCATATACAGCATGATGAATATGAAGTGAGAAAAATGGGAAAGACAATGAGAAGCCCCAGGAGAAAGACAGATTAAAGGCCTCAGATACTCCACTATACCAACAAGCCAACTCATTCTGAGTCACTTCAACAAGGCCAGTTTCACTTATCCTTTCCAAATAATATGTCTTTAACTTTCAGATGGGCTTGCCTGTAGAGACTATAACAAAGTGTAGAAGGGTAAAGAATGGTACATAAATGTTTATAAGAGCATTTATTTAAAAGTCAAATGTCACTTTCACTTTATGTGTAAGTTCATTTCTCACTTCAGCTGTGTGTGACAAAAAGATCATTAACAGCACAGACATGAGTTATGAAAATATTTGACTGCATCTAATAAGATGCTAAATTGAATGAGATGTTTTGGGAAACACATCTCTTGGCATGTATTTCACCACTGCTCCATTTTGACTGGAGAAAGCAAATACCAGCTTCAAATCAAGTGCTTTACTCCAGCAAAAAAAAAACACTGGCCTTTTTCACCCAATTTAATATCTTCTCTTCGTGTCTTGCATGTAGCTCTTTCTCCTTGAATGGACAGAAGAGCCAGAACACATAATACATCTGGGCAGCTGTTCCATGTCAATGAATGACACCTTGGTACTTTTACCAAAGAAAAGTCCCATTATGCAGTTCCCATTATTTTGTGGCAGAATTAGCTGTAAATAGAATCAACTCCTCTGAATTCCCTTCCCCAACTCATTATATACATGTATGTAGCCAGTAAAAAAAAAAAAAAAAATTACTCCATCAAAACTTGCAGTAACAAGTTACATCCTGAGGAACTGCTTTCACACTGGGTAGTTTCTCAAAGACAACACTTCCAAACCTTTATCATATGCCTCAAAAATGCAATACCTTCTTTGTGTTGGGAACATTTTATTAATGCCAATTAAACAGTGAGAGTAGAAAAGATGTTCCAAAAATGAAATATTTAGTGCAATCTCACTTGATTAGGTGATGCTTCTTAAATCAGCAAATTGCAATCTTGTTTCAAGACTGAAGATTGTTGCTATGAAGAACATTAGAATAAACTAAATCATCTAGCACTTGTTTAAGATGCTGCAACAGCAGCAGGGTTATTGTAATAGAATAGAGTAGTAGAGCAATTATACTCTGAGATTAATATTTATAGAACATAATCAGGTTTTCCTTATTTAAAATATTATTCAATAATTTGTGATCCTTAAAAGCGTCTTCAAAGTTGATCTAAGGTTTGGAATAAGTCTTTACTGAAAAGTGACAAAACCCTGACAGGAATCAGAATTGCGTTCACTGCCCCTCAGAGATCACATGTAGAGAGGTCCATACAAGTCTTGCACTTCAGGAATAAGGATCTTCATTTCTGCTCTTTAGGAATGAACATGAGAGAGATTAGGGTATGGGTTATAAAATGGTATAAAGTAGGTGAAAGGGATTTGTAACAGTCTGGGAAAATGGCCATTTCATAGCAAGAAACACATGAAATCAACTGAGGTCAGACACAGAAGCTCACCAGGAGAAGGTGAGATGTGACAGAATGAGACAGAGCTACAAGATAGCAAATCCCTTACACTTGCAATGTACTGGATCAATGTCGTGTTTCCATCAGTAGGGATTTACAGTATTTATGGTGCTGTTTTTTAGCACCACCAATTCTTAGCTCAACATATTCTGCTTTAATAAGCCCTGCTTCAAATTCCAAAATGCATGTATTTTAACTGTAGCACATATTTTTATAATGGGGTGTGGGAGTGTTGTTAATTGCTTAGCTGCGCTGCTCACTAAAGCATTTCTTATGTCTAAATGTGTATAACTCCTGACCATTTTATTCTTTGCCTTGTAATTCCTACTTCTTTTTATTGGATAGTAAATACCCAGAGTGCTTTTAAACTTTGCATTTAATGCTACTAACCGAGATATTAGTTTGCTTTATAAGCATATAGGAGAGTCCTCTAGTCTCCCTCTCTTCAAGGTATGTCCAGCTTACAGACACTACAAAACTGCCACCTGGTTCTGCAGTGCTCAGCACTCAATTTCTTTGGTATTAATAGAGATTCATAGACCCCATACCTGGGACATCTGAGTCTTCCACAGCACCCAAAAGCCTCTTGGCACTGCCCATGGGAGCCCAGGTTCAATTAACAGAGCTGCCCTCTGATTAACCTGAGGAAAAACAACATGCCTCTCTTCCCTAAAAATGGCCTGTGACAGCAGTGGAGTAGCAGACAGCCCAACCAAGCATGCTCATTGAGAATAATGACAGGCTACAGCATACTCACAAACGGAGAAAATAGAATACTTGAGAGTAGATGAATTAAGTACATTGCTGATACAGCTTCTGGCTTCAGCAACTTGGGTTTTCACATCTCAACAAACACGCCGCTCCCTGGTCCCCCTTCTTTCTATTCAGATTGTAAGAAGGCCAAATTCCTTTCTTGTTCATTCATACCATCTGATCAGCTTCTTGGCAATAGCTGTCAGCAGTGGACTTGACATCATTTCACTAATGGGGACAACTTGCTAAGTACCAGCACAACACAGAGCAAAAAATGTTTTAGCATTCATTTTAGAAAGCACTGAGCAGAATACAGAATCCACCCTGTAGTTTCCTTGTACAGGCTACATTAACTGCTCGGTCGTGCTCAGCACTTGTGAAATCTTTAAAATAAAAGAGCATTTCCCTACGGTGACTTGATCCAGACACACTGTTCTGCCAAACTGACTGAAATTGCTGCTGGAACTGAAAACATTTTTGCCCTCTGCCTTTCCAAAAACAGCAGCCAACTATGTCAGTCCAGTGTTGTATGTGGCATGAGTTGAAGCTACAACCCATACACTTTTATTTTTTGTTTTTTAATTTCCCGTCATCAAACACTACTCTATTTCCCTTCACCTTCATGGCATTGCTGGCAATCTAGTGATTTGCAGAAGTGTCTTTTTCATATCTACAGCAAAGATATTTTCATAAAAATACTACCTTGGCTTAGGTGAACAATGCCAAAGTGTATTTCCAAACACTTTGAATTGAAAATCTGGAATTTGCTTTGATATTTATAGTGCATTTGGTGCTTTGCTCATATTCAGTCAAAGCTGGGAGGGTTTTTCTTCCTTGGAAAAGAGCAACCAATACATCTGTAAGTTCATATGAAGGCGCTAGCACATATATAAATTACAAGGAGAGTTATCTAATTACAGAGCAAAATAAATGGCAGGAGACTTACGTGGTTATTCCAGCATCAGAAATAATGAAGAACAAATGGATATGTAATTTTTACCACATGCAAGGAAATAAAAGCATGGCTTGCACTCACCTCTGCCAGTGTATTACTCCATATCCCACATGTATTATTGTTTCGGTTATTTAAACAAACAGCTGGATTTCTCTATCATCACTGCCTAATTTGAATAGAGAAGATTCCTACTCCTAAATCCTGTCGGTGAAACTAGAGAAGAAATGGTAATTCTCTTTTCAGAAAAGGGAGTTTTCTGTGTCAGATCACTGATTCTGTAATAGACCTCAATGTTTAGTCACGTATATCTGTTAGTGTTCTTTTCAACTTTTAGGTTTAATTATTTCTTCTTTTCTTTTTCTTTTAATTTTTTTTCCTGTCTGAAAGAATTCATCATGTCTTGCCTGTGAATCTAGAGGGTGCATCATGATATTTGCTTATCAGTGCTTTGCTTATCCACTTTTCAAGTGGAAAAGTACATTCTTGAATGTAGACACTTTCCAAATGATCACTTCTTTGTGCCTTGTTGAAGGTAGTGCAAACCTCCTCAAACCTATGGTTTCTGACTTGCATCTTGAACAGCAAGTGCCTGCAGTGCCTGATGCTCTTCAGTACACATAAGAAAGATGTAACAGGATGCAGATCTGAGAAGGGCCTAAACTTTATTGCTTCACTTGAGGTGTATGAAGAAGGCAAGAAACATAAAGCACTACCATGTGCAGCAAGGGACTGTGTCTGCTCACTGTGACCGTTTTCTTTCTTCCCCCCATTGTCACTGCTCAATGATGAGCTGGTTGCTTTAGAAATGCAGAAGACAGGACAGATTCTCAAAATTCTTTTCCTGCATATGAAATATTTTACAAACAGTTTTTCTGTCAGACAGAAGCTCCTGTGCACTACAGGATTTCCTTTTCTCCTTTATTTGGGAAAGGAATTCTTAATTTGAACATGAGAATATTGACTATTGCAATCATGACAAAATTTACACAGTGTCAGTCTTAGATATGATATACAATGAACTTGTATGGGAAAGTCTGCGGGCAAATTAATGTATGCTGTCACTCTAAACTCACTGTTGCCAGGCATTTACGCCCCTTATCTAAATTATATTAATTTTTGACTGTCTGCACTGCCAGCCTAACAGATGACTGGGTTCATGTAATAATTGTACTTTCTTCTCATTAAAAGCCTTGTGAAAGTATCTTTAAGTAAAGACACAAGTCACACGACAAGAAAGTGGTGTTTTTCTAGCAGCCTTTGTTCTGTATGGTTCTGGCAGGTTTTTTCACCACATTTCACATCGAGTAATGCAACAGCAACCAAAAGGCCATGTATGCATTTAATCTGTGAATGCTGAGGGCACACAGCTACCAGCCGCAAGCTCTGCAAACATTGTCAATCATGTGCTTCCACTCCAGAGAGTTGCCATTTAAGATTCCTCAAAGTCTAAGTTAGATTCATTTTAAAATACGGCACTTTTTGACACTAAATAAAACAAACTCTTAGTGTTATTGAATTATATGAAGTACTGCAGAAAAAAAAATAAAACAATAAGAAAGAAAAATGATGATGCCTTTAAACTATATTCTAGTCTCATCTGAAAACATCTATGAGGAACAGACAAAAACTTCTGAGTGATGGCATGTAAAGGGACCCTCTGTCCAATTTATAGCTTGTATATATCTACATAAATGTATATATCATTTTTCTTACCACATGCAACAGAGCTATGTAAGAATGATGCCAGTGGGAGAGAAGGAGCAACAAGAGCTAGCCTGAAGAAAGGGAGCAGGGCTATGAAATGAACAGTATAAACAGCAGAAATACTTCCTATCTACTCTCATCCAAGGAGAATACAAATTAATTTCTCCAGTGGTATCTTCCAGACACACTTTGTCTGACTTTGCCCTCTGCATTGAGATTGTTCACTTAGACCTACACAAAATGCGGAAAGCAATTATTTTTGTGTTTCAAATAGTGAAATATTATTGACTATAACTCATATCCCATTATATACACATTGTCAAAGTGCAATTAGTCATATGTAAATATTATAAACATTAGAGTTGTCAAAAATAAAAATCTATATAAATGCTTAAATACACTCAAAGCTTTCCCTCAGTTAAGGAAACAGAACACCTAAGAAATAATATGGTAATCTTATCTTCTCTCAAAGGCAAAACTCCAAAGATTTTAGAGGTGACACTGCTTCTGTAATAAATGCAGGCTGCCTGAAAGTATATACACATGAAAGTATATACATGTATATAGCACAAAAATTTAAATAAAATCACAGAATGGCTTGGTGGGAAGTGATCTTAAAGACCAGCTGGTTCCACCCCTCTGCCATGGGAAGGGACACCTCCCACCAGACCAGGTTGCCCAAGGCCCCATCCAACCTGGCCTTGAACACCTCCAGGGATGGGGCACCCACAGCTTCCCTGGGCAGCCTCTGCCAGTGCCTCACCACCCTCTGAGTGAAGAATTTCCTCCTAACCTCTAATGTAAATCTCTAGTCTTGTAGTTTAAAACCATTACCCTTTGTCCTGTCATTTTCTGACTGGACAGATAATGGAGACAGTCACTCTCCATCTTTTTTATAAGCCCCCTTAAAGTACTGAAAAGCTTCAATGAGGTCACCTCGGAGCCTTCTCTTCTTCAGGCTGAACAGCCCCAGCTCTCTCAGCCTTTCTTCACAGGAGAGGTGCTCCAGCCCTCTGATCAACCTCATGGCCCTAAAAGTTAGCTTGTTGCCCACAGACAAATAAGATTTCTCCCTTTTCTTTCTGCATTTGGTACTTTCTATCCTTTGAATGAGGCAATGTAGGAAAAGCACTTAATACTAAAAATTGCTGTCACTACATAGTAAATAATATAAATTCCTCTGACACCAAATCTTAGATAAAAATTTGGTCCACAAAAGCACCCAATTGGAAGTGTTATTGTGCAACTACAAGAGAGCTACAGCCTTTAGTTTTGCTTCACAGTCCCGGGGGTAGAGGTAAAAATAGAAATTCCAGAGAGAGCAGGGAGAGAAAATCTCTGAGGGTAAGGAACTAGGCTGCCTTTACCTCTTCCCTTTTGCAATGTTACAGTAATTTGTTCCTGCTGTTATCCTAAGGATGTGTCTATTGCCACTGTATGGTCCTTGACACAGCACAGTTTGAAAAAAACACTGCAGTTACCAGAGGGAAATGATACCGAGTAATGAAATGAAAGGATAGTCCTTGCTACTCATGTATATATGCCCTTGTACTTTATCTGCAGTATTTCTGGAACATCCAAGAACTTAGCCTTTTTACGTTCCTTGAAAAAAGGAAATGTACATAAACACACAAGAAATATGTTCCTGGAAAGAAAGATAGCTGCTAATAGATGGGCTCTGAAATAGGTGACAAAACCTCTGTAGGAGGAAGGACTGGAAAGATCAAGGTATACACACGCTGCTGTCTGTGGTGCAAGAGCTACTGTAAGTGCAGCAGTGCAGACCTTGCTTTGCGCTAATTGCTTCTTGGGTGGGTTTGGCAGCCCAGGCTGAACTTGGAGCTGCTATCACTGGGCTGCAAACAACTGCTATGATAGTTAATTTAAAACTGGCTTGAGCATCCTTCCAGTGTAGTGCTGCAATCACATTGACTTCAGGGTACTGTTTAGGCAGGGCTGAATAATTATGTGAAGCATGAAGTATTACAAAAACATCCATATATTAATAATGGTTATTCTACAACAGATCAATAGGCACTCCTTAATTACTCTTCCACATAAAAGAGCACAAGTAAAAAAATGAGCAGTTTCTGTAAAATAGGAAACAAACTCTTCTAGGACAGACTTCTGCACATAAGGCATAATTAGCTGATGGAGTTCCTACACACATTACTACACCCAACAAATCAGTGGTGTTCCAAAAAAGGTAGGCATTTGTATATACTGTCCAAAGAGAGTAAAAGAGAGAAATCATGCACAGACATTAAGAAACACTAACTCTAAAGGCAACAGCAAAAACTCACTTTTAAGTGTTACAATTCAGGAAGACTACAGATGATATATTTCATAATTGTTTCTCACATTATTTTCTGAATTGTTTGGCATAGGCTGGTATCATAAACTACTAGCATACTGGCAACAAGGAGTTCCTGATATGAGATTTGATATGGGAGGTGCTAATGATGCTGGGAATGATCATCACTGCTGCTCAGCAAGCATTCCCTAGACACAAAGCAAGTCTATAGACACCGTCTGTGAATGCAGTTCTTTAGTCCTGAGACGCTGAGCAGTGATACACTCAACAGCTTACTCTTTTACTGTATTGTTTTTATAGTCTTTAAAGGTCTGAATATGCCTTTCCATCTTTCCAGCAGTGCTTTTTCTTTATTGCTTGCATGAGCTGTTCCATTTCATTATCCACTGGTGTAGTAAATCTCGCTTGTTTTGACAGGGAGTGTTCTGTTACAATTACCTGCTGCTGTTGTGGTTCAAGTGAAGGTGCTGCCAGCTGGACGGAGCTGTAAAGTAACAAGAGTGAATTCCCCAATGTTGAAGTTTTTGAAAATACAGGAAGCAATTATCTATCTCTATATTTAGGAGAGTGCTTGTATTGCAATGAGACACTGCCAGCCTGAGGTTGGGGACAGATGGAGTCTTGATGCTTCCCAAACTTCAGTATTTGAATGTTTGACACTTTCATCCTGTTTAAAACCTTTTCATCTCATCTGGAAAAATCATAACACATAGAAACATGTGATATACAGCCACAGAATAACATAGGGATAAACTGTACAAAACCTTTCAAGAACAACATTCCACATCATTGTTACAGGGGGGACTAAAAGTTCAAACACACATCACAGGCTGCAGCATTTACAGAAAGTCTGTGTTTATCTGATGTGTTAAGCACCTCTTTGTCTCAGCTGAACTGAACAGGAATCAGAAGGGATCAGAAACCAGGGCTTACTAGCACTATAGGTCTGTGTCCAAACACATGAAGTAGAAAGGGAGAGCACACGGGAGATGACAAATCATCTGCCCTTTCACCAATGGATGGACAAGGAGCTCTCCCATTCACCTGTGCACCCTGCTGGAGGGATAGTCTGTGGCTGATGGTGACCACCAGACCTGTCCTGCCAGAGAAAAGGCTCTGGGGACAGATATGCGGACACCTACCATCTCCCTAAAGATTTGTTCACACACTAATTATGGAAAAAAAAAAAAAAAATATATATATATATATATATATATGTAGCCTCATTTTCAGAAACCAACAAAGGCAGAATATTTCAAGATGACTAGAGCAGGTTTGGAAGCCATCGTAATGCCATAGCATACTACCACTACACCAGACTTTGCAACCAAACACTCAGCTTCTGCAATGGGTAAGTACAGACCAGACAGCTAAGGCCATATAGGAGAGGTCACTTTCCTACCTGTGAGACTGGAGACTTGAGGGGAAAAATGAATTTCAACTATTACATAACTTAAGCTGACCAAAATCTAGTACACTTAGCATGGTTAGTAATTTTTGACAAATACATTTTTTTATATAAAATATCCTTATCTGCCTAAGTTCCTAAGGCATGGGAGTGTTTTTTGTCATTCTGTAACTCATTTCTAGTAAGTCTAGAAATAATCATAAGTAAATGAAAAAATAAATAAATAAAAATAACCTCTTACTCTCTTGTTCCCTCTAGAAGGTTGCCTGTATTAACAGGCAATATCCTGTATGTAACTGCAATATCCTTTCTGCAGACTATACAGTACAAACAGAAACATTTTACTTCTCCGAAGAAGTTTATGTTTCATGGAAACCTAGAGAGATTCCTGTAATTTTCCAACTATTACTGTCACCAAACATCTTACTCTTGAAGATTATTATTAGATCCAGCAGTTTTCTCTTTCATCTATATGCTCCTAACAGATGAGCTGGTTTTGTACCCCCTCATAAACTTTCAAATTAAACTCCTACATGCTCTCCTGCTTCATAATTTGGTGCTTTGGGACACTACCAACATTAGCTTAGTTAAGAACAAAACCATTATTCACATGAGGTAGAACTGCCTCATCTTCAAACAGTAAAATCCAACTTACAAAACAAATTTGCATTGCACTCAATATTTAGCTTAAGTAGTCAGTACCACACAATACAATTTAAAGCACATTCAGTTTAATGGACGAAATGATTTCCAGAAAGGAAAAGTGAAATTTCTGTAAGAAGTTTGGGGTAATCTTGTGTTAATGAAAATGTTTTTGATGGTTCTTTCACAGTCAAATTCATCACCAACTGCCCCTTGCATCACGGACAAGTGAACGTGGGTAACTATGCTCAGAACTAGTATATAACTGCCACTTTATGCAGTATGAATAATCGTTTAGGCACAAAAAAATAGTAAACTGCTTGTTCCATAGACTTTAAACTACTCATCTCTCTATGTTGAAAAAAAAAAAAGTGAGTCTTGTAGCTTCCCGCTGGAATGCATGGCCCAATAAAGCGATGTAAGGATAAGGAGGCAAATTAATCCATACCTCCTAAAGGCAATTAGGGTACCTATGAGTACTAATTGCCAGGATGCTTCTAGTGATGCTTCAGTGACATGCAGCAGATAGCAGATTCAGGGCTAACAAGTGCTACATCTTTGAAAAATACAGTGCATGATCCAGGCCCAGAATTACCAGCCAGCTTAGGGGAAAATATGGCAATATCGGTGTCCTTATCTACAGGGCAACAAGAATGTGCAGGGGGCAGTCCAAACCTTGCTGTTTCCCTAACCCCACATACTTGTTAACTGTAGTCAATAATTGGCCCAAAATATTTAGGTGTATTTTCTATCCAACACTTTCACGATTATAGTAATCTTCATAGAGCAGGCTACAATTTCCAAATGTATACAGGCAATAACTGTCAACACTGCAGCAGCTGCTGCCCTTCCAGAGGGATTCATGTGCTTAGTGGAGGGAGAAAAATGTAAGAATGAAGGTTCAGTCCTTCTTTCTTCATCTCTTTCTCAAAGATAAGAGACATGAACGGAACAGGCCAGCATGGGTCTGCTAATTCAGAGACGGGACTAAAGTTGATCTCCTGATGGTAAGAATGAGAGATTAAGTTAAGAAGCCATATAGCTAGGCCAGTCACTATGTGAATGAGACCTGACCTCAGTAAAGCCTCCATTTACTCAACAAAAGTCCTAGCAAAGGTTGTAGGCACTCCTTTATTATAACCTTTTCCTTTCAGGCTAAACCTCTGATCCACAAATCTGAGTCCCCAAGCTCAGGTCCTGTCTGAGAATCCTTGGAGAAGAAATCTCCCCTTTCTGATGGACTGACGAACCTCTCCTGACTCTACTGAGAGCAATATTCAGACAAGCCCAGGTTCACAAAGGTCAGAATAACATCGTATATGTATAAGCTGCTGAAAGGAGTATAATAATAAGGGGGAAAAAAAAATCCATACTCCAAAGGCGAAAAAATGGAACATCTATTATAATAGGACTGCTTTCATTGAAATCTTCCTTTTTGTTTCAAGTACTTACTAGTTGGAGTATAGGAAAATGCATACCGTGTTTTTTTTGTAAATCAAACAGTGCTGCCTTTATGAGAGTTTATGGTACAGTGATGCCATTTTAATAATAATAAAAATGATTATTGTTTTACATCTGAAATTTTTATATCTCAATATAATTTGTAACTGTATAAATAAGTCTGTTGCCTAGATTGCAATTAATTTTCAAAAGAAATTACGAGTTATTTTAGAATTTGAATCGGTTGCTATTGAAATATTTGCAGTGTTTTAAGCACATGAATTTAAACAGGATTTAATTTCCCATGGTCATGTATCATAGGGAAATGATGCCCTACAGCCTGTTTTGTCTCTTTGGTCAGAACTGCTCTCTGCGTTTCCATCCAGGTGAAATCACGTAATCAAATCCTTGTACCAGAAGAGTTCTAGGTTCCCAAGTCAAAAATGTCATCCCTAAATTAATTTGCTACCCTAACAGTTCCCTCAGCAATCTTGCCATTAAACACAGCATTGTTAATTCATTTCCTGACAGATAAAAGATGTTTGGGAAGTGCATTCACACCAATGTCCATAGATGTACATCTCCTTGACATGGCTTTATCTCCACCACTTTATCTCCAGGCGATGCACCTTCCACCCACTCCTGAATTAACAATACAAAATGTGGATATCAACTTCTGTTTTTTGATAACCTAATTCTTATTCCTGGGATGATAATGTGTGAATTTTAAGCATTCTCTTAGATCTTTAAGTGTTAGCCTTGGGAGGAGTAAACACTCTGAGCCTGGAAGAAATCAAGCATGTGGGTTTTTTCCCTCACTCTGTTATTTCTTCCACAATGAATGATATCTTTCCCATTGTTTCATCTCTGGTATGATTCTCCTTTACTTCCCTCTTCTGATTTAATTCTTGGATATTAAGTAGGTTAATCATAAAGAAATAACCTGCAAGGCTTCCAAAATTGTAAAGATACTGTAAATATTACTTATACTTTCTTCGCTCTGCACATTAGAGATATTCATCACTATTGCTTCAGCGGTAGCATACACATAAAACATCACCAAGAATGCTAGACAAGAAAATCCCAAGTTTAGTAGATAAATGAGAAAAATAAAAACAATATGAACTTCCACACTTTCTACAAATTTCCATTACTGCCAGGAATAGATTTTGAGGTGATGTCATTACACATACATCACAAATATCTTGATAAGCAAGGCTTGTAGCAATCTTCCTACCAAACAGCCAGAGAGCATATAGATATGAATATCTTTTTGACAGTATTTGGGCTGGAGGAAAAAACAACATTTTTCACATACTCATCAAAAAGCAATTGGATTTTTAAGCACAGAGTTTCACCCACAAGGGTTTATTTAGGGGGCTTTATTGGTTTCAGTATTTTGCTGTTACCATTGATACAAACAACTTATTCTATGCATATTTCAAATTTTGTCTTTGCTCACTGTGAAATTAACTAGCATGATATGAAATTTAAAATGATATGGCTTTATTTCTGTGTAAACAGGATCTCCCAATAAAGTGACCTGTAATGTAGTTACAGAAGGAAATTATTTCAGAAATGGCAATTCTCAGTTGTATTGGTCTGCTTCCTTTTTAGATTGAGTCACCCAGTCTTTATAGACAGATGTTAGCCTTCACTACTTTTTGCTTTCTTAACTACAGCATATAGCCCTGGGAGCCTAAATTTGGATGTCTTTATGAATGATTGGACTTCCAGAATCACAATGAGAACCATTAACAGCATCCCAAATTCAAAATTCCTGTGGCTGATCATTCATAAGCTATAGAGAACACACTCTTAATTTGCAGAATGTATTTGCTAAGCTGGCATCTGATAAAGGAATATATTTGACATAGAAATAGCAGCCTGTCCTCTGTTGACAAATTTTACAGTTTTGTGTCAGTTTAGAGCTGTAGTGTCCTAACAGTAGTTTTTATCAGTTGTTTCTTGAATGTGCACCAGGTTGGTAGTGTCTGTCAGTTTGAATTGCTAAAGCCAGGCTAAGAGATTGCCAACCCACAAGAGACAGTGGAATTGTGAATTGCATCTCCTGAATCCCCAGCAAGTCAGCCAGATCTCTGGGAAAACATCTGAAGTCAACACAGCCAAATGGGACATCCTCCCTCCAGCCTGTTGGATGATGGTTAAAGCAGCTGCACTCCTTGCTGAACCTGATTTAGTCAGAGTAGGTGAGCCTCAGTTTCTAATCACTGTCATATAAAAGACATCGTGGCACCATCTTAGAAAAAGAGATGTAAAGGGTACAGAGCAGCAAATGATCTGTGGCCTTAGAGAGGCTGGAGAGTTCTTACTACACCCTCACCTCAGCTAATCACGATCTGTGGCCTCACTTGTAACATGTCTCTGATGCTGCTAACTAGTTGAACTGAACTACAACAACCATCCAAGCTGAACTGTAGGTAGAAATGTACTTGCACGCACCCTTCTGCCACCTTGAAAACGCTCATGAACTGTATATTGGAGTGCTTCCAGGGCCGCAGGCAGTGTCTCCCTGACAATTCTTCTTATGTTTAGAAACCACTCTCCTTTAATAGCTAAGATTGTATATATTACTCTTACAGCTTTCACTCTGTGACTTTTTAATGACTTGCCTGTTAAAATCTATAGACTTTCAATGCAGCAAAGATGTAGGTTACCAAAAAAAAAAAAATCCCAAAAGCCCTACTATTGGTAGGTGGTAAGGGATGGGTTAAAAGGGGTGATATTTCTTAGACAGGATTGCTCAAATGGAAATTGGGAAACTCTGGAAACCTGAACTGACCATTAAGGAGAAGTCCCAGTGGAGGGAGCCAAGTGTAACAAGGCAGACACTCACGTAGCTTCATGCAGACTGCAAGGTAAGCTGAACAGAGAAAGAAGTGATAAGAAGTATTAAAAGAATGTAAGAAATGAGTTAAAGGTCAGAATGGGACATGAAGAATGATATGGGAATATTGTATAGAAAAGATTTTAAAGTTCAAAGGTGTACCTTTGGTGAGGACTGACAGGGACAGAGAGACACAGACTCTGAGATTAAGAGAAAAGCTTTTTTTATTTATAGATCCAAATAAAGAATAAAGCTACACATTTTTGGACCAAAGGAAGCTTATGAGTACTAAAAACCTGAAATTAAAGTCTGAAAGGCTGTAAGTTTGGGTTTTAAAATACAGAACTAAGAAAAGGCTTGATATAAATATAAGACTTGTTTGCAGAATGGAAGACCAAGTTCTCAGATTAGAATGTCTTCATATTGGGAACATTCTATAATAAGGACTCTCACTAACTCACTTTCAGTCAAGTTCAGGTCTCTAGAGCAAGAGCCACAATATGCAACAGAGGATGGAGATGTTTCTAAATGAGTTATAATGCCTGGAATGACACTTTTATGCCTATAGGAGTGCTGTGGAAATAGCTAACTGGGCTTTTGGCAGAGTGCACTTACCCAATGCAGCTCCATGATAGAATAGCAAATGGCTGAGCAGAAACATGCCTCCACTTTCTCTTCTGCCTAGCATGTCTTACTTTACTTTTTCAAGAAACAACAAAAAAAATACTGGATGTAAGTGTGGACTGAAAATTTTCAGCAAGCTACTTAAATGTAAGATCTTTAAATGCTGGTTAATCTGTTTTAAATTCAATACTATTTTTCTGCTCTCTGTGGATCTGTGTGTGACCCTGTTACGCCAAAACCTAACCCCTTCACAGGAGCAACGCAACCACTTTTAACAAGGTGATTAAATAATATAGGGGGAAGGTTTCTATAACAACCAGATTAGGAAACCAGTGGTTATTTATACCTCATTACACTGAGCTAGAGGCAACCATGGGTGACTGGGGTTTCACAGCTTGCAGCCAGTGCAGCCACTTCTGTGTGATGGTGTAACCTGAGGTACTGCTGCAGCGTACATTACTAAGAGGACTCAGGTCACCACACCAGTCCCCTTAGTTACGTATTTTACATGCCCAGCACTGTCTGCAAGTGAGTCTCTTTTTGAAAGGAATATGTGCTAAAAAAGGGTTTTCAAATTGAACCATGTAATTGACTTCCTCTCACAGGCTGTACTGTTTAACTGTTGCTTCTACTCCAATTACATCACAAAAGTGAAAGTTGTTTTCCAGATTTTTGTCCTCTACATCACATTGCATTGAGCTGATCAAAAGATAAAACCAATTGACAAGATACAGCTAATGAGAATCCTTAGTTTGTAGACATTCACACTATTAGGCAAATGGAAAAGACAAACTCAGCAGCATGAGAGGACTAGACTGTGAGCTTCAAAGATCTTATGCACTTTTTTTTTTTTTTTTTCTCTCCAGGATGGGAAAGCCAGTAATTAAGGCACAAGTGAACAAAACAATTAAAGATGGAGACAGAAGTCTGTGTTCCTGTGGGATAACCTTTCATTTCGTAAATGATTATTTACATTTAAATGTAAATATTTCTGACCTCTGATTTGTTCAGATAGCCATGGTCAGGGTGCAACAACAGAATCATTTTGTTCTGATACTTGTTCTGATGTTTATAAAATAAAATCACCATAGCTGTATCTCCTTTCATTTACGAAGCACTTTACTGAGGCAGATTTATTCTGGGGTAAAAGACAGGCAGATGGCAGGGATATACAGGTCATGTGCTCTTCAACGCTTATAAAGAAACCCCTCCATGCCCATACATTTTCCATCTCCTGCTGATTAAGGCTGAGAATACCTATAAAAGTGCTCATTATAAACTGAAATATCTGATTCTAAGGATAAACATATTGCCTAAACTAATTATTATGTTCAATTTTATATATCCCCTGTGAAAAATAAACTTCCTGATTAAACAAAATGAAGCATCTGATTGTCCAAATATGACAGTGACGCGATCTGTTGTTTTTTCTATTGTTCATATGCCCGCGATCTTGATTCCTGTAATTAGCACCTTTGACTTTCAAACGGGTAGACTAGATAACACAGTCTAATCTAGGATCATGTCAGCAGCTGTTGACAGTCCCAGATGCTGCAGATGAGGAAGCAGAATACTCTTTGTGCAAAGATGAAATAGCCAGTCCCTGAATTACGCTCATTTTTACTATCCTTCCTCTTCAGTCCTGGGCATATCGTAGTATGTTCTAACCGAAGACACAAATATCCCTTCCTCCATCTGGTTCCACTCCTGGCCTCAGGATTATACTGTAGTATTGCATCCATTGCTACACAGTGTTTCTTTAAATATCTTCACTTTACTTTTCAATTGATTGAGTATCTCCTTGCTTTTGTATTATAATTTTGGATACAAGAACCTTACTATTTTTAGTGTGCATTTCTACAGCTACCCATTCACACCTTTTCTAGATGATCCTAACTTTAAATTTAGAAGCAACTGGGAAGAATGCCATGGAAAAAAATCTATATAAATTCTTCTTTTCTGCTGTTTATTCTTTTTTATATGATAACCAGAACTGAAATGTTCCAAATAAATATACCACAGATTTATTTAGCAAATAATTCCGTACACTCTTCCATGCCACTCCTAGATTTGTAATGTTCACTCAAAACTTTATTTTTATTGCTTGCTATTAACTTTGAGCTCTGACATCTGTACAAGCGGTTCAGACAATTCTTCCAAAATACAATATCCACCCCAATTTTCATCTGATGCTCAGTGACCTAGCTTAGTTATCTCACTAGAGCTCCTCTGTCTTCTCTTGTTTTAATTATCCTGAACAATTTTGTCATATTGCAAATGTTGCCACCTCACTGCTCTTTTTTTTTTTTTTTTTTTTTAAACAGCCTCTGAAATATTTTAATCATTGAGTACTGGTACTCATCCTCGGGCCGTCCCACTACTGATCTCTGCCCAGTTAAAAACAGCCTCTTTTTTTTATTTCTTTATCTGTCTCACTGTGTTTCTGTAACAACTTTCTCTTCCTCCACAACAATTATTTTTTCACAGATTCCTAAAAAGAAAATTTTCAGAATTTAAATATTTTTAAGTTAATTTCTGTGGAAAATCCTACAGTTTCTTCAAATGGAAAAAAAAAAAAAAAAAAAAAAAGTGTTTGTTTCTACCATAGTATGGTCACTTAGGTGTCTTGTACCTATTCGTAATTGTTTAATCCAATTTACACAGCAGTGAAGCAAAGCTCACAAGGGCTGTAATCACAAGATTGTCCACAGCACTTACAATCTGTTCAGCTGTCTAATACCTTTGCAGTGTCTCATTTAACATTTGCACTGTACTTCCCTTGAATAAAAGACAGCCTAGTGATGCAGGCAGAAGACTTGGAGTCACCATCGGATTCTTGCTCCAGCTTTACCCATTACTGGCAGTGTAACCTTAAGTAAGTTTTCCAGCCTTTCTGAATTTCCCTCCTTCCTGAAATGCCGATGGCAATTTACATCGCAGGGATAGAATTGAGAGTTCTCTTTGTCTTAGTGCAGATTTTTTGGGGGGGTTGTTAGGTGTCTCAATCAGAGTATTAGAAGCCTGTGTACACAGGCACAGAGCAGGCAGGATGCCATGCTCCTCTTTGTGTCTCTGAATACTCTGCCAGCTTTCCAAGGTTTTCCATCCTGGACTGGACAGAACACGCTTCATGTGAACTGAGCAGAGGCTGGTTCCACAGGGGCAGAAGCAGGGCTTCAAACTGTCTGCTTTATGGGAGAAGACACATCTGGAAAAGCTACACATGAATTTTTATGAAGCTTGATTATTAACGTTTTGTAAAATGCTTTGAGATCTTTGGAAGGAAAATTTTACCACCTGCTAAGTATTAGCCTTCTATAAATATTTCCAAGCAGGGCACAGTTGCCAAATGTTTTGGTTCAAGTTTAACCATTCTAGTGCTGGGCCAGGAGGAATTTTCATGAAAATTCAAATCTTCTTGCTGAAAAAGTGTATTGCCCATTTTTCTGGTTTCTGTCTCAATAGTCTCCACTTTTTGTCCTAAACTGTCCTTTAAATGGTCCATGTAAACATAAATATAAACTTTTTTTTTTTTTTTTTTTTTTTTTTTTGGCAAATGTGTACCTTCTTTCTCAAAGACAGAACTATACAGTCTTAATTTTAACACACTGGAATACTGCAGCTATTAGTTTCAATGCCTTAACGTACATAATGTAATTAGAGAATCTGAATTTGTTCCTGTATTGTCATTTTAACACTGTATTGATTTTCAGCTTCATAAAACATCACAGAGGACCCTAACTACAGAAAATCCTAGATAAATTACATCTTTTGATTTTTGAAATTGTTTACTCAGTCAGCAGCTTGTAGAAAAGCTCAGAACAATAATTCTATTGGGTAACTTATGGTTATAACTTTTTGGCAGCTTTATTTAAAATATTAGTAGCTGACATGAAAATTAGTGAGGCAATTTAGTCCCGCTCAAATTGATGCAAGACCAATATGCAAATGGCAGTGAAAGAGAGAGCTTTAGAGATGTAGAACAATTACTGTTTGAATACATATGTATTTAAATTCATATTTAAGTAAATATATTGCAAAGGTACTAGCCAATACCAGCTGGTCCTCCTAAAGTGTAGTATGACTTTGATCTCCATGTTTCACATATTTATTTCCTTATTTCTGTAGGACTTTTGACTTTCTCTCTGCCAAAATACTGTCTAAATGGCTGACTTGAGAGCAAAGTTCTAATTTTCTTTTCCACATGCTGACTCTTGAATCAGAAAATATTATTTTGATCTTGTGCTATATTTGTGTAGGACACGATTTTTCCTTATCACAATATGTTGTGTTAAAGACTGCATTTGTTTGAAAGACTGAAAATTGTTTGATCGCTCACGCTGAATTCCTGGCAACAATCTGTCATACTGTAAAGAAGATCTTGTTTGGGTCACTTTTCACTTAGCATGTCTTCCATAAGTGTACTAAGAAGGGGGTAAAAATAGACAGAGTTGGGGTAGGAAGTATTGCGTTCTTCATTTCGTATGTCCAGTCTACCAGTCTACCTTACCTGTAGATCTATTCTAAATGCTTGGCTTTCTGCAGCAAGAAGCAGCAGTAGAGAAGTAAATATCCAGAGGAGGCTATGAGCTGAGTTTGACAGGGGATTCCTTGATTAGTGCCTCTCCTGTGTTATCTCCCCCTACAAGGGAGGACTTTCAGATGCTTAAACATGTCCTTTTCTTACCTATGAGATATACCAACTTCAGGAAACAGATTACAGCTCTGATTTTTCAGTGTGTTGCAGGATTGAAGCTCAGGTGTTTAACGTTTTGTGGGAACAAAGCTTTTTCTATGCTATTTCTAGCTCTCAAAATGTTCTCCAAAACATTTTGTCTACCAATCAGTAGAAGAATGACAAAGGTGCTTAAAATTGACCTTCAATCTAACAAAGAGAAAAAGAGAAGATTTAATTTTTAGTCAAGAATTAAGTTTAATCAATTCTTTTCATAAGATTAATTTAAGAGAGAGCCTCATGAGCAATCTTCTGCTATATTTAGGGCTACTGTGTCATTTATGTGACATGAAAAATTAAAGCACAAAGAGTAAAAGGTGAAATAAAAAAATGAGAAAAATGCATAACATAATATCTAAGAAATGGAACAAATGATGTTACCAACCTCCTCTTATTTGAAGTGAGAGGCAAGACCCGAAAGAAAACCAAAACCAGAAGTTCTCTTGAAAATCATAATTTATGATGTCAAATGTAATTCTAGTAAAATAAGGGTATGCTGAGTAACAGCATACATGTCTGCTGAGGGCAACAGGTTTGCTGAGACCTGTTACGTACTCACATTTAAGATGGAATCCCCTTAGTGCTGAAACAACTTTTATTGCAATTAAATTGCCAGTATTTTTTGCCTGTCCACAGTAAGTTGTTTGTTTTTTTGTAAACACTTTCAGGTGGGTGATTGCTAGGAGTATAATCCATAGACTTCAAAGTACAAGATCTGAGAACACTTTCTGCACCCCAGCTGATCTTAGTTGACAGTATCAGCTGTCAGGTTGTTCATTGGGGGGAACTACTACTTTCAGGAGCTCTGGAAAAAAAAAAAAAAAAAAAAAAAAAAAAAAAACAATAGCTGGTGCAGAGAGCCAGGTTAAGCCATGGTGGTCAGTGAGAAATCAAGCAGGGAATGAATCAGACTCACTCAAAGTTCTTAGCTCTGTATGTTTATGGAACAAAGCCCAGGACCAAAATAAAATGAACTAAGGGTATAACTTCACAGAAGACTGCATTGGATAGTACAAATATCTGAGCCAAAGTTAAATTGATGATCTTTAAGCACCACCAATTAAACTATGCAAAGCTTCATGCTGTCATTTACAACTAGCTTAGCGCGTGAGCATACTCCTTGAAATTTAGTCATAGCTGCTTTAGTTTATGCGGTTCAAACTAAGGCACGCTATCTTGCCACTGGGACGTGCTGGATGCTTAGGGACCACCAGACATCCATTCTGGTTCTAGCAATCCTGGTTACGAGCTCACGTGTTCAGTTGAAATGACCTGGGTAGTTTCAGCAATTTAAATAATAGGTCTTCATTAATCCAGCTCATTTTCTAGAATGGTTTAGGAAATGATCACATGAGGGAGGTAGATGTTATCATTAGTACACCTAGCCTGACAGACAAGAAAAGGTATAAAGATTCCTTGGAGAGATGAATGGTGTAGGCAAATTTGTGCCTGATCCAGCTGCCAGAACCAGATTTCTAAGACTGACACTCTACGAAGGAAAGGACATGATAAAGTGTTTGAGAAACTGATGACAACGCTACTGACAAAGCTTTTGAGATACTGAAGGAGTCAAAGATGCCTGTGGAAGTAATCACAAAACTACGTCGCCTGTCACTGACATGAGAAGGGCAGTGGCAGGAGTCAGTCGTCTCTGAATAGGCTTGCACAACTGCACAGCAGCAGCAACGAAAAGCCAGTGTGCTCAAAAAGAGAGGGATCCTAGCAGTGGTCAATAACCCAGCAGTTAGGCAGGCTGATGTCTCATTTTTGAGAGTTCAGGTTTAGTTAAAACTGACTTGTCAGCCACAGGGGTCTGAGAAATAGTACTTCAGAGTAAAGGGGGACACTCGGCTACTGATTTACAAGCTAAATGTAAACCTAGAACAGTTTTGGTGATTGCACGCACATTCTCCAGAGGATTTAACAATAGGGCAATGGTTCAAAGTCCAGATTTATGTTTCACATGAATTAGGCAGATAAAAAGCAACAGTAAAAACAGAATATGGACTTCGACTGTTAAAACTGTTCTAACAAATGAGATGTTTAAAAAAAAAAATGTAATGAAAATTATTTACATACTGTGCCCGGCACATTACATTGCCTTTACTGATTATCACTCTAGAGCTGGGTGAAGCTCTTCGTACCAGATGGATGCATAAAGACATTACAGCAGTCATAGTTAAGACGTTATTGAAAAATGATAAAATGGACAGAGTAAACTCATTTAGGGGTTGAAATTCTAGGAGGAGGACTAGAGATTTGTCCTGATCCTAAATTACAGTGACATTAAGGAAGTGGTAAGACTTGTCACGTGGCACTGCAAACATTTGTTCCCAATGCAAAGAAGAAACTAACTTGCATGTCCTGGCTGAAAAAGGAAAATAAATAATCAGCAGTACCTTACTCATAGATGTGTATTCATATTTTCATTTTTCTTAGATAGAGTTGTTAGAAAACGTAACAGCTTAGAAAGATGTCACCCAAACATGATTTGATATGCTATGCCTGGTATACCTGATATAGGAATAGCTGGCTTGTATCTGGTTTGTGTTTAACTGTTTTGCTCTGAAGTAGTGAGTTTAGTCATATAACTATTACCTCCATTACCTCCAGCCTCTGCAGGCTAGTGGAAAATGTTAAAGAATATACAGCAATGGATGGTAATTCTGATGCATAGTTAGCACTGTTAAATAACCGAGTGACACCAACATAACACGACTTGTCAGCTGCTGGCATTTTTTTCAACAGCAAACAGGAAACAAGAGTGCCTGCTCTATTAGAAACTCATGTCAAAGTCATGACAACTAGCAGATACATGGGAAAATAGATGAGGGAAGGGAAGGTAAAAGGAAAACTTATTCTGGGGTGCTAGGATCTGTCACCATTTTGTAAAAAACAACAGTGAGAATAACTCTATTGAAAAGAAGTAACTGCAAACAGCAATGTCACAAGAAATATCTTGTGGTCAGATGAAGTTGACATACCAGGTGGACGCACGCAGAGGACTAAGTGACACTTTCTCCAGAGGAGGAATACCAACATTACCACCGTATGTGAGAAATTCTGACAGCCCACAGCTGCAGTAGATTGAGATGAGTTAGTTTCAGAACACAGCACAACTGGATCTAGCAGCCTTGCTGCTATCTGACAGCGAGAGTATTGATACTCTGAGAGAGATTTCCAATTCCATGAATCAATGCAGAGTACCTCAGAGACTAATTGAACACATGTTTGTTCATTAAGTTAGATTAAGTTAGTATCTGAAGTTTGTTATTATGTTAATGTTTAATTTCAGGATGCAGAGGAAAGTTGCTGAGAACCGTGTGTTTAAAAGGGTCTGGCTGGAACCAGCTGTTAAATGCAAGCCTGCAAAGTGCAATGCTCTTGCTAAGAGCTCACACTCTGAGCAGGGCAGATCCCTGTCAAACTCGTTGGTGCCCACTGGTCACAGGACAACCCACACATATGGAAGAGAGATCTGTTTTACTTCTGTGGAAGGTAGAAGCCAGACCACAAAAAAAAAAAAAAAAAAAAAAAAAAAAAAAAAAAAAAATTACTTTCCTAAACTACTGATTTTCTTCTTCTCTGTTAGGTTACACATTACTATATTCATGGAAAATTTTAAAGTATCCTCTCTGAAATATCAAAGGTAAAATAGCCCTATTTTTGAGAAAGAAAGCCTAAGCAAATTGCTCCTGGAGCTATTTGCTGCCTCCCCAGCATAACCAGAGAGCATGTAAAACCTCCTGTCCCAGGCTCAGCTGACCATTCAGCCTTGGCATCAGAGGTGCCAAACATCCATAGCCAACAGAGGTATCTTGATTTGACTGGCTGAGCACTGGCTGTAGCTATAGCTGAGGCAATGGTACTTTTCCTGTATATATACCATAGCTGGTGTACATACCCCTCATATTCTTCAGCTGATACTCTTCTGTCTGGATACAAGTACTCTGTGCACAGCACATCTGCTCTAGGATTATCTTCATACCTTCATCCAAAGACACAAGAAGAAGGGCAATACAACCACCATTAGGCATAGGATTATGATCCGGAGCATTTCCTCTCATGGTATTTACCCACTGTTCTGCCAATTACTGTAAATAAATATTTAGCTGTTAATTATTAGAAGTTTTTTAGATAGCATCTCTTTTTTTTTCTCTCTCTCTTTTTTTTTTTTTTTTCCAAAACAAGAGAACACACTTGATCCTTTTTGTTCTTATTTGAGAGAATCAGCTATTATGACTGAACTCAAGGCTCCTGTCTAAGAACTGCCCTTTACCCAAGGCCAGAATGCCTTAGCATGGGCACACCCAGGGCCTGTGGGTCTGGAGCATGTAGTCAACAACTTTGTATTTGTAAATCCTCTTCAAAGAGAACCCAAACAGCAAGGGAGTCTGAGCAATCTGACTGGCAAATGGTGGCAGCGTGGCAAGGACACCAGTTTGCTTTCCTGCTCTGCAGCAGCCTTGGAGATGCTTTTCTTTTATGACTCCCTGCCTGTTCCAGCACAGAGGTGGACCATCAGCAACACTGATGGCCTTCATTAGCCTAAAAACAACTCACTGTAAGTGGGTAGTTCAGAATCTGAGCGACAGGTAATACAACTACCCATTCCCTAAGCTGGGGAAGACAAGAGATGTTAAAGTATATACGCCTTCATCCCTCTTCAGAGCTCCAATTTTTGTTAAGTCCCATTTGAAGAGGCCAATACATCCATCCAGAGCTCAGCTCTACAGTGACTGGTACAGAAATTATATAAATTCATCAAAAAAGTGTTGCTTTTGGCTCTTCTCTTCGCAAAACACATAATGACTCCTAAATCTTTGTACTCCTTAATTTAGAGTAAAAATACAACCTTCAGAATTTAATTCTCCCAGATGCTGTTGTGTTACGTGTGCTAAAGACATCACCAGCCTCAGACAGAACTTCTGATTAGGAGTCACCATATGTAAAATGCATACTAAGGAGGAATAGGTATTCATTGTGACTGCAGTTCTTTTGGAAGCGTTTATATGTTTCTATGATCCTTGTTTTTCCCCTGCTCCTATGGCAACATATACTGGTGAAGAAACAGAGATGTGTTTGATGTTGCTGTATGCTTGGAGCTCTGCGAAAATTCAAGGTGAAGTCCTGTCTCCAGATAAGCATTGGTGGCCAAAAATACTTGAAACTGTGCACATTGGGCTCATGTGTAAACAGTGAGAAAAACATCACCAGGGACAACACTTTACAATAAAGTAAATAACGATTTGTTCATCTGTATATGAATCTCCTAATACCAGGATTATCCTTCCGCTTCTGCCCACCTTCTGCTACATTCTCTATTGCCATTCCAATAGTTAGAGCAAATAGGAGAGCAGTCCTGATAATCATTTCACACATAGCACACAAATATTTTTTGAAACAGAAAAACAATATTTTACCTTTTGAAAAGTACTTTCTCCTCCTAAATGAAAAGGCTCCAACCTACTCACAATAACCTGTGATGAGATTCAAACCACATGTAGCAGATCATCATGGGAGTATGGCTCAAATTTCTCTAAAATACAGGGGCTCTTGAGCCTATAAAAGAAGAGGTTAAGGAGATGACATTGCTGGGTTTAGAGAGAGGTATCACCAAGTGTGGTTTGTTTTTCTCTCTGCATCTGCTGAGCTTCACTTTCACTTCAGCCTTTTAGCTATAGCCCAGCTGTGCTGGGTTTTACCAGCACAAAGCTGGCTGCACTAGGTGCTGCCCTAGGTAAGAATGCTAGTGTTGGGTTTGTAGGCTGCCAGAACTGTGCTGACAATGAAAGTCACATGAATATATATATATATATATATATATATACCACTTTCTCCATCTGTCAAACCTGGACAGAATTTTATGGGACACAGAAAACACACATCTTTGCCCTACAGGACTTTTTCTCTGCTAAATTTTTAAGACCTGCTAAAAATAAAATAAATCTGTGAATTGGGTTTCTACAGACAAAGAAGTACAAGAGGCTTTCTGAATTGTAACTTTGCCAGTCCAAATCAGGAAGTCAACACTAACTCCTTCACTCCTTCCATTACAGGTGGTTTTGTTCTTGAAGGATAAAAGAGTCTCTAAGCTTGTGTGGGAATAATTACACAATGTTGGCATAATGCTTCAGCAAGGGAAAGCAAGAAAGAGAAGCAGGTGATAAGCAGCCAAGTGACCAGGGAGAGCAGTGTTTGCTCCCTTCAGTGAATCTGTACCCTATGTAAAAAAGGATGTAGGCTGAAAAGACTAGGAGGGGAAAAAAAAAAAAAAAAGGCAAAAAAAAAAAAAAAAAAGCTGGAACATGACGAAGAAAGAACACGTGGCAAATAACTATTTACAGAATTAATGTTCTCTTATAGTTCTAAAATGCGGTAAGCTTGGCTTACCCTGAGGCTAGAGGATAAGTGGTAAAGCCAAAAAGGTGTCTTAGAAGAACTGCAAGGCTTGTCAGCTACTGGATTGTATTACTGCATTAATAGAAATAGTGAGTTGGAGAATGCAGTAAGAAAAAAAAAAAAATAGGCGTCTCAAACCTAATAAATAGGGTTTGGAAAATAAAGTGGTGGCAGAATGAGGACAAAATAAACAACAAAGTTGTGAATGAAAAATGAAACACAGGGTGAAACTGAAAGGCTGAGAATATAAGAAATCTCCTAATGGGTTCACCTAGCTCTATTTACCTGACAGTAGACAGAGATCAATAACATGGTCTTCCTGGTGTAAGGTGTATTCTTTGCATTCCCAGCATGCTGACTTGTGATTTCCCTGAATGTGGAGAAGTTGACTGCATAATTTGTAGTGAAAGACTGTATTTACACCTTGAAAAATGAGAACAGAGCAGTGGCAGAAGGAGATAGAGTTCAGAAAGTACATGAAAGCCTAGCCCCTGTCTGCAGTCAGTTCCCTTTCTACATCACCAGCAACATTTTGTGTTCCTCTGGAGACGGGGAGGCCTGAGCTGTCCCAGCCCTCCAGCTGTGGGTGCACTGGAGTTTTCTACAGAGAGAAAATGACACATTCTGCCTTGTTTTCATGCCTATCCTGATGATGCCCAGTACTTTATTCACTTTTTGTTTGATTGTTTGATTGTTTTGTGTGTTTTTGTTTTTTTTTTTTGGCTGCTGCTACACCCTGCAGCAATGGTTTCTGAGAACTGTGAGGATGACTCTTTCTGCAGCTGTAACTGCCAGTTCCAAATTCAGCACTGTGCAGGGATGCTGTAGATTAGGATTTCCTCTAGATGCAGTATTCCTTTGCACTTAACTGCACCAAGGATTGTCTGGGCATTGGTTCTGCTTTGTGAGGCCCTTCTGGAGTTCCTATTAGGGTGGCATCTGTCTACACAAAAGAGCTTGATACATTTTACAAAGTATAGTAAGAAGGTGAGAAATGAAAGAAAGAAGAAAAATGGCAGGAAAATATACGTGTGGGGTTTTTTTTTCCTTCTTCTTCTTCTTCTTCTTTATTTTAGTGCTAGCATGTGGCATTCTGAGATTGTTCTTATAATGTGATTTTAAATTACTTATCTATGTACAGGTAGATATAGTCACAAGTTTCTGTTTAGGATAATGATGTAAAGATAGCCAGTATCTTGACGTGTTTTTATTACCTGCTTTTATCCCCTGTATATCTTGTAAGACCTTTTTAATTTAAAAAAGTTGCTGTAAAAGGATCATGGGGAGATTTCCTTCACAATATATATTACTTAATCCATACCTGTCAATGAGAAAAAGCTGCA
This sequence comes from Aythya ferina, assembly GCF_964211825.1. NCBI lineage: Eukaryota > Metazoa > Chordata > Aves > Anseriformes > Anatidae > Aythya > Aythya ferina. The sequence continues at coordinate 90,281,107 of NC_140296.1, read as the reverse complement.
ACTGTGGAGAAAAAAATGTGTGTGTGTCCTTAAGCTCTCCAGTAATCCAATCAAGTTTTTTTGCAGGTACACAGTATACAACAAGAGGAAAAATGAAATGGCAAGGAGTGGCTGAAAACAAAACCCTCTTAAGCAGTGGTTTATGTCATTTTTGAGTTCTCCCCTCTCTTTTGAAAACTGCTCCTACAAGGGACTGTTTCACTGCTGGAAACTGACTTTGAATGGTGACCATGAGTGTCTTTGGTAGTATTAGACACACTCAGCTTTGGTTTAGTGTATTATCTTCAGTGGTGTTACTGTCATTTATATTTAATTGTGACTACGATCTAATTACAGATAAGGAACGTGACTTTCTCTTACCGTTCCTTGACCAAGACCTGCCTGATTACTTGACTTGGCATTCTCTCCCAGCTGGCTCAGTATGAGCTGAGTATCTTCTAAAGGTGATGTGGTCATCAGGTTTGAAAGTCAGTGAAAAAGAGTTCCTCATCCAAAACAAAACAAAACAAAGCAAAGCAAAACAAAAGACAGTCCTTAGCTGGTTGCCTGAGAAAATGTTTATGCTTTGCCATGTTCACATACATGTACACACATCTGTGTCTCTCCCAAGAACTTTTGAACCTGGGGGTCAATTTCAACAGAATTAGATGGGGGCAAGGTACAGAGATAAGCTCTGACGGCCTTTTGAAGATAGGGGGCTGCAGAAAGGAGACCTGATAGCGTATCCAGTGCAGAGCAGTGGCAGTGAAAGTCCACTTCTCATTGAACAGCGGAGACTTCACACTGTGGAGGAACTTTAAAAAAAAAAATGCAGTTGGAGATTTATCTTCCTAGATAAACATCATTCACTTGCTTTCATGTGAAACCCAGCCTCCTTAATTGGGTGTGGAACTACTTGTTCTGTGTGCTGCACCTGAGTTTTGCAACTGCAAGCTGCTCTGCCACATAGTAAATTTCAAAGCTGATTTAATTATATACTTCTGTAAGAAGTTATCCGGGCTTCTTCAGGGTTGGCTGATGACTTCGTACAGTATTCTTGGAAAATGTTTTTACACAGATTAAAACTGTGTAAGTCTGGTGTGATCCAAACATTGCCTCTTTTGATTGCAACCAAAATACATTTCTATTGCCCAAAATATGAACTATTTCCAGGTCACAGAACTTGCATGCCTTAACTACACAGCACTGTTTATCAGAAATCTGGTAGATCTCTAACATTCTCTTTTCTGAACTGCTAACAGAACTCATCTTCAGTGCCAGTGTCATCCTCAGACTTTGTATCAAGGAGTGAATTAATACCTGGATTACAGGTCAAAGTACCTGGAGTAGTTATACTGAAGCACACAAGTTGGTGCTTCCTACATCTTTTCACTTACAGAACACTGTCAAACCCTTAAAATTTCTTGTTCATCACCACATACCTTTTACATCACACTCTTAAATGAAATCATTATAAAGGCTCATATAATGCAACTGGTAACTGTGGTTCTGTAAACAGTCTTTGAACAACTTACCATTGCCTGTGGCTCATCCACAGTGTGTTGGTCATATATGCAAACCCTGCGAAGGCCACAGACAAACAAAACTTGAAGGCACCACATGATTTTAAGAAATAGGCTTTCTAGTGCCCAAGCCCACACTTAACTACTTCATAGGAGTTTAAAATAAACTTTTGAATTAAACAATAGTGGTTTGCCCAAGAATACAACACTGCAACCTGGCAGTTCAGAATCTGACTGAAAGGCCACTCAAACATGCAGTGGATGGGGAGGGTTACCAGAGACTATAAAGCATTTCTTTCCCTTCAGCAGGGCCCCCCTCACCTTTTTTCTCCTTTTTTTTTCTCTCCTTTTTTCTCCTTTTTTTTTCTCCTTTTTTTTTTTTTTTTTTTTTTTTTTTCCTGTGAAGTCCTTCTCCCAGCCCTGCAACAGTTGATGCCCTGAACTGTTTCCAGACCAACCATTATCCTTACAAAGAAATCATTCTAGGTCTCAAGCATAAAGATTTTTCCGCTTGTATTTCAAACATTATTTTGTTAGTTACTTTTCTGTGAGATGTTAGATATGCCAATTTCAGAATTCAACCTGTAACTTTTAAATTAAACTCAGAGTCTATCAAGGAGATGTATTGAGTATGTGGGTGAAAATGAATAATGCCTGCCTGTGAAAGGGGAAGACTACATCCAAACTTGTGGATGAAATTCATGCTCACAAACATATCTGCATATATATTGCTTGGATGGTCGTGCTGTTGGGTATTGGCTGCTGACAAACTTGGCAAACTAATGCTTGTATTTTCTCGAGCCCATTCAATCTGAACACGAGATTAGTCACAGCATAAGTTCTAGTAATTTCTGATTTAGTGATATACTTGCTGTTTCTGCTGGTTCTGTGTACAACTTTGAATAAAACAGATCTGCATACAGATCCTAGTTCAGACAGATTCTCCTCATGCAGCATAAAGGGTAGCATCTCTTTTTACCCTTCCCTGCACTGAACGTGGAGAACTCCAACATTTGCAGGCTTTGAGAGATTTGTCTTGCTTGTTGCCAACCTAGGCAATGAATGGTAGATTTGCTCCAACAAAGGTCTTAAGTTCTTTCCAGAACAGAGAAAAAAAAAAAAAAATAGGAAGCTTAGCCCATCAGATAAAAAATAAAAAAAATAAAGCTACTACCCTCCTTCATGGAAGGTAGTAGGACACTTTAAGTAACCTATATCCTAGGGAATGAAGCGCCTCTATTAAGGAAAGTTCATTTGTACTCTTGTCTTCCAAGAAACTACCTTCTCATTACAACAGCTTTAAGTCTCTCTTTTCCCTGTGCTCTGACCATTAATAGAAAATTATGTTTATGTCCTGTGTCTCCCCCAAATGTAGCCAACTACCCTCCAAAGTTCTCAGAGGGCTTGTTCTATTACAATATTTTGGCCCGAAGTTCCCCATGTATTACTATGCTCAGTGTTCCTTGGTTTGGGTTTCATCTGTCGCACCCAGGTACAATGCTCAGCACTTGGCCTTCAGAGGAAGGTGAGACGTCCATTGCTAGAGTCGTAAACGCATTTGCCTCAGTTATGGGATGGATCTGTTATGAACAGTTTTCTTCCTTGTGTGTCTTTGTACCAGTTTTTCTTGTTAGCTCCCAATGATGACTCTGCATATAATCAGATGGCAAATTCTTTTCAAAACGTAAGTGAATGCTCACCCATATGCTGAAAATTACTGCTGTGCGGCCTAAGTGGCACTTGGTCTGCTCATTTCACAAAAGGAAAAAAAGATTGCTCACATTAACCTGTGTGAAATTTGGGAAAGCAAAAATCTAACTGTACTGCCCACTTATTCGCATTAGCAATAGTGGATGTTGTTTTAATATTTTAAAGGTCTGAATGGCATAGACCATAGCCTCATGGGAGTGTCTCTCACCTTATATGCTACCACTGTGCAGCAGACAGGTGTAATTATTTTTTGCTGATTTTCTTATTTTTTTGTTTTGAATTTGTATGGAGACAGGAACGAGACGTTCTTGACAAAGTGTCCTCGGCTCTGCATTTTAAAGCTAACCTTTAAACTATTTCATCAGATAATCTTGCTCTGACAGGCTTTTTCTTTTTTTTTTTCCTGTGTGTGAGGAACAACCGTATAACTTACTTTTGCATTAATGAGCTATAAGTACTTGCGCGGGTGCCAAAGCACTTCAGCAAAATAAATACTTGGGAAACCGAAAGAGCGATGACTGCTTCCTTCAGCAGCGCCTTGCTTTCTCCTACAAGCCAAGGCTCGGGAAAGCACACCTGGGCAACTCGGCATCTTTTGTAAGGCGCTTTTTGTGAAAATGTTAAACATTGCAGTATGGGATCCAGCAGGGTGAGGACTCGGTGCTTTGACATTCACTGGAGCTCTTGGACATGGAAAGATGGCTGAGTAGCTGTCGAGAGGGCACAACCAGGCACCCGCCCGGCTGGATGTGTAACTAATAAGCTGGATGCGTTATTAATTAATAAGAGGTGGTTTTAATTCACTCTGAGGGACAGCGAGGAGCGCTGCCTGACAGAAAGCTCCAAACTACGAGGCTGGCGGGACAAAACCACTCCCGCCGCGCCCGGCCAGCACGCGGGACACCAACTCTTGTCACGGGGGGGGCTCTGTCACGACAGGCAGCGTCGCGATAAACACGCGTACAGAGACCGTTGGTCCCTGAGGGCGGGCGGGCGGGTAGCTGAGGCGAGGGCAACGTCTGCCGGCCGGCACCTGCGCCCCCCTTCCCCTCCCCATGACGTCATCCGCGCCTGCGCACCCCTGGCGGCGGGCGGGGCGGGGCGAGAGAGAAAGGAGAGGAAGCGAGCGCACCCCCCCACCCACCCACTTGCGTGCGCGCGCGCACGAGCGCTTGCGTGACGGCGCTCGGGAGCGCGCCCGCACCTCCCTCCCCTCCCTCCCTCCGTGGCGGGGCGAGCGCTCGAGCGCCCTATTGCTGCTGCTGCTGGCGATCGGGAGCGCGCCCAACGGCCGCGCACGGCCCCTCCCCCGCCCGCTATTATCCTCCCGGTGCGCGCTCCCGCTCCCTCCTCTCCTCCTCCTCCTCCTCCTGCTGCTGCTGCTGCTGCCGCCGCTCCCTGCCCCTCCATGACGGACCTCGCGCCGCCCCGCTAGCCGGAGCCGCCGGCTGACGGACGGAGGGAGGGGAGGGAGGGGAGGAAGGGGGAGGAAGGTGGGGTCGTGCGGGGCCCGGAGGAGGAGGAGGAGGAGGAGGAGCGGGGAGGAGGAGGAGGAGGAGGAGGAGCGGGGAGTCCCGGCGCGGCCGCGGGAGCCCCCGGGCGGCGGCGGCGGCGGCGGCGCCTCCTCACGCCGCCTGACGCCGGGGGGGGAGCCGTTGGCGCGGCCGTTGGCGCGGCGGGGGGGGGGGTGAGCGCCTCCCCTCCCCTCCCACCCCTCCCTCCCCTCTCCTCCCCTCCCCCGCCCCTTGTGTGAGCCCCCGCCCCTGCGAGCCCCCCGCCGGCGGACCATGGCCGACGACGACGTGCTGTTCGAGGACGTGTACGAGCTGTGCGAGGTGATCGGCAAGTGAGTCCCCGCCGGCAGGGACTACTCGGGGAGGGGGGGGAGACGACGGGGATGGACGGGGAGAGGGAGAGGGAGAGGGAGAGGGATGCTGGGCAGCCGGCCCCGCGCTGCTGGTGGGGTTTGTGGTGGAAGGGAGGGAGGGGTGGGGGGGGGGGGAGAAGAGAAGCGCCCCGGTGGCTGCTCAGCCACCATGATAACCGCCCAGCCCGCCTGCCTGCATGCAGCAAGCGGCAGCCGCTGCCCACCCCCTTTTTCTTCTCCTCCGCCTTTCCAACCAACCCCCCCCCCCCACTTTCCCGGATCCCATCCTCGGCACACCCATCAGCGAAGGAAAAGAGGAGCTCTCCCCCCCCACCCCCCCCCTTTCCCCCATAGATCCACCTATTCCTTGGGTGTGTCCCCCCCCCCCTCCATAAATCCACCTATTCCTCGGGTGTCCTCACACGCCAGGTGTCGGGTGGTATTCCTTTATTTATATATTTATATATTTATATATTTATTTATTCATTCTCCCTTTTCCTTTCTCTCCGCACAATGACCAGCTTGTTAGCGGCAGGACCGGTGGCGCGCACGGGCTTGCGTGCAGACCTTGCCTTGCCCCCCTCTCGGCTCAGAGAGATGGGGCTGTGCGCGAGGCAAGGGGGAGAACTTGGCCTTCCCAAGTCTCATTATGCAACTGTTGGTGTTAAAAGCGGTGCTGGAGGCTCGTCTCAAAGCCGGGAGTTGAGCTAGTCGCTGGTGTGTCCCTCCTTGGGGTCGCCGCTTCTTTGGGGCTGGGTGGAGGTGACAGCTCAAGTCGCAGCCTGTGTGCAACCGCCCCAAGGAAACGCAGACATTCCTCCCCCCCCCCCCCCCCCCCCCCCCAAATCAGACTGTGATAAAGAATAGAAGCTGAGCTCTGTTTCCCCCCCTCCAGATTTTCGTGACTGCCTGTTTCGAAATCCTTTTCATCCGTCATCTTTCGCATATCTTCTGTAGTTGTGCTTGTGTTGCAAAACGGACGTGGAAGACGTAGCAGTGTTGTGACTTCCCAGTTTGCTGTGTGTTTCTCCTTCGGGAGCTGAGATTGCTGGGGAGCCCTGGTAGTGACACGGTTCTGGGTGCCTGCAGTTTTTTCTTCCTGGCAGTGGGTTTGATAAGAATAACGTTCCCTGTGTTCTGATTGTAAACAAAGAGGTTTTGCTGCATGTATGCTCTTGCCCACTCCCCACCAGTACGCTTTTCATCTACTGCTGTCTGCTTCCAAGGCTAGGTCTAAAAATATTCCAGAATTAATCTTTCCTCGGGATTATGCTAAAATGCAGGTCTCGGACTTAGCAGGTTACTTTGTTGCCAGCGGAAGTTTCAGCAGTCTGTTCTGTCATTTCCCAGGGTATTACTACCTTTCTCTCAATACAAACAACTCTTAGAAACATGAAGCTCAAAGGGCCTTGTTTGAAGTCATAAGCTGTATGTGGTCACTTTAGCTTAATGCTGGTTATTGGTGGGGAGCTTCCGTAGCCGAGGAGCAAAACTCTGTTATTAGGCGCGTTTTGAAGATGATTTTTGGCAAGCTCCTTTCACAAGTGGTTTTATGCTAACCACTGCAGTTCACACGCAGTTTGTTGCATACCTGATTACCGTTAGAAAGAAGGTGAAGTGATTATGCTTGACGTGACTGCACGTTCTTTCAGGGAATGGATAATTCACAGCAGTCCAGATGTTTACACATCTCAGATGACTTTCTGTTTTGTGATCAGAGAATTTTGAAGGGATTCAAGGTTCAAAAACTGTGAATGAGGTATTGGCCAAGGAAGTTTCATGTGAGAATTAAGTATTGCAGGTGTGTTGCGATGTAACTAGACCTAACAGATAAATATTGAATCACAGTAGCACAACAATGCCAAGAGCACTGTGGCAAAACTAGGATGGATCACTGAAAATAGCAGCGGTGATGGTGTGAAGGGTTTTCTGCACAGATGTCACGTCAGTCCTCTTAAAAAATAAATAAAAAATAAAAAACACACATTTTCGTGTGTGGTTGTACAAGTAGTTTTCCTGTTTCTTTGAAGTACTATGCAGCTGACTTCCGGGGAACCAGGGATGTGGTAGCTTTATTCAGCGTTCTGATTTTTTGGTAGCACCCAGCTCATCTTTAAGCAACTTGAGGAAAACCTTTGTTAATCTGCTTTGCATTGCTACATATGCGTCTTGCTAAATATCTTTCAGTGAAACATAACTAAATGTCTGCGTGTTCCTGTGAGCTATTATTGATTGATACAGTAATCTGGTTCTTGCAAATAGCACATCTGCCCCCAATTTGCGTGTTAGACACAAGAAATGTTAAAACATGTATAGTTTATCGTTCCTAAAGAGGTAGTTACCGCTGTCATTTCAAGTAGTAAAAGGTATTTCCAGAAAGGGCATGGGAAAGAGATCTTTGATTGTGAAATGATGGAATATTTCATCTAACTCTATAAAAGAAATCCCAAAGTTCCCATACAACTGACTTGAGAAATGAGCCCTTTATGGGAGTTCAGTAGCTGACACTGTGTTCCAATTTGTTGAAGCCTATTCTGAACTTGAGTAAACTTTAAATGATTTTAAATAAAATAAACTGATGAGATTTGTTTTGTATAAATGTAGGGATAACAGCCTTTTGCTGGAGTGTGCAACAGTAACAGTGTATTACACAGTATGTGAGAGAGTAGATGGGAATGACAGAGTGATAAACTGTTTATTATGTGGCATTTAATGTGTTTAAGTTCTGTAAGCATGCATTTTTCATTTTGAATAGATAGAGGGCAGGAGAAAAGCCAGGAGGGATAGAGAGAAATCTTAATCCATGTTTCCTTTAGGGAAAAAAATGAAGGGCAGTCTTCATTTGCATGCATTTCCAATATACCATTTCCATTGCTGAAAGCTATGCAGGGATAAAAATTGGAATAATAAATCCAATTTCTTGTTAAACTTTGTAAAGTGGTGTTTATGATGCTAGCATTAGTCACGTAGTTTTACTTCACCAGCCCTGTTGTGTTCTAGGTTACTGTCCTGTCTTCAGACTTGGCTGACGCAAGCACGCTTCATGCAAGAAGTTACTGGGGATTTCTAGCTTGGCCTTCAGAAACATGTTGCTGTATCCGGGGATGGTAACATTTGCATTCAGAATGCATTGAGTAGTTCATAAAACAGTGGATGTAGGGCTGCAACATCTTGGGTATTCATCTGAGTAAGAACTATTCTGAGTTTGTCGTAGGAACTCCATATAAATATAAGAGGAGCTTTCTTTGTGCCAAAGAGAACGCCTGTCTTTAAGTTAGAACAGGCAAAGCTGATATCGAATCGAAAGTCCAAATATGGCTTTTATGGCAGCTACAGTCCTTGTTCTGAGGGGATTTTTTCAGATATTAAAAACAGATATTGATTGTCTGCACCTATTAAAGTTGACGTTGGTTTATGTTAGCATTAGAGGGGTACCATAAAGACTGTCTGATCTTTCTAACAGTAGGATTGCAGGTTGCTTTGGTATAGTTTCTTATGTTGATACACATCTCCAAATTTTAAAGTTATAAATAGAATGTGATAATAGTTCATTTGTGTTAAAGTGGGCATTGGTCACAACTGAAGTCACTGGTCTTCATATCGATGGTCACATGAACTACAGTTTTTTCTAATTGTCTTTTACTTGTGGACCATGAATATGTACAGTTACTGTGCATAGTAATAGTGTAGTTGCTGGCATTTTTAGTATCAAAAAACAATGTCATGATTGGTGCTAATGCTACTCTAGTTTTCAGGATGCTCTCTGCAATGTGTTTGGGTTCAGACCAGCTCTCTCCTGTGCTGCACACTGAGGGTTTTAGTTTTTCAACTCTCCTCCTATGATGGGATGATTCTCTCTGCTTGGGCTCTTCCCTCTAGTAAGAAGGAGTTATGGTGTTCAGAGACTGAAGAGTTCCTCTCTACTGCAGCCTACCAGCAGTGCTGGAACGTGGCAGACGTGAGGGAAGGGGGAAGGATGCGGGGTCTAGGAGCAGGCAGTGGGACAGAGGGCTTCTTTTTTGCACTGAAGTATGAAGGCCTCTTTTCCCATTCCAGCTGGACAAGAGGAGGGTGATTGCAGTCCCTGAGCTGTTACCTGGAGGTGAACACGCTTTGGATTTGGATCACAGTCAGCGTTACTAGGAAAGTGAGGAGGGGAGAGCTCTCAAGATAGAGTCCCAAGAAATACGTCAGTGATCTTAAGGTTGATGATAACAAAACTATCTAGAAGCATTCTGATGGTTTCAGTGATACCGTTCTTCATTACTGCCTCCGTTTTCTCTGTGTGGGAGTGAGAATACTGTTGTCTCAAATGTGTTTTTTCTCTAGTACACTGTTGAAGTTTGCATCTCCTGTAAAACCAATTGAAATAACTGCTGGGTATAATTTTGACAAGCCAAATGAAAGCATGAAAAAATTGCAGTGTGCACTCACTGTTTGGGAAGTAGGGGGAAGGAAGGGAACTTTTCAGGTATATGGAAAGCCATTTGTCTAATTTAGTGTTTTAAATTCTTACTCCTGTTTGAAATACTAGTGTGCTAATAAAGCATTGTCAGCTGACTTGTGTTCAAGTGTTTGAGATGAACAGGTTAAAAATGAATGTTTGGTTTAAGTGTGGGGTCATAATAACTTGCGTTGCTTTAGGAAACAGACATCAAATTATTTGAAGTGTACAGCTGATAGACTATCTTCTTAGCTAAGTTAGTGTGCTACAGATCGTAACTGTAATACTGACCTGGTTCTGCTTAAGAAGTTCTATCCAGCTGTAGCTGAGTGCAGGGTGGATTTAAAATATTTAGTTGCAGAGAACACCGCTTTCATTGGTACTCTCCCTTCTATTTGTTTGGCTTCTTCTTGTGTAAGCAGATGCTTTCTTTCATACATCCTTATGATGTGAGCAAGACAACTGTGATGATTGGGAGGTAGAGTCATTTTTAGGAGGGGATTTTGAAGAAACACAGTTTAGGAAAAGATAACCTGAGAAAGATTGTGCAAGGGCTTTGCAAATACTTTTTTGTGCTTAAAACACTCAAGCAGCTGTGTGCAGACTAGTCCTGAGCAATTTTAGGTTGCAAATTATGAGACTTGAGACCAGTCAGCCACTGGGATTCTGGATCAGCTGACTGAGAAGTTGTGGGACAAAAGAGCTGCCTCAATTTTGAAGATCCGCTAAGAGTTTGATCTTTTTATTAAAATAGCTCTGTTGCCTTCAAGAATGGGGTCTAAACTATAGGTGTAAGTGATCCCAGGCACTTGTTTTTGTTCAAATGCAGTACTTCATTTTAGTTGGGGAAAAAAGAGCTATTTCCTAGTGTAGCTTCAAATGAGAGAGGTCACCCTCCCTTGGTTGACACATGCCTTGCTCTTTCACATCCTTTTGCTGGAATGGGGTAAGATGGGGTAGCTGTGGAGTTACTACATACCTCCTGTCTTTTACTGTAGTCTTCAAGGTACGTTGGGACAATAACTTTTTTTCCCATGCAAAAAACTTTTCAGACTTTCTATATTGTCAATACTTTGTCATTTTATACACTGACTCAGTCTTTTAATAAACCAGGAGTTGAAGCATGTCTTTACCATGTGAAGACAACGATATCTGATGTGTAGTTCCTACACACTGACAACATTCACTGTATACCCCTTGAATTCTAAAGGAACTGGAGTTTTCTAAATAGCGTTTGGTTAAGTAGTTTTTCACGTGGCTCTTCCAACCTGTTTGGCTCTCCAGTGGCTTGCAGGTACCATGATTTCATTTTTGACTAACGTCCTGATTTGCTTTTCTGAATAGTGTATATGTAAGCGATTGTTGCTAGGATTTCATGTTGAGTAAATTTCTAACGATACCTGAATTAAGAAAACTGTGAAGAGCTTGCCTCTGAACAGAATTTTTAGAATTTCTAGGGAACCCCTGATTCTTTGGTTAATCCAGAATTTCACTTAAACTCATTGTTACTAGGGCTTGGAAGATAGTTCACATTTGGATATTTTTGACCCAAAGAGCCATAGGGGTAATGAAAAAAGTTTTTATGTAGTGAGGCTGAGGTTTCTCGAGTACAGAGGCCTGCAAGATATTCCGAACTGTATGTGAAGTCGACCTTTTTAGGTGCCTTCTAATGTAGGTTTGTAAAGTATCCATTTTTCTTTTCATTGGATTCATTGTGGCCTTTCCCAGCATTAGACCTGTTGTCATAATGAGAGGAGAAAAAAAAAGATACGCTTTTACAAAAGTCGTCCCCAGTTCATTGCTTTTTGCCACCCTGACTCCTCTCTTCAGTTCTGTCTTTTTCATGGAATAACGTTTTCCTTTTTTTTTTTTTTTTTGGGGGGGGGGGCGGGTGGGGCTGGGGAGAGAGGGTTTTTTTTATATATATATACAAAAAAAAAGCTCTAAATATTTCCCCTAAAAGGAAGTTTCACTTGTCCTGACAAGATCTTCGGACATATTTCCTCATCTTCTTGGTTATGTCAGTTTAATCTGGGGAGAGGGTCTATGAGTAAAACTGTTGGCAGTATTCTGGATGTGCAAGCCTGAAAGAGTGTAGGTTATCCTGTCATTTTCCTTCACCCTCCTCCAGGATAATCCTGCAGCTGCTGCTGTGAGTTGAGCTGTTAGCTGCCCACTTTTTGCAGGTTTTTTTGCTCCAGATGTTGCCCTCTGTTCTGAACTGAGGGTACCAGTTCTGAATATCAGGGAAGCACTCATTGACACTTGTGCTAGAAGGACCTATACACCTGTAAATGTGAAGAACAGTGAAGAAGCAAGTGAAGTAATCTTATCTCTTCCCCTGTTGATTAGGGAAAGATGATACAGAAGGTGGGAGTAGGGTAGCTTGGGAAGATTACAAAAAAATTAGGGCGTGATGTCTTCCAGAGATAGGATCTGTCCTGCATCAGCAGTGATCAGACTTCATAACTGTTCCCAGAACAGAGGTTTGCCGGGGTTGAACTTGAATCCAGCAGGACCAGATAGGTTGAGCTCAGGAGGGTTTGGAGCAAACATCTATCTGTCTGTGGTCAGCACCAGTGTATCTGTACAGAGTAGCAAGCCAGGGTGGGAAGCAAGGTGAAATTCTGCATCTCCACTTTCACAGGTTGCCCGAGCACTGGCTGAAGCAGCCTCCAAGTACTTCCCGATTCCTGAGAGAGAGCTGTGTCAAGTTGTAGGCAGTCTGAAGATTCAGTAAATGTGGTGGTTGTAGCTCTTCTCCTCTTCGTGCTCCTGTATGAGGCATTGTAGAAGTGCATGAGTGCAATTTTCTGATGTGAGATGAATCGTTTGCTGTTGCTGGAAGAGGAAGATCCTGTTCTTTTTTATGTGCTTCCATTCCCACTTCCGTTCCTGGTGCATTATCTACTCATCCTCTATGCTTTATAAACGTGAAGATAGTCCCCAGACTCTTAATTACTGAAACAGTCAAGGAAATAGCAAGGACAGTGGGGGAGAGGGAAGGAAAGTTTGTTTGTTTTAAAGGAAAGAAAAGTTACAAATTAAGCTGCAGTTATTAAAAGCAAAATCACACCTAGTTGTTTTTGTGTTCTTAAATTGTTTCTTTCTTCTTTCAATACATAAAAACATTCTCCATAATGAAAATCAAGCTCCAACTTTGTCAGGACCTCACCTCATTTGGGATTCAAGTTGGATACACAGTAAAGACAAATTAAAGTTAGAAAATCAGTTTTAAATCTGAAACTTTTTTTTGAATATTTGAATTAATTCTTTAAAGCATATTAGTTTATGATACGGTTAGTTTTATAAGTGCTCTTCAAGTGTGCATATATTTTGTTTGGACCTTTAGGATTTAAGTATTAGCAGCTGGATGCACAGCTTACACTCTGAACCTCAAGCATGCTTAGTGTTTGTAATTGCTTCTAATTGTTACAGAAAACAAACTGAATTCTGTTACTTACAGCTCTGATGTGATTACATGCAAGAATTCAAGTTCAAAACTGAAATTTTCTTGAGCTATCTTTTTACATTTTTTTTGCTATAAACCTAAAATTAAAATATATTGTATTGATCAAAACTTGCTTTAATTACAATGTTTGCTTTTTTCAAAGAAAGATTCTGTTAGTGTATCTAGATCAAGTTTAGATTGCAAAGTACCAATTTCTGCTTACAGAAAGCATTGTTTTCCCTCGTGCTCCCCAAAACAAAGGTAATCGTTTCCTTACTACATTCCTGCAAGCATCATTCCAGAGCTCCAGTGCTATAGAGATGAAAGCAACAAAAGGGGCTTTGAAAACTGAAGGTCAGACAGAATTGTTCTGTTCAGTTACAGCTATTAGATTAAGGTGTCTTTTTTGGTTTCTTTGGGTTTTTTTTTTTTTTGCTTTTTCCTCTGTGGGGAAAAAAAAATGGTTACCTGTTGGCTGGATTTCTTGGCTGTTCAGCCCTTAAGGTTCAACTGTCTTTAATAGCATAAAGTAAACACGGTGCTTAAAAATGTCAGGAGCTTTTCCTCTAATCTTAGATCTCAAGTGTGTCAGGTTTTTTTATCAGCTGCAGGCACTTCTGATTGGAAAGTGTTCAATACATCATAGGTGCTACTGAGACAAGGTACTTTCTGAACTGTTGCAGTTGTATCTTCTTTCTCAGTTTCTTAATTTCCTACTTTGAAATTTGCAGAGGCTTTAATTATCTGTTTGCTCTGCCAGTTAGGAATGTTTTCAAATAGGTTGGGTGTAGAGTTGGTTTCCCTCTTGTCTGTATGGAATACACAGTTCTCTCAGATTAGGGACTGGGAATCAGACTTTTTTTTTCTCCTTAGTGAAAATAGTCATCACTGGATGCTCCTTTTCCCTTCTCAGTGATCTGGTGTTTGTTATATTACTCCATAAAAAGTCATCTGGAGATGTTGAGAATATCTTTGCTTCCCTTGTCTTGTAGCATCTTGGTTAGTAGCTAGGCAAAGCACATAGGAGAACTTCTGGTTTGAGCGTTCTCCTAGGCAAGCTTAGTCATGAGATACTGAGCTAGTCATTGCTATTGGGACAGTTCTTCAATACACGTGGCTCTTTGTTTTAGAATTAAATGGCAAACCTGGAAGTGTGGAGTTCGAGTTTTGGGGGGGATGCAGCTTAGCAGAGATCACATCATCAATCTTCAGCGATTCTTTCCCTGAGTATTTGTTGTCTTTTCAGAATGTCTTTATTTCCTACGTTAAAGTTTTGAAAAAATATGTAAGTAAAGTGTTGCAGAAAGCTGAGAGTTCGAAATTCTCTTCTTGACACTCAGCCTATTCCCCATCTTTCAGTATTTGTTGCAGTTGCAAAGCCAAGGAAAAGCATAATAATACCTTCCTGAAATGTGTCTCAGATGTTCAGATACATGGCTGGAATATTCAGAAGTCAGTGGTGCCTTCTGGGAATAGTGATACATCATAGAGTTAAACACGCGTATTTTGTTGAAAGGTGGCTTAAAATGCTCTGTGATATGTGCTAAAAATTGTTCTGTGAAGTCACTGCATTTAAAGGGAAAAAAGAAGCCTTACTATGGCTTATAAACCTGTACTTTCTCATGGGTTTTCCAATTTTTGTCACTTTTGAAAAAGGAAAAAAAAAAAAAGCAACCTGAAATGTTTACTGACTGAACAAGGCTGTAAGAATTATTCAGAACTTTTTCATTTACCTTTTTCCCTTCCCCTCAGTTGATAGCTTGAGACTTTGCTGCCATCTCTAGTTTCTTGAGGAAATTTATCTTGAACTGCTGTTTGGTCCTACATTTTGAATTGTACTCTTAAAAAGAGAAGCTTTGGCCAGTTTTCGTGACTGAGAGTCTTTGGAAGAGTGTGTGTTATAAAGCCTGCGTCACTGAAGAAGATGGCTGTGTCTTGTGTTTATTTCCTTTAGAAAACATGAGGGAGTTTCTTTAAAGAGAAATACCGTGTACTCTTTCTTGCCTCATCTTCAGATGCAGCTGTAGTGACTAAGGAAACTTTTAGCACTTTTTTCTCTAATAATGACTGTTAAAATTCATAAATTTTACTCCTGTTCCGTGCTTTACATTTCTAATCTTAGTTTATTTTTCTGTAATTTTAAGAGGTTCTTCAGACAGTTTTTAGTTTGATTTTGGAGATGAATATACTATCCTATACCACTTTTACGTGTATTTTTCTTTTGTAAAGCCTGGCTTTGTTCATCCTCCCGATTCCTAGTCAGAGTGCCTTCAGAGGATCTGGAAGATAGGGATTGTACTGGATCTGACTCTTCCTTCTTTGTCGTTTTGTTAATGAACATAGAACAGTTTGTGTTCTTTTTTGTTTGGTTGGTTTGGGTTTTTTTCCTAGTCGATAGTCCCTTTTAAGACCAGAATTTTACTACCAATTCGAGTGTCAATGTATTTTAATGTCTTTCTAGAGATGTCTCCCTAGTTATCTTTCAGCATTTCTTTTCTAATACAAAGCTCCTTGTAACTCTGTTAAAGCTTCTTTCTGCCTCCTACACCCCCTCCAGTTTGCCTTCCATTTTTTTTTTTTTTTTTTTGTGTCAATATTTTATATGTTGTTTCACAGCATAGGTGCTGGCATGCACTGAGATCTTGCTCGGCCTTCTTCAGACCTGCTGGCCTCCCAACATGCTATTGTGCAGGATGCCTGCCTATCTGAATTATGCTCCCACGGAATCTATGGTTTGCTAAGGAGTTGACCAACAAAGTTAGCTTCAACTTTAAACGTTTTTTGAATCAAAAGTAACGAGAACTGCTTCTGGTCCTCATAGACAGAAGAGCCACACCTTGAAAAGCGTCACTCACTGTTATTCTTCTTCTCTCTCTGAATCTGCAGCCAACTGAGACAGTAGCTCTGACACCTGGATTGCTCTCCATAAAGGGAGTGGTACACAGTAACCAGTTTTGTTACTGACTCCTGAAAGTCCTGACAGCAGTTCAGATATTAATGTGTTCTTTTTAGACTAATTGTTTCTTGTGTTTTGATTTTTCATAACCTCTGTAAAAGCCAGACAGGGGACAGAGCTTTGCTTTTAGCGAGTTGACTTTCCTCTGCCTCTGCAGTATGGAAAAAGTTTTGTGGCTTCACTGCTTCTGCTTAAAATTCAAGGAGGAGACATAGCTCTGTACATCATTTGTGTCTCCGTGAGCATGTGTGCAAAAAGGAAATTTCCCTAATCTTTTCTCACTCTTTTTTTTGGCCTTGTTGTTTGAGCAACCATGCTTCTCTGCCCAATCAGTTCAGGGAAAAGGAGAGTTGTGCTCTTGTATTGTTCTTGTCTCATTAGCTCCTATTAATCTTTTCTACTTGTGCACAGTATAATTTATGAGTTGTGTGTTACTTTTTATGGGGAAAAGATGATTGCTCTAAATAGAGGAGGGAAAAAATTATCCAGAATTTTCTGGATTTGGGTATAATAGTTACATTTTTTCAGTCTGTTTTCAACACTAGCAAATCATAGTCTTTTTACAGAGAATTGCAAACCTTTTTTTTTTTTTTTTTTTTTTTTTCAAATCTAGGAAAACATATACTCTGCTATTATTTCTTAAAAATATGAAGCTTGTGTTGTAAAATGTAATAACAAGTGCTGACTGCATCTTAAGCCAGTAAAGTGAAAAGCTTCTGTTGTTGAGGGATGGTCAGTAGTTGACAATAAAATTAAAGTCTGCAAAATTGGTACATAGCAGTTGTGAATTCATGGGGTGATTTCTTAAGATATATCATGGTAAAAATATAACAATTCCAAATTTTTGGTACAAACTTGAAAGAATAAGTACTTATTTTGATGTCCTAGTAGAATTATGACCTTAGCATGTATCTGGATCACACTGGGGAAGTGAGACTTCTGCCAGAAAGCATGAGGATGGTTCAGAAGATCAAATTACACAACTGGTGATCTTCTGTAGTGTGGTATTCTTCAGTGCTGCTCTCCCCCCATTATTACTTATTTGTTATGACTGTGTTCTCTTCATCTTCTCTTCAGTATTTGCCCTTTACAGCCTGCTAGTAGTGTGGCAGGCTAGTTTGGGTGTGAATTTCAGAAATACAGCCCTTCAACTACTTTTAATGCAGAGTAGTCTTAACATCTGCATTGATCCCTGCCCTTTCTGCAGGACTAATCGGTTCCTTTTGGTGTGTTCAAGCAGCAGCCCTTCTCATCCAGTCAGGTAATAGCAGTCATCTGCTCTTATTTTCCCATGCAATCAGTTTGCTAAATGCAGTTATTTGGTAATTGCTACAAGTTGTCATTCTCTTATAGCTGAAAACAAATTAATAAATGCAAACCCTAGGAAAATAAAACCTCAAAACTGCCTATTTGTCTGCTAATAATTTCCTCTGTAGAAAGTAAAGGTGTCTGGAGGTGAATTAAACAACTTCAGTTTTCAAATTGAAATTAGTTGCACGGACTGTTTTCATGGCAGTCACCTTCTCAGCAGCATGCATGTGCAGGTTTTCTGCTACTTTTGTAAAGGTTTTTCAGTGCACAAGGATGTTTTAACCTAATAAGTACAAGCTGTTAATGAGGTAGGGGGGTAGAGTGTGGGAGGGGAGGGTGTCCTCTAAGATTAAAAAAAATATTTTTCCTCCTTGCTACTTTTGTAACTCTTGAAATCTCAGGAAATGGAAACTTGCATGCCTACTTCCCATGTTCAAGATCCTGTTATTTCCACAAACATAAGCCTCCAGTGGAAAATTCTATCTCTGAAGTCTGAAAAAGTAATGTCTTCTTCAGTATTATATGTATAACTGAACAGGTATGGGTCTGTGGGGCCCAATGACATGCATCCCAGAATCCTGAGGGAACTTGCTGATGCAGTTGCCAAGCCTCTCTCCATCATATTTGAAAACCTGTGGCAGCCAGGTGAAGTCCCTGGTGAAGGAAAAAGGGAAACATCACTCCCATTTTTAAAAACAGTATAAAGGAGGACCTGGACAACTACAGACCAGTGAACTTCATCGCTGTGCCTGGAAAGATCCTGGAACAGATCCTTCTGGAAGCAATGTCAAAGCACATGCAAAATAAAGAGGTGATCCAAGGCAGCCAGCATGGCTTCACCAAGGGCAAGTCATGCCTGACCGATCTGATGGTCTTCTGTGATGGAGTGACTGCACCAATTGAGAAGGGAAGACCAACTGACATCATCTACCCCGACTTCTGTAAGGCCTTTGACATGGTCTCGTGATACACTGATCTCCAAATTGGAAAGAGATGGATTTGATTCAGTAGATAAGGAGTTGGCTTGAAGTTTGCACCCAGAGAGTGGTGGTCAATGGCCCTGTGTCCAAGTGGAGGCTGGTGATGAGTGGTGTCCCTCAGGAGTCCGTCTTGGGACTGGTGCTATTTAATATCTTTATTGATGACCTAGACAGTGGGATCGAGTGCACCCTCAGCAAGTTTGCAGATGACACCAAGCTGAGTGTTGCAGTTGATACACCAGAAGGAAGGGATGCCATGCAGAGGGACCTGTACAAGCTTGAGAAACGGGCCCATGTGAACTGAAGGAGGTGCTACAGGCAGTACACGTGGGTCAGGGCAATCCCAGACATGGGAGAACTCACTGAGAACAGCCCTGCAGAGGACTTGGGAGTTTTACTGGATTAAAAGC
The DNA here is from genome assembly GCF_964211825.1 of Aythya ferina. Classification (NCBI taxonomy): domain Eukaryota; kingdom Metazoa; phylum Chordata; class Aves; order Anseriformes; family Anatidae; genus Aythya; species Aythya ferina. Next base: position 90,262,476 of record NC_140296.1, on the reverse strand, counting down.
TTGATATGAGCCAGTAGTGCGTGCTTGCAGCCCAGAAGGCCGGCTGCATCAACAGAGGAACAGCCAGCAGGTCAAGGGAGGTGACTGTCCCCCTCTGCTCTGCCCTTGTGAGGCCCCACTTGGAGTGCTGCACCCAGGTCTGGGGCCTCCAGCACCAGAAGGATGTGGGGCTGTTAGAGCGGGTCCAGAGGAGGGCCATGAAGATGCTCCAGCCCTCTGAGCATCTCTCCTGTGAAGAAAGGCTGACAGAGCTGGGGTTCAGCCTAGAGAAGAGAAGGTTCTGGGGAGACCTCATTGCAGCTTTTCAGTTCTTAAACGGGGCTTATAAAAAAGATGGAGAGCAACTTTTTGCTCGGGCAGGCAATGACACGATAAAGGGGAATGGTTTTAAACCAAAAGAGGAGAGATGATTTAGATTTAGATGAGAGGTTGGGAGGAGGTTTTTCTCTCAGAGGGTGGTGAGGCACTTGCAGAGGTTGCCCAGAGAAGCTGTGGATCCCTGGAGGTGCTCAAGGCCAGGCTGGATGGGGCTTTGGGCAACCTGATCAGTGGGTGGCATTCTTGCAGGATGGCAGGAGATTGGAACCAGGTGGTCTTGAAGGTACCTTCCAACCCAAGCCATTCTGTGATGATTCTGTGGTTCAGTGGAAAAGCTTAGGCTAGTAAGCTCATTTGAAGGAATGGGATACTGCCCTGTTAGTAAATGAGATGACATTAACACTGTACTTTTTATTTTTTTAAACTTTTTCCATCCAGCTGATGGTGAAATTCTTCAGGCTTTTTTTCCCCATTAACCCTCATTTTTTGTAAACCTGAATATGATCATCAGTCCTATCAGCTTAAATGCTCTCTGGAATAGTGTTTATAAACTTTAAGAAAGTAGGCTGCTATTTAAAGACATGCAAAAATCTTTTGATGAGCATTCTTTGGAGTGGCTCCAATGCACAGAAGTGTGCTAAGTCCATGTTCACATTTGACCAAGTGTTAATTACGTGCTTTTCTTCTTCAGAGTTAAGACCCTAAGAAACATGCAGAAACCTCTGTTCTTGTCTGCTTAAAGGAACGATGTGAGCTCAATTCTTATGGTCAGTGTCTTTCTTGGGAGCAAACTTTTGACCCTAGCATACTGCATGCAATAGGAATGAGAAAGTGGTTAAAATTGACGTAATTTGAAAGCATCCTTTTTGAAAACTTCTTTGCTAGGCATTTATTTTTTTCATATATATTTTTAGTTGTTTCAGATGTTTTCCATGTTCTCCCTGGTCCTGTTTCTCATTAAAGCTTGCATTGTAGTTCATAGCTTGAATTTCAAGCTTAATCTATTGGGAAAGGGCGTTACTCAGCAAGCTAGTAATCAATGATGCTGATATTTATGATTATTTTTTTTGTATCATTCAGAGTGGAATGAAGAAATAATGCTTAGCTTTTCAGAGTTGTGTTGAGAGTGACTTGCTCATTAAAATTGAGTAGCACATGCTCTATCATCAGTTAATAGGGGTTAAAACTGGGTCTTGATTTATTTCTTGAAAAATGTCTGGTAGTAATAGATGCTAATATTAAAACTTTACAGCTGTAATAAAGCAGGTTATTTAAGTTACAATCTGTGTTGGTCTACGTAAACTGTTCTTAATGTTTATACGGATTATGAAAATCTTAGCTTCTGTAAAATGGGAGTTATTTCCTTGTGAGGAAGTTCATGGTAAGTAGTGGAAAATGATAAAAATATTAATATTACAACCTAAATTGATTCAGCTTGTACGGAAAAGCATTTCTGTACAAAATCACTTTCAAAGATTGTTATTTTCTAGTGACAGGTATATAATGAAGTTTAAAAAGAAATCTGCCCATCAGTGTTCCTTCAGATGTCCTCCTCCCTTTCCGTCTCACCCCCTCCCCCTCCAGTTTGTCATTTCTTGTCATGAGTTTACTGTTTTGGGCCTAAGCTAGACTGAAAAAATATATATAAATATTGGGATTAAAAAGAGGCTCACCTCCCCCTCCCGCCCCCTTCCTCTTGTAAGTTTCCCACTGAGTCATTCTCCAGGGCTTCTGGCCAGTTTTGCAAGTACAGAGCAATTGCTCTATAAACCTTCCTCTTTACCTGGATAGGAATCAGGGCAATCAAACTGCAGTGCAAGCAGCCATGTATTGTCATGAAAACAGCTGAGCCAAAAAGCAGTTCATCAGAAAGATCACGTCTTTGTTTTTGTAAGGAAAGCATGGGTGATGCCTCCTCCACACCCTCAACCACGTTCCAAATAAGTATTTTCTGCTTTTCAGTGGATTATGTGTGGTTGTGACATGACATGCTTCAGAGCTGGACGACGCTGTTAGGGGAAGGCACTGGTGGTGTAGGCTCACTTAGTAATACGTGGAATGTGTGATGTTTGGAATCTAGCTTGTCACCGAGGGTTGTCATATCGTAAACAGATTTACCTGCCCTGTGATTGTTCCATGCACAGAACTTGTTTTGAGAACCATGCCAGCACCTTTCTTGAATGTTCCCAAAAAGTCCATAAAGAGGAGGAGCTAAAAGGACTATGAGATCATTAGCAATTTTGAATATACATATTTTTAAAAAAACTTGTTCTACTTTGACATAATTTCCCTCCAGCTTATACGTGAAGCCACGTTCGGTCTAGACTCTGCATAATGAAAGAATGGTTTTAAAGCTTTGTTACAGACAGATCCTTGGGGAAAGGACAAGACTGTAAGCGTGGAGTTTGCTAGCCTTATGAGGGGAATCCTTTTTTCCTCAAGGCAGGAAATGAGCAGTCAGATTCAAAATAGAGAATCAATTTTGAAAGCGTGCCTCAGCCATTTCTTTTTTTAAAGAGCAAAGAAGAAATATATGCAGCTACCCTAGACACGTGGCTGAACTATGACATCTCAGAATGATACAAAATGATTTCTAGATGTTAGAGCACTCTTTTCATGGGTTGTCATCTACTTTTGATGCTAATAGGACCTCATTTTGGCTGTAGCAGTTGGTGTTGAGTAGGATTTCCATAATAAACGGGGAGATTCTTTGTATTCATGGAGAAATAGTCTAGGCTGAGAGGAGGTAGTATTTATTCTGCATTCACAGTCTTCACACGAAGAGGAGAAAAGCATCATTTGAATCTCAGACATATGCAGAGGATTGTTTTATTTCTTTTAATTGCACTATAACCTAAAAATGAGGAAGGGGAGTTCAATTCAATTTGTAGTATATTTGCACTGAGAATCAGGATATGAAATCTCCATTGGCTTCATTTGTGGGGGCTGGTTAAGGTCCCAGTTCTGGACCTGTCGGCTGCTTCTCAACAGAATGCAGGGAGGAGAAGGAGATGATAGCAGTGACTGTCTGTCTGCACCTTCACGTAGAAGTAAATGAGGCTTTTTTTTTTCGAGGTGGGATAGATTTAAAATGAATGTTTGGACAAAGTGATTAAAGAAAGCTCGCTTTACTTAGCTGCTGCAAGGTCCTTATTTTAATTAGTACATTAACTTTTGAAATATGGTCTAAGCTTACCCCAGAGAGTTTTATAATAAGCTGATAACTGTCTGTGGGGAAAAAAAGAGGGTTGTTCATTTGTTTATTTTTCCAGGCATATGCATAGCATAATTTTTAGCATGTTGGGGGAGTTTTGAACAAGCTGCCTGGCATTAAATCCTTCCTTTCAGCATTCAACCTTATTCCAGCTGTGAAGGTTCATGCAGTACAGCCTTGGAACTTTTTTTTTTTTTTGAGTTTTTGCAGCTGTACTGAAGTTACATCTTTGCAGAAGGATGTTTCAGGTTTATATCCAGTACCATGTCTTCAGAAGGCTTTCACCACCAGTCAGGATATGTGCTTCAAATCTTTTTGCCAGTGACGTGTAGTCAACACTGAGCCTTGTCTATGTTGAGACTTCAAGCAGACAGGTAGACGCACACACTGTAGTATCTGCAAACCATTTTTATTCAAAATTATACTGTTACATTCAACTGTTACATGTTAATGTGAAGTTTTATGGGAATTTAATTCAATTTCTGGGATATTTTTTTCCACTCAGGTGTGTCTGAAGGTCTTAACAGATACCAAAGACTTCCAGACACCTTAGATAAGAAAAAGTAATCTATATCCAGAGAACATATGTGAACTACTCTGATAGTGTTGTGTCCAATTGAAATATGTAACTTTTGCCTTTTTTTGTTAGCAGTCGCTCATTGAGCTGGTGCATTTTATCTTGATCAGTATTTGGCCATTGCTGCTTTAAGGTGAAGAAAATAATTGTTTTTCCTAAGCATTACCAGTGCAGACTTTTTTTGAGAGAGAAGCTTACTCATCTCTTACGAGTTGTATTGTATAAAAGCAAGTTAAAAGTTTGAGCTGTTATTTTGTCTCTAACTCAAAGGATTATTATCTGTGGTTTAATGACATTGAGTTCGTCAGTGGGCTTTTTGTTCTGGTAACAGTGAATGTGCAGTTTATAAGGATAAATTTACACATCAGAAATATTAAGTAGGATAATTTAAGTGCCGTTTTATTTTATGCTTTTATCCACAGATTTTGCTTTAGTCATATAATGTAATTTCAGAAATTACTGGTTAGTTCCAGTCACTGCTTGAATAGAACTGTCCAGGAAAAACGTACGTCTGTGTGTTAAGCAGAATTTTAGGGCTACAGCCAGACCATAGATTTCATTCAAATTCTACGTTCAGAAGCCTTGTAGACTCTCTGTTACAGGTTGCCATTCATTTTTCACTTTTTATTTATTTACTTACTAAAACTTCAGATGTACCTTAATTTCCCATGGTGTTGAAAAATAATGGGTACATTTTGGATCTGTACATTACTGTTGTGGTTTAGCAAAGTCTACAAATGCATGCTCAGACCTCCTGGTTTTTGATGTGAGCTTGCTTAAATCATGCCTGGCCATTTCCGAGTATCTTGAACTCAGTGCAGAGCGTGGTTAGTTTTGATCAAAGCTGGGCAGGGGTGTGCATGTGCACAGAATGGGAAGTGACTTCCTTTTGTCCAGCGCAGGGTTAGTGCACCAGCCTGGTTTGATGGAGACCTGGATTGGACCAAGTGCCTTCAGTGCTGTGTTGGAAGTCAGACTTAGGTGTGGGACTCTGCAATCCTGATGTTCTGTGGGACTGTGTGCCCAAAAATGAAAAGTGACAGTGCTCCAAGTAGCAGGGAACTCCAGCATAGAAGTCAGAGCTTCTCATACTATTTATGCATTGTCAATGCTGCATTACTGAAGAGTTACCTAGGCCTTCGGAGCAGAAGTGTTAGAGCAGTCTAGGACTTCAGCATATCCAGTCAGATTGGTTAACCAGTTTATCAAGTGAACTGTCTTATATGCAGTAATATAAAACACAATTTCTTGCTCGTATAAAGGGAGATACATCACAGTAAAAGTAGTAAAGGTGAAATTGAAGAATTTCATTAATGGTCTTAAAGACAGATTTAACAAGTTCAGAAGATGTCCTTAGGAGAAGGAGGATGTAGAATAGATGTTGACATTTAAATGACATGAACTTCTTCAGTTCTTAGAATTCTGTGAAGTTAATTATAGTTACATTCTCAATTCAACATGCAAATTTTCTGTAAGGAGAATAAATACAAAGAAATAATTACTATGGACAAGAAAAAAATACATTCTAGAGTAGAAGGTAATTTACAATGTTAATGGGAAAATGAGTTAGGTTTTTAAGATTTACAGCATTATAGCTTTTTATGGAAAAGATCTGAGAAAGCTGCCACTGGCACGCATAAGGTTAATACATCAGAAAAATATGAATTCTAAGAGTTCTTTTAATAACTTTAAAATATGACTGGTCTGCTCTTTATGTTTGGTACATAGAGGACCTCAAATTTTAGGATTCCTGTAACAGGCTGTGAAAACTCAGTTATTTTGCTTAAAACCTAAACCCTAGTTTAAAACGAATACAGCATTTTCAGGGTTATTTCCTTTTGTTGTTGTTATTCCTGGCAGAGGGAGCAGGAATCATTGAAATCCTGGCCAGGTGGATTTTAGGAGCTTGGTTTCCGAGTGGAGGATGTTCCAGCCCAGTTCCGCTCAAGAGTGCGTTTGCAGTTGCTGCAGGATGAGGAAGACAGGAACAGGAGTTGGAATTGGGAGCTGCTGAGGGAAGATTGCAGCCAGGATTGAGTGTGGTAGGAGGAAGGAGGGAAAAAGATGAGTAGGCTGGTATGAAGGAAGGAATAAGGAATTGTGGTTGGGAAACTGGGTAATCAACCAGATGAGCAGAATTTGTGATTGCCAGCCTACAAGGACAGAGCAAATGGGTTGAGGGGCAGAGAAGGGAGTAGCAAGTGGAAAAGAATTCGCAGGTTAATGACAATTTTCAAAAAACTGAAAGGGAAAACATCCCAACTGAGCTAAAGATTGTGGGAAAAACACAGATGGTACCTGAGGAGGTCTGGGTGAAGGCGAATAGAAGCAAGATGAGAATTGGGAAGGGCAAGATCAGGATTAGTAAGGGTATAGTTGAACATGAGAGGCCATTTTTGCAGGGCAGCGTAGACTGACACATGTAAAGATTGGTTCTCAAGTAGGGATGGAATGGCTGACAAGATTACTGCCATAGGTGGTTCTGCTGTTATTCTGTGGTTAAGTAGAATTTTTTTTTACTTGAAGTGATTTATTTTTCTTTATGTGCAGTTTAGCCATGTGCACACAGAATAATGATTATTTTTTGACTGTTAACACAGTAACACTGAGTTCAGACACTGTACTGAGCTGAATGGTAGTGGATAGCTGTGGGTGGTAACTTGACTTTTGTCAGCCAACTCCATTTATGCTTTCCCTATTTTTTAATCCTCTGTTTTAACTGATTAAGTTATCTGTTTCATCTTCATTCTTGGTCTTCCTTCCCCATTGTTCCCAGTGCTTATGGCACAGCTCATTTCATTTTAAACAGACTGGTTTAATTTAAATGTTTCAAATACTATGTCTTTGCAAACCTCACCCATTCAGAGTAAAGCCAGTTAGGGAACAGTTGCCTGGAAAACCAAGGTGAGGGATGAGAGTGTGTTTAAACTCTGGCAGAGAAAATAACAGTTGGTTGTAGGCTTTATAGCCCTATGCCAGGTTGAATTCTCTGATCCTGCATGCGCACATCTTATTACAGCTATACTGTGAATACATATAAATTCACAACTTAGTACAATTCTTTCTCCTTTATTAATACAAGGTTTGTAACATAATGCAAAGGTTATGCAGATTTTGGTCAGTAAATGGCATTACTAACAGGTTTATCTGTTGGTACAGCTTAGCATAAACACTTTCTGGGCAAAATTTGGTGACTTGCTCCCAGTTGGCAGAGCTGCTGTTTTCAGACTGCAGAAAATAGGAACTTTTTTTCTTTTTTAAATCTTGAGGTCACAACAGACTGTTTTGTTGGTGGTTTTTTTTAGGTCTCCTAAAGCTGCATGCTCAGTATTCAGTGTTGTAATTATAATTCTGAGTCATGTGGATTTCTCTCAGCTATATGCTTGTATCTTTTGGCTTTCTTCAGAAGGAATTACATTTCTCCTGAGATTCTTTGTATTTTGTTCTTTGTTCACATTTCCACCTGATGCATGTATGTCATTGCACTACTAATAGTATGTTTTCTTAAACCACATTTAAAATTAGCCAGGAAATGCAAGTGTGAATCTTTCCACTTTTCCTGTGATGTGCAGTGTGAATACTATAAGCAGAGTGAGCTTTAAAATCTGCCATCTAGACCTGAATGAGTTTTATAAGAGTCAGCATATGGTTGTTAAACAGGCAATGGAGTAAAACCCAATGACTTCCTGTATCATGTTCTCACACTGTCCTTGAGTAAGGGCAGGATTGTGCAAGGTTGCCAACAGGTAGAATTTGGCCTGGAGAGCTGCTCTTGTTGATGGCACATTGCAAAGAAAGAACACTTGATTAAATGTTTTTTGGAAGGAGGGCTGCCATACAGAAGTACTCATTTTAGAAATATGAACCTGGAAATTACCTTCTGCCTAAGTTCTGCTTTTCTATACAAGAATCTTCAATATAAAAGATTAAAAAAATAAATAAAAATAAAAATGAAGAAAAAAGCCACTGCTCGTGTAGCGTTTTTATTCTGGCTTAGAGGAAGTGAAGCATTTTAATTTTTACATTTCCCTCTTCAGATGTGCAAGGTACTGTGATGCCACTTGGCTTCTCATGTCTCTATAGAATCATGTAATGGTCTTGCCTGTCACTGAAAAAGAAGGTTGCAGTGTATGGAAGTAGTCAGGATGTTTTTTGTGTCAGTCAGACAGTTGTTGACTGAATATAAACAACTGGAAGTGGTGCTCTGTCCCTCCTCCCCAAGGATTTTTTTTTCTGTCTTTTATGCTGCTGGAAAGAAGCAGGTGGTTGTCAACTCTCCAGTCTGATTAGTCTGAGGCGGAAATGCTTAATGTATTATGCACTACAGACTCTTGCTGCTCACTATTTTGAATGTCTGAAGATTTATGGGTGATAAAAATTGAGGATATCCCTTTGTTGCAATGGCATTTCTTTCCCGCATGGTGACCTATCAGTCCACAGGCAGCAGGACAGATAAATAAGACCTATGTTGTGTTGTCCCCTTAGCAAAACAAACGGAACACCCTGAAGACTCAGATAAGTGAATGAGGTTTTCAGAATGAATGAGTTACGTTGTGTGTGCTCACTACGTATATGCTGTTAGGCCACTGCAAACAGAATAAAAGTCATTTCATAGAATTTTTCAGATTAAAGGGCCCTTGGGAAATCTTCAATCTGATCTCCTGCTCAAAGCAGATTGCTTATTTTTTTTCCAGTTGAGTCTAGAAAAGGATGGAGAACCATAATCTCCCAAGCAGCCTATTCTAGTGTTTAATTTTTCTAGGGAAAAAATACTTTCCTGTGTCCGGATGAAACACTCCCTGTTTCTGATTATTGTGGCACATTCTTCCCCTGTATACCTTGAAAAAGACCCTGGCTGTCTTCTTAATATTCTCTTAAGTGTTGAAAGGAAAGACTACTGCTAGGTACCCTGCTAAACATTCACTTCTCCAGGCTACATGGGCTTATCCTCATAGGCCAAATGTTTGACGTTCAATTTGGTGTTAGATATGTCAACTTATTAAATGGTCATTACTTGCAGTTGGCACATCTCCATCTTTTTTTTTTCTACAAAATATCTCTTTGTAGATGATGGAACAGCAGTGCATGTCCTCCATTTAGACTTCAGTAAAGTTCTGACATTATCTCCCATAAGTACCTTATAGAAAAGCTGTAATCACAGACTGGTTTGGGGTGGAAGGGACCTTAAAGACCACCTGGTTCCACCCCCCTGCCATGGGCAGGGACACCTCCCACCAGCCCAGGCTGCCCAAAGCCCCATCCAGCCTGGCCTTGAGCATCTCCAGGGATGGGGCACCCACAGCTTCTCTGGGCAGCCTGTGCAAGGGCCTCACCATTCTCTGAGTAAATAATTTCCTCCTAATGTCTAATCTAAGCTTACCCTCTCTGAGTTTAAAGCCACTACTCCTTGTCCTATCACTACACTCCCTGACAAAGAGTCCTTCTCCTGCTTCCCTGCAGGCCCTCTTTAGGTACTGGAAGGCTGCAGTGAGGTCTCCCCAGAGTCTTTTCTTCAGACTGAACCACGTCAGCTCCCTCAGCCTGTCTTTGTAGAAGAGGTGCTCCAGCCCTCTGAGCATCTTTGTGGCCCTCCTCTAGATTTGTTCTAATACATCCATGTCCTTTTTGTGCTGGGGGCCCCAGAGCTGAACGCAGCACTCCAGCTGGAGTCTCACAAGAGTAGAGTATAGGGGCAGAATCACCTCCCTCAGCCTGCTGGGCACTCCTCTGTTGATGCAGCCCAGGATATGGTTGGCTTTCTGGGCTGCAAGTGCACATTGAGAAGTTAACGTTGAGCTTCTCGTCAACCACCATCCTCGGGTCCTCCTCAGGGCTGCTCTCAATCCGTTCTCTGCCCAGCCTGTATTTGTGCGTAGGGTTGCCCCAGCCCAGATGCAGGACCTTGCATTTGGCCTTTTTGAACTTCATGAGGTTCACCTAGGCCCACCTCTCAAGCCTGCCAAGGTCCCTCTGGATGGCATCCCTTCCCTCCAGTGTGTCTACCACACCACACAGCTTGATGTCAACAGCAGACTTGCTGACAGTGCACTCAATTCCGCTGTCTGTGTCACCAACAAAGATGTTAAACAGCACCAGTCCCTGTACTGACCCCTGAGGAGCACCTCTTGTTACTGATATCCACTTTGAGCCATTTAATGCAGCTCTGAGTGCGATCATTCAGCCAATTCCTCATCCACTGGTTTCCATGATCTTGCCAGGCACTGAGGTGTGACTGACTGGCCTATAGTTGCCCAGGTCTTCCCTTTTTCCCTTTTTAAAAATGGGGCTTGTATTTCCCTTCTTTTGGTCAGTGAGAACTTGACTGCCGTGACCTCTCAGATACAATGGATACGATGGCTTAATAACTACATCCACTAGTTTCTGCAGGACCAGAGTATGCATCTCATCAGGCCCCACAGACTTGTGCACCTTCAGGTCCCTTAGGGGGGCTCAGGGCTGATCTTCACCTACAGTGGTGGTTCGCCACTCTTCCAGTCTGTGCCCTTGCCTTCTGGGGTCTGGGCCATGTGGCTGGAGCTCTCCTCAGTGAAGACTGAGGTAAAGAAGTTGCTGAGCACCCCAGCCTTCTCCATATCTTGGGTGACCAGATCTCCCGTTTCCTTTTGGAGATGCATGGGCTGGGTGAGCAGACAGTGAGGTAGATCGAAAACTGGCTGAATGGCCTGATCCAGAAGGGAGTGACCAATGGTGCCAAGTGTCATTGAAGGCCACTAACTAGTGGTGTGCCCGAGGGGCAGATAGGGCTGCTTTTGATGTAGCTGAGTGGAATGGCCTATGAAAACATTTTAAATATCTTGCAGTTTATAAAGATTCTGCAGATGAATGAACATCTTCACATGCTTAGATTTATGCTGATCAAAAATAGGCTGAAAGCCTGGCTGGAACATACCTTTAAGTTTTGTTGTCATAAATTGGATTTGTTTTCTATTTAGTGTATAGAGTTACCAGAGAGCTTTCCAGGCCTCGTATCCTTTTGAAACTGAAAAGAAAACGTTCCAAAACATTTGGAAAAATTTTGTGATGCCTCAGTTCCTGCATATGTACAAATATGTTTTTTCCCACAGTGTGGTGCTATTGTGTTTAACTCTGTAAAGCTAGTAACATAACTTGAAATAATTAATTCTTTTGAAGGGTGTCAGGATTAGGATTTTTCATCTGGGAAGGATCCTAATATTTTCACCCTTCGAACAGAATCACAGAAATGAAGGGGTTGGAAGGGACTTTGAAAGATCATCGGGTCCAACCCCCCTGCCAAAGCAGGTTCCTTAGAGCAGGCTACCCAGGTAAACACCACATTGAAGTTAGATTTCTTATAGTAGAAGCTGTCAGCATGGACAAGGCTTGCATGGGGATAGTGTCCTAGTAAACCTAATTACTGTTAAAGTCTTAGTGGCTTCATAGGCATCTCTTGTTTTGCATTGTAAACAGAAGCAAGATATGGAAAAGTAGTCTTTCCAAAAGTAGTCTTTCACTGCTTGTGTCACAGAGACACAAATGAACGTGAGTGTTCCTGGTATGTTTTCCATGTGGTTTCCTATAGAAAAGGGAAAGAAAGTAAATAGGTACAACAGCTAGGTACAACGTAGTTATTTTTCTAAGCCAGTCTCAGTTAAATTAATTTGATCACTTGACTTGGTCATTGGACCACCTTTACTAAACCAGATGTGAATATCCCTCATAAACTTAAAACCCTTTTGTTAATTATGAAGGTATTTCTCCTTGCCTGCCTCCTTAAATGACTGTGAGATTAAAACAGTGTTAAACCTCTAGAGTGCTATATGAAGACGTACCTCACATTGGAAGTGAGACATAGTAAACTTAGGTCATCATTAATCCAGCAAAATGTGTCAATCTGCATGCAAATCATAAACAGTTATCAGTTCTTCAGTTCTGCTTTTTTTTTTTTTTTTTTTTTTTTTTGTGAATCAAGCATTTGTGTTTACAGGGAGGAATTAATTTCTTAAGACCTCGATTTGCACTAATGTAGCCATGAGTGATGCTAATAGAACTTTCTTTGGCATGGTCTTTAAGTGTACCATCTTCCATCCCTGCTCCCACCCCCCAATTGTATTCACTGATTTCAGATTCTTTATTTTTTCATCGCATTCTTTTTATTTTTTCTGTATTACATCTTTCTGCAAGCAGAGACACCTGTGCAGCTGTAATGTTTATTCTTCTCTTTGTTAGCCATGTGGCTCTGCAGTTTTAAGCCTCTCTCCTGTTACGGAGATCCAGTGCCAAAGAACAAAATTAGCTTACTTAAATCTAGTTACAGAAAGGTATTAGTTCTTGAATTTGTCTTGCTAATTTAGTATGTATGTCCAGGCTTCTGCTTGAAGGTGATGTAATGAATGGCCTGTTTGCTGTAATTGTTTACTTTGTTTGAATTCATGGCATCCTTTAATATAACATGCTCTATAGTTATTAAAGGTGTGAAGGGCTTCGAGAGTGGTGTTGGCAACAAACTTAATAGGGTGTTGCTTAAGCTTTAAAATGTTTTGAACAAACTGAGGCTCATGCAGTTATTTCTAAGTTATTGCATCTTAAATAAATAAGTCTTCAAGTAACTGTTAAATAGGCTAATAAGATTTATCTGGCCTTCACCATGTTTCTGCTATAAATAGATCTAAAACCAGTCCTTGGCAGCCGGCTGCTTAGCAGGCTTCTGTGTGGCTTTACAGCTAGAGCTGTGTATGTCTGGGAGACCCACCTGGTGAGTAAGCTCACTTTTTAAATGGACCTTGTTTTCAGTGGTGAAAGTAAAGAAGTGAAATTCAGAGTCAAGAAAGAGAGGGTGGTGGCTATCTAGCAATTTTAGCTCTTCTGAAATCTTCAAGAGTTAACAGCATGTCATTGCTACCACTGTAATGAGATGAATAAATGAATCCTCAAATATCCAGAGTATTCTGTTTTTCTTTGAGTATGCTATACTTAACACATGAAAATTCACACAATTTATAATTTCCTCAATGGCTGAAAAAACACAAGTAAAAATTCGATATGTGAAAAAGCATAGAAGACCAACTGCTCTGAACTTGCTACTCAGGAAGAGTAAACATAAAATATGCATCTCATAGTTTAATTATATTTGAGCATGTGTCCCAGTTTAGAGCACAAATAAGGTAACTGGAAAGAATGTCCTCAAAATTTGCTACAATAGAATGGGAGATCAAATAGAATATATATGAGAGAGAGAATTTAAAATTTGTTTCAGTGGAACAGGACATTGCTTCTATCACTTAAATGATATGGTAGTCTTTTGATAAATAATTAGCTCTTTAAAGAATGTATATTTAGACTTATTTCTGAATTGCTTATAATTGAGTATACATGTATATATAAAAGTGGCTTCAGTGCATCAAAACTATTCTCTATTATGCACTATGCATACAAACAAAAGATACGTATTTGAGGTGACGTCCTGTACACTGTAATGTTGGTGTGTTTTTTTTTGCAAAGCAGCGTGCTTTTTTCTGCACAGTGCAGTGACAGAGGGAGGAACTTCATGAGAAGCGAAGCAGCATCTTGATTCACAGTGCCAAGATTTCTGTGTTTAACTGCCAGTAGTATTGAAATCTGCCAGTAATATACTGTCTGCAAGCTGTTTTTGCTTTTGTACCTGATGCTTGAATTAGCTGTAGTAGCCACTAGCTTGTAAGTATTGGCCTCTTAGAACATGAGGCATGTTTCTGATTTTCATCCTAGTCACACAGAATTTAATTTCAAAACACAATTACTGAAATCATCAGCTGGAAAACTAATGGTTTTTCATTGTTAGTGATTTGAAAAATATAGCTGAAAAATAACCAGTATGGCAGCAAATAACAATTTGGACAAACTTTTTTATATGAATTTCTTTGTGCAGAGAGTATTAGTAATGCATGTGTGCATTTCTACTGAACTTAATTTGTTTGGATTTTAAGGAGATGGCTGCTGTAGCCTTAAGCCAGCCAATGATAAATAAACTTCTATTATTCTGTAACAAAACTGTTTTGTAGCATAATTATGGCAAAGACATTTAATACCAGTATTTAAAGACAATGGATTTCATGAGCCCTGAACTCCTGGAAAGTACTTCTTTTGCAAATATAGAATTATACAGAATATAGTTAAATAAAGAAATGAGTTTGAATAATATTTGAAGAATGAATTCTTTGGGTATTTTACATAGAACTTTAATTTTCTTTTGGTGTTAGATAACTAAGTGTCGTCGTTTCACACTGATGGCTACCAAAGCACCACCCTAACATTCACTCCCCTCCTCCCTACCATGGAAAAGAGCTCAAGGGTTGAGATAAGGACACGGAGATCACTCACCAGTTATCATCGCAGGCAAAACAGACTCAGCACAGGGAGATTAATAAAATTTATTTCCTATCACTAGCAGACTAGAGCAGCAAGAAACTAAAAGCAAACCAAAAACACCTTCCCCCATCCACACTTCTCTACCTCTTCCCCCTGACCTGAGCAGCACAGAGGAACGGGAAACGGTGGCTGTGGTCAGTCCCTGAGGCTTGGTCTCCGCTGCTCCCTCAGGGTCCCTCCCTGCCCCTGCTCCCCATGGGGTCCCTCCCACGGGATGCCGTCCTTCCCCATCTGATCCCACATGGGCTGCCCACAGGCAGCAGCTCTTCAAGCACTGCTCCCACAAGGCTCCATCACATGGGGTCCATCCATCCCCCAGGAGCAAACTGCTCCAGCACGGGTCCCCCACGGGTGGGCGGCAGCTCCCCCCAGACCCCGAGCTCCTGCGGGGGCTCCTCTCCACGGGCTGCAGCTCCGGCCCGGGGCCTGCTCCTGCGGGGGCTCTCCATGGGCCGCAGCCTCCTCCAGGCCACATCCACCTGCTCCACGGGGGCTCCTCCATGGGAGGACAGGATATAGTCTGCTGTATTGCTGCTGGATATTATAATAAACTGTCCTCCATACATCTTCTCCAACAACTGAAACACATCTCAAAATAATACTGAAATGCTTTTGTGGAAGCACAATTAAATGTTATTTTTATAATATTCCTGTCCACGAACTATGACCTAAATGTTAGCTTATAAATAAAGAATACACATGTAACAGTCTCCCCAAAACTAATGCATATTTTGTGTTGAAGTCATATTCTGTGCATGTGGAAGCTCTACAGTGTTTCAAGGAATGAAATAATGTTAAGTGAGTATGGTAACTATAAGGAATATATGCAGAATATAGTTCCATGTATTTAGTTTTAAACGTGTCTCAGATTATACCACTTGGTGTTCTGCAAGGAGCTTCCTTTTGCCATGGCCCTTATGAGTAGTGTGTTATTTTTTGTTAGATGTGCAGACTGCGGTTATCTAAATTCCTTTTGTAACCATGTGTGGTTACAGATGCCTGTATCACTGACCTGTGATTAAAACTGGACCAATGGAGAGAGTGCCCAGCTTTGTGACACTTGATGTCATCATTTGTATCTATGACATTTTGTGAGTTAATGAGAGCAACTTAATTCTCTTTCAGAGACAAAACTATTGGTTGCCTAGAACTTCTACTAGTCGTAACACGTGTTTTGTCCTACGCTGTTTATGTGTTTGGGGAAGTTAATATTGTTAGAATAACTGCTTCTTCATGCTAAATTATTATGATATATTCTAACAAAATTGTAATGCAATCAGTAAAATGCGTGTTGTTAGGAGATTAGAATTACCTTAAACTGTTTTCAGACCTCATTAGAGAAGTATTGTTTCTGAAAGCTTTTTTAAACCTGTATGAGCAGAGCTACGTAACTTCTGCTTGCAAACACTGATTTTTTGTAGCTGTTGCAATCTAAGCATAGTACGCTATTGCTAAAATTATTTGCTTAGTTTCCTTAATACTAGTAGCAACAGGGCTATAATTCAGATATTAGAGGCATTTAGAAGCTTTCCCCATTTCTGGATCATGGCTTGCTTTACTTCTGCAGTTAAAATACTTCGCATAAATTGAGTTAACACCCGTTCAAACAGAATTCTGTGCTGTCTTTTCTAAATACACAGAAGCAAATGTATATCAAGATCATTTGTGGATAATGTATTTTTATAGTGAAAATATCAACCCATCTTTAAAAGAGTTGCATCAGGTTTACTATTTACTACTTACTTAACTGTGGTTAAAGAAATCCTATTTTTAAATTCCATCCTTTTTTTTAAACTCCTTTCTGTATTGGTTGCCAGTATAAGCATCATTATTCACTACAGAGAGAACATTAGCCAGTAAAAGAAATTATCTCATTGTATCTATTTTTGATACAGTGAATTGTTTGATACAGTGAATGCAAATAGATTTCATACACCTTGCACATATTTTGGCCTCTAGATGATTAAAGTATACATATTATGCCTTAGGGGATATACCTGTGATCTTGATTAAAAGGCTAGCAAATAAGTTCAACTATAAAATAACAAATCCAGTTGTTTAAATTGCTTATTTGTTAATTCTGTCCGTGGCTTAGTTTAGGATTGAGCCCACTGCCTCTCCAAAAAACCTTCTGTAGATCTGGCTGGCTGAAAGTAGTCCAGATACGAGCCAAGTGCTATTGCTTGACCTTGACTCCAGGAATTGCTCTTTGATTCTCTTATTTGGCTGTATAGACATGAACTACACAGCTTAAAGGTCAATTTCCAGCTCCTTACATCTGAATGTACAAAATTGTAAGCTGAAATAAATGTTTTAATTGTTGCCTTCGATTATAACTATAATGTTCCTAACTTTATAGTAGATATGAAACAATTAGGTATGGGTATTTTATTATTTTTTTTCCAAATTATCTAGACTGCAGGTTGGTGTGATTACAGAGGGAGAATGTAAAGAGATGGTCAGAATTAATTAAAAAATAATTAAATTTAGCAAAAAATAAGTACATCTACAAAAACTAGAGCACAGAAAAGTACGTATGATCTCTTGAGGTCTAATAATAGCAGAAGAATGAAAGAGTGTAACGATACTGCTGCACATAGAGTACATGGTGCTTCTGTAGACCTTGGAAGATTGTTGTAATACCTCTTACGTTGTACAGTGGCTATAGTACACCCCCTGTGAATTCTCCAGAAAAAAAAAAGGGAAAGTCAAGAGATGAATTAGGTGATGTAAATAAATTTGAGATAGTGTGTATTGATTTATCTAGTCACTTTTAAAGATTTTTTTTTCCAAAGGGAAACTATGTAATAATTTTATTATTTCTTACAATTTTTCATTTGTCTGGTATTTCCTTTGTTGGTGGTGATGTTTTTCTGTAGGTGTCTGTCTCACAGTAGTATAACTTAGTATTTCTAGGCCACAGCAATATATAACATACTTTTCTCCTAATGTTGTTTGAGAAGAGAGGTTTGACTCTTACACAGGCTTTTATCAGAAATGTGTGAGCCATAATACTTCTTTGGACTTTCACAAATTCTGAAGTGAAAAATCTTCTGACGGTTTAATAAATGCAAATTAGCATACACTTCCCTGAAAACCAATGTGCAAGAAACATACATCACTGTAAATCCCTTTCTATTTGCAGCATAAATTGTTTTAAATAATGATGTGATATATTTTGCCATATTTCCAATGTAATTTTTAGAAATGATTAGATTTTTTTTATAACAATATTATTTTTTTTAATCAAAAGACCTGCAGTGTGGTGGGTATTTTTCAGATCACAACTGCTCTTCTGAATTAAGTCTCCTGATTGTCAAACCTTAATGTGCTTTGATGTATTTTATATGGTAGAGTGATCTCAGAGTGAGAACTGATTTCTTTTTGAACAAAACTAAACTGAAGAGTGAGCTCTGTAGGTGCGCATAATGCCCTCCAACTGTTAATGGGTATTTAGTCCATCAGACCAGACTAGAGTGGTTTCAGAGCAAAACCTCTGAAGACACTTGCAGTGTTGAACGTCTGGGTTCTCAATACACTTTAACTCTACCATTCTATTCCTATTGCACTGCACCTCTTACTAATGTAGACTTATGCTCTGGTACGTAATTTGAAATGATTTTTTGACAGTAGAGGTGTTGCAGAATGTTCGGCTGTCCTATTGAATTTGACAAATGGCTTTATTTGATGTGTTGTCTTTTTCTCTTTTTGGATGAAACTATTGACACAGATTGATTTACTGAAACATTTTAGGGCATGTGAATGCAGTAGTAATGAAGTATGTGGGACTGGATAGTAGTTTTATTGCTTTAGGTATCTGAATACTACCATTTAAAGATAGGGAGTTACTGCTACTCTGAAGAGGATGGGAAAAGGCAGGGATAACCACCTTTTGCCAGTATTACGTTCACCACAGCTCTGCTGTTCCAATAGGGAAATCACATGGGGTTGACTTGGTTAGTATGGACTGATTTAAACCTCATCACATTTTGGTTGTGTCTTATATCAGAAAAACAGAAGTGAAAGTTTCATCACTGATGCTCTATTTATAATGAGCTTGCCCTTTAAATAGAGACAAACCTGTGCCATGTTTTACATCACCAGAGTTTATTTTCTTATTGAAGTGAGACTGCTGTGTGGCTTTGTTCTGGGGTGACCTTCAGCATGTAGCAGGCTTGCTCAGGGACAATGCCAGCTACACTCCAGGTTCTTGGTGTTGCAGTGGGCAGGTTCAACAGCAGTGTTGCTCTGTAGCTTGGCTGCTGCTAACTTCTGAAATTTAGTATGGATGAAAGCAAGGAATCAACTGATATCTTTTAAGGTGCAATAAACCAAGATATCTAATTGGTTTGCTGAAGGCCAGATCTGACAGTTAAGAGAGATTTATATGGCCCTGAGAAACACTGACACAGGACAGCCCATCCCAAAGTCAGGGATGTTACTGTTGAATTGCAGGTGGGTCTAGTGGTATTTATTGGCTGAGCTGCAGTGTCTTGTACTTCTGGTTTAACAGTCTGGCACACCCATCTGGGAACGAAAGTGACACCTGAGAATACACAAATTGGTCACCTCTTACATAAATACCTTTGAAACTACTCTTGTTGGCTTTTACGAATGGTAAGGAAGAACTCTCAAACAGACTGTCCCGTTTTCCTGGGATTTTGGAGCAGAGGTGGCTCAGTGCTCCCTCCTGTCCCAGCCAAGCTAGACATTCGAAAAGAGACTACAGAATTTTGTTCTCTTTATCTTGAAGATTATCTTGGCAGACAGAAATACAGTAACTTTTACCTGACAGTTTACCATCTAGAAAACTTGATCAGGACAGGAGATTATTTTCATTTCACCAGGGAAACTCATTTGTACGTGCAGCTGAATTGTCCTAGGAAAACAGACAATCTCAAAGGCACTCAAGTACGTGAGGGGATAGCTTTTGATTTGTGAGGTTCCAGATATTGGCTGTGATGTGTTAAGACCCACATAAACCTGATTATCAACACTGATGTGTAGACTTTATACATAGTTCAGTTGTCCTGTAACAGCAGAACAAAATACCGTAGTTCAATGTACTGTGTATTGTATAGTTAAAACACTATAGTGTTGCTGATTGTTTTTCTTTTTTATATATTTTTTTATAATTTATAATATGATTTTTTATATTATATAATACATGCATGCATTTGATGCATACAATAAAGTATATACACTGAAATAATAAATTCAGGTCTGGGAATACTTAAGGAAACTGGACATACACAAGTCTGCGGTCCCTCATGTGGTACACCCACAAATGCTGAGGGAGCTGTCTGGTGTCACTGCGGGGCCACTCTTGATTATCTTTGATCGATCGTGGTGACTGGGAGAAGTATTGGAAGACAGGAGTAAGCAAATGTTATTTCTATCTTCAAGAAGAGCAAAAAGGAGGTCCCAGGCAGCCACAGGCAGGTCAACCTCACATCCATCGCTGAGAAGGTGATGGAGCAGCTAATCCTGAAAGCCATTTCCAGGCACATGAAGAAGAAGAAAATCAGGAGTAGTCTTGGGTTCACCAAGGAGAAGCCATGCTTCACCAGCTTGATAAATTTCTAAGGTGAAATGACATCCTGGTAGGTAAGGGAAAGGCAGTGGATATTGTCCATCCACTTAGACTTTGTAAAGCTCTTGACTTTTTCTCCCATAACATCATCATAGAGAAGCTGAGGACGTACAGGCTGGATGAGCGGACAGTGAGGTGGACTGAAAACTAGAGGGTAGAGATCAATGGTGCCGAGTGTCACTGGAGGCCAGTAACTAGTGGTGTACCTGAGGGGCTCAGACTGGGCCCAGCCCTGTTTTAAGATTAACTATCTGGGGGATGAGGGCAGAGCATGCCCTCAGGAAGTCTGCAGATGACCCAAAACTGGAAGCAGTTGATAGGCCAGAAGGTTGTGCTGCTGTCCAGAGGGACCTGGACAGGCTGGAGAAAGGGGCTGTTGGGAACCTCTTGAAGTAGAACAGAAGGAAGTGTAGAGTCCTGCAGATGGGGAGCTGCCACCCAGCTGGAAAGCAGCTCTTCAGGAAAGGACCTGGTGTTCCCAGTGGACACCAAGCTAAACATGAGTCAGCAACGTGCCCTTGTGGCAAAGAGGTCTAATGGTATCCTGGGCTGCATTGGGCAAAGTATTGCCAGCAGGTGGAGGGAGGTGATCCTTCCCCTCTGATCAGCCCTGGTGAGACCACCCCTGGAGTGCTCAGTCCTGTTCTGGGTTCACCACTCTTTTCACTGCCAGGACAAGAGGCAGTGGGCACAAACTGGAATATGGGATGCTCCATATGAGTGTAAGAAAACTTCTTATCTTTGAGGGTGACCAAGCACTGGCACAGTGGAATCTCCCTCCTTGGAGATCCTCAGAAGCTGCCTGGCCGTGGTCCTGGGCAACCTGCTGTTGGTGTCCCTTCTAGAGCACGGGGTTGTACCAGATGACTACCAGAGGTTCCTTGTAACCTCAACCATTTTTTGAGTCTGTGAAATACATGAAAAGTCAGACCTGTTTTGTAAATGTTTTTTTCCAGATGTTTTATTTAGACCTGTTTTTGCCAACATAATCTTTTGTCCTTTAACATGGATAGACAGTGGAGTTATTCTTTCATATCTTTGTTTTAAGCTGATTTAAGTAAGAAGTGCTTCTGAAAGAGGTGATACTTCCAGTGACCAGCAGAGAATTGAAAACTGACCCTTACACTTAGGACCAGTTCTTTGTGATGGGTTGTTTTCCACTAGGTACACTTCTTACTTGTCGCACTCCTGAGGCCACACAACTGCCAATGCCAATGTAAAGAACCTGACAGAAACGCGTGCCTGGAAGGACAGTTTCCTCATTTGATGAATTACCTGCGTAATGGCTCAGCTTAAAGAAATTATCAAGCTGTAGTCCAAGTGGCAGCCGGAGTCATTTTTGGAGTCTCCCCAACCTTCCTCTGCTCTTGAAAAAGGTCCAGAGGTGCAGCAGACCACAGGAAAGAGTCATTGAAGTCTGGCCAAAATAATCTGCTTGCATGTAAATGAGCCGCATACATGCCTAGCATGGAAAGCTGTCTGCTTGTACAAATTCATGATAAGTTTTATATAATATATGTAATTGGTACTATTTGGTTTTGACCCAATATGGTACTTAACTTACATTTAAATTATTGTAAGGCATGTATTAAAATATTTACACTTTTGCGGGGGTTCTTTCTAGATCTGCATAACATTTCGTATTGTGTTCATTTGTTCGTTATGTGATGCAGTGAGGGCAGGAACTATGCGTTCGAATAAAATGAAAGCATTTGTTATCTGTATTTAGGTGTGAAGTAGTAGTCTGAACTGCAACATATAAAAATTGTTAAATAATTCAACACAGTGTATTTTTAGACTTGTTAAACATCATAGTACCAAATCATGCATAAACATTATATTATCAGCTTTGCTAATAATATATCCAGAAATAACCTTTTTGTTGTAATTTCTGGATACCTAATTGGCTAAATGTGCCATGGCTGTAAATTGTTTTATTAATATTTAAGCTATGTTTGCTAAAATCCTGAGTAGCACTTGCAAAAGCTGCATGTCAGTGGTAGAAGAGAGTTACAGAGGCAGGGAGATGATAAAAGCTGCAGATACATGCAGCACCTGCAATTTACATTTCAAAATCTCTTTTTGAAACAATCTCTTATGTATGAAAACAAGCTTCTCATGGGTAAGCCAGGTCACTACTTGTGTCTTAAAGCTCCAGAAGCCACACAGAACTGACCAACATCCTCCAGAGAGAATCTGGATGTCCTGCAGGTGTTAATCTTGTTTGAACTTGGTGATAATTGCTTGAACAGTGGAGATTTGCAGCTTCATAAGTTTGTTGTGTGGTTGTTTTTTTAACTGTGTTGCTTACTGAGCTATGAACAACATGCACTGATCAGAAAGAGTTGGTGAAGAAGAAATTATGTGCTAGAAAATTTGGCCCTGGTGGCCAGCTTGAATCTCTCAACTTGTTCCTGCGTTGAGGAGAAAGCCCTGTCCTTTTTGGAGTGGATGCATGAGAATGGGGTGAAGGACTGTCAAACCTGACATATGGGCATAGATTCAGTGTGCCCAGCATTTGATTTTAGATAGCCTGTTCTGTGTTTGGAAGGAAATTGTTGAGAGGCTACTGACAGCTAATAGTAGATTCCTGCTCCTGCAGTCTGTCCAATGTATAACCTTCTGTCTGGTTGCTCTGGGGAAGGAAAGTTGCTGGGAAAGCAGTCTATCTTGGAAGACTTCTGTTCAGATACATTATAATTTTTTGTGTGCCTTGTATTGAATTATGAAGACTGTTGAACTTTGTCATTCAGTCACAGTTGCAGTGTTTAATGACATTGGTATGGTCTCTGTTGGTCTTAAGATACAAAGGATGTCATGTGTAAGGCAAGCAGTCAGCTGAAAATGTGAAAATAATGCATTTCCAGGAACTCTAGTTGATTACCTGTGACTAATGTTTTTTTCTTGTTATTCACTTCCTTGAGTGTTTAGCTTTTATGGAGAACTTCTTAATGATATTACAAATATGTCGAGTATATGGGAAAAACAATATACTGAAACTGTAGCTCTTGCTAATAGGAAGTGCCTCCATTAACAAGGTAAAGTCACTCAATTACTGAAGGAGTTCTATCTAAAGCTTTCTAGAGCATATGGTAATTTTGAGTGCTGTAAGGTTAAGTACTAGAAGAACTGTCGCAGTTCCATCAAACTTCAGGACCATACAGAGGAGAAGAATTTAAGAGCTTACTATGAAGTTCTCCTATATGATAGGATAATAATTAATAATGTATTGATTATCCTATGTAATATTAAGAAGGTCTGATCAGATTGTAATCTGTTGCTTTTGTTGACATCTGTTTGTTTTCTTAACTTTCAACATAACATTTGCAAAATGTAAGAGTGGAAAGCTCTGAGAAAAGGAGCATCATCCACTTGTATTTTATTTTCATCAGAAAAATTGTGACATCCATATTTCTCTTCCTTGTGTGTGAAAAGCACAGGAGCTAGCTTCCTCTGTTGGTGAATATCACAGGGCTACTTAAATTCCGAATAAGAACCTCCATCAACTGCTGTTTTCTCACCCCAGAGTTGTCTTATTGGTCTCAGTAGAGCAATTGGGAACTTAATTTAGGCATATTATGATGCAGCTTTAGAATGTTCATTTTTGTAGAGAACTGTATTAAAAAGGGGGGGGATTCTGCTGTATAATGTTGGTAGATGGCAAGTTTCTCTACACTCTGCATTTCCCTCCCACCCCTTCAGAAGAATCAAAAGGTAAAGGAGCAGCGCCCACTGCAGATTTCTTCTGTTACTGGTACCAAGGGTTTACCTGGGGAGAGGGAATACGATAGATACCAAGGTATCATTGTGCTACCATGTGCTGTTGTGAATGGTAGGCATATCAACATAAAAACATAGCTGGTGTTCAGAACCTTTAACATGCCTTTCCTGTAAGAGTTTCAGAAATTAAACTTCTGTGGTACTCAGGTAATGATTATTTTTTAAATCTTGCCTATGGACTTAAATAACTATCAGCTGTTGTAAATGGTCTGTTTTCTAAATGTATTCTTCTGTTTCGTTTCCGCTCTCCATAGAGGTTGTTTTTTGTTTTGTTTTGTTTTTAACTTAAATTCCGTTCCTGGCATTCTTAGATAAAGATCTAATGCACAACATAAAGTATTGATTAAAATATTGTGTAGGATTGTCTCTGGTAAGATCGTGATCTGAAGCTAAACCTTTTTCGATAGATCTGTAAGACAGATAGCAAAACAGAGGAGATAGGACTTGACTTTACATTCTAACCAAAAATCCAAATCTTGACTAAATACAATACAGTCTTTTTTATAATTCATGAATATAGACTTTGCAAAACAAGAACAGGCTCATTGTGCTCCTTTTTAGCTCATAATTTGTAGATATGGAGTTTTCCATGTGCTAAAGACAGTTATTCTTGAAAATTGCACAGCGGTAATTGCCAGGGGGCATGGTAAATTTCAGTAACACATTGAGTTTGCAGTTTTATTGGGATTTTTTTTAACTTTTGTGAAGAAACGAGAAAATTTATGTACTTGTTCTGGTTTTACTAATCCGTAGATTTTAGGTAATGGGTGAAAAGAGTAAAGAAAGTAGAAAAGCTAATGAAAGAGGTTTTATCATTTGACAGGCTGACAGGAGTTATCAAAGTCATTTTTTTTTTCCTGGTCTTTGAAGCTAAATTTTGAGGCACTTCATAGTCGAGAGCAATTTTGTGTCTTTTTTGTGTCTTTTAGCAAACTTAAAATCTGTGACTGATGAATTTTGCTCAGGTATGACTTTTACAGGATGGATTAAAATGTTGTGTGATCAGCAATTTCATTGTGGATATATACTGAAAGCAGCTCTGAGAAGGCCCTGGGGGTGTTGGTTGATGAGAAGCTCAACATGAGCTAGCAATGTGCACTTGTAGCCCAGAAGGCCAACTCTATCTTGGGCTGCATCAAAAGAAGGGTGGCCAGCAGAGCGAGGGTGGGGATTCTGCCCCCCTGCTCCGCTCTCGTGAGACCCCAGCTGGAGTGTTCAGCTCTGGGGCCCCCAGCACAGGAAGGACATGGGCCTGAACGAGTCATGAGGGGAGAGTCATGAGTGTTGGAGCACCTATCCTATGAAGACAGTCTGGGAGAGCTGGGATTGTTCAACCCAGGGAAAAGAAGGCACCAAGGAAAGCTTTTAGTGGTTTTCCAGTCCCTCCGGGGGCTTACAGGAAAGCTAGGGAGGGACTCTTTGTCAAGGAGTGCAGTGGCAGGACAAGGAATAATGGCTTTAAACTAAGAGAGGATAGATTTTGACTAGATATAAGGAGAAAATTTTTACTCAGAGGACGGTGAAGCACTGGCACAGGCTGCCTAGAGAAGCTGTGGATGTCCCATCCCTGGAGGTGCTCAAGGCCAGGCTGGCTTTGGCCAGGCAAGGCCTGCTTTGGGCAGCCTGGTCTGGTGGGAGGTGTCCCTGCCCATGGCAGGGGTGTGGATTCAGATGGTCATTATGGTCCCTTCTAAACAAAGCCATTCTATGACTCTATGTATGCTTCTGATCATTATCAAATTTATTATCAGCATATAAATTATTAGGGTTTTCTCCCACTGTCAACCCACTACACAAAATGTTTTTGTTCTGGTATGCTACAATAATTAGAATATGTAACTTGAATGTAACAAAACTATCACCACGGACATTTGTATTTTATGAAAGAGTGGATGTAACTGAAAACTGAAAATTTATACTGATGCTTTTATCAGGCTTTTCCTTTAGATTGAAATAAATATTTCTGGTAAATTTTTGTTGTTACCATAAATTAATTTGCATGGTTGGGCTACGCAGGATAAGAACTCCAGTAGAATTAACTATAGAAGGATGATCTGGTAACTATTTAATTCAGGTTCAGTAGAAAACTTTCAGATACAATTAGTTTTCAGAGAAGAAAACTAGATTTCAAAAGTCTTCATGGAAGATTTGACTTGAAAGTATCAGAATTTCTTTGGCATACAGCAATTTTAAGTCTGTGTGTCTGTGTGTGTATACATAGACAGATATGTAAAACTGATGATGTCCTTACTCAACTACCTCAGCTGAAACTCCATGGAAGAGCTAGATCCAGCTTGGATATCTCCTTGAAATTGCTGTTATTTTGAGTGTTTCAATTCCTGTATTAGTTTTGCCAGGGAATTGGAAAGGGGAGTTCCCTGTGGTATGCACAAATCGCTGCTCTAAATACGTTCTCACACATTGTTCATTTTAGTATAAAACTTAGTTTAGTGCTATCAGTTTAATAACATTTCCATCTGCAGGGATGTTTCTGAGATTTTAATGAAGCCATAATTTGTTATAGAAATTATTTGGGTATGGCAGAGACTCTAATGTAAGTTGGAAACTAGTGTATTCATCTGAATAAAACTCGCATTCTGATAGTTATCTGAACAAGTGTTTGTTTCCCTGTAGTGTGAGTTATCGTACAGGCACTTAAAAGAGGCAGCCAGTTGTGGTGATTACCCAGGAAAGGTAGGAGCTCTGTCCCTGTGCTGTCCTGTGGGTGCTTCTTCTTTATGAAGCTTGAAATTGGTCTGTTTTAGCCTTCACGCTCATTACAAAGTCTCTCCTATCCATATCATCCTGCTCACCAGGCTTGCCAAATTGGTCCTTTGTTGGCTATTGACTGGTCCTTGTTTCCCTCCTCCAACATTCGTAGCTGGCTTTTGTCCTACCTGGTTGCACCCTGCCTCTTCTTGCAGTCCTTGATCCTCAAAGAGGATCCCATGCTCCTAAAAGCCCAATAAACCCCCATTGACAACTTGCGCTGCACAACCAGTCCTAGTTAGTATGACTTAAAACTCCTACATGGGTGTTTGAAGGCAGTAAATACAAACATAAGCTTTCATTAAAGTCTTGGAGCTTGTTTTTGGTTGTTTTATGATTTTCACTTGCACATGTTTCACCTAAATTATTTGGTGTCAGGTATTTTTATATTTTTACATCTTTACAAGTAGGGCTGCACAGTTATTTGAAACCCCTGCCAAAAGGAACTTGCTTTCTGCGGTTAAACATACCTTATGTATACTCTGTGAAATACAGAAAGTATTTTTCTTTCTTTTTTCTCTCTCTTTAAACAATTTTGACTAGAAAAGCATAATGAAGAAGAAATAGTGTGGTAGTTTGGTTTCCTCTTCCCATCCTCCCTGCCAGCTCTTTTCTTTTTACTTCCTTCTTCTAAATGTTGCCTTTCTTAGCAGTTAACTTCTGGTTTGGATAGTTCTAATTCGTCTAAAAATATGGGTGGGCTTAAATTGTAGTGAAATATCAATGTGAAATGCAAAGCAAGAAAGGTGCAGTGGTAGGATTCCGTAACATGTGTTCATACATGCTCAGTCCAGAAGTAATTGGCAGTTTGAACTTTTGTTCAAATCTGTAGCCTTGCTGTTGGAATACTTAAGATTTTTGATAACTCTGAGGATGTGCTTGTTAAAAAATAGCTATATTAAAGCGATAAATTCAATTTTTCTTGCTTGTTCAAAAGACAGGGAAGTTGGTGGGGATATATGCTTCGTCCTCCAGAAGCGTATTGCCTAGAACAAAGCTGGAAGCTGCATTTATTTCTGCTTCTGGGTCCTCTCTGGTGATAGCAGGAGCTTGTGGCAGCCAAGCAAGCTAAACATAGGAATCCTTCAAAGAGGCAGCAGCAAGTAGCAAGATGCTTACTGAACAGTCTCCTAATTCTTTCTTTAGGGTTTCTACTAGTGTCAGTGGATTTATTTCTATTTAGTTTTTAAGACCATTAGCACACAAGTGGTTCGATATTTTGAGACATCAACTGAGGGAATGACTTTTATCCCGTGGTCCAAAGCAGAGACCACTGCAGTTATGACTGCAGTTGAAATCAATTCTAGTTCGATCTGAAAGAACCTTTAGACTTTTTGTTTGTTGGTGTGATGGTTTGTAATGGAGCAAACTGAGATCTGCTCGTGGACACAAGGTGTTGCTCATCTGCCCTGTTTCACTATTCAGTCCTTGAATAAAATAAGTGAAGCTGTTGAAATGCCAGACTGTTCCTGGCCTGGACAACGAATTCAATTTCTTATTCTTGTCAGCCTTGTCAACCCAAAGGTCAAATAATCACTTGCAGGAGTGTGGATTTTTTTAATGCAGGCACCTTAAATGAGTTGGAGTCAGTACTCTGATCCATACTAATTTCACAATTCCAGGAATAGGTTGGTTTTTGGTCGGTTGGTTGTGTTGTTTTTGTTTTTTGTTTAAAAAAAAAAAAAAAAGGCAGCACTAAAAACCTTGTCCTCTCACCACACAGGTAGGTAACATCCCTGTGCTGTCCCACACCAGTACTGGCGCAAGCATTAGTACAGCTGTGTCTCTGAGCTGGCTGAGAAGTTGATCCAGGCAACATTTCCTTTTTTGTAATAAAAAAGGAAGAAAATTAAATGTGCTTTGTAAGCAATGGCTTTATATGTAGTTTGCTCTGGAAGGTTGTGAACACTTCTATTAAATGTTTAGTAGTTAGAAAAATAATGTTGTGGCTTGTTTCAGTAACGAAATCGTGAGATGATCATACATTACATTATGTTGTGTGGATTAATAATTGTCTTGTAGGTGATTATAGTTAATTGTGTTGTAGTTAATGAGATATTTTGTATGGTATAGTCTCTTTAATGACATGATCGTGGTAAGGAGTGACCTTTAAATTAGCATATGAAGAACTGAGCTTAAAATTCACGAACAATTGTTTTCAGGAAGCTGGTCTCTCCAGTTTAAGTGTTCTGCTTATTTTTTACATATACAAACAACAGTAGTTAATTTTCCTACTGGTGTAACAGCATGCCTTCCAAATATCTAGTAAGGTGAAGAGCCCTATTTAGTTTTAAAGGTTTTTAAAGCTTAGGCTTTGTCCAAGACATCTTTATTTTTTGAAATTAGTGAAAGTTAACTTCTCTAAACAAACTCCTAAAAAGCCATTTGCTCAAATTTTAGAGAAAGGCTGAACTAATGCAAGTAGAAGAGATTAATGTATTTTAATAGATATATCTAGGCTGTTGAAATGCAATCTATTAAAAAGAAAAGCTGCCTATGAACAGTAGTTTATATGCATTAAATATATAGAAATACTTTTATCAAGAACTACTGTTAGAAACCTAACAGATCCAGATGGCGAAGAGAAACTACATATTTTCTGTGTCAGATTTTTCATTCCAGTATGTTGCTGAAAGCTTCAGATTTCAAGAGGTAAGAATTCATTCCTTTGTCCCCTGGAGAGAGAATTCAGCAGCCTTCTATAAATAACAGAACCAGGAAGTTTTTTCCCAATATTCAGCTGAATGTTCTTAATAAATCCCATTAATCCTTCCATAATTTAAAATGTTATGAATCACTCTAAAGGCTGGTGATTTGAGTCATAAATTAGATTTCTGACATACTGGAAGTCTTCCAACATGTTTAAAAGAAAACCTCAAATATTTATGTTTTCCTTCACTTCATATATGATCTTGGTGACAACTTAGGGCATTTAAAACGAATATGCATACTTCTGAGATGTATAAGAGGAACTTTCTTGTCAAGATACTTTTCATTACACATGAAGGTGTTTGGCAATTCAGAGGCCAAACTCAAGAAAGAAATGCAGGAAGTTGTCTGTCTGGATCAAGATTCTTAGGATAACTTACCTTCACTGATCAGTGCCACACTAGAGAACTTTCCCATTCAGAAACTTGGTCTGTCTTGCAGACCTCAGTAACTTCTGTGTACTGTTTTCAAAGGGTCTTGTAAATTTGTATGCACGCAGAAATATCTTCAAGGCTATCGTTTTTTAAGTGACAGCTGCACTGAACTGAGGTTTTTTTGTTTGTTTTTTATGCAAAATTCAGGTATTGAGCTATAAGAACTAATTTGGGATACTGACTTCGAGTATCTGTGTATGTTTTAAAAACATTGTTTTGCTTTACTATTCCCTCTGAGATCTTCAAGCATTACTGTTTTGAAGTTGTGTTCTTTTTGTCATACTCAACGTCATACTCAATGTTATACATACTTTTTGTCATGCTCATCCCTAATGATGGAACACTAATATCAAAATCTCAAATATCAAAAGAACCAAATTACAAGTCCCAAGAAAATCCTCCTTTTGAGTTACAAATTTCATCAGGTCCTAGCAATGACCACTCATCTATTCTCAAAGAACAGCAACGAAGCTTTTGAAAAGTCTTCCTCAAATTCATACATAGAGAAATTTTCAAGTCTTGAGAATTAGCTGTTGTGTGATGGTGGCAAATGGGATGGGAATTTTATGGGGAAATGAGAGGCACTCAAAGAATTTCTGAACCTTTTCTGTACATTGCCATGTAAAGGTGTTAGGCTTTTAAAGCCACATGTTGTTGCATACATATAACAGCAGAATGTAAAGGTTATTTCCATCAAAAGTGTTCAGTTTTTCTATTACTTCTGTAGTGGCCAGTGCAAGTTAGTTGTACGAATATACGGGAATGTTCTGTTGTTACGAATATACGGGAATCATCTGATTTATTGGTTGATTGATTTTTAAACACAGTAGTAGTTTCGAGGCAACTGGATTAGCAGTGTTGTATTCCACGCAATGACAAAACCTCTTCCATCAGTCAGATCTGCTAGTGCTTCCCTCTTGCTTTCCTTTTTCATAGTTCAGCGTTCAGAAAAAGAAAAAAGCAACAAGGACTCACAGTGGAAATGACAGACTTCTCCATTCGGGATGCACCATTTCCACTTCAGAAAGGAAAAACCAGTAACAAGTGCTTTGGGTAAGCTCAGGCTGATTGGCTGGAAACAACAGAAGATAAGAATCCAGCATCCAGGTGGCCATCTGATGCAGGTGTGGAGAAGCCAAGTGCAGGATACTAGGCACAGTATTTGTAGAGAAGAAAGCATTATGAGCATCATGCCAGCTTTTGCGAGGACTTCATCACAGTTCTGGTTGCTTCTGTTAAGTGAAATTTAAACAGGAACAGATGCAGGGAAGAGATTCTGAAGCAAGAAGACCCATCATTAAAAGGTGCATCTTGTGAGGCTTGGCAAACACAGTGAGGGAAAGAGAGAGATAAGGGTGTAGTATGAAGCTCAGTTTTGTTAGAAAAACTAATGTACCTATAGTGGCCATTAAGAATCGAAACACAGAAACTTAAAGTAGAATGACAGTGCGGGACAGAGGGAAGTGTGAGAGTTTTCCCTTTTGGGAGCAGTTGATGCATGTAAGCTCACCTGAGGGCATAATTTCATGAAGGAATTTTTGGCAGCATGGGTTGCTGGTATAGTCTCATTCTTTCTGAATTTGCTCTGTGCTATGTTTTCTTAAAAACACTTGTATTGTGAGAAAAACTATGCATGGTGGAGCCAACTATGTGTGTGTATACCAAAGACTCTCATTTACATGAGTTCCCTTGGTTCATTGCGTGATTGTGAGTGTGCTGTATTGGTGCAGGAATGGGGGCTGGGGGCTGCAGGCATGTGTGAAGAACCATTGTGGTCTGAGATTGCACTCACTTTTTGTGGTAGCACTGCTGCTGTTTGTTCCTGGTTTTGGCTTTGTCTTGCTTGCCCCAGCTCTTCATGTAGCCATGACTGAAGCCACTTCAAGGAACTGCTGTGGATGAAAAGTAACACCGGAAAAAGAAAAAAAAAAAAAGTGGTTTGTTGAGGATATTTGAGTGGTTTTTGTTTCTTCTTTGATCTGGTTCCGTGTAATCATACCAAGGGTGTTTCAGGACAACCCAACAGCTAGAAGGGTTGCTGGCTCAACCAGTGCTGCTGCTAAAGGAATGCTGGTAAAGCCATGGCCCCAGATGGAATGAGGCCTGGTAGCACAGATGGGATAAAAAGGCGCATCTCTGAATGGGGAAGCAGAAAAATAATGACCATTGTCCCTATCTGATGAGACTGAAGATACTCAACAACCTTTGTTAATTCTTTAGGAGCCAAATCTCTAATATTTTAATACACCCTCTTTTGTTAAGGTGATTGAAGTGTTCCTTTTAACACACAAGTTCTTTCTTGCTGTTTTTCTTCTCACCATTCAGTTATTTCATGTCTAATTCAGTTTTTATAAGTGTTTCCCCATGTTTCCTTCACTGCCTCCTGATCTAGTGCACTAGATATTTCTTCACAGAGAAAAGAATTGCTTGGGTATTAAAGGCATCTGTTAGGAGAACAGCGTCAGGGGGGTTTGGAGCACTTTTGACCTGATGCTCTTGATTTATCTGCCGGTGTTTTGCATATTTCTGTGAATGGTTACAGCAACTTAAAGCACAAAAATAAAAGTTTGGGAATTTTGGCTGCATACTTGTATTGCAGTCTGTATTTCCAGAGGGAACTCACCAGTGAACAAAGCTCTCTTTATTAACCGCCCCCCATCCCCATTCAAGAAATAGATTTTGTGCTTTGAGTACCAGTCTCCACCTGCCCTAAATCACTTCTTGGGTATGATGTAGATTCTCGCTTGCCTTGAGGTGAACCAGAGAGAGCAGTGAGAATCATATTTCTTGAGTTATTTACCAATGCAGGGACAAGATACTTAATCTCAGTTTAACAAACCAAAAGGAAAAAAAAAAAAAAAAAAAAAAAAAAAAAGCACAATTTTCTGAGGCTCTAATAACTGCTTTTATCTCAATTAAGAGAATATTTCATTTTTGGCTTGTGTGTGCTTAGTACATGCATGCCTTAGAAATAATTTGGGGTTTGTTCTTTCATCTAAGCCGTCCATGGGACACATAATCAGTCACTTTATTGAAGACTGAGGCTGCCAGCATAGCTTTTTTAACAATATACTTATTGAGGAAAGTGCAAGTAGTGTGCACTTAGTAATCTCGCAGGAAAAACAAATTACTAGTGAATCTCTGGAAACAGATTATCGAGGAAGAAATCTAAAAGCAGAAGCCCTAGAGCCAAGATCCTGAACTCATTCAGGAGGCTATTTAGGAGTTGCTTGAATCTGAGGCCTTGACCTTTTGCTTGCTAATGAACTTTAATGAGTTGACAAATTAGGGTATAAAGAAAGATCTGATGACAAGCTCTTGCAGGGGCTGTTCTATGTCAGTAACTGTTGCTTCTGTTTAAAACAGTCATACTTCAGTATCATTCAAATGTGAACTTGAAATTATCTACTGCAATCTTGCTCTAAAACCCCTTCCATCTTCTTTATCTACCATGTGGCTCGTCCTGTGGGAGCATGCCCTTCTCAAGCTTCCCAGCAGCTAATGTCTGATCTTGTTCCAAAAAGCTTATAGGCCTTAACAAAGTACACCTACTATTACTATTTCTGCTACAGCTGCAGCTTTCAGAGCAACTCTTTTAAGGGCATGAAACTGATCACTACAATAATCACTGAAAATACGATTTTGCTCGTATGTATGCTGAATTGAATAATTATTTGTAAATGGTCGTTTTCAGGGGGCGAGGAAGGGGGGTTAAAATAAAATTAAATTAAACCACATTAACATTGTAGTATGGTATTTGATAGCCACAAGTAGATGTCAAGACAAAGCTTATTGAGCATCTTCCTTCAGAGGTCCCCTCCAGCCTGAATTGTTCTGTGGTTCTGTATGTACAACGAGGAAGAATTTACAAGGGTAATTGTGCATTAACTATGACTTCTGAAAATAAAGGGTCCTGTAGTCTATGTGAGCATAAAAATATATTCTGAATTGCTTGCTCATGAAGAATGTTACTTATGTCTGGTGCTACAATTTTTACTTCATGCTGGTAGAAAAGATAATCTATCAAGCATTTTACCTCTGTGTTTACAAACTATATACATTAAAGGCATTGTAACATATCAGCACCTTTTTATTGCATGGTATGTATGCCTGAGAGATTTTACAGATAGACAGAGATATACCTCATATATCAAAAAGTAGAATAATAGATAAATTAATTGTTGGGGTTTTTTTGTTTGTTTGTTTGTTTTCCTGATGAGAAATAAAATGTAGGCCACAGACATTGTTTCTGTTGATCTAGGTCACAGATCTGTTAAAGGTAGTTTATCCCCCTTGCAGGTTGGCTATAGAAAAAAAGACGTGATAGTGAAACAGATCTCTTTCTGCTGGCATATTGCTTTTATAGTAACAAAAGCATGTAACTAAGCTTCTGAATTATACAAGGGAATCTTAAAATTGTAAGTAAATATTTTTTCAGTATGTTGCATAAATTCTAAGCATGCCCTAAGGTTTTCTTGGGGAGTGTTTCACTTGCACAAGCATTGTAGGAGGTACTCCTTCTATAGTTTCTTATGGAAGGAAAGAATCAGTTAAGAAAAGGGGAGAGAGAAAAAGGCTGCAGGCTGTTACTGTCTGCTTTTTTTTTTTTTTTTTTTTTTCTCCTTCCTATGGAGTAGCTCTGCCAACTTTTTGGGTCTGGTGGTGTTTCTAATTTCAGTTTTTATTTCTTCCCTTTCCGTGTCAGATAAGGCTTCAAAGAGAGCTGAGAAAGTGGGAAGCGGGTTCTAATGACTCACTGATGAGGGAAACACTGCTGGAAGGGTAGTAGGTCATACGGGGGACCATGACTGGGTTTCTGGTCTATGCTTGCAGCCACTGTTTCTGTCTGGAGTTGTACTGAACTCTGCAATGGAAAGACAGAGTTAGAAGTTAGCTCTGGATGCCTAACTAGCTCCTACAGTGCACTGCACTGATATGAGTGTGCGTCCTGTAGTGTGCTCCCCCACCCCAGCTGAGGTATTTCTACATTGTATAGCAGTACTCTTAAGTAACTAAAGTTTTCTTGACAATTGTTTTCATTGAAATTGTTATTCCTTATAGCTTGCTTAAGCCTTTAAAAAAGAGTTTGAATATTTTTAAACTTTAATAATAATTTCTTATACATCTTGGTTTATTGTTTAGGTAATATTCTTGATATTTTTTTTAAATGCTGTAATTTTAACAATGCCTACCATTTCCAAACGTTTTATTGACTTTAGTTTCACTGTTTTTAAAAACCTGTTTCCAACCCTACTGCCTTTCTCAGTAACCTTTCTCCAGTTATTTTATGATTTAGAGAATCATTAGAAAAGAGATCTATATCATACTCATCATATACATTAAGTAAGCACCATGATTCAGTACTTTTGAAGGAGTTTAAAGGATCATGTCTCGCTAAAACGAACATGTAGACTCGTTGGTTGTTTTTTTGTGTGTGTGTGTTGTTTTTTTTTCGTTTGCTTCTGCATACTTTAGAACCACAGGTTTGGTTCTCTCTGCATTCTTTGTTCTTTATAGTTCTCTTGGATTAATATTGGAGAGTGTCTGTTACAAGCTGTGTCCATACTGAGCCGTGATTCAGTGAACTGCTGTATTATACTTTGTTCTTTTGTATATTTTATTATGAAGCTGAATTAAATAGACTTGTCATACAAGAACAGGGTGCAATAACTGGGCCTGTTTAGCCTGGAAAAGAGAAGACTGAGGGGAGACCTCATCGGTATATATAAATATCTGAAGGAAAGGTGTCAAAAGGATGGAGCCAGTCTCTTTTCAGTTGTGCCCAGCAACAGGACGAGAGGCAAACTGAAGCACAGGTGGTTCCGGCTGAATATGCAAGGGCACTTCTTTACTGGGAGGGTGACAGAGCACTGGAACAGGCTGCCCAGAGAGGTTGTGGAGTCTCCTTCTCTGGAGATATTCAAAACCTGCCTGGATGCCATCCTGCACAATGTGCTTTAGGTGACTCTGCTTGGCAGTGGGGTGAACTGGATGATCTTCAGAGGTCCCTTCCAACCTCGGCCATTCAGTGATTCTGTGATTGATTTCTAAGATACGACCTGGTCAAGCATACCTGTGATAGTGTTGCCACTTAGGAACTCTGTTTTGTGACTTGCACTGGCATATGCAATTTTCTGAAGAAGTATCAAATCTTTGAGCCAAATGTTTTTCTGTGCCAGTGTCACATTAGTGCAGTATTTAAAATTTTCCTTTGAGAATAAAATAAAAAATGGCTATCCAGTATGGCCAGTGATGGCTTTCTGAAAGTGGCTGCACTCGAAGCCAGTGTGCTATTTACAGAGATCATCAATCACCCTTTCAAGCTGCAGTTCCATGTGTAAATGAGCTGATACACTGGCTAATTGCAGGTTTAATTAATCTTGGAAGTACTTAATTTTCAAAAGACATTCACTTTATTCAAAGTGAAAATTAGAGGAAGAGTGTATATCTTTAAATGGGCAGGGATGAATGGAGTGGGGATGAGATTTATGTCTTTAGAATGTGGTTGTAATTTGCTTTATTTCCAATAATATTTTTAACTTGGATACCACTGTTTCTAAAATATTGACCATGTTAGTTCAAAGCAGTGTTGTCTGCTGCTTAGCTAAGCAAGTGCATAGCCTCTAAATGGAAAAAAAAAAAAAATGAGAAAAAAAATCTGTGTATATATGTCTTTTCTTACATGACTCTGTATACACTTATACTTTCTTAATGCAACAAGCTAACATAGTTCTTTTTATATTGATTTACATTTAAGATGTAAAACGTAAAATTTAACGTTGAATAACAGACACACACTGTGTGCTTCAGGTTCTTAATAGTTAAGCTTTCTTAAGAAAGGAGGAAAAAGCCTTCAATTCTTCAATGAAAACTCAATTGTAAAGGGATTCTGTATTTACTGGAAGAGATTGTTTGCTCTTGGTTTTACTGAGAAAATATTCAGCTTTTTTGTTATGAAAACTGAGTTTGAGAGCCAAAATGCATTGCTTTATGCTATGTTCCTGGAAAAAACATGATTCACTTGGAAGAAATGTTGAGCAATTTGTTGGTGATCTGATATGTAAATAACTTATACTCTGAAAGTTTTGGGGTTGAAGCATAGAGGTTCATGGTGTCCTTAGAATATTCATCAGCAGGAACTCCATTCCAATGAGTTGGTTTAGTTATTTCAGGACATGGTAAGAGTCCACGCTGCAGTTACTGGCTACAACTATTTGTGCTTGTTAGGAATGAACAGACTTTATCTTAATCCCAACCTGTTCTCATTCTTGCACACCAGCATGTATTAGAGGGAAGAGGAAAGGAAGCAGAACAGACAAACCAGCAAGATTTCAGTTTAAATAAATAAATAAATAAAAGGTTTGAAAAACGATGGCTTATGATCTTTATCCTTGAAATCCTTATGACATACACCAAATAAAAGAATTCAAAGTGAAGGACTTAGTAAAAAAAAATAATAATAATAATAATAATTTTAAAAAAAAAGAGGCTTTGGTGGTCTAAAATTTTTAGGACTTCATTCTAGTTCAAATGTTATACTCCTTTGTATACACGGGTAGATCTAGTTGATATGAAAACGAACTGTTCTGTTAATACACCAAAATTAATCACCAGAAACAGTTTAATTGGGGTTAAGATTATATCAGGAGCTGTCCTACTAACCTGAAATTTAGGATACGTGAAAAAAAAAAAAATGATTGAGGCACCTTTTCAGCATTCCTATCCACTTTCTCATGGCCTACATGTAATCAATAACTCCTTAATAATGTATCGTGATGCTTTGATTTCCATCTGCAGTAAACAGCAAAACTCAGCATGCATTCCAACTTCAGTCTAAGAAAATACATTTTGTGCTTTGATATACATTGCAAGCACGAATCAAAGAATTGCAGATGTTGGGATGTGTTGCTGCCAATAACAAAACAAGTATCAGTGAAAGAAAAGCATTTGTCCTTACTACTTGAGTATTTTAATGATTCTCAGACGTAGCAGTGTATTAGTGTAGTCTGTTCTGTCCGTGCTAACCACAGTGAAAGGTTCTGAAAGGTGGAGGGGAAGGTGGAAAGATGGTGGTTTTTTGGTCTGTGCATCTCAGTAGGTGTGTCTGTTAAGGGCAGCAGAGAGAGGAGTGAAATATTAAACACATTACATCATAATTTTAGTTTGTATGACTGTTAGAGGATGAAATCTCTTATTATTCAACTTAACCCAGTTCCTCTGTTTTAATAAACAAACATTCAGATAAGTTGTCTGATCTGTCTGTAACCATTTTGATGACCTGCATCTTTACTGCTGCTCCTTCCCCTTTGCATCATCTCTGTGTTTTAGATCCTATATGATTTGAGCTGCAGTAATAAACTGAGCTATAGAAATTGTCGTTTATCCAGAATGTGATATGTTTCCCTGGTGACAAACAAAACTGATGAATAGCTACTTGTATCATTTGAAAGATCAAGTAACTTAGTCCTTTTCCTGACTGAGGGAAACAAGCATCATTTTTAATGCTAAGAGTGTGGCCTGAAAGACGTTTGTTACTTAGCTTCTGAATAAGATTGGAAACTATTGTGTTAGGAAGCATGGGGTTTTGTTTTCTGGCTCAAATTAAGCAATATCACTGCGGGGTATTGTAACTTTGTTTGTAAAATGTCTGTGTTTCATTGAAGCTACGAGGAAGATGTCAAAAAACTAACCGCAACCATAATTTATTTTAACATTCCTTTCTGTTAATTGGCACATGGTAGCAAGGGTGTCTGCTTAAATCATAAGGGTACCTCTCGTGAATGTGTTAAATATCCATGAGATAACAAGTTATTTAAAACTGGATACTTCAAGCCTTTGTTGCACTGCTTCTGTCATGGAATATATTCATCTAATCTATAGTCATAACATGTATGCTATTTTGAGGCTGTTTGTCGCTTGAATATGGGAGAGCTAATTTTGGAAACGTTGGAAATCTGAAGCTTGTAAATACATGAATTTTTGGATTATGTTTAAAATCTCTTTTGATTTCCATAAGAGACTCTAAATTGGTGTATTTTTAAGAGAATGAGTTAATTGTGGGCACTACTGAATTCTTGTCTTCTGAGCTTTACAGCAGCTTTGATTTACTTAAGACTCTGGCATTCATCTTTATAGGTAGAAAAGGCTCTTTAAAAAGCATAGCTAAGTTTAAATATGGCCATAAAGGTTGAGACTGTCATGACGCCTCTTATACTCTGTTACGGAATTGAATGAAACATCCATTTTTTGTGCCAGACTGAAAATGCAGGATGGAAATTGCTCCAGTCAGGGTTTTAAAATGTTAATGCATGATGGAAAGAAAAAATAAGTCATACTTACAAGAGTGGTAAGGATGACCGCAAGCCTGATCCTTCTTGGAGCTGTAGTTTGGATGTTCCTTTTTCATTTATTCTTTTTCCAGCCATTTTTTCTTCTTGGCTGCTAGAAGTATGTGCACATACACACTCAGGTAAATGGGCAAGTTCTCAGCCCAGACTTGAGTAAACCAGGAAAACTAGAAGTAGCGTAGTCAATAGGAAGAAAAATGTATATTCACAGGGTTTCTGTAGTTACATCGACGAACAAAAGTCAAGGGTCAGCCTGTAAGTAAGGGCATGGTGTTCTCATCAGGTTTTTCTACACTCCAATAATCTATCATTCTGTATCAGACTATATTAAAAACCTTTATTTAATAACTTCATAAAGGCTTTGTGAGGAAAACCAGTGGGAATGAAAAGAAAAAGGATCAATTTTAAATAAATACATGTAATTTCTAGCAAATTATGTCTGAAAAACAACTATTGCCAATATTATTCTGAAGCTGTAGTTTAGGTTTTTGAAATGTTTTTAAATTATCATAATTTAAATGTGGTTTTGTGCTATTTTAAACAAATCCTACTTTGACATGCTAAAAGAGTAAGCAGGGACTCGGGATAAGAAGGTGACACTGATCTGTATAAAATGTCGGTTTATTTTTAATAAAAGATTACTTTCTTTAATATAGGGGGAGTGTTTCAGGTCAATAGCTCTAGTCATCTGTAGCCAAATGAAGTTAGACGAGCTTTCTGTATTTACAGATAAAAGTTGATTTTTGTATATTTAAATTCTTAATTGAGTATCTTTTAAAAATATTTGTGGTAACTGTTGGGGTTTTTATATGCTGAATAATATTGGGTTATGGATACAAAGAAGAAAACAGTCATCAGTTTGGGGGATTTCATTGTACATTAGGAGTGAGAAAACGAGAGAGAAAAATTATTTTCTTGAGTAGGTAGCTGTGTCTGAGTGCGTCAGCATAATTCACAGTTAGATAGTTGTGTTAATAAATATCTTCCTTGATTTTGAATGTTTACATTGTGATTCATGGCCTGGTTTAGCATTCGTATTCTGTGTCAAAAATCATGTTATTCAAAGAAATATTTGCAAGTATGTTGTTTATAGGGTACAAAAATGGATTTTATCTATGGGAATAGCTTGATTTGGTAGGGTAAAAAATTGCATTTTTTGAATCATCTGGTATGTAAAGAAATTCCAAAAGCCCAGTTATATAAGTATGTGAGTACATATCTTCAGTTGGGCATCTCTCCCCTCTCAGAGAAACTTTTATTTTGACAATTCCATTTCTTTGCAGTCTTAGTGCTCAGAAACCAACTTCCAGTTCACTGTCTGAGTGGAAGGATTTCTCTTGTTATATTTATCCATTTATTTCACTCAGTGGATGAATATTCACTCAACAGATGAACTTCCAAACAAAGGCTCTTTCCACCCTCGGATTTGTCCTTATGTCTTTTTGAGAAGACTTTAGAATGAATTTCTTAGAACTATCAATTCAGTCATTAAATCAGTCGGAGTAAAAAAAGTAGTGGCAAGGTCAATTATATTGCAGTCTTGAAACAACCCTGTTTTGTTTTCACAACTAATTAATTTTTCATGTTTGAATGCTTGACACACCATAATTGTCTGATTCTATTTTCTCTTATTAATAGTGAATGGAAGTTTCCATATTCTAAGTCAAGGCATCAAGAACTTAAATTATGTACTGTGAAAGAAGCTCCCATAAATGTGTATTGATGGTGATATTTTTAAAGTGGAGCTTTTTAGGGTTACCATTGTTCTAACTCATGTTTCAGCAAACGTAACTTCAGTTTTGAACAATAGCTAGCTTTAGTGATGCAACGCTAACATCTGTCTGAACAAATTTTAATAGATCTTCTTTATCTGTAATTTTTATGGGGGTTCTTGAAGTGCTTAGGATGAGAGAAAATGATAAGCTTTAAGTGCAGTAAGGGAAGTTGTTCATAATCTAGTGGTGTCAAATAAGCTTAAAATAAACCGAGTTTGTGTAGAACAGAGAAACCAACCCAAACAGCATGACTTAGCAGTTTTGTTTCTTTTATCATTGTTACTAAAGAATATCTTTTCGGTTCTTTCAAATAATGGTAATTTCTTAACTTTAGTTCAGGACTGAAAGCAAGAATATATTTCTCACCTCTGTTTTTCTTTCTTTCTTTCTACCTGGTACTGTGAGTCAAATTTTGAAGTCATCCCTGTCAAATTTTCATTTTGGAAATCGAGGAGATGAATACAAATTGCAGAATATAGTATTTACAGTATTTTTACAGTATAAAACAAGTATAATACCCAAGTTAGAAACAGTTTAGGAAGCTTGCAATTCACATTATAGTCTTTTAATACATTTTCCCCCATTTGAGCTATGCATCAAAAAAAGTCTGTTTAAAATGTAATGATAATGTGCCAGTGTATTACACGTGGTTTCCAACAGTATGGCCTTTCTCAACTGGTTGAATGAGAGAATATATTTGAGCTCTCCTTAATATAGTAAATTTGAAACTCATTTACTGTTCTTACTCTAGTCTGTTGTTAAAACTATGTTTTATGGTTCATGGGGAGCAAAGATTAGAAGTACAAGCTTCTGTTACTATACTTGAATTATATATTGGAATCTAAATTTTGTTTAAAAGTAATGAAATTACAGCTCAGTGCATAAAAGAGAATGGTTTATTTATTGCTGATTTTTTGTGCATGTGTGTTTCAGGGGTCCATTCAGCGTTGTGCGGCGATGTATCAACAGGGAAACAGGGCAACAGTTTGCCGTAAAGATTGTCGATGTAGCAAAATTCACTTCAAGTCCTGGATTAAGCACAGAAGGTAAGAAAAAAATGAAGCACATTGTAAGCAGGTGTCTTTTTGGCTTGTTGACAAGTCCTATTTTTCTTTGCTTCATAAGATTCTTTCAGATTTATATTTTGTAGACATTTTAAAGCAATATCTTCTATCTCTAGTGTAATCTGATCTAACATAATGTGTGCATTTCTAATCTTAAGTACAGTTGTTAATCATAACTACACCTATTCAGTTGTCGTGATACAGATTAAAAAGGGTATTAGGTCTTTTCTACGTCTAATAGCCATTGCTATTCCTTTACGTTACTTTCCATTTCTTTACATATTTTCTTAGAAAGAGAATTTGTTAAAAACAAAAAATAATAATTTGGAAACAAAAAAGCATACAAAGGAAGTATAATGAAAACACATCCGCTTTACCACTCTAGATCTAGCAAGTAATTTGATTTTAAAATGGACAAAACTTGTGATTAAAGTGTGTGAAACTATATAAAGAATGGCTGTATATATTTTTTATATAGTCGGGATTTTAAAATGATGCTCTACAACTCTGCAAGAGTATAGATAAAAGGCTGTAGCTTTTAGTGTTTCCTGTTGTAGTGTAATACAATATGTCTCTTGTAAGCTGAATATGCAGCATGTGTGTACACTGAAGTGCTTCTTTTATAGCACTTGAAAAAAAGTTTGAGGGAAAAAAAGGCTTGATGACTTCTCAGTGATTATAACAAATACTATCTCAAGTCTTAATGGATAGTTTGATTTACAAAGTAACTCTCAAGTCTTGCTTCAGATTTACCAGAGATTTTCCTTTAAATCAGATAATGTCACTGCTTGCTTCTTTTTCCTAGCCTTCCTCCCAAAAAATGTAAGCCACACACTCCATAATATTGAGCTTACATATAGCCACCTTATGGTTTTGGCAGGTAATACCAAAAACATTGAACTTCATGTTAATGTGCTTTTACTTTAAAAAAAAAGAAAAAAAAAGTAATCTTTTAGAGTATTCTTTTTGCCTTGTACAGATTTCTGAAGTACTTACGTTCTGTTTTCTGGTCTTTGCCTGAGCCTCATCTTAATTGCTGGGCGCTAGGAAACATTTGAACTTCGCAGTAGTATTGCTTTCCTCACTCCTTGACAGTAAATTTCAACCTTTCAATGCTATTAAGGAAGAGAGAACGAGTACACAGAGGAGCAAGGACTGATCAGGAAAAAAAGGAAAAGCCAATAGCAATTATAGGTTCATTGAATCATAGAATGCGTTGGGTTGGAAGGGACCATAATGACCATCTGAATCCACACCCCTGCCATGGGCAGGGACACCTCCCACCAGCCCAGGCTGCCCAAAGCCCCATCCAGCCTGGCCTTGAGCACCTCCAGGGATGGGGCACCCACAGCTTCTCTGGGCAGCCTGTGCCAGTGCCTCACCACCCTCCTTCTATCTAATCTAAATTTACCCTCTTTTAATTTAAAGCCATTCCCCCTTGTCCTATCACTACACTCCCTGACAAAAAGTCCCTCTCCAGCTTTCCTGCAGACCCCCTTTAGGTATGGGAAGGCCACTATAAGGTTTCCCTGGAGCCTTCCGCAGGCTGAACAACTCCAGCTCCTTCAGCCTGTCTTTACAGGAGTGGTGCTCCAGCCCCTTGATCGTCGTAGTGGCCCTCTTCTGGACTTGTTCTAATAGCTCTGTGTCCTTCTTGTGCTGGGCGTCCCAGAGCTGAACGCAGCACTCCAGATGGGATCTCACAAGAGCAGAGAAGAGGGGAATAATCACTTCTTTCAACCTTCTGGCCACGCTTTGCTTGATGCAGACCAGTATACCTGATAAAGCAGACCCATAGCCCCAGTTGGCTTTGTGGGCTGCAAGCACACATTGCCAGCTCATGTTGAGCTTCCTGTCAGCCAACACCCCCAGGTCCTTATCCTCAGGGCTGCTCTCAATCCATTCTCTACCCAACCTGTACCCAATCTTACCC
Organism: Aythya ferina; assembly: GCF_964211825.1. Lineage (NCBI taxonomy): Eukaryota > Metazoa > Chordata > Aves > Anseriformes > Anatidae > Aythya > Aythya ferina. The sequence continues at coordinate 90,218,577 of NC_140296.1, read as the reverse complement.
CAGCCCAGGTGCAGGACCTTGCACTTGGCCTTTTTAAACCTCATGTGGTTCTCACAAACCCACCTCTCAAGCCTGTCCAGCTCCCTCTGGATGGCAAGTGAAAAAAAGGAAAGCTGTTGATGGCTTGCATTTCCTGCCTGGGTCTAGAAATAAAGGCTTGGGAGTATACTAAGTTTGTTTTTCCATTCCACTGGTGTTATATTGATATGTTTATAATACAAGCTGGAAGTTCATTGATTTAATTGACCATAAACAGTTTCTGGGTTTAGTGGTGAGTTTTTATTGTTGTTGTTGCTGTTTTGTTTAAGTTTTGGAGTGGATTTTTTGTTTTGTTTTGTTGTTGCTTACTTTTAAGATTGTGAATTGCTATGTGTTAGTTTTGTAATGTTAAGACATATAAGCTGTATATGCTTAGTTATGTATATGCTTGCATCCTTAGTTCTACATAAAGAAACTGTTTTTCACAAACTCTTTCCAGCTAGTGTACTCTCTCTCCTCTATTTTATTTTATTTTTTGTGGACCTGTTCTCAGTGCAGGTTTTTAGGCTTCCATCTTTCAAAAATAATTAATTTTCTTTTGAATTTGTTTGGCTTATTTCTGATATGGCATTCCTTAAACACACTGGGGGAGAGCCATGACTTGCAGCCAGGATGGTGCTACTTAGATTAAAGAAAATATTAGATAACTTACATGGGGGAAGTAGTATTTGTAATTGTGTTGAAGTGTAAGCTGGAATGGAGTGGTAAGATTAATCCTTTGGAACATTCTCTACCCCAGAGTTTTGTCCACTGCAAGACCATTTTCGTCTTGAGGGTAATCTTTCTACAACTTTCCATGCACAGTCTTTCTCTGAGACACGAGTGGGAGAGAAGGTACAGTTGTAAATCATGAAACAAGGAAAACCCCCGAGGAAGATAGCTTGTAAAAAGTCAAGCTTCCTTTATTCAGTCTGCTATGCTCTAAAATGTCCTTGTCCTAAAGTTACATTTGATTCTGATCCTGTAAGTCCAGGGAACAATCCTCCAGAAAGTCTCAGAACTCCTGTGTGTTAATGATGGAGAAATCTGAAGGAAGGGCTGTCTCATCACAAATACTGACTGCATTGAGTAACAGACTGTATTAGGCCTGTTATGAGGACATTAAGGTAGACTTACCAAGCAGAATGCACTCAGTTTTTTTGTATGAATGTTAGTCTGTGACAGTTCTGGAAGTGTTTTCTGTCTGATTTCTGAGAGGGGTTGACAACAGCTCTTTCTAAACCTTCACCCAGAATTGTGCTGTAGCAGAGACGTAATCATGTTACAGGAGAGCAATCAGTGTTTCTTAACAACACTTCTGGAGATAATGTAGATTTTGGGATGCACTGCTTGGGGTTTTATCTGGGAAGTTGTTAACAAGAGAGACTTATTATTTGTGTGTTTCCACTCTTAATCAGAGCCCCACAAGGAAATCTGAGTGCAAGAGAGCTGATGGCAATTGTTTCCATTAATTTCACATACTTGTAGAGTGCTGAGAGGTAGGGGCTGAATACGCCTATACATTTAGTTATGGGTAGGAACTTTTCATGTAATGTTTTTATTTAGTCAGCAGTGTACTCTTGTGGCAAAGGCAGCCAACTGCATAGCACACTGTTGTGAGAGTATAGCCAGCAAATTGAAAGAAGCAATTATTCTCTCTCTCCAGCTCTTGTGTGACTGCATTTGGAGCACTGTGTGCAATTTTGCTTTCCCCAATACAAGAAATAAAGTGATGTACTGGAATGAGTCCAACAGAGATGGACTTGAGACATTTAGGACTTGAAGTATGTGAGGTAGGAGGAGAAGCTGAGAGAACTGGGTCTGCCCAGCCTTAAGAAGAAAAGCTAAGATGAGGTTTAGTTCTGTCTTCAACTATTAAATAGAAGGGCATAGAGCAATGAGAGTCAAACTCTTCACACAGATGTGCAGTAAAAAGACAAGTATCTAGTATAATATTCTTTCTCTGCAAGGTTCAGGCATAAATCTTGAGTGATTTTTATGCCTGTGTGCTTCTTTGGAATGGTTTATTAACGGGGGAAGAAAATAATGCTATGTAGCAATGCCTGACAGCTAACAAATCTAATTTAGACTAAATTCTATTGGATTTAAGTATTAGTGTTCATGGTCTTGCATACTGTATGTGTTCAATCTCAGTAATGTTGTAATTTAACCATACAAATGAAGTCTATTGACACCTTGTCACTGTTCAAGTGGCCTCATGTTGTATTGGATTAATGTTGGTTATTTTACATGATGACAGATTGTACTATAGTTCACCATGCTTTCATATTACAGAGTACCAAAAAATACCAAACTTCACTTAAGAAAATGTGAAGCTTGAATATTTTTAGGTTTATATGAGTGTATTTTGTACTGTTCAATTTAGAGGGCTCATATGGAAGAGTACTTGTTGCTATAGGAAGCTCCGCTACTCATTTGAGGTATAATAACATCAGTGTAAATTATTTTTTTTTCAAATACAGCTGTTAGCTGATATATTCAGAACCTTTGTTGCAGAGATGTATAAAACTCATTTTCCTTATATCTGAATTTATTATAGTGCACGCCAGTTACCTTTTACTGTCCATGTCTTTTGCTGCTCTTCACATCCCATGAGTTTTCCTTTTATTTTTTCTCTGCGTGTCTGGCATATCTTGCTTTTAGTTAGCTGTTCTAACACCAAACATCTGTTAGCAATACAAACACATTCTCAAAAAGAGAATGTTGGTCAGTTTCTTACCGCTTAGTGAAAGCCAACACACATTATTTGTTTCCCCTTTCTTAATATTTAATTAATTCTAGGTGTTTCTAAAGCAATGTAAAGGGCAGTGCCCTGTACTTATAGCGCGTGTCTTTTTGGAGTTGTTTTTCAAGATTTAATGCTTGTATTAGATTTAATTATCTACAATACATTTTGATTAAAAAAAGAAAATACCACTACTTCCACAACCTTCTAATAGGCTAGACAGATCTTATTTATTAGGCATTTGTACACATCTGTACAGGTTTGTATGCATGCAAGCCACTGTGAAGCTGAATAGATAAGCGGGTAAGGAACGATTCAGGTTTCCTTTAGAACCTCAACTGGTTCTACTGGAGGTGAATTGTGAAGACAGTCTCAACAAAATGTTTTGGCTGTGAAAAAGGAGAAAATTTTAGCCAAGAAAGAAGTGTTCTGAATATACTATTGACTACTTCTAGCACTGAGAGGGGCAAGGTAAATTGCATCAAAAGTGGTATCACTGTGTATCATCCATACTAAGACAAGAATTCCAAGATTATTTCATTGAGGAGGGAAGGCAGAAAACATGAAAGTTGGCGTCAGTTTGTTGTTTTGAGTTGTTTTGTTTTGTTTTGTTTTGTTTTGTTTTCCTATAAAAGGCCTACAGATTTTTATCCTGACATATTTCCAGGTTGTGAGTCATTTTCTCACAGATGAGACATAACTCTTATTCTGCTTATCTCCTTAAGTAGTTTACCCTTGTTGATGTAAAGATA